>NW_026988454.1:79335000-80535000 GCF_030222135.1 Aotus nancymaae
ATCCTTAGTATATCTATTTATGCTTACAAAAATACATATGTTATTACTGCCTATTTATTTTATGGTGTAAAGTGGTTTATCTTCTGTGGTATTTTATAATACTCAAATCCCCTTTTAAAGTTTTAAAAAATTATTTTTTCCAGAACTATGGGATTTCAATCCTTTGAATTTTAGACATTAGGGATTTTGATCTTTCAGGATTTCAACATCTTGGATTATGGTGTTCAGGACTGTGTCTTTTAGAATTATGATCCTACCCCAACTGAAGGGACCTTTATATTTTTTTAAACGGTAACTTCTTAGATACAATATGCTTGACTTTCATGTTACATTTTCCTGCACGGGCCAGCCTGCAAGAAAAAAAACAGTATTTGACAGCAATATATATTTTAAATTACTTTACTTCTTGTTACTGTAACTGTTGCAAAACACTCTAATTGCCTTTAAGATAATTAGATGCAGCTCTTTGTAATTATAAACTTCCTCTAGTACTTAACACCTTTACTGACTCTAAGGTGTCAAAGACTTGAATGAAGCAACATTCTTTCAATTGCAGGGAGAAAATGATTATTTGTAACTTTTTTGAAAGCATTTTTTCTTTTTCAGCAACATTCACTGCATACGCAGTCATTTATAACCTAAGTTTTAAAAAACTGACTCCTACACAGAAATCACTATTGCTTTTAAAAATGTATGTAAAATGCTATCTGGATGAGTGTTTCACTGGGAAGATCACCTACAGAGCCAAGGCCAACAGTTTTATTTTCAATAGTATATCTCTACACAAAGTTGTCAAAAACAGTGAAGTTAAACCAGGAAGTAGAAAATCTCTCAAAAAGATTCTGGTGCCCTGCTGTTTTACCGATTTATTAAAAATAATATAATTTATTTAATACAAAATACAGGTTCATTTCTATACTAATGTAAAGGCCTCTGGATATAGCAAATTTAACACATGTTGCTATGGAATCAATAATATAATTGTTAATTTGCTTTTATTCTTTCCTTCTTCAATTTCTAGAAACAGATCATCACCAACTGTTTTAAACATATATCATAACTTCAAAGGAAAAGTCAAATTGAAAATGAACACAATCATATTTAGATGTCTACAAATGAACCATCTATTAGTTAACAAGTTAGCACTAATAAATTAGTCACAATAGCTCTTATTCTGTCTCTCTGCCTCACCAACCCCACATCCTCTGAAAGTGTGGGAGTGCTTTTCTTTTAACCCAGCCTCCTACTTGGGGAAATTTTTAAAAGATCATTTACATGACTGTCATTTTCTAATTTACTCAAAAAGAAATAACCAGGTGGAATTTTTTTAAGCTACCAAGCATGATAATAAAGTAACAGAATTGAAAAGTTCTCATTAGATGTTTCTTAATTGTTTAAATTAAAATATAATAGACTTTTAACTATGGAAACACACAATTACTCCATTATCTCACCTCAACCACTTTTGGGATGACTTTGAAAAGCTACTCCTGCATAGTAATCTCCCACTAGAATGAGTAACTGCATTTACAACCATGATATTTTTTAATAACAAAGCTAGTTACCATGGACTGGCAGTGACCCAAATATGCCCTATATATGAAGAGTGGGAGAGGAGGAAGCATTGGTACTCATCTTCAGTTCTCAAGCACTAGGGTACTAAGTAATTTAACTCACTTTAGCCCACTGCATCTGGTAGGATCCAATAAAAAAAAATGAGAACTGCCGGGCTCGGTGAGTCACGCCTGTAATCCCAGCACTTTGGGAGGCTGAAATAGGCAGATCAGCTGAGGTCAGGAGTTCAAGACCAGCCTGGCCAACATGGTGAAACCTGTCTCTACTAAAAATACAAAAAAATTAGCTGGTTGTGATGGTGTGTGCCTGTAATCCCAGACACCTGGGAGGCTGAGGCAGGAGAATCGTTTGAACCCAGGTGGCAGAGGTTGCTGTGAGCCAAGACAGGACCACTGCACTCCAGCTTGGGCCATAGAGCGAGACTCCGTCTCAAAAAGAAAAAAAAAAAAGAACTACACGCCAATTTGAACAAGCAAAGCTTCATATACACTATATAAACAGGAGACAGGGAAATACTGGGTGGAAGAGGCTGGATCTTCACCAAATGCCCAACCCTCAAGTCTGAAGATCAGTGGCCCTAAAAGAGGATAGGCATTTGTTTTTGCACCCAAAAAGTTGCCTTTTCACCTGCCATACCCCACATCTTGCCCTCATTTAACCCAAGACCTTAGTGGGCATATACACAAACTGCTGAATGTCAACAGGAGTGGTGGAGAATGGCAGAGAGCAGCAGGGCAGCACAGCAGAGGAGGAGGGAAGAAGTACCTGAACACTGAGAGGAGTTTGGCTGAGAACAGCTTAACTCCTGGAGAAGATTATATCCCCCACCCCTCCACCCTCTGGCTACCCATCTATCTCGCTGAGTCACCTCTACCATTCAATAAAACTTGCACTCATCCTTCAAGCCTGTGGGTGATCCAGGACACTGGGAAAGAGCTTAGGATAGAGAAGGCTGTCACACTGGCCCTCTTCCTTGCAATAAGGTAAAGGGGTCCACTGAGCTGATTAACACTCAAAGCCATCTGCAGACTGGCAAAGCTGAATGAAAGAGCTTTGTAACACTTGGGTTGCAGGCACTTACCCCTAGACACTACCATGGGGCCAAGAGCCCAAAGCATTCATCCTGGCCTCTGCACCTGCCTGTCTGCATGCTCCCCTTGGAGTCTGAGCTGCAGGGCAACCAAGCAGGTGAGCCATACCCCTGGTTACCTGTGCTGCAAGGGGAATCAACTCTCAATTATAATTATTAATTCTAATAGGAAAATAACTATCAATATGTAATAGAAACACTGAAGAATACCCAAGGGCTGAGTGAAAGTATCCATGGAAGAACAAATTTAGAAGAGGGTCCCCTACCCAAAGCTAAGGTTCAGGTCTTACTGGAAGCATGGTTGCAGCCCACTGGAGGGCAAAGTAATTCTCTCTGGGTGGTTGCTGGTGCCTAAGGGCCTGGGGGTTGGGCACACACAGTCGGTTGGGACACTGGGAATCTGATTACCACCAGGACCTGCACAAGGAAAGCCCTCCTCAGTGAAAGTAGACATGGAAGGAAAATTGGGATATTGGCAGCTGGCTCTCCAGCAGTGAGGCATGAGGTCTGGAGTGTGCAGCCTCATGCTGGGAAAACTACAGAGAGGAGGTCACTAAGCTGAGGTTGGGGCTGTGAGCTAGACAAGGGTTTGTCTGCTCTTGACACAAACCTGGGATAGAGGACCACTGGATGTCCAGTAGTCACACCACTGGCAGCCATGCATTAACAGTAAGAAGAAACGAAACCAGAAGCCTGCCCTTGTGCACTGTCCTTACAGCACTCTTTACTGACAAAGTTAACATCATACAAAGAGGGAATGCTTAAGCCAAGCTTATTCAATACGTGGCCCTGGATGGCTTTGAATGCAGGCCAACACAAATTCGTAAAAATTTCTTAAAACATCGTTTTTTTTTTTTTTTGAGATTCAGCTCATCAGCTATTGTTAGTGTATGTTATGTGTGGCCCAAGACAATTCCTCCAATGTGGCCCAAGGAAGCCAAAAGACTGGACACCCTGGCCTAAAGGGTTAGGCTCCAATATTGCAGATCAAGTAATGAAGAGGTAATTTAGAGCTGGGAGAGAATCTGATAACTGGCACACTTAATACTTGGGGATCTTCATAAAGAATAAAACATGGAAGAAGCCATAAACTAGAAATACAAAGTAAATTAAATTTGACTAAAAGAATGAAAAAATCTGAATGGGCTATTGCTGTAACTTCTCTGTACATGGAGGAAATAGGGCAAATAAATCAGGCAGTTATTTAATAATGTATTCTTAGAAAACTTCATTACTCATAGCACTATAAACTAGTGGTTTCAAAACAGAGGATGTACGCTGAAGTACGGTGGGAAAAAAATTCTATTTAATTTTTCTAAAACATAAAATTATGTCATAAACTATACAAGCTGAAATTGTATATATGTTTCTATGTATGATTTATAATTAAACATACTTATACTGAGGTTTCCTATTCATATGTTTGCTGGAAAGGTACCCAATTAAAAACTTTAAAAGACCACTGCTGTAGACAATAGCCCTACTTCTCTCCACAGATTTTATGTATTCTTTTGTACCATACAGAGGCCACACTGGCCAGGCACGGTGGTTCATTCCTCTAATCTCAGCACTTTGGGAGGCTGACGCAGGCGGATCACCCAAGGTTGGAAGTTCAAGACCCACCTGGCCAACATGGTGAAACTTCATCTCTACTAAAAATATGTCTCTACTAACAATACAAAAATTAGCTGGGCATGGTGGTACACACCTGTAATCCCAGCTACTCAGGAAGCTGAGGCAGGAGAATCTCTTGAATCCAGAAGGCAGAGGTTACAGTGAGCTGAGATCACGCCACTGAACTCCAACCTGAGCAACAGAGTGAGACTCCATCTCAAAAAAAAAAAAAAAAAAAAGAGGCCACATATATCACAAATACAGATTTGTTTTTGTTTAATCCAATAAAGCAAAGAATTAATCTTATATTAATATTAAAAGATTAAAAACAATTTCTTCAACAAAGTGCTCTCACTATAATTAGTAAATATGTATTGTTCACCCTTAAAGGACCTATACATTACTTAAATTCAAAACTAACCAAATTCCTACTACTACAGAACAAAAACCTAATTAGCACATTCTTAAATAAGGGTATTACTCAGACTCCACAACAGTAAAATGCTTACATTCTGCTTTCCTGAAATTTAGTTTCAAAAGATTAAAGTTTTCTCTTGCAAAGTCCCTTAGTATCCTAAAGCAAATTTCAACAATCACACCTACACACTGTCCCTAAAAAAAGAAATAAAACGTTTTACTTAGTTTGGGTTTTGCTTTTCTTGTATTGTTAAAAATTCCTAGTTACTTGACTTGGGCAAATTATCTTCTCTGTGCCTTAGTGGTCTCATAAATAAATCGGGATGGTAATCACCTGTTTCAAAGAGCTGCTGAGGACTAAATGAATTATTTCCCTCTCTCTTATGCATACAGGCAGACATACACAACACATCAACTTAACAGCTCCTGGCACATAACTTTAATAAATGTAAGCTAATAAGTATACTACTACTTATCATACACTCACATTTGCTTTATAAGAACTGTTTGGTCAGACTGAATCCTTGCCCTGAATACAGATATCCAATTCAGAAATGAGATGAAATAAGAATAGTCAAAAGCAACATAATTTCAGTAAAGAAGAGCTTCTTAAAGGCACAAAATTGACCTTTCTTCCAACAACTGAAACCACCTAATTCAAGGAGAAAATCATTCAACAAGATTTAACTACTTACAATTCATTAAACTAGGCATGGTTCCTCTTTTTAAGAAACATCAACGGCCGGGCGCGGTGACTCAAGCCTGTAATCCCAGCACTTTGGGAGGCCGAGGCGGGTGGATCACGAGGTCAAGAGATCGAGACCATCCTGGTCAACATTGTGAAACCCCGTCTCTACTAATACAAAAAAATTAGCTGGGCATGGTGGCGCGTGCCTGTAATCCCAGCTACTCAGGAGGCTGAGGCAGGAGAACTGCCTGAACCCAGGAGGCGGAGGTTGCGGTGAGCCGAGATCGCGCCATTGCACTCCAGCCTGGGTAACAAGAGCGAAACTCCGTCTCAAAAAAAAAAAGAAACATCAACTTGGGAGATAGAGGAAAGAAACAGAATCATAATACAAAGAAACTATGAAAAACACACACAGTTCAATAAAAAGAATAAGGAATAAGTAATTAAATCCATTTAGTAGTATAGGAAGGCTGAATGAAAAATGTAGAATTTAAATAGCCTTACCATAGACTAAAGGAAAGAGATGTGGCGAAATCAAGTTAATAAAAGAAAACACTAAGGGAGAAAGCTAAGACAAAAGCATAGAAATGAGGGAGTATACATTAGCTTTAGTGTAAGAACAGACTACAAAGCCCTAAGACTACCAAAAAATAATACAGTGCCCATCAGGATGGGGCACTGGAAGCGTGAAAAAATCTTGAATGTAAGGTTAATGAGCTTGAATTTTATTTTTTCATGGAACAATAGCATATTACATGGTGCTTGTTAATGTGATATGCACTGTACTGATGCCTCATTTATCCTTACAACCCTATGAAGGAGATGTTGACTATTATCCTTGTTAAAGAAATTAAGAAAACGAGCCCACAACTAGATGGAAGTTGGGATTTTAACTCATGATGTCCAACGCAGAATTTGAATTCCTCAACATCATGTAGTCTTTTAAAGTCTTTAAGGAACAAAAATGGTATCTGTGCTTTGGAAAGATAATGAATAATCTCAGCAACAGTAAAGAAGATAGACTTAAAAAAAAAAAAGAATGGAGGACAGAAAAGTACCTTCATGAAAAAATAAATCTTTGCTAAATTTATTTTTTTGAAAGTGATTCACCAACTAATAGATAACTATTTTCTTTTTTTTTTTTAAAAAAAAGAAAGAAAGAAAAAGAAAAAAACAATGAAGAAGAGGAAGAAAAAGGAAGAGAACGGAAGAGAGAGAATGGGAGTATTGCTTTCTTGCCCAGGCTAGAATGGAGTCTAAAAATGGGAATTGAAAACCTCTTTTATACCAATAATTATACTTAATGACGTAGACAGGAAGGAATAAGGGAAGAAAATAACAAACCAGCAGCCAACCAATATTTCTTTTTTTTTTTTTTTTTTTTTTTTTGGTGAGACAGAGTTTTGCTCGTTACCCAGGCTGGAGTGCAATGGCGCTATCTTGACTCACCGCAACCTCTGCCTCCTGGGTTCAGGCAATTCTCCTGCCTCAGCCTCCTGAGTAGCTGGGATTACAGGCACGCGCCACTATGCCCAGCTACTTTTTTGTATTTTTAGAAGAGACGGGGTTTCACCATGTTGACCAGGATGGTCTCGATCTCTTGACCTCGTGATCCACCCGCTTCGGCCTCCCAAAGTGCTGGGATTACAGGCGTGAGCCACCACGCCCAGCCCACCAATATTTCATTTAAACCTATGAAATGCTATGCAATTACTGAGGAGTGATTTACTTCCAATTATGTAGTCACTTTTGGAATAGGTATGAGGTGGTAATGTGTGTTTTGTGTATTTAAAGTGGAGAGTTCTATAAATATTTATTAAGTTTACTTGTTTCGGGTCTGAGTTCAAGTCCTGGATATCCTTGTTAATTTTCTGTCTCGTTGATCTATAGAATCGTTAGCTCTTCTTGTTACATTGATCCTTTTGCCATTATGTAATGTCCTTCTTTGCCTCTTTTGATCTTTGTTGCTTTAAAGTCTATTTTATCAGAGGCGAGAATTGCATCTCCTACTTTTTATTTATTTGTTTATTTTTACTCTCTGTTTGGTTGGTAAGTCTTCCTCCATCCCTCTGTTTTGAGTCTTTGTGTATCGTTGCATGTGAGATGGGTCTGGATACAGCATACTGATGGGTTTTAGCTTTTTGTCCAATTTGAATATATATGAGTTTAATACTGCCATTTGATGCTAGCTGGCTGTTTTGTCCATTAGTTGGTGTACATTTTTCATTGTGTTGATGCTCTTTGCTTTTTGATATATTTTTGGAAAGGCTGATATTGGTTGTTCCTTTATATGTATAGTGCTTCTTTCAGAAGCTCTTGTAAAGCAGGCCTGGTGGTGGTGAAATCTAAAAGTACTTGCTTGTTCACAAAAGATTTAATTTTTCCTTCGCTTGTAAAGCTTAGTTTGGCTGGATACGAAATTCTGGGTTGAAAGTTCTTTGCTTTAAGGATGTTAAATATTGGTCCCCACTCTTTGCTGGCTTGTACGGTTTCTGCTGAGAGATCTGCTGTAAGTCTGATAGGTTTTCCTTTGTGGGTAACCTGACCTTACTCTCTGGCTGCCCTTAGTATTTTCTCCTTCATTTCAACCCTAATAAATCTGGTGATTATGTGCCTTGGGATTGGTCTTCTTGATGAATATCTTTGTGGTGTTCTCTGTATTACCTGGAGTTGAATATTACCCTGCCTTGCTAGGTTGGGAAAGTTTTCCTGAATGATATCCTGAAGAGTATTTTCCAACTTGGATTCATTCTCTTCATCACATTCAGGTACACTTATCAAACGTAAACTAGGTCTTTTCACATAGTCCCATATTTCCTGGAGACTTTGCTCATTCCTTTTTATCCTTTTTTCTCCAATCTTGTCTTCTCGTTTCATTTCACTGAGCTGGTCCTCAACTTCTGATATCCTTTCTTCTGCTTGATCAATTCAACTGTTTAAACTTGTGCATACTTCGCGAAGTTCTCGTGTTGTTTTTCAGCTCCATCAATTCACTTATATTCCTCTCTAAATTGTCCATTCTCGTTAGCATTTTGTCAAACCTTTTTTCAAGGGTCTTAGTTTCTTTGCATTGGGTTAGAATAACTTCTTTTGATTCACACAAGTTTCTTATCACCCATCTTTTGAAACCTGCTTCTGATAATGGAACACACTCATTCTCCATTAAACCTTGTTCTGTTGCTGATGAGGAACTGCGATCCCCTGTAGAGGGAGAGGCATTCTGATTTTGAGTATTCTCTGCCTTTTCAGGCTGGTTTCTTCCCTTCATTATATATTTATCCCTCTGTCGTCTTTGTAATTACTGACTTTCTAACTAGGTCTCTGAGTGGACATCCAACTTGTTGATTCCCAGCGCCGAAATCTGAGCAATCCACTGCGCTGGCCAAAACAGTGGTTTTAAGATTGATGGTGCTTTTCTGCCCGGGAATCTCCGGACTCTACACCAAGAACTGCCACTCTGAGGCGCCAGCAAAACCGCCGCACCGGCCACAAGAGTCGCCCTGGGGACCCGTGGGGCTCCTCCACTGGGAATCTCTTGGTCCGTGAGCAACAAAAATTCGTCTGCAAGTGTGGCGTCCTCTCGTTCTCTGCGCTTTCACTGGGAGCTACGATCCCGAGCTGCTAGTGATCAGCCATCCTGGATCTCTCTCCCAAATCTTTGCTAAATTTTCCTATGGCAAGAAACTACATAGCCAGTAATGAAATAGCAAATTTAAGTGGCAAAGGATACAGGAAATGGTACAGAAATAAAACTGACAAAACTTGGTAACTGGCCTGTGGAAATGGGAGGAGGAGCTAAAAAATGACTCAAGGATTCAAACCGTTTTTTTTTTTTTTTTTTTTTTTTTTGAGATGGAATTTTGCTCGTCACCCAGACTGGAGTGCAGTGGTGTGATCTCAGCTCACTGCAACCTCCCAGGTTCAGGTGATTCTCCGCCTCAGCCTCCTGGGTAGCTGGGATTACAGGCATTTGCCACCACCCCCAGCCAATTTCGTATTTTTGGTAGAGACAGGGTTTCACCATGTTGGCCAGGCTGGTCTCGAACTCCTGACCTCAGGTGATCCACCCACCTTGGCTTCCCAAAGTGCTGGGATTACAGGTGTAAGCCACAGCGCCTGGCCAAGGATTAAAAACTTAAGGGTTTGGGGTGCATCACCGATAGCAAAAGGCTTTCTTTTCAGTGGGAGGATGGAGGGAAAAGTAGATGAGTTCCATTTCAGACATATTTAATTACAAGTACTTACTGAACATCCACGAGGAAGAGTTCCACAGGTGACTGAAAATGGAAGCCAAGCGCTAAAAGTCTATTAAAAAAATGGACACCTGGAAATCCTATCCAGAGTGAGTAACAGAAGATTCCATCAGAGTGGATGACTGCTGAAGATGTGTATGTAAAGCATGGATTATCAACCAGGCCATTGTGAACCACTTTCTGAGGAGAAAATCCTCTCTCAGACATAATGATAAGTTGGGGAAAATGCTTGCATGATGCTAGTGAAAAGCGAAAGGAAGAAAACATGAGGGTGACAGGGTTCAAGAAATGCTACCCCAAAATATGGCACCTTGACGTTTGAAAAAGTAGCAAAAACTGGAAGGTTTCTGACCTTCTCTACCCTTCTCCCCTGAAACAGGTCATAAAACTATTTTCTGACCTTCCTCTAAAATAGGACGTAAGACACTCATTCCAGAGGTGCCCTCACTATTCCCTGAGGAAAGGACTGTCCTTATCTCTGAAAAACACAGGAACATAAAGAAGAATCTGCACAAACAGGCCTTGCTAAGTTCTCCTCTAGTTTATTACCTTTAGAATCTGCACAAACAGGCCTTGCTAAGTTCTCCTCTAGTTTATTACCTTTAGATCCTAGCCACTTTGTCCAATCGTATTTCCCCACTACTGTCTATTCTTCATCAAATCTAAGCATTGAAATACACAGGTTTCCCTGTATCTTTGGGTCTTCATTTCTGAAAACATCCATGTCATGTAAAATTTTTATTAAATAAATTTGTATTCTTTTCTCTTGTTAATCTGTATTCTGTTATAGGTGACTCAGCCATGAACCTACACTGTCTATTCTTCATCAAATCTAAGCACTGAAATACACAGGTTTTCCTGTATCTTTGGATCTTCATTTCTGAAAACTTTCATGTCATGTAAAACTTGTATTAAGTAAATTTGTGTTCTCTTCTCTTGTTAATTTGTATTATGTTATAGATGACTCAGCCATGAACCTGGTGACAGGTGGGAAAAAGACAATACCTTTTTCTCCCCTTAGAGAACACCCCCTGGCACTATACACACACTATAAACTTTTGGATCTAGTCCTCTTAAATACATTAGTAGTAACTACTATTTACCTTCCAGAAGGTGAAAGGAAGAGTGAGTAAAGACAGTAAACAGTCACAAATGTAGAACCAGGAGCCTAGTGTAAATAAATTGAAGGCAAGTCTAGATGGGGGTCACAAACATTTTAAACAGCCAAGAGGGGTTGGCCAGGAGCCATTTCAGTCCAAAGCCAGGCATTAGTTCAATATTGCCAGATCGTCTGCTTTTCCAAAAGCCCTAAATCCTCATTTCAACATGAAAGTTTATGATTTTTTAAATGCTGACAAATTTTCTTTAAAACAATGTATAAGCACATGAAATAGTCTTTGAAATGCTGGGTTGCTATGCAGGTCTGTAAGTACTACAGATATGCTAAGCCAAGTACCTTTAAAAGAACATTTTCTTGGCCAAGGGCGGTAGCTCACATCTGTACTCCTAGCACTCTGGGAAGCCAAGGCAGGAGGATCGCTTGAGGCCAGGAGTTTAAGACCAGCCTGGGCAACATAGTGAGACACTGTCTCTACAAAAAATTATTAAAAATTAGACAGGCATGGTGGTATGGGCCTGTAGTCCTAGCTTCTCAGGAGGCTAAGGCAGGAGAATCACTTGAGTCTAGGAGTTCAAGGCTCCAGGGAGCCATGACTGCACCACTACACTCCAGCTTGGGCAAGAGTGAGACCCCAACTCAGAAAAAGAGAACATTTTCTTTTGTGTGGTGAGGAGTAGAATCCAAACTGCAATGAAAGGTAAAGTCACGAATGCAACAAAAACAATACCTTTCCAAGAAGTCTGGCAATACAGACGAGAGGGGGATAAAACAATAAAGGAAAACCTTTTTTAGGAAAGGAGAAGTTTCACATGAGAAAAGAAGTCAGAGGAAGGGGCAACATCTGAAGAAAGATGACCAATGAAGCAAAAAGATAGTGAAAAGCGAAAGGAAGAAAACATGAGGGTGACAGGGTTCAAGAAATGCTACCCCAAAATATGGCACCTTGACGTTTGAAAAAGTAGCAAAAACTGGAAGGTTTCTGACCTTCTCTACCCTTCTCCCCTGAAACAGGTCATAAAACTATTTTCTGACCTTCCTCTAAAATAGGACGTAAGACACTCATTCCAGAGGTGCCCTCACTATTCCCTGAGGAAAGGACTGTCCTTATCTCTGAAAAACACAGGAACATAAAGAAGAATCTGCACAAACAGGCCTTGCTAAGTTCTGTTACTTAGCAAGTGTGTTCCATTATCAGCCTATAGACATATATATATATGTCTATAGGCTAAAAGGAGTGATGATGTGATGAAGACTCGAGAAAGTGGGATGGTTCTCTGAAGCAGAGGGGATCAAGTACACATATGAAAAGATGCACTTTGGAAAGCAAACATCCACTTCTTCCTTAAGTTTCCAAGGAAGGAAATGAAAAATCCAGAGAAAATTTGAGAAAATGTTTTGGGGACTGTGTAAGATAACCTCGGTCTTCTCAATAAATTTTTACAAACATTAGCACTGAGTATATCTGTGGGACTGTTTATGTATAAATTTCACTATTGTTTGATATTATTCTTCCTCTGATAAAGTACAATTCCTCTTTTCAAACTACATACACATCAGTGCCATGGTTACAGAGAAATATATTTAAAATCTTTGGTACCAAAAAAAAAAAAAAGAAAAAAAGAACTTAATGTGCCTTAGTATGTAAGACAAGAATAAGCAGCATAAGTCTTTAAAACGTAAATAAAAGGGCCGAGCACAGTGGCTCACACCTGTAATCCCACCACTTTGGGAGGCCGAGGCGGTGGATCACCTGAGGTTGGGAGTTCAAGACCAACCTGACCAACATGGAGAAACCCTGCCTCTACTAAAAATACAAAATTAGCCGAGTGTGGTGGAGGGTGCCTATAATCCCAGCTATCAGCTATCCAGGAGATTGAGGCAGGAGAATCGCTTGAACCTGGGAGGTGGAGGTTGCAGTAAGCCAAGACCGCACTATGGCACTTAGCACAATTTGCCTTTTTACCTGGCAGCAAGGGCAAAAACTCCGTCTCAAAAAAAAAAAAATTTAAAGGTATGAAAGTCTTCAGTAATGGCTTTATTATGTCTCTAAGACAAGAACATTCACTATTTTAGTACAGAGAAGAAAGCAGTAGAAAAAGGAAACATGAGGAAAAGACACCAGTTTAGGAAGAAAATATTGTCAGAAGAAAACTATGCTTTAATTCCCTTCACTACCTCTGCCAGTAGTGCTGTTATATTCTAGAGTAGTACTTGTCAAACTTCTGCAGCACTAACTTTTCTATTTTATATATCAAAATATCAGGTAAGACTGGGGACAAAAGGGAGTTTCTCTATTTTTTTCTAAACTGTAAAACCACTATCTGGATGACAAGAAACTAAACAGTATTTTACTAAGATTAATGTTCTTGGACAAGCCACATGGCTGCAGGTTGCTCAGAAGTGCTGTAGCTGAAGAGTCCTGCCTTTCTGAGAGCTGCCAACCTATGCTGCTGCTTGGGTGCTGGTGAATAGTTGCTATTCCTGCCTGGTGGCCCGGCCAAAAGCACATCACACTGCTACCTTAGCCAGAAATGTAGTGGCATTGCAGAAAAGCTCAATGTGAAGCTCCTGCACTATTCTTAGAGCATTTTAGGTGTCCCTATTGCATATAACATCAAAGTTGTGGTCAACTGGGAGATATTCATGATGATCAAGAACACATTAATCTTAACATTGAAGCAGATTTTGTTATTTTCTGCCCTGCGCCAGGGCAAAAGTTTATAGTACAGTTAGCAAAGTGTCTTCTGGTCAAACTGGCTATTTTGTATACAGATATTTTAATAAGTCCATCCCTAAACCTGAGCAGATGTCAGCTGAGCAGTGGCAGGCTCCAGAGATAAATGTGGGTGATGACCAGAATATGAAGTGTGTCATCTAGATTAAGATGCTGCTGAAATAATCTGCATTTAGGGAAAACTATCCCTAGTTTACAATCCAAGAACTCTGAAGTTTCTGATAAACCACCACTGAAGCTTTTGAAAAACTTCCAAAGAAGAAAAAGAGAAACCAGAAAGACCCAGAAATTAATGAAGTAGGTAACGGTACAAGCTAGCAAATTTTGCAGCTGTCACTCCAAAGGAAGAGACAGACTTACATATTATTACTAATGTGAATAGCCTCTGGGAAGAAGAACCAAAGAAGAAGAAAAAGAAAAAGCATCAGTACTAGGACTCTGTTTTCCAAGGCAGTGACTCCAATGGTTATCAATGTGACCATAAAAAGAAGGAAGAGCCAGGCGCGGTGGCTCACGCCTATAATCCCAGCACTTTGGGAGGCCAAGGCGGGTGGATCACGAGGTCAAGAGATCGAGACCATTCTGGTCAACATGGTGAAACCCCATCTCTACTAAAAATACAAAAAAATTAGCTGGGCAGGGTGGCGAACGCCTGTAGTCCCAGCTACTTGGGAGGCTGAGGCAGGAGAATTGCTTGAACCCAGGAGGCAGAGGTTGCGGTGAGCCGAGATCACGTCATTGCACTCCAGCCTGGGTAACAAGAGCGAAACTCTGTCTCAAAAAAAAAAAAAAAAGAAGAAGAAGAAGAAAGAGAGGGAGGGAGGGGGGGAGGGAAGGAAGGAGGGAAGGACGGAAGGAAGGACGGATGGACGGATGGATGGATGAACAGTGAAGAAGCTAAATTTACCCCACCTTGGGAATGCTCACCTAAACAGAAAAGAAAAAGCAATCTTCTTTAGGGTATATTAAATGTGATTCAGTTTTTAAAAGACTTACTTATACACAATAGATGAATAAGTGTTTTGAATGATATGGAATGCTAGTGTACATCAGCAATTTATAAAACAGGGAACACTTGATAAGGAGTTGGACTTTTTTGTGCCAAAATTACAAAACTAACAATAAATTAATCTGGAGAATTCCAGTATCATTAAAGTGCCACTTTGTTGTATACAGAATAAAAAAGAGCTGCTGTCACTCTCAATTTTTCCATCTTTCCAGTTTTTACACTACATAATATTATTTCTATAATCTCAAGACTATTGAAAGGAAAGGACACTGTAATATTCATATAATTGAAGAATAAATATAGGTTTTTAATCTAATTTGTAACAGATTTCACCTTTAATCATTACATGCCATTTTATTTTTAAATTTAATTTTAAACTTTTTTTTTTTTTGAGACAGAGTCTCAATCTGTCACCAAGGCTAGAATGCAGTGGTGCAATCTTGGCTCACTGCAACCTCGACTTCCTAGGCTCAGATGATCCTCTCATCTCAGTCTCCCAAGTAGCTGGGACTTCAGGTGTGCACCACTATGCCCAGCTAGTATTTGTATTTTTTATAGAGACAAGGTTTTGCCATGTTGCCCAGGCTGGTCTCAAACACCTAGGCTCAAGTAAGCCACCCACCTTGGCCTCCCAAAGTGCTGGAATTACAGGTGTGAGCCACCATGCCTGGTCCTATTTTATTTTGCATTTTGAAAAACTCAGGGCATTTACTGGTACTCCGTTTTCCTTTATCACGACTACTACAGTACTTCTACTGTTTAACTTAGAATGGTTAAACATTCTAAAGAACACTTAATTAGTCTCCAGAGTGCTAATGAACCATGCCACTAACTGATTGGCGGGAAGAATACTATTCTTTCTCTCCAGGTGCATATGTATTCTCTTCTTTTTTCTTTAAGTCTAAGAGGTTGATGAAAAGAGCTGTTCTCTTGTTACTTGTCCATTTGTGCCTCAACCATTCTGGTTTTGGTTGTGTCTTGGAGGAGGAGTCGGATGAAGGCAGGATAAATGTGATTTTGACTACTGGGAAATTTCCTGATTACTTTTTAATGATTGGGGTAGGCTACTATAAATTGTTCTAAAGAGAAAACAGCTGTTCACTGCTTTCACCGAGAAAATGTAGCAAACAAGGTGGATGCAGTTCCTTCCCTCACAGGTAAATAGTACACAGCATAAGAGACTACAGAAAATTAGTAATTGTGCTAAGTGCTATGAAGAAAAAAAGATTGTCCATTCATAGTTACCTTTGTTAGTATTTGCAAACAGATAAATGGTTGACTTGAACACTCCATGTCAGGCATTTTTGATTCCATTTAACTAGTAGCAGACATAGTACTAGTCTCATAGTTTAATGTTCAGTAATAAGTATGTTCTACTAGTGGTATATCTTGATTTAAATCTAGATGATAGGATATAGAGGTTGGAGAGTGGCAGACATTCACAGTGGTCTACAAGTATATGTGTCAGACAATGAAAGGGTACAAACCATTATCTTTCATTACAATTGAGATTTGTGTGAGTATACAGCCCTTGAAATGTAACTATAGTCTCAGCTGACATGTGCCATC
The DNA here is from genome assembly GCF_030222135.1 of Aotus nancymaae. Lineage (NCBI taxonomy): Eukaryota > Metazoa > Chordata > Mammalia > Primates > Aotidae > Aotus > Aotus nancymaae. The sequence continues at coordinate 79,351,070 of NW_026988454.1, forward strand.
AGTACAGAATACATACTAGATTCTGAAGATGTACAAAAAAAAGAATGTAAACTATGTCAATTTTTATGCTGGTGAAATTACAACATTTTTGTTATAGTGGGTTAAACAGATTATAATTTTTAAAAAAACCAGTTTTTTTTGTGAGGGAGCATTTTGGATCTACTCCTCTTAAATGTATTAATAGTTAACAATTACTCTTTAATTCTAGTACCATAATTAGCAAAGTACTCAGCAAACATTACATCTTAATCACAAAAGCTTTAAGCAGATATTCTTACCTCTAGTCTATATAAAAGAATAGAGATTAAAAAAAAAAAAAAAACAACCTGAAGTTCTTCAGGAAGTGCCAAAGTTGGAATTCAAATCATAGTTCAAAATCTATTCTTTTAGTTACTATGTAATCCCAGCTTCTCCCTCATCTCCCTCCTCTCAAATTCTACGTTTAAAATATTGGACAAAGTAAAGGTTTCAACTATAAAGCCACTAATCTCCGGGAATATTTACATACATCAACTAACTCCAAACCCTCCACCACACACATGCAAAAGGCTCTTCTATAAATTATTATAAAGTCTAATCCTACTTTCTTTAAAACGTAGGCTTCAAACAAATTAATCAGTAATGTTATTTTTCAAAGTGATAGTCATAGATAACTTGAAAACAGTGGAATTATGAATGTTTTTAAATTATGCTAGGTCATACCATACATAAAACATCCAAGGTGTTTCCAAAGTAGTCTAAGTGTACATGAAAATGTTACTTTATATTACAAAAGTCATTTAAAATAGTTATGGCTTTCATCAAATATAATAACCACCACAAAAGGTACCTATTTCAAGGATAAAGAAACAAAGAAAAGCTACAAGTGGCATGCGAAGGTCACAATAAACGATGTGAAAAAAACCAACAACCTTAGAATCTCAAGATTTTAATTCACAGTATCTAACGGGCTGTCAAGCAAAATATATATGAAAGACAAAATCCAGAGTGTAGGTTTTTTTTGGTCAAGTAAAACAAGATCTACAAAGGATGGTTTTCAAAGAGGAAAAAACTCACACCACAAATATTTTCATTCAATTATAGGTAAATCCTCGAAGGTCTCTTGGTGTTGAAACTAATTTATCCTTAGGTAGAATTTGCAACATCAGGTAATCTTTTCAAAAATATTTCATAAATAAGTCACAATACTGGATATACTGATTAATTTATTCCCAACGTATTCAACTTCACTTACTAGGGTTAATTCTTAATTACTAAAGAAGCAGTTTTTTAACACAAGCATTAAGAAATGTGTCCTATAAAATATCTTCATGCTGATGGTAAACTCCAAGGTCAGTTTGTTTGAGGATATAAATTTTATTGACAATGTTATTTTATGCAATGTGCACTATCCTATTTTAGGGAGGCAATTAAAAAAACAATCCCAAGCTGAGGTTTAAAATAAGATTATACAAATATGAATAGGTTAAATCATGGAATAAATCCACAGATTCAAACTACTTAAGTATCAGTCTTCTGTTTTAGTCTTTTGAAATAATATAATCTTGTAGAAGCTTTTTTAAAAAATTAAAATCTGCATTTTTTTCAGAATATAAATTGACAATGTTAATGCTTTCGAGTTAATGTAGAATGATGTTTTAAGTTTTACATTTACTGAAATCTATCATATTTGCAAAAAGTAGGGAAAGATAAGCAATACCTGCACATGTTCATGTATAAAAATGCAAAATGTAAAGTATTTTGAGTAAATAAAAATTCCAGGCTGGGCATGGTGGCTCACACCTGTAATCCCAGAACTCTAGGAGGATGAGGTAGGCAAATTGCTTGAGTCTAGGAGATCGAGGCCAGCGTGAGCAACACGGCAAAATCCTGTCTCCACTAAAAATACAAAAAAATTAGCTGGGCATGGTAGCACACACCTATAGTCCCAGCTATCCAAGAGACTGAGGAGGGAGGACCGCTTGAGCCTGGGAGGTTATGGCTACAGTGAGCTCTGATGACACCACTGCATTCCAGTCTGGGTGACAGTGAGACCCTGTCTCAAACAAAACAAAACAAACACTAAATGCTAATGGCTCATCCTTTAAAAGTAGCATAATCATTCCTATTTATAGGAAATAATTTTCTCAATATCACAAATAACTACTTCAATTAACTTTGGTAAATCAAAATTAGTGCTAAACTTAAATAGTTGATATAATAGCTTTCTGATATCTCTATAACACTGTCTGCAATGAGAAACCAAGCCAACTGTTCATTATAGGGGGCCCTCAGTATTCGTGGGGTCCATACCCATGGATTCAACAAACCTCAATGAAAAACAAGTTTTTTTTTTTAAAAAAAGCAATAAAAAGTAACAATACAACAAAAATACAAATAAAAAACCAAAACAGTATAACAACTATTTACAGAGCATCTACGATAAAGTATTTGGGAGGATGTGCTAGGATATATGCAAATATTATGCTATTTCATTTAAGGGACTTGAGCATCTAAGGATTTTGGAATCCAAGGTGGGGTGGGTTCCAGAGCTAAATCTTCTACCAATACTGAGGGATAACTGCACTACTTTTAAAGTTAATTACCTCTTTCCAAATATAAAACCTGTTATCAGCTAGGCACAGTGGCTCATACCTCTAATCTCAGCACTTTGCGGCGAGGCGGGTGGATCATCTGAGATCAGGAGTTTGAGACCAGCCTGGCCAACATGGTGAAACCCCGTCTCTACTAAAAATACAAAAATGAGCCAGGTACTGGTGGCAGGCGCCTGTAATCCCAGCTTGGGAGGCTGAGACAGGAGAATCACTTGAACCTAGGAGGCAGAGGTTACAGTGAGCTGAGATTGTGCCACTGTACTCCACATTGGGTGACGAGCAAAATTTCACCTCAAAAAAAAAAAAAAAACTGTTATGAAGCTAATATATAACATCACCTCCAATATCAGGCATCAATAAAGATGCCAAATATTCCACATGAATACATCTTCCAGGTATTTGAAATTTGTTTTTTAAAGCATTGCTTAGTTTTAGCCATTTAACCGTATGCCTCAGTCTTCCTAAACAAACACTTAATAAAATTTAACATTTTTTGATGATACTGGGTCATACTGAACAAGTATTATATAGTAATGATGAGGTCCTAGAAGACAATTTGAATTAACTTGGACACTTAAAACAAAATGGTTCTTGAACTCTATGATTTCATAGATCTTCAGATTAAACAGTTCATCATTAGTAAAGCATCTAACATTGCCTGTTCTGAATATTGACTCCCTTTCTCTTCAATCTGGTTGGTCTTACTTCTAATTCCAAGGTTTGGCCCATTTGCAGATTGTGGAAAGCCGGTAACTGAATTACCTATTACCGATTGTGAACAATGACAGTCTGAGTGAGGGTGGGTGCCTGCAGCCAAAGACAATGTAGAAGCTTCACTAAGGGTCCTTTTGGTGTCGCCTTTATGGGTAAAGATTATAAGTAAGTAAAGGACTACACTCTGGACAATCACTTGCTTTAATTCTGAATGCCAGTTAGGTGGCATTTTCTGAATCAGCCGAGAATTCCTACACAATCTTAGTTCAAATTATTTTCTCAATCACATCAAGAGCAGCAAAATATATCTGCCAAACACAGATCTTCTCAATCTCTTAATCTCATAAGTATTACAGGAAAACTAAATGTACAAACAGCAAGGATGTCATTAAAACAGAAGGTTGTTGTTGTGTTTTTTTTTTTTTCTTTTTTTTGAGACAGAGTTTCACTTCGCTCGTTGCTCAAGCGGGAATGCAATGGCGTGATCTTGGCTTATTGCTATCTCTGCCTCTCGGGTTCAAGTGATTCTCCTGCCTCAGCATCCCAAATAGCTGGGATTACAGGCATGCGCTACCAAGCCCAACTAATTTTTGTATTTTTAGTAGAGACGGGGTTTCACCATGTTGGTCAGGCTGGTGTCAAACTCATGACCTCAGGTGATCCATCTGTCTCGGCCTCCTGAAGTGCTAGGATTACAGGCATGAGCCACTTTGCTCAGCCTAAAATAGAAGATTTAAGAGTCAGTTTTACTTTAACTGAAAACAAAATGTACTGACGGAAAAAAGATTTCAGGATTGCCTTCAGAAGTTTAACTTTTGCAAATTTTTTGCTGAAGTGACAGCTAATTTTTCCTATACCAATAGGACAGTGTCTGCCACAAATTAAGCACCAAGTAACTGCTAATGGAATAAATAACAAATGATTATTCCTGCTTCCTCAGTTCACTTCCTAGTTTACAGAAAAAAACAGTAGTACTTTTACTATTAAAATACTTTTTTTTTTTAAACACTACTACAATAAAACTGTAAACCCTATTTTAGGAAAAGAGTCAAGTAACCGTTTAACAATAGAACACAGGAGACACAGGCAGCAAAATGTATTTCATTTGAATCTGGATTCTAACCATATCTTAACTCTGGGACCTTGGACAAATCAAAACTCTAAAGTGTTAATATTTGAGGACTAATAAAACTCTAGAAAAAAATCTCAAACAAATACTTACAGAGAACTTACTAAATCAAAGCATTGTAAGTACAATGAAGGAATCCAAAATCTACTAAGGACATAGAGCATGCAATATCGAACAAGATAACCGGTGCATACATATTTATGACTCATGTATATTTTCCTAACCAAAAATTGATGAAGCTTGAAAAAAATTTTCAAACACTGAAAAATCCATGCTACATAAGAAATATAACACAGTCAATGACAGAAGTCAGAAGTAAATCTCAAAGCAAGTGCAGACCAGAGAAGGGTATACTTAGAAAATAAGTGATTGTTCTGGGCTGTAAGGTACAAGTAGATTTGAGGAGAATGACTCAAAAACTACTTGTTTATGATGTCTTCCCAGTGTCTCCTACTGCCCTCTGTGGGTAGGTATTTATCATCCATTACCTCAGCCTTATTTTCTCAAAGAAAGCATGACTTACAGAGCTAAACATTTCTCTCAAATTGTGGGGGCGCTCATAGTCGAACTCAAAGCCATTTGGCTTTCCACTATTGTAACATTGCAAAGTTATCAAAGCAGTCACAAAGGCAGTAAAATGAACAGGTATGCTTGTCAGTAATTAGTAAATTTAGATGGAGCAGAAAGTTCCTGTAGAATAATAGAAAGTAAAGCTGAAAAAAGTAAATCAATGAAAGAGGGAGAGCACTGGGTTCATGCTTAAACAATTCTTTCCTATGCATCAGTATCTCTCAAATTGGGTTCTGGGGATATAATGTTGAGTTTCTAGCATTCACTTTAAGAAATGTAAAACTAGCCAGCTGTGGTGGCTCACACCTGTAATCCCAGCACTTTGGGAGACTGAGGCAGGCAGATCACCTGAGGTCAGGAGTTTAAGACCCGCCTGGCCAATATGGTGAAATGCCGTCACTACTGAAAATACAAAACCTAGCTGGGCTTGGTGGTGCATGCCTATAGTCCCAGCTACTCAGGAGGCTGAAGCAAGAGAATCGCTTGAACTCAGGAGGTGGAGGTTGCAGTGAGCCAAGATCACATCGTTGCACTCCAGCCTGTGTGACAAGAGTGAAATTCCGTCTCAAAAAAAAAAGAAAGAAAGAAATGTGAAACTATTTTAGTTTTGATGCTTCTCCTAAATAAAAGAATGTTCTGGGCCAACTAGACTAAAAGACTAGCTTAAACATAGGGACTGCCCACTTTTTTACTTACTACTGAACTGAATCCCAGTGATCCCTAAAATAGTATTTTTCAAACTGTGGGTTATGATCTACTGGTGGATTATAAAGTCAAGAGCAACATTTTAAAATAAGTGAAAACAAAATGTGCCACATATGCTAAAGATAAGTATTGTTTCATGGTCATTTTGTTTCAGTGTGACAACTAAATGGTGAAGTAAAATAAAGTTACATCTTACTCCAGGTTGAGTATTCCTTACCTGAAAATGCCTGAGACCAGAAGTGTTTACCGTTTCAAATTTGGGATGCTCAACCAGGATAAGCTGAGGTTAATAACTTGTAATTCTGAGATCTACAGACTTACTCTCTTTGATTTCTGCAAACTGAAATTTGAGAAACACTGTTACAAGAAGTAGACTGCCACTGAGTCAGAAAGACAAAAGCAGGACTTTGGGGAATTTCACAAACTGAAAGCAATGTTTAAAAGCAAGTTCATCTGGACAAGAACTAGGATGTCATTATTAGGCTACACAAGGTAGAGACAATGTAACACAATAAATTCAGACCAGGTTTAATATCAAGGTAAAAACCATGGTAAATAAAGAGGTCATTCCACAAATCTTCTAAAGTCTCAGTGATGGGGTGGGGATGCCTCTCTTCTATGTAGAGATTGAGATCAGAAAGGGAATAACTTTTGCCAATCTAAGGGACAGTCAGATGTGATCAGAGAACATGAGTGACAAGAAAGCAGAGGCAGTACTATTGAGAAGAAAAAAATAAATTTCTCCTATAAAAGTGCTTCACCCTGCAGTAGGGAATAAAGGGAAATGGGACATGTGGTAAAGTGTTATAGAAATGGTCCCTAATGAATCACATTTCCCTGTACCCACAGCATTATGGGTCCCTTCCCACAAAGAGGCTGAGTATGAATATGAATTCAGTATGAATATGACACAAGGAGGGGCCTACAAAGTAAAACATGTATGAAAAAGAACTTACTCTCTTGATGCCACATAAAGAAATCCAGGCTACCTTACTAGAGAAGGTTAACAGTAAAGAAACGAGCCAGCCCAAGTGAAGCCTTTAGACCAACCTGTTTGACAACCACCAGACATATGAATGAAACCATCTGGGACCATTCAGCTCCAGATAATTCTGAGAGCTGATGGCAGAATCAGTCAGCAGACCCACTGACTTGTGAACAGTAATCAAAATGGCTGTTCTTTTAAAGGTACTGTTTTTGGATAGTTTCTAACATGACAATAACTTTATAGGAAACTTAGGGGAAAAAAACAAGGGCTGTAACATTCTCAATTTAACTTTTATTTCAATGCCTCTAACTCAGAAGGATGAGTCTTTAGGCTATGTAACCATAAATCTATGCTTAAAAGATTAATCAAAACTTCTTGGCTTGGCATCCTAAACTCTTAGTCTGGTTTTAATATATCCTTTCAATCCTATCACTTGACATTTTTCTCCAGATGGTAGTTTGAATAATTGGTCCATTTCTCTGAGCTTTGTCATTCCTCCCACTTCTCTTTGGTTATCCAAAACCCTTCAAGATCCAAAGTAAATAGTGTTTTCCTTTCCTGCTCAATTTTTGGCTAAAATAATTTCAAAATGCTCTACTTCTCTTAATCCATACTTATTACACTGCTAGATGCTTTACTATCTAATTCTGTCACTTAATTAATATATGCTGTAGATAATTGTAAGCTCCTTGAGGGTAGTGGTCCACTCCATAATTCTCCATAGCTCCCTTAGCATTCCTACATAAGAGCAATTTAAACATCTAATTAGAATAAATAAAAGATTTATGTAACTGAATTTTAACAAGTCTTCTTAGCTGAACATATGTACTTAGAGATCATTAGTCTTTCTTTTTAAAATGTAAATCAAGGGGGAAAAGGTAACATTTTTCGTTTTAGATACATTGTGCAACTGCCAATGCCAAAAGAAAAACAAGAATTCAAGAGGCTCTCCCAGAAAACAATCCATTGCTAAAAGTTGCAGTGTATGCTGGCAAACACATTATTGAAAGCAAACTTTCCATTTTATAACTATAAGAGAAAACTCATATTGATTGGTTAATTTTATCAACTAAATTTGTCTGTAGGAGTTGGGAAAAATAATGTAACCTCTCATCTTTGACAGAATATTAAGACAGTAAGTACAGCAGTTTTAAAGCTAAAAACCTATGAAAATCATGTTTGGTAGGTTATTAAATGCTATGAAGTACAACGCAGAATATATCTTCTCCTCCCTCATTTTAATTTAGGACCAAAAAGGATAAGAAGGGGGCAAACAAAGTTTAGTAAAGTTTTCCCCTTTGCTAAAATTGGTATAAGCACATTCTGAAAAGTGGAATTTATTACCTCGAACATGCAATCATACTAATTATGAACATTTTAAAAATTATTTCCCATGAGCTTTATCTAAACTTCTAAAAGTTTAAATGACTTATTGCTCCCTCAATACCTAAAGTAATTATCACTAATTAACAAGCAAGCTCTTTTCTTCTGATTTGAGTGTCCTACAAATTAAGATAGCCTCCAACAGTCAAAAATAAAAAGATCTAATTTTTAAGGAAAATGCTTAAACAGTTTCAAAGATCTTGCAGTTATAATTAAAGCGAAGCAAAACATTTATATAAAGAATCAACTTGCACCAAACTGATGAGACATAAAATACACAAAGAAATGCCCTAAATAAGTAATCCAAACACTCTGTAGCTCTCACAGTTTTAAAATGGTTTTTGTTTCTTACACCAATCAGGCACCAAAAAGGGCTAATAAAGGTAATGAAAACTAGCTCAAATAGTACCTCCTCAGTAAAGCCTTCCCTGATATGCCAGCCTGAAGGGCTTACTACCTACTTTGAACTCTTTAAATTACTATATATAAAATTAACTTACTCTCCTAAATATCCACTGATAACAAACTGATTAATTAGACACACCTATAGACTAGAATTACCATACACTATAAAACAGAAAGCCGTAACTTACATGGAGCAGCTATGAAATAAACTAGAAGATGCTTTTAGGGGGGAAAAGCAAGATGCAGTGTAGCTATCTTTATTTTTTTAAAAAGAGCAAATTACTTCTGGAAACTATTAGGGGACTGTCTTTGTGGAATGAGACTGGAGCTCTAGAATGGGAAAATGATCAAGTTTTCATTGCCTGCCCTTTCTCAGGGTGAATATTAAAAAACCATTTCACTTAGCACATTTTCAGTTAAAGACAAGCAAAAAAAACCCAACAACAAAAAAGCCAAACCAGGCTGGGTGCAGTGGCTTACTCCTATATCCCAGCACTTTGGGAGACCAAGGTGGGAGGACTGTTTGAGCCCAGGAGTTTGAGACCAACCTGGGCAATGTAGGTAGATCTTGTCTCTACAAAAAAATTTAAAGTCAGTCAAGCATGGTGATGTGCACCTGTGGTCCCAGCTACTCAGTAGGCTGAGGTGGGAAGACAGCTTGAGCCCAGTTGGTCAAAGATGCAGTGAGCCATGACTGTGTCACTGCACTTCTGCCTGGGTGACAGAGTGGAGACTCTGTCAAAATAATAAAAATTAATTAATTAATTAAAAATAAAGCAAAACTAATTTGTTAGTTGTTGGGAAAAACAGCAGAGGAGAAAGGACTTACAGAGTGCCTACATAAATTGGTTATGAGTAACATACACACAAGGAACAACAAACCGTGGAAGGCCGTAGGAGGCCTCTGAGGAGGAAGGCCTCTCCATGCCTCATGTTCCAGTGCAAGGTGACCGTGGCTCTGTTACCATAAACATTGTGCTCAAGGACGTAAAACCCCTTTGTAGCACTATGACGTAGCCAGACTTGTAGGCTCCTGTAAGGTCCGAGTTCCATCAACTGTACATAGATAATAAGCTAAAAATAACCACATGTTCTTGTTTTGTGAAACTCCCAAACCTCCACTTATCAATCCTTAGAATGACATACCAGTTCCAGCTCACTGATTCATCCACCATCACTCCACCCCTGCCCTATAGATCAAAGCAATTGTAATCAATAAATAGTGTGGATTATCAGAGCTTGGAGCTTTCACTGCTTCCTCCAGAGTAAAAGTGATGGCCCCCTGGTCCTACTGTCTTTCTTAATCTGTCTTTTTCTCATTCCTTTGTCGCCACTGAACTTGGGGTACCCATGGGTGATGTAGGGCTGGCTCCCTACATTCTGGTGCTCAACGTGGGGCTCATGGATTCCCTACATTCTGGCACCCAATGTGTGGGGCTCATGGAGCCCCTACATTTTGGCACCCAACGTGGGGCACCAAAATGTAGGAAGCCTGCCCTACATCACCTGTGGGTACCCCAAGTTCAGTGGCAACAAAGGAATGAGACAAAGATAGATTAAAAAAGACAGTGGGACCAGGGGGCTTTCACTGTTTCCTACAAAATAATAAAAGCGATGGAAATAGAATGTGTGAGAGAGAGAGAGAAAAAAAAAAAGAAGAGGAAAACTAAGAGAAAGAGAGGCACAGAAAGTAAAAACGTTAGAAGAAGGGTTAAGGTATGTCGAAAGATGGAAAGAGGATGTGTGTGAAAGAGAAAGAGAGAAAGAGGTAAGGAAGGCAAAGAGAAAGAAAGGCACAAAAAGATACAAGAAAGATATAAAGGGATAAAGAAAGAAACATTCTAAAAACTGTAAGATTGCACCCTTAGTAAGGAAGGTTATAAAACAAAGTTTAACATGTCTAAGTTTGTCAATGAACGCTGTAAAAATGTCATAAAAGGAAATTTATACTAGTAGGTTGTATAAATTTTGAATTGAAGGTCTAAGCAAGTTTTAAAACATTAATTGTAAAAAAAAAAAATTGTGTGTAAACATATTGGTTAAAAGTATCATCTAGTTTTCTGTAAACTAGACATTAAAATAAAACAGCACCTGGAAAGGCCTTTAGACAGCAAGCAAGGAGGAGGGACCCAGAGAGCCCTCAACTCCCCTTTTCAGCAGGAAGTAGTTACAGAAGAACGACCTCTGCCGTATTTCCCAAAAAATTTCTGGGTCCCAACTCCTTAAAAAAGAAATGTAAGAGGAGGCAGTTAGTCAGGTTCCAAGGTGCTTGAGAAAGCTGCTAATAGACTGACAGCTCTAAAATTTTGATAAAAACATTTGGAGGATCTATAATTACTGTTAAGATTATGTTATTAATCTGTTCTGTTTCTTTTTGTGTAGTCTGCAAGTACGCATCCAAAAGCCTCCAAAAAATAACTCACCAAGATAAAACTGTACTTGCTTACCTAACTTTGTAAAACAAATTAAAAAAGGGGGACAGGGAATATAGAACTTCATAGATATAATTTAACTTAGCATTACTAACAAAAAATTTTTTTTAATCTTGCCAAAGGGACAACAAATAACATCGGCTAAACACCTAAATAAACAATCCAAAGAAGAGAACTTAGGAAAATTAATCTGGTGGCAAGACCCATTAACAAAAAGTTGGGAAAAAACAATGTAGTAACATGGGGAAGAGGATCTGCTTGTGTCTCTCCAGGTACAAATCAACAACCAGTGTGGAAACCATCCAGACATTTAAAGCTTTACCATAAGCGGCGGTTATCACCAAAGCAGTAAGTATTCCTGGAGTTGGGGTGGAAGTAAAAAAAAAAAAAAAAAGTAGTATCTTACTTGTCCGAGCTTAAAAAGGAGTTTGGATACCTGTGTCTCTTAACAGACCCTGGAAGACTTCTCCTTCTACACATATTGTCACTGAAGTCCTGAAAGGTGTTCTAAACAGGACAAAAAGATTCATATTTACTTTAACAGCAATGATAATGGGTCTTATAGTTGTCACAACTACTGCTGCAGCAGCTGGTGTTGCTTTGCATTCTTCTGTTTAAACTGTCAGCTTTGTAGATAATTGGCAAAAAAAAATTCCTCAAAGCTTTGGAATTCCCAAAGTCAAACAGATCAAAAATTGGCAAATCAAATCAATGATTTGTGACAGACGGTCGTCTGAATGGGTGATCATATGAGCCTTGAGCACCGTCTGCACATGTAATGTGACTGGAACACTTCTGATTTTTGTATTACTCCTAGTTCTTACAACACTATTGAACACCACTGGGAAGTGATTAAGTGTCACTTACAAGGAAAAGAAGATCATTTAACATTAGACATAGCTAGACTAAAAAAGCAAATTTTTGAGACATCTCAGGCTCACCTCACACTTTATTGCCTGGCACAAATGTTCTTGCTGGAGTTGCTGACAGCCTCTCCAACATTAACCCATTAAGACGGATAAAAACTCTCTGTAAATCAACCATTGCAAACTCTGTGTTGGTTTGTGTCTGTTTATGCTGTTTGTTCTTAGTCTGCAAATATTGGAGCTGACTTTGAAGAGAACCTACACTACAAACAATGATAGCAATGGCGGTTTTAGATAAAAATAAAGGGGGATATGTTAGGAAAAACAGCAGAAGAGAAAGGACTTGCAGAGTGCCTACATAAATTGGTTATGAGTAACATATAAACAAGGAAAAACAAACTGTGGAAGTCCGCAGGAGGCCTCTGAGGAGGAAGGCCTCTCCATGCCTCATGTTCCAGTGTAAGGTGACCGTGGCTCTGTTACCATAAACATTGTGCTCAAGGACGTAAAACCCCTTTGTAGCACTATGACGTAGCCAGACTTGTAGGCTCCTTGTAAGGTCCGAGTTCCATCAACTGTACATAGATAATAAGCTAAAGATAACCATATGTTCTTGTTTTGTGAAACTCCCAAACCTCCACTTATCAATCCTTAGAATGACGTACCAGTTCCAGCTCACTGATTCATCCACCATCACTCCACCCCTGCCCTATAGATCAAAGCAATTGTAATCAATAAATAGTGTGGATGATCAGAGCTTGGAGCTTTCACTGTTTCCTCCAGAGTAATAAAGTGATGGCCCCCTGGTCCCACTGTCTTTCTTAATCTTTTCCTCATTCCTTTGTCGCCACTGAACTTGGGGTACCCACGGGTGATGTAGAACTGGCTCCCTACATTCTGGTGCCCAATGTGGGGCTCATGGATTCCCTATGTTCTGGCACCCACTGTGTGGGGTTCATGGATCCCCTACAGTTAGTTAATACAGTGCCTTTTAACATCTTTTCAGCTGTCATTTTGAAGTGATATTTAAATCTTATCTTACTAATTTATATCCCACTAGTCTCCTGTATCTTATATTTCCCATAACATCTAAACCTAGGTCCTTGCATATAAATGCTTTCTTAAAAGTACAGAATTTGTTATACCAAAACGTCAAATATTTGCTTTAATCAGGATAATTATGCTGAATTTGCTATCCTCTTTAACCTAGTAAAAGCAAATTGTTTTACTAACTGTTTAATTGCTTGTATTTCTGCTACAAAAGTAGAAAGTTTCTTGACCTCTCATAAGCAGTATAAATTATACTTAAATATAGTTGAAGATCATTTACCTGGACCTGTTCCAAATTAACTATATTTCTGGAGCTTAACTATCTCAATATGAAAAGAGTATAAGCACTAAAAAAAAAAAAATCTTCTAAACATATCATTTTTCTTTCTGTTCAATGTTTCTGAAAAAGGCCCTGTAGGTATTTAGAAAGAAGGATTACATTTTCATTTGTTGGGACTGTCTTGATCACTTCAGAAAATTTAGCATTCAGGGTCATGGGCACTAAATGCCAGTATCACATTCCCAGTCAAGCAGCATCCAAAAACCTGAGCCCACATATTTCTAAGTGCCCTTGAAGAGAGAACTGGAGGTAGGGAAAGTACTATGCCCAGTTGAGAAACACTGCTTATATGAACTAAGGAAATTATACATATAAATATGTATATATATACACACACATATCTACATATACATACACACTCCCACACATATATATACTACTACTAGAGTCTCCTGTATCTTATATCCTCTTTAACATCTAAACCTAGGTCCTTGCGTGCATGCACACACACATGCACACACACACATATATACACATGTGTATACACATACACACATAACTGCAATTCAACCCTTTAAAACAGTTGTCAGTTAGCAGATCATTTATCAATGATCAATAACAGTTAAAATCAACCAGTCCAGTATATAGTGCTATCAGCAAATATCATACCTCAACAAACCATTCAACTATTACAATGGCCAATTTTTCCAATGAACTATTATTTTAAAATCTTTTTAGGATAACTTCTCTGTTGGAATGTTTCTTTAGAAACTTTCAAATAACCTTCCACTTTACTGTACACATCTCAGTAATACAAGACGTAAGTCATAGTTTACTATAATTATCTGTCTATCTTCCTCCTGAGACTATAAACTCCTTGAAGCCAGGAACCATAATCATGATTGCCTAGCCTGTATACAGTAGATATTGAATAGAAATATTGAATGAGTGACTACTGGCCCAGTCAAATACAATTAACTAGTTCAAAGGGTTCCAATTATAACCAACTTTTATATAATAAATATAGTAATAATCCAAAAATAAGTAAATGCAAGAAATTACTTCTGGTTATTCTATATTCATATTCTAAGTCAATTTTAAGAAAATTAGTTGGTTATATTGCCCATATTAAAGCTAACTTTGAAAATATATAAGAAAATTCAAAAGCTGGGCGTGGTTGTGTATACACCTGAGGTCTCAGCTACTTATAAGGCTGAGACAGGGCCGGGTGCCTGTAATCCCAGCACTTTGGGAGGCCGAGGTGGGTGGATTACTTGAGGTTAGGAGTTTGCGACTAGCCTGACCAACATGGAGAAACCCCATCTCTACCAAAAACACAAAATTATCCGGGCATGGTGGCACATGCATACCTATAATCTCAGCTACTCGGGAGGCTGAGGCAGGACAACAGCTTGAACCAGGGAAATGGAGGTTACAGTAAGCTGAGATCATACCATTGCACTCCAGCCTGGGCAACAAGAGTAAAACTCTGTCTCAAAAAAAAAAAGGCTGAGACAGGAGGATCACTTGAGCCTAAGATTTTGAGGTTGTAGTGTGCTATGATTGTACTTGGGCAATGTAGCAAGACCTCATCTCTAAAAAACAAAATAAACTGGGCACGGTGGCTCACGCCTGTAATCCCTGCACTTTGGGAGGCTGAGGTGGGCGGATCATGAGGTCAAGGGCTCGAGACCACCTGACCAACATGGTGAAACCCCATTTCTACTTAAAAATACAACAACAACAACAAAAAAATACAAAAAATAGCTGGGTGTGGTGGCACACACCTGTAATCCCAGCTACTTGGGAGGCTGAGGCAGAATTGGTTGAACCCAGGAAGTGGAGGTTGTGGCAAGCCAAGAGCACGCCACTGCATTCCAGCTTGGGCAACAGAGTGAGACTTCATCTCAAAAATAAAATAAAATAGGAAATTTAAGATTTATGACAGGCACTCTGCTATGCCCATCCTCTACATACTCTTCCATCCTCTCACTGAAGCTTTAAGCACATTCTCGTTTAAATAAGCAAAAGGTGGGGAGTGCTTATTTCTAGGAAGCAAGCTGATACAAAGGGCAAAATGACACTATTAATAAGAAAAACATTTAATGCCTTTCGTTTCTATTCTACTAAGAATTCAAAGAAATGTTAATCTCTTATCTCACTCAAAAATAAAAATCTATAAACTGGGGATCATATACAACTCCTAGTTCTGTGGGTTTCACTACATTCTCCAGAAACTCAACTTTTGCTGATAAAAATTCAGAATGTAAACTAATTCAATTTTTTAAAGTAAAGGCAAAAATAAGGGTTACACAAGCACTGAGCATCAACACTGACAGAATATTAATTCCAAAGCCCATTAACTTTGACAAACGTTTATTCATCTTTGCCTTCTTGAAGCATGTGACTATCCCAGTTTTACAGGAAAAGCTTAAATAGAAAAAGTTAAATAATAATCTCAAGGTTAGAAACCAAGAGATAATTTCTAGCACCTAGTATCCCTGGAACTATATTTAGATTGCTCCAATAAATTCTGTAATTGTTAACCATTGCTTCACTCAGCTTCGTATCAAAATGCTAGGTAATAATTGCTAAGATACAATTTTACTTTTATTTTTTATTTTTATGAGACAGGATCTTGCTCTGTCACCCAGGCTGGAGTGTGCACAGTGCACCATCTTTGCTCACTGCAACCTTTGCTTCCTGGGTTCAAATGATCCTCACACCTCAGCCTCCTGAGTAGCTGGGACTACAGGCACTAGCCACTACTCCTGGCTGTTTTGTTTTGTTTTTGTATTTTTTCTAGAGAAGGGACCTTGCTATGTTGCCCAGGCTTATCTCAACCTTCTGGGCTCAAGCGACCAGCCCAACTCGGCCTCCCAAACTGCTGGGATTACAGGTGTGAGCCACCTGGACCCCCGTACATAAACATAAATAAACAACTGTTTCAAGTTACTTCCATCTGACAAGATCACTAACATAAATAGGTTACCCGAAAAACAAAAAACCTACCCCAGTAATGTTCCAGAGGAAATCAGACACACTCTGTATCTTTTCAAATGTAGATTACTTTTAAGTGTATTTAAATTACTGTTGAGATTACAGTGTATGAAATATTTTTTAATTTTTGAAATCCACAAATTCAGCATTTGTTTCATTACTGTTTTTTTGTCAGTAACATCAGTAACAATTTATGTGGTAAAATTAATTACTTTATGAAGCCAATATAGGAAATTACTTTCATTCTGATTTTTAAAATGCTGTTTCGGTCTTTAAAAAAATCTTTAAATATGGCCGGGCGCGGTGGCTTACACCTGTAATCCCAGCACTTTGGGAGGCAGAGGTGGATGGATCACTTGAGGTCAGGAGTTCCAGACGAGCTTGGCCAACACACAGGGAAACCTCAAACCCCATCTCTACTAAAATACAAAAATCAGCTAGACGTGGTGGCTCATGCCTGTTGTCCCAGCTACTTGGGAAGCTGAGGCAAGAGAATCTCTTGATCTCGGGAGACTAGGTTGCAGTGAGCCGAGATCGCACCACTGCACTCCAGCCTGGGTGACAGAGGAAGACTCCGTCTCTCAAAATAAACAAATAAACTAAATAACCTTAAGTGATAACTTTACAATGTCACACATGTACAAAAAGGCGGCAGAGGCGGGGGGGGGGGGGGGCGGGTGGAGCGGAGCCTAGCTTGCATGAGATTTTACTTTCCCAGAATTATTAATCCTGCTTATAAATGCTGCTGACAAAGAGAATTCACAGTAATTAGCTTTAAAACTATCAGTGGGCACTATTAGGGGAAAAATGTCTTTCAGCAAAGCTAGACTTTAATACTTTTCACTGATTATTATATACTTACTCCACTTACAATTGAAAGACTTCCTATTATGGGTATCTTACAGAATTTTTTCATCTCTAAAATAAATCTTTAAAGACCAATTAAGAATGAGTGGGTAATGCAAAGCAGAGAAACAGAAATTTCAACAGTTTTTTTTTTTTAATATTAGAATTCAAAGGACTAAGACTCTTAATTTGCCACAGGTATTCACCAGAGGTAAGTGGGGAAAGCTTTCACATTGCACATCCTCCTAAACAAGTCACCACTTGACCTCACAGTTTTTGTTTTTAAGATTATGAACAGCCATCAAATAATTTGTGACAATAAAGTGCATACAGCAAGGGAGATTTTATATGTGATCACGTATCCCCGACATTATAAAGGAAAGACTTCAATTTGGAGACTAAATAATAAGTGAAAATGTAATCTGCTCTGCTAAAATGGTCAACCATCGTTCTACATTAAGGTCAATATTTTTCCAAACGAATTATCTGTAATGATACACTCACAAGTTAACTCTAAATATGACCTGTATAAATTGTTTCTTTTTCCTCCTCAAGACAATCCAACCAAAATCTTCACCACAGCCAACACCACCACCTTGAAATTTCAAACCCAACTGTAGGGCTCGTAATGAAGTCCAAATGTAGACCCAAACTCTCCGATTTTAGTCATGGATGAAATGATTTTCATTATTAACAAACAGTGTTATTAACATTTCAAATTCTGGTCAGAATGCAGTCACTGGTAAGCAGTGTCCTTGGGCAAGCAAAGAAAAGATCTGAAACTACCCAATGCACAGATTCACAGGAACCTCAGTCCTCTCGCACTTCATCAGGAAGCCAAATAGGGAGTACCCTAAGAAACAGGGGTGAGGCGGTAATAGGGAGAGAAAGGATAGTGGAAATCATACTCCTCGAAGGGTGAAAGCAAATGAGAAAAAGACTCTGGAAAGCCCGCCTCAAAGGGACCCGCAGCTCCTCTACACTTAGGAGATCAAGCTTTGCCACGGAACTGGTGCACCAAGCAAGCAATTACGGGCGGGAGGGGACAACCGCCGCCAACCACCCGCTCCCGAACGTCTAGCTCAACTAGAAGGGGTCGGCGGGGACTGCTCCTCGAAACATCAACAAAGGCCCCTTCAGTCCTAAGGCGAAACTCGAACAACAAAGGCCCGGAGACAGCCAGGACAGGGCCGGGGATGGAGGCGGGACGGATGAAAGCAGGGGAAGGCAAAGGAATCAAATCAGTGGGGGCGGAGGCCGGTCGGAGTGGGACGCAGAGGCGCAGAGGCGGGAGCGCGGTAATCCCCAGTGCACAATAAGAGGAGGAGGAAGAAGAGGACCTGGCCTCCATTCTCCTCCTACTCTCTCCAATCCGCACAGTCTACATTTCCTCAGCAGCGAGGACCGCGCAGTCCCGAGTTCGGGGAAGAAAAGGGGAGGGGGGATTTTCCGCCTTGACCACAACTCCCTTCCCCCAGCCAGGAGCTGCAGACGACAACAACCGCCACAACTGCAGCCACACAAAGGCGCCTTCCTTCTACTCCCGCTCCCACCCGGGCGGAGGCGCCGACGATGCCAAGGCAGCAGCTACCACCTCTCGGCCGCCTGGCGCTAGCTCGCCCTCTTCCCCCTCTAGCTGGGGAAAGGGGGAGGGGACCCCCGCACGCCCTCACCTGGCACAGCTGCTGACAGTAGTCGGTGGCCGCTTCTACGGCCGGTACCCGGCTCTCCCGCAGCTGTCGCTCCAGCTCTTGGAGCCGCTCGCCCAGGCGCTGCAGCTCCGCAACGCAGCCGCCTTCGCTGCGACTCAACCTCTCCTGCTCGGCCTCTTCGTCCGCCATCTTCACACCCCGCTCCGTCGCGTACGCACCTGGGTCACGTGATAACACAATGCCACGTTCGGCGGGGTCACGTGCCGGGCGTGCTTGCACGCCGCCGAGCACGTACAAAGGGCCCGATGGGGAAGACGGGGGAGGTGGGGAGAGTGGCGCGAGAGCGCCCGAGGGAGGTGAAGGCAAGAGGAAAGGGGAAGGGCGGGGTTGGGGCGGTGCGGAAAACCGCGGTTTACTTACCCCGAGCGGGAAGTGGGCAGCAGCGGCCGAAAGGGGCGGGCTGGGGAAGGCCTGCTCTTGGTCACGTGGGCGCCGCGACGGGAAAAAGCCTAGGGAGGGGCGACCCTCTCCGGCGTCCCGATCCCTGCGTGGCTCTCCCCAGTCCCTGAAGTCTTCTACAGACATATCCTCCTGTTCCCCAAGAGGATGGCACAGGGAGAGTTCTGAGTGGCCTCGGGCAATGGCTGCATTTGCGGTTGGCCTGTAAGCAGGCCAGAAGCAGAGGAAGAGAGAGAAGGTAAAACCCGCCCATGGACCGCAAGCTTGAGAGCCAGGGCAGGACTATGAACTGTCAAAATTGTCTCTGACTTCTCACCAGGCCGGAGAGGAGGGATCTAGTGCGTGAGGTACCAGATCTCGTCTCACTCGACTCTCCTCCTCTTCAGCCCCAAGAACGCCTGTCCCCTGGAAACACATTCTCTAGGGGGTGGAGGCAACAAAGGAAAAGAACAATTGGGTCAGAGCAGAATGAGGTTCAATCCTATCTGGAGAACGGAGCAAATTCATAAAAAACATAATTTAAAAGAAGTCAGACTATGAACAGACCAGATGATTTTTAAATCATGAAAACACAGAATAAGTGCTAACCAATTACTACTCGGTTTCATCGTGATTTAGACTATACTAGACTACGGAAATCACCAATAATGAAAACAGGCTATATGTGAAAGCTCGTGGAAAGAAAGTAGGTCAAGAAAAAAAAACAAAAACCAGTAAGGACTCCATTAAAAATCATAACGGAGGAGAGGAAATTGATGCTAAAATAAAACAAGGTTGTCGAGAATTATTATAAATACAGCATTTTTTTCCTAATTTTACAAATAGAGGTGGCATTCTGAACGACATTTTACTTACAAGCTGAAAGGAATTAATGCTTGGCACTTGAACAAAAGAGTAGAAGAGAGACTACAAAAATCCAAGTGCTTAACCCTAAAGTTCTTAATAAAACTAATATTTTATGACTTTTAAAGCATTAGACAGAAGACCTATCTCTCTTGCAACTGAATGGTCTACAGAAATTCAGAAACAATAATATTGACACCCAGTCTTTTCATTTACTCTAAGTGAAGTATATTTTTCTAGTGCAAGCATCTAAAATAAAAATAATTCCCATTGTGGTCAGTGTCCTCTTCAAGAGATTTTTAGTATTTAATGGAAAGTTTTACATACTATGTTGTCCAGAATAAATGTTTTGTAACCTGTCAGTGATGGTGATGTTTTTAAAGCGGCATTGTATAAGGTGACCAGGCACAGCTAAACCCCTTATGAAAAACAGTATCAGTTAGTATTACATATTAACAAGGTAGAATCTTCAAATATTTAATCTTCAGATGTTTACTCATGGAAGAGACAGAAGTACATTCAAAGGCTGAGATACAATTGTATCACTGAGTTGAAAAAGCAACAATTAAGGCAGCTAATGATTTTTAATATTTGCAGTTCACTTTCCCAAGCTAAGTGTTTTACATACCCAAACCATGTTTCACCAGTTTACGTTATCTTAGGATTCCAGTGAAAAATATAAAAAGGGAAATATGAGATTAGCCAAATGTACCAGTAAATCCAAGGACTAGTAAGGTATCACAGGTTAGCAAGCTCATTTCCACTTCAAGTATAATGGTTTAGGTTTACACCACACCTAATCTATAGAAAGAAAGAAAAAATGGGAGTTGGGGGGTGGGAGAGATCTATATCCAAATATTGATTTTTAACAGAATTGCCTGAGAATATAGGTCATTCCTACTTCTTGCACATGACAACCCTAAAACTAAGGAGACTTGACTAGCAAATTGATTCTGAGCACTATTACTATCTAGTAAATGTCCATCAGCATGGACAGCCATGTCTTTTATTTGGTATCTGTGAACCCTACTGCCACATCCTCCATTTCTTCTCCTTTGCACACACATAGAAATATTTAGAGCCTACAGGAAATGTAAGGATTGGGGGTGAGTGGTGTAATTAATACTCTTTTATCGGGTATTGATATTTGCAGGCACTACTTGGTTTGGGGCAAATCAGAGGCCAGTAAGAACTATTCCTGCCTTGAAGAAGCTTACAGTTTTGTGGGAAAATGATCTGCAATAGCAATACGTACAATATGACAAGGGTTCTATTATGAAAATCCATGCCTAGATTCAACTTAGAACGTCAAAGTAATCTAAGATACTAACAAGAATGTCCAACAAATCTCTACAGAAGTACAGGCTTTTTTGTTTGTTTAATTACATGAGAACGATTGAAAATACTATCCCGTGTCAGGTCAACCTTTTCTTGAAGATCTCAGAAATCTCAATCTTACCAATAGAAAAGGCATGACTTCTGTGCCTATGTCCATTTGTTCTTTAGATACCAAACTGTCAGCTCATAGGAACCATTTATACACACACACACACACACACACTGACACACACAAACACGCACACCCCTACTTACTGAGATGTTCCTGGGGAAATTCGAAGACCTGTTCCATTGAGAAAACAAAAATAAGCCCCTGGGGCAAAGGACTCCGCATCTCTGGGGAACTCAGTATCCGCGCCGCGAGCACCCATGCCCATTTTGAACACAACGCGACTGCTATGGACGTGGTATAATCATATGGACCTTCACTCCCAAGAGACTCGATTTCAGAGAAAATCTGGGAGACAAATTTAGATCCCTACCCCCACCCACGCGATCAATAAAGCCGGGGAGACCCTTGGGGGAGGGGACAGATGTGCTTGCATCCGGGCCGTGCGTGCCTGCTTCACCGGTTTTCCCAGCTGCACCGGCCCGCACACTCCGGTGCACTCTTTTTCTGGAATTCTTGAAATAGCAGGGCCTGAGGACAGGAAAGGAGCTGGGTTGTGTCTGCTACAGGCAAGGGGCGCAGAGCTTGTGCGCCAAGCCAGGGATGCAGGGAGCGCGGCGTTAGCAGATGTAGGATAGCGCAGGGCTAAGGCCTGGCAGATCCTTCCCACCCCAAGCCCAGTACACCCCGCAGCCCCGCCCTCGCCCCAGCACGCCGGGTGAAAGCGTGAGGCCCGGGGGGTGGCGGAGAGCGCGCGCCACTCTCCGGGCGCTGTTTGTCCCTTCCCCTGCTCTCGCCCTGGGCCGGGGAATGGAGAAGGTCCACAGGCCTGTGGCCAGGGAGGACACCAGATCGGTCCGCTCAGCTCCGCTAACCCAGCCTGCACCTCTCCACCCCGCCAAGGCCCTGCTGGGCGCTGCGCGGGTTGCTCGCGTCCTCTGTTCCGGAGCCGCCGCCCGCCAGCCAGCGACGCTGGCACCCAGCAGCTGCAGGCCAGGCGTTTGCTGCCGTGGCTTTTCCACCCAGCACTGAGGATCAAGCCCGCTGCAGCGTGGCTGTGACTCCCATCTTGGGAGCAGAGGCCGCCCGGGGCCTCCAGGCCGAGAGATTTTGGAGCCTTTCCGGGGCGCGGCGGGGCGGGGGGCCTCCGGAAACCGACCCCGGGGATGCTGGAGTCTGTCCTGAGGAGGCCGTGGCGCGGGTACTCCTGCCTGATTTCGAGGAGGCTCCATCAAGCTACTCTTCCAAACGGCTGGGCAGCCCAGCCATAGACATGCAGCCTCTGGATCTCAGACGTGAGGGATGGAGTCTATCCTGGGTTTTGTCCAGTAGAAACCCGCCACCCCCACCCCTAGCCCCAAAGTCTGGGAACCAGTGCTGTTCCCAGAGATGCAAACTGAAAGAGCAAAGGTTAAAGCGCTACAGGGATAGGTTAGACACCACACTTTTCCAAGGAAGACATTTTCTTCGAGAGGAACAGCAAAAGGAGTCAATATAATGTTAAAAACATTAAGGCAGGTGCTGTGCCACATATTGAAGTGATTCCAAAAGCAGAGAAAACATTGGACTCACATTTAAGAGGATTAATTGTAGCCCTTGAGTTATTTCCAGGGAGGAAAAAAATACGATAGCATGTATTTTTATATGAACAGGTAATTAAATGAGGGATTTGTAAAAACTGTCTATTTGGATATCTTTTTCCTTTGCATTTGAGGAAAAGCCAAATGCAAATAAGGAGAATAACATTTAAAGAAAATGCTTTTAATAGAGCCTCAATTATCCTAACTTCTAATTTAACCAAGATGAGAATAATTGTGAAATAAAGCAAAATAAAATCTTGGAAGCATAAATGTGGTATACATTGTTCCTTCCCCACCCCCCCCCCCCCAGACAGAAATCTCGGCAATCTCCGCAATCTCACTGCAGTATCTGCCTCCCAGGTTCAAGCGATTCTCACTCTGTATCCCAAGCTGGAGTGCAGTGGCGTGATCTCTACTGACTGCAACCTCTGCTCCCAGGCTCAAGCCATTTTCCTGCCTCAGCCTCCCAGGCAGCTGGGACTACAGGCAACCACCACCCATGGCCGGCTAATTTTTGTACTTTTAGTAGAGATAGGGTTTCACCATGCTGACCGGGCTGGTTTCAAACTCCTAACCTCAAATGATCAGCCGCCTCAGCCTCCCAAAGTGTTGGAATTATAGGCATGAGCCACAGCACCCCGCCTGTTTCTATAGAGACTCATTGAGTTGGTTCACAGCAGTTCTCTGAAGAAGCAAAGAGAAATATTTTAAAGTGCGTTTCTTTTTCTATATTTCTGAATTTTAATCACTGTGTCTCATTTGCCTCATCAGAAATTCAAGGTTATTAAAAAAAAATTAGAGAATACAACTTTCGTGGCTTTTGGCTTTTTAAAGAAATAATACTGTGGAGATGTGACCATCTTGGAAATTCCCAGGTCTCTTCCCATTTTAGGACATCAACTTCTTAGTTTTGCTGGTTTCTGTGATTCTTGTAGATGTGTTCTTTAATATAAAAACAACGATGTAAATCATATCATTTTGAGTAGTATTCTACTCATGTATTGGGCCAGAATTGTTCCTACCAAGTGCTTACCCTCTATCACATCTTTACAAAAATGTTCTCTTTTTTTTTTTTGAGACAGAGTCTTACTCCGTCACCCAGGCTGGGAGTGCAGTGGCTTGATCTCAGGTCACTGCAATCTCCACCTCCCGGGTTCAAGCTATTCTTCTGCCTCAGCCTCCTCAGTAGCTGGGACTACAGGCGCCTGCCACCATGCCTGGCTAATTTTTGTATTGTTAGTAGAGATGGGATTTCACCATATTGACCTGGCTGGCCTGGAACTCCTGAACTCAGGTGATCCACCTGCCTTGGCCTTCCAAAGTGCTGGGATTACAGGTGTTAGCCCAGCCTTACAAAAATATTCTCTTACCCCCTGTTCCTCTCCTCAAATTCTCATCCTCCTGCATTTCTCTGTAACCAGTCTCCTCTATGAAGCCTTCTTTGGTGTGCTCTGGTGGAGTAGAATCTGGGTGCAACATCTGTAAACAGGGTAGATTTGATTTATTCGTTTGGTTTTCCTCAGGTTACCTGTCCTACAAATAGTCACTCTCCAAAGCTCCTATATCATTTTTTTTTTTTTTTTTTACTACTTACTGTATTTTTATTTGGAATCTGTCATTTGGAATTTTTATTTGGAATTTTGCCTTTTATTAAAGTTAGTCTATAGATGAGCCTTGCTTACCATCCTATAAGCCCTTTGAGGGTAGAGCTGTATCTTATAACCAGCCTACCTCCTTGAATACCCTTTGGCAAGTTGCAATGTAATAAGTAATTGATAAATGCACATTGGAGTAGATTCAATTCTGTTTGTACTTGGCAGTCATATATTGATTTATACTTATCCTCATCATTATCTAAAATATTTTAGACTCTACAGAGAGATCAGAAGCCTTCTAAACTTTAAGACCTTATTTATAATAGTCTTTAAAATATTTTAGGAGACTTATGATTTATCAACAAAATTATCTATAATCAAAATTATAACACAAGTAAAACCAAAAGAAGACAAGACGCATGCTCAGTTATTACGGTATAACAGATGAACTGCAAATACATGGTCTCTAGCTTTCTCTTTCACAAACTTAAGGGAAAAACTCGTGATGAAGCTATTGAGAAAATAATCATGTTAAGAAAACTATTGGATAGGAAATTTAGAATCTTTTGAGATGATTTTAAAAATCTACATTGTGACAAAATGTAAGAGAGATGGCAAAATTTTAAAAAGTACAGATTCAGAAGAAAGAGGAGACGGAAATAGACAACCACAAGTCTAGACTGTATAATCTGAAAGGCCCTGGACTGATAGAAATGCAGGTTTCCAGGGCCCAACCTCAGTCTACTGAATCAGATTTTCTAGAGGTGTGGCCTGAGAATCTACATTTAAGTCAAATTCTCTAAGAACTTCTTATACACATTAAGTTTGAGAAACTCTGCGCTAAGATTATTTCTATCTGAAGAATAAGTCCTTTGTACAGATTGAGTTTTTTCCCTAACATCTAGCTCACTCCCTAATATGGGCCCTAAGTACCTTCCTAGAAATCTAAGGAGAAAATAAACATGAGAGTATCTTGGACTCCAGGTAGGACTTATTCTTCAGAGTGGAAATAACCTTAGAGCTGAGTTTCTCAAACTTAATGTGTATAAGAAGTTATTAGAGAATTTGACTTAAACGCAGATTCTCAGGCCATACTTCTAGAAAGTCTGATTCAGTAGACTGAAGTTGGGCCCTGAAAACCTGCATTTCTAATTATCACTCCAGGGCCTTTCAGATTATACAGGTCTAGACTTGTGGTTGTCTAATTCTGTCTTCTCTTTCTTCTCTTCACCTAATGTCCCTTTTACCAATTTTACAAAAAATGCCTGAATACCTTCCTTCTGGCTCCATCCACCAATGGGCATAAACAACTTTAAAACAATTATAGCTAACTCTTCATAACTTCTTCAGGTCCTCCTAATTATCCCAAGCATTTATTTTGTGAATCATTTGGATCATAAGCCCTAGTTCGATGCCACACCTAGTGAGTATGTTCTCAATAGATGTGCATTTTCCAATTCCATCCTTGTGCATTCTCTAGCAAGCTTACTTGCTAAGCATAATAACTTTATTACCTATTAACAGCTCTAGCAGAAGAGGTATGCAGGGATAGAAGGAAGAGAGTTCAAAACTTTTCCTGCTATGACAAAAAGCATTTTTCTTTTTATACATGTAAGGATAAATGGAGAGGGAAGATAGCCAGTTAAAATTTTCATCTGTGAGTTCCAAATGTCCATGGTTTCAATAGTCCCTATAATTGAGAATTAAGTGCTATTAATTTTTAAATTATGAACATAATCTCTATTTGCAGTAAAAATTTCAAGCAGCAAAGGAAGACATATACAATAAAAAGTAAAAATTTTCTTCCTCCATTTCTGACCTCTAGTTCCATCCCCTTCACTACACTGAGGAATATTAACAGTTTCTTGCTTGTCCTTTAAAAATTTTCTGTCATACATAAACATTTATGGTTAAATCAATTTCTCATTTTCTGAAACAAATCAGCTCATACCACCCATTTTGGCTGCTCTTCACCTTTCTTTTTTCCCTTAGTAATTCATTTAGAATTTTTTTTTTTTTTTTTTTTTTGAGATGAAGATTTAGCTCTTGTTGCCCGGACTGGAGTGCAATGGCACGATCTTGGCTCACCGCAACCTCTGCCTCCAGGTTCAAGTGACTCTCCTGCCTCAACCTCCCCAGTAGCTGGGATTACAGGCATATGCCACCACGCCTGGCTAATTTTTTTTGTACTTTTAGTAGAGACTGGGTTTCTCCATGTTGATCAGGCTGGTCTCAAACTCCCGACCTCAGGTGATCCATCTGCCTCAGCCTCCCAAAGTGTTGGGATTACAGGTGTGAGAGAAATAATATCAGTATTATTTTTAATGACTGTGTGGTATTTGACAGTATAACTCAAGATAATTTAATTATTTCATTGATGAGGTTAATTCCATTTTTTTTTTAACTATTAAAAAGGATGCAGATTCAGTGAACTTTCTTGTGCACATATGTGATTATATCCATGGGATAAATTCCCCAAAGAGGAGTTGTTAGGTCAAAAGCAGTGTGTAATTTTTTTTTTTTTTTTTTTTTTTTGAGACAGGATCCTGCTCTGTCACCCAGGCTGGAGTAGAATGGCATGATAATAGCTCACTATATCCTGGATTTGCCAGGCTCAAGCAATCCTCCCACCTCAGCCTCCTGAGTAGCTGGGACTACAGATGTGTGTCACCATGCCTGGCTAATTTTGTTTATTTTTTATAGAGGCAGGGTCTCACTATGTTGCCCAGACTGGTCTGAACTCCTATGCTCATGTGATTCTCCCGCCTTGGCCTCCCAGTGTGCTGAGTTTACAGGCATGAGCCAACTCTCTAAGTTGTAAGGTGTGATTTTAATTGTTAGATGGCCAAATTGCCAAAATGTTGCAGCAACCTATATTAAGAGAGCCTATTTTCCAGAAATCCTTAATAAAACTGTGATTTACAACTTTAAAAATAATTTCAGCTGGGTGCAGTGGCTCATGCCTGTAAGTCCAGCACTTTGGGAGGGCGAGGTGGGTGAATCATGAGGTCAGGAGTTTGAGATCAGCCTGACCAACATGTTGAAACCCTATCTCTACTAAAAATACAAAAATTAGCCTGGTGTGATGGCACGCACCTATAATCCTAGCTACTCGGGAGACTGAGGCAGGAGAATCGCTTGAACCTGGGAGGTGGAGGTTGCAGTGAGCCAAGACTGCACCACTGAACTCCGGCCTGGGCAACAGAGTGAGACTCCATCTAAAAATAAAAATAAAAAAATAAAAAATAATAAGTAATTTCATAGTTTTAAAGTAATATCTCATTTTGATGAATGTTCTTCAAATTTTGGGCCAAACTGAGCATCTTTTGACTTGTTTGCTGCTACTATTAAGTTTTGAAGGGCATGCACAATTAAAATCAGATACTATTTTAAGCAACTATTAACATTAATATAAAATTCCATGAATATACTGTGTTTGAAATTAATTATTTATTAACTTTGATGTTGAAATGTATCTTTAAGGGGATAATTTCTTCTTCTTTGTTTTTTTCTCTTTTTTTTGTGACAGAGTCTCACTCTGTTGCCAGGTGCCAGGCTGGAGTGCAATGGCGTGATTTCGGCTCACTGCAACCTCTGCCTCCCTGGTTCAAGCGATTTTCCTGCCTCAACCTCCCAAGTAGCTGGGACTACAGGCACACACCACCACGCCCAGCTAATTTTTGTATTTTAGTGGAGACGGGGTTTTACTATGTTGGCCAGGATGGTCTCGATCTCTTGACCTGGTGATCCACCCGCCTTGGCCTTCCAAAGTTCTGGGATTACAGGCATGAGCCACCGTGCCCAGCCTTTTTTTTTTTTTTTTGAGAAACTTTCACTCTGTCACCAGGCTGGAGTGTAGTGGCATGATGTCGTCTCACTGCAGCCTCCACCTCCTGGGTTCAAGTGATTCTTGTGCCTCAGCTTCCCAAATAGCTGAGATTACAGACGTATCACCATGCTTGGCTAATCTTTATATATTTTTTTTCTTTAAGTAGAGACAGGGTTTCACCATATTGGCCAGGCTGGTCTCAAACTCCCGACCTCATGTGATCCTTCTGCCTTGGCCTCCCAAAGTGCTGGGATTACAGGCATGAGCCACCATGTCTGGCCTAGATAACTTATTTGCTTAAGTCAACAGAGGAATGTGAAGATAGGGCTAACGTTTCTTTCTTTTAAAAATATTTCTGCTAATAAAATAGGCTTTGGGTATATTATTCTCCTATAAATTAGTGAGAAAAGGTAAAATATGGTACTTATTTTATGCAGAAAATACACAGTGAAGCAAGGAGGCACTTCTTTTACTTTTGCTTTTGGATGCCCATATATTGCTGTCATTTTCATTCTACTGTAAGATGTCTTTCTTTGGTGCTCTGAACTATTTCAAGTGTAGAAAGGAACAGAACGCTTATAAGCACCCAACTGTCTGGAGATTGGTATGTCATTTAGAAAGCAAGAACCATTTCTCGCCAAGCACTGACTGGCACAACACAGCAGGGGTGTAAAGCTGAAAGGAAAAGCCATGAGAAACTTGTGTTCCCCTTTTCTGTGAAATGCATAAAACTAGGACTTCAAAATGAACCAAATGTGCTTCAAATGAATCTTCAAGATTAAAATCAAAACTTTTTTAACTTCCAAAGATCAAATATGTTGCTCCTCATAGAATTATTAGAAACTGCTCTGTATATATTTATTTGAAGTTATGAAGCTATAACTATGAAAGTTAGTTTTATGGCAAACTCAGTCTTTTGAAGATTTTTGCATCTTTCATATATTTAAGCGATTTATATGGGAAGCAAAAGACTATTTTTAAAAGGGTAACTGACCACCATTACACCATTACTTCCATGCATAAGTTTTTTGCACTGATAACTCTCACAATTACTCCAAATATGCTCCCTGCAAAGCATAATAAAAACAAAGCACATAATTCTGTTAAAGAGGTCTACAGGTTAATACATTTGGCTTTCCAATGTGCAGTGCAGGATGCCTAGAAAATTTGCAGTGAATGCCTTCATGAGTTGAAGCCCAATCCATCATTTCTACCTTGATTTTGTAAGACTACTTTGTGTACAATTTCTTTGGAAAATAACTTCCTGGTGACACATTTACTACTGTTTTGTAGAATTGTTAAGTTTCTATTTTGGGAATATATCTTCTAAGATCCTTAAGACCTGAGTTTGTGTATTGGTTGCTCAAAATATTGACTGATTAATTTTTTCCTTGTTTTTCGCCTATAGTAATATTACATGGTTCTGTTATATTGGATCTTTGATCTCACTAGAAACTCCTTCAGGCTGTTAATGTTTTTCTAAGTTTCTGTTGTCAGTCTTCTCATTATACTTTCTACTTTGGCAATCTCATCTGTCTTTATGGCTTTGATTTTCTTTCTAGGACTGTGACTCCCAAATCACATCTCAATCCCAGATCTCCAATCTGAACTTTTGCCTGATTTACAACGTCACATATCTAATCGCCTGTTGGACAGCTCCACCTAGATGTTTTGCCAGTGTTTTGATCCCAAAATGAATTTATCAAGGTCCTTTCCCACCCTTGCCCTCACTCAAGCTAACCTTTCTCCTGATTTTCCTGTTTTTGTTCAGGGCACTACTATTTTTCCAAGTTTTAGGTTCCAAACCTTGAGTCCACATTTTCCTTTTCTTCATATGCCATTAGCTGTTCAGATTTGCCAATGAAATATTTGTATCACTTCTCTTCCCCATTCCCAGTGTCAACCCCAGCGGTTTTCTGGATCTCTCATAGAAAAAGCTTTCTCCATGTGTCTTTTTATCTTCTGGCTCTTCCTACCAAGACATCTTTTAAAGTTAAAATATATTTTAGTTCAAAAATGAGTCTGGGAGGATATGATAAATTACACTAACTATTGGAGTTACATGGGAGACCAATTAATGGTCCCCATAGATGTCTAAATCCTAATCCCCAGAACCTAGAAATATGTTAACTTATATGGCAAGGAAGAATTAGTGTTGCAGTGGAGTTAAGGCAATTATTCTGGAATATCTGCGTGTGTACGATGTAATCACAAGTATCCTTTAAATATGGCAGAGTTAGGCAATAGAGGAGGTCAGAATCATTCCATGTCACAAAGACTAGACCAACCATTGCTGGCTTTGCAGATGAAGTGGGGTCACACACCAAGGAATACTGAAACCTCTGAAAACTGGAAAAGGCAAGAAAATTTTCACCTAGAGCCTCCAGAAGGAATGCAACTCTGCCAAAACCTTGATTTTAGCACAGTAAGACCCATTTGGCACTTCTGATATCCCAAGATATAGGATAAATTCGTATTGCTTTAAACCACTTAGTTCAGAGAAATTTGTTACAGCAGTCATAGGAAACTAATGTTAAGTACTAGTGTTGTAAAAGGAAGGAAGATATTCTTTAAACTAGTTAGTTTTAGCATAATTAGGAAACTTTAAAATGGACATACTTAAGGCAGATGTTAGAAAAATAAGAATAATTTGGGCCAGGTGAGGTGGCTTATGCCTGTAATCTCAGCACTTCAGGAGGGTGAGGCAGGTGGATCACCTGAGGTCAGGAGTTTGAGACCAGCCTGACCAACATAGTGAAACCTTGTCTCTAATAAAAAAACAAAATTAGCTGGGTGTGGTGGTGCACGCTTGTAATCTCAGCTACTCAGGACGCTGAGGCAGGAGAATCACTGGAACCTGGGAGGCAGAGGTTGCAGTGAGCAGAGATCGTGCCTTTGCACTCCAGCCTGGGCAACAAGAGCGAAACTCTGTCTCAAAAGAAAAAAGAAAAGAAAAGAAAAGAAAAACAAGAATCATTTGATTCATATAATAATTTATCAAAATTAGCTGCTAATATGTTACTGCTGAAGGTAATTAAAAGATGCCGCAGGCCGGGCGCGGTGGCTCAAGCCTGTAATCCCAGCACTTTGGGAGGCCGAGGCGGGTGGATCACGAGGTCGAGAGATCGAGACCATCCTGGTCAACATTGTGAAACCCCGTCTCTACTAATACAAAAAAAAATTAGCTGGGCACGGTGGCACGTGCCTGTAATCCCAGCTACTCAGGAGGCTGAGGCAGGAGAATTGCCTGAACCCAGGAGGCAGAGGTTGCGGTGAGCCGAGATCGCGCCATTGCACTCCAGCCTGGGTAACAAGAGCGAGACTCCGTCTCAAAAAAAAAAAAAAAAAAAAAAAAAAGATGCCGCATTAAATAGATAGGAGATCCTTGATTTGGAGACTATTTCCAAATTTGTTGAGTGTCATATAGTTGGAAGGCAAATAAGCCTTTCTATCAAATTATTTGTGCTCTGTTTCCCTTATTAAAACAAAACTTACTAGAATGATGTATATGCCCATCAGAGTGTGTTAAATTCGATCAACATAGTTGTATTTAGAATTTCAGTATCACTAGCTGTACCAGAAAGTTCACCTGTATAACCAGCTTCCCCTGGGGAAGACCGCCTTCCTGTGTAATTTGATTTCCATAGTTACACAGAATGAGAACCTGGCCTCTTGAAAGCAAGGTATTGATCTGGTTAGAATCTACCTTATTCTTATTCATGAAAGCTGTTTTTAGTTGTAAGCATGTAAGTTTCTGAAAAATCACCCTATTTTAAAGGATATTAACTAAGGTTTAGAGTGATGATTGTTACCTTAATTTGGCATCTAACTTTTTATAGGTTGCCATATATTTAAGTTGTGTCATATTCTGCAAAAATAATATTAGCCATAGAGCGGTCAAGAAGTTCCTGGCCCACCATGTACTTGGTAGGCTGAGGTGCACGGATCGCTTGAGCCCAGGAGCTGGAGGCTGTAGTGAGCTGAGACTGAGCCATAGTGCTCCAGCCTGGGGAACAGGGACCCTGTCTCAAAAAAAGAGGAGAAGGAGAGGGGAGGAGGGGGAAGGGGAGGAAGGCAAGGAAGATGGAGAAGCAGAAGCAGAAGGAGGAAGAGGAAGAGGAGGAGAAAGAGAAGGAGGAAGAGGAGAAGGAACAGGAGAAAGAAGAGGAAAAAGAAAGAAGATATAGATGAAGAAGAAGAATAAGAAGAAAGAAGAAAATGTCATCCCTGGTCTTGAATAGAGGCCTCGACTTTTCACAAACTGCAAAGTTTAAGTGGGCCTCATCCCCTTTTGGTTTGTTGGTCTTTCAACAAGATACCACTAACTCTAATTTACATACCAATGGATAGGAAAAGGGGGTGAGGGAGGCAGCCATAGCTCTCAGAAAACTTTTATGGAAGTGTTAAAATAATTACAGAGTTTATGCCGGGCTGGGTGGCTCACGCCTGTAATCCCAGCACTTTGGGAGGCCAAGATGGGCAGATCACAAGGTCAAGAGATTGAGACCATCCTGGCCAATATGGTGAAACCCTCTCTTTACTAAAAATACAAAAATTAGTTCGGTGTGGTGGTAAGTAGTCTCAGCTGCTTGAGAGGCTAAGGCAGAAGAATTGCTTGAATCCAGGAGGCAGAGGACGTTGCCGTGAGCTGAGATCGTGCCACTGCACTCCAGCCTGGTGACAAAGTGAGACTCTGTTTCAAAATAATAATAATTATTATTATTATAGAGTTTATGAGCCCATAAAGTTTACTGTAAGTCCTACAGAATTTTCAATTTCTTGCAGAGATTTCTTTCTAAACTGTAAAATTTCATTTCCTGCAAATTGTTTTCATTCCGTGCAACTGCTAGGAGAAGCAACAAAGGAGAAAGGACTTACAGAGTGCCTACATACATTGGTTATGAGTAACATATAAACAAGGAACAACAAACTGCCGAAGGCCACAGGAGGCCTCTGAGGAGGAAGGCCTCTCCATGCCTCATGTTCCAATGAAGGGTGACCTAAGCTCTGTTACCATAAACATTGTGCTCAAGGATGTAAAACCCCTTCGTAGCACTATGACGTAGCCAGACTTGAAGGCTCTTTGTAAGGTCTGCGTTCCATCAACTGTACATAGATAATAAGCTAAAGATAACCACATATTCTTGTTTTGTGAAACTCCCAAACCGCCACTTATCAATCCTTAGAATGACGCACCAGTTCAGGCTCACTGATTCATTCACCATCACTTCACCCCTACCCTACAGATCAAAGTGATTGCAATCAATAGTGTGGATGATCAGAGCTCGGGGTCTTCACTGTTTCCTTCAAAGTAATAAGTGATGGCCCCCGGTCCCACTGTCTTTCTTAATCTGTCTTTTTCTCATTCCTTTCTTGCCATCGAACTTGGGGTACCCACAGGTGATGTAGGGCTGGCTCCCTACATTCTAGTGCTCAACATGGGACTCAAGGAATCCCTGCGTTCTGGCACCCAATGTGTGGGGCTCATGGATTCCCTACAGCAACAATTTGTTTAGTCCCTTCTTTTGTTTTCCTTTACTCTGTTATCAAAACATTCCCTGAAAAGTTTCCTTTATGACCACATATATGCATATATATACAGCATTAGAATTTCAGTTCATACTGAGTTCAATTCAATGAGGATAATGTATAAAAATAATTGCTGCATGTTTGTTTAAATCCAGAGACAGTGCTTCCAGCAATGTTGATGTGGTGCCATGTCAGTATATGCAAGCATAATTTTTTGCTTAAAACTCAACCATGAAATTCCTCCAGGCAGCTGGGCTCCAGAACCCAAAGAAATAGTGCAGTTTAGGCTATGAAGGGATATGATAACAGAATAAGTACCCATATTAAGGAGGATTATGCTGTATAGAAAGAGCAGGAATTCCCAGGCACTCTGCAAATAAAGAATCTGATCTGTAAAAAGTTTGAGGTCCTGGTATGGCTATAGCTTGTCTCTATCATCTATGCATATTCCCCATACGTGGAATTGCCTATTTTCATTACCAGGATCTGTAATTACTAGTCAGATTTTTAAAATATTTGGGCCCATCTGTAGCCATATTTTCAACTTTTCTTAATTTTAGCTATATATTTTCCCTTGTACTCCTAATATCAATTAGTAGCATATTCTAATTCTGTTATAGTTGATTCATAACTTGACATTCAAGTTTTTACCTTTTCTCATTTTAGTTTCTTGACTTGGATGCAGGCAATTGTAATTAGATAACCAGATACAACTTCATGTTTCATGCAGCTTTTTCTTTCTTTCTTTTTTTTTAAAGATAGAGTTTCACCATGATGGCCAGGATGGTCTTGAACTCCTGACCTCAGGTGATCCACCCACCTTGGCCCAAAGTGCTAGGTTTACAGGCGTGAGCCACAGGACCCAGCCTCATGCAGCTTTTTCTAAAGATATTTGGTACTGCTTTCCAGGAAAGCAAATTCCCTACTTCAAACTCATTTTTAAAGTGAAGGTTTTCTGTGTAAAAATCACACAAAACCAAATTAGCTTGCTGGACTGTAATGCCAGAGGCAGAGTGAATGTGGGAGAAAGGGTTCTAAATTTTCATATTCTAGCACTATGCAATAAGTATCTTTTTTCTGTATTATATTTCCTTAAATATTTTAGTCAATTGGTATTGGGAATTGTATTGTTTTCTCAATAAAATAAATCAAAGCCTCTGAAAAAAGTTTCACAAAAATACAATGCAAGGATGAACTGAAACTTACTTTTAGTACATGCTGTATTAGGTCCTCGGGGTTTTCTTTCTTTCTTTTTTTTTTTTTTTTTAATTTTTTTACCCAGGAGAGGAAAGCAGCTTCCACACTGAGTGGAAGGGAATAGAGAGAGATGGAGTTTAGGAGGGGAAGACAGGCTTCCACGAGAGAGTGTGGAAGGGAACTTCCTTCAGAGGGGAAATCCAGGAGAGAGAAAGATGGCTTCCACGAAGGGAGTGTTCGTGGAAGGGAATCCAAACATGGAGTCCCCTCAGGGTTTTCAATTGATGATAAATGTATATATATATATTTTTGTTAAATGTCTATTGATTTCAGCCTTATGTTAAGAATCATTGCTTAGTGGAAAAATAATCAGTATGAAATAGTAAAAGGAAAAAGCAATATAATATTTCTTTTTAAAAATATTAGTAAGAATACAATAATGGTAATAAATTCCTCTTGTAACATCATTGACTAGCAATAAGAAGGATGTAGGAAATATTAGAAGAATGTAGGATTAACCACTTTCTAATAAAAAGCCTTATAATATATATCTTCGGCAGCTAAATTTACTTTTCTCCAGCTCTTCATATATAGATACTTTTCATTCACACAAGCCTTTGCATTATTTACAATTAATTCATGGTATTATGATGATGGAGAATTTAGCAAGAAAATATTAACTTCCTTCTCTAAATCTCCCCTGAGATTAATGACTTGCAAATAGATTCTTTGTCAGAGATGCACAGTCTCCATTTTTAACAAGATAACAGCTCCTTACACAGCTCTCCTACTTGATCAGGAACAAAATGTCACCTTTGCTGAAAGGAAACCACTGCTTTCACAGCAATCAAATGATCACAATTTCACTTTACAGATATAAATTGTTAATGGGTTTTTGTAGAAGAAAATTGTGAGTTAAGAATAAGGGAAAACTGAGGGAATCTAGGACAAACACTTTGTGACTCATTCAAAAATAAGGATTTAAATTTATTGCTAAATCCTGTTTCTCAGAAGTATTATTTTAATAAAACCTTCAATAATTTTTAGACTACCTTTGACATTGAACCAAATTGCCATAATCTGTGACTGCGTGATGTTTCCAAATACAGTCAGCTCTCTGTATCTGTGAATCCCAGATCTGTAGATTCAACCAACCATGGATTGAAATTTTTTTTAAAAAAAGAATGGTTGTGTCTGTGCTGAATATGTATAGACATTTTTCTTGTTATCATTCCTTAAACGACACAACTATTTGCACAGCATTTATATTGTATTAGATACTATAATTAATTTAGAGATAATTTAAAATATCCTGGAGGATGTGCATAGGTTATATGCAAATACTACACCATTTTATATTTTTTATTAGAACAGTGCTCAGTGTGGATACACCATTTTATATAAGGGATGAGCATTTGTGGATTTTTGTATCCTCAGAAGTGGGAGATTGTCCTGAACCCAATCCCCCATGGATACTGAGACACGACCATATAGATGGATGTGGTCCTTCTCCATTTTCTTTTGTTCCCTTAACCCTTCCCAGTGGTGCTGCTGAATGTTAGACCACCATTGCCCCAATGTTCATCACAACAGAACCAAAGAACCAAGGCAGCAACTTCTTGTTTTTGTTTGTATGATGGTTAATATTGTGTGTCTACTTGACTGGATTGAAGGATGCAATGTATTGATCGTGAGTGTGTCTGTGAGGGTGACTCCAAGAAGATTAACATTTGAGTCAGTGGACTGACTAGATTGTGCCCACCCACATTGAGGGTGGGTCAAGGCAGACCCACCCTCAATGTGGGTGGGCACAATCTAATCAGCTGCCGACATGACCAGCATAAAAGCAGACAGAAGAATGTGAAAACACTAGACTGGCCTGGCCTCCCAGCCTGCATCTTTCTCCTGCGCTGGATGCTTCCTGCTCTCGAACATTGGACTCCAAGTTCTCCAGCTTTGGGACTCGGATTGGCTTCTTTGCTCCTCAGCTTGTAGACGGTCTGTTGTGGGACCTCACCTTGTGATCGTGTGAGTCAATACCCCTTAATAAACTCCCCTTTGTATATAACTCTACCCTGTTACTTCTGTCCTTCTAGAGAACCCTGTCTAATACAGTTTGCTTGCTTGCTTGCTTTTTAAGTTCAGATGTTCAGGTCAAGTATGATACAGAAAATGTAGGCAGCATAAGATTTGACAAAATACCTAAATGACCTCCACTCTGCTCCCATCTCCCTTCATTTTGTTAAAGAAAGAACTTATTCAGTGACTCTTGTTAAAGCATGTTGCAGATTTTACTCAGGATCATTGTGACAGGTACTGGGACCGCTGCACTGGGATTTTGCAGTGGAGACAGATTGGTCTCAACTCTAAATAAAGCATGGACAAGTGGGAATTTATAGCCAAAGAGCGGGTGGGGTCAGTGGATGAAACATTACTATAAGAGGAAATATCAGGGTGCTGAGGGGGATTCTGACTAAATAGACCTAAACAAGATTCTTGCTAGGCCAGAGTGACTCTTCTTGCTGAAGGTAGGCCAGACACCATCTCAGGGGTGGTGGAAGATGAGGAACTGATTGTATAACAAGGATGATCACATGTAAAGAGTGGAGGATTCTTGCTAAACTCACTTAGGATTCTTTGTTAAAACTGAATTTTGGAAGGAAGTACACAGACGGACCTAAGAGAAGGTTCAGGAGCCTGACTAAAGTAAGAAATTTTTGTTGATTTCTACCTGAGAGCAAATTTAAAAACCGAAAAACCTCTTCATGTCCTGGAAGAGGGAGAGAACACAGGAAATAAAAGAGTTAGATCCCTAGAAAAGAGGTCTGCATCTCTCCAAATCAATCCCTGGATGGGGAAAGGGATGATTTGATAGACTATTGAGATAAATTTAGGCATCCCAAAGTGTGTGTGTTAGTGTCCTGCTTCCTGCCAGGATGTCCTGTGGATCAGATGAGATGTTTGAGGTAGCATAAACGATAAAGAGACATCCAGGAAGAAGTTTAGGTGCACACAACTTGCTCTCTCTTTCATCCCTCACTCTCTTTTAAAAACTGTCCATAGCAGATTCATAATTAATGAAGTAGAGCTATTTATAAAAATATCAATGAGGCTGGGTACGATGGCTCACACCTGTAATCCCAGCACTTTGGGAGGCCAAAGTGGGTGGATTACTTGAGGTCAGGAGTTCAAGAACAACCTGGTCAACATGGCGAGACCCTGTCTCTACTAAAAATACGTAAATTAGCCAGGCATGGTGGTGGCGCCTGTAATCCCAGCTACTCAGGAGGCTGAGGCAAGAGAATTGCTTGAACGTGGGAGGTGGAGGGTGCAGTGAGCTGAGATCGCACCACTGCGGTCCAGCCTGAGCAACAAGAGCAAAACTCCATCTCAAAAAAAAAAAAAAAGAAAAGAAAAAAATCAATGAATCAAACAGTTATTTATTGAATGCTATATGTAATCATTTTTGAGAACTATAGAGGGAGTAATGTGGATCCCATACAATCAATGTTTTAAGAGTCATAGAAAGGAAAAATTCAGAGTGGAATCAAGTAAGATTCATGGAAAAAGTAGGTCTTGGGTGGGAGGTGGCAACCTATTTAGTAAAAATACAACTCCTCCCTCCAAAAAAAAAAAAAGAGAGAGAGAAAGAAAAAGCAGTCAAGAAAGGAATAGGTCTTCAAAAGGATGATTTTTTATTTCTGGAATCCCTTCTAGGCAAACGTCAATCACTAAATCATGAAAGTGTAAAAATGCCAAAGAATTAAAAACTAATAATACATGACAACTCTTGTTCCTCTTAAGTTCAATCCAGTAAGTAATGAGTAAAGAAGTGCTCTTTGTCAAGGATTAATTGTGGATGTAGATATACTAAAAGACTTCACCTCAGCAGGCAAAATGGGATTACAGCTTCTTGTTTTTGTTTCCTGGTTGGTCTTCAGGCAGCAATGTTAAAAAACACCAAAATTATTCTGAAATGTAAATTTCCCTGAAGAATCATTGCTTCTTATGTTAAGGACCATTGCATTGCTTCTTATGTTAAGGACCAAGTGCTGCGATTTGAGGGAATTTCTCAGGTGCTAAATTGTGAAATCATTTGTGTGTGTGTGTGTGTGTGTGTGTGTGTGTCTCTTGAGAAAGCCCTTTCACCTATACCTCTTGCATAAGCTTCTGTTGCTTCATGACTCCCTTCAGATGCTTTTCCCAGAATATATAACTATTTCATTACTTACTCTAAAAGGGTATTATGAAGCTGCTATAGAATAAATTGTGTCCCTTTGAAATTCTTATGTAAAGCCCTAACCCTCAGTGTGATAATAGTTGGAATGGGGTTTTGGACAGTAATTCAGTTTAGATGAAGTCATGGGGCTGGGGCCCCATGATGGGATTAGTGCCCGTATAAGAAGAGATGCCAGAGAACTTGCCCTCTTTCTCTCCCTGCCATGTGAGGATACAGCAAGAAGGCATCTTCTGCAAGCCAGAAATAAAGGTTTTTATCAGAACCTGATTATACCGACATCCTGATCTTGGACTTCCAGCCTCCAGAATTTCAAGAAAATGAATTTCTGTTGTTTAAGCCACACGATCTATCGTATTTTGTTATGGCAGCCTGAGCTAAGAAGCATTGCATTTGCCAGCATGAGGATGCTTTCTGAATGTCAAGTGGTTATTGACTTTTAGTCTACTGGAACGCATTATCATGAACATAAACTACTGCCTCTTACCACTTATATGTCATCATGTCAGTGCTGGAGCTGAGTCTAGTCACAAAATGCCAGTGGCAAAGAGATATCAGTTGTTACTATTTAAAAGAGTATAACTTAGACAGCAGAACTAGGCACAAATGACAGAGAAACCCTTAATGTTAGCTCGGAGATTAGGAAGCCTCACATCGTCCTGTGTGAGGGCCGTGCTTTTACAATTTGTACATACCGCAAACTTTCTATGTTAACCTTTAATTATTATCATCTATACAGAGCTCAAGATGTTTTTGCTTGATGTGTATGTCTAGTTGAACAAGTATAAACCCTAAAAGCACTCTAATGCTCATGATCTGAACTGCAATAGCAGACTCTATAGCAATGGCTTCTTGGAAAGTGTGGTGTAGACAACCTTCAGGATGTTCACACTGAATGTCTCAACTAATCCTAGGTTGGTTCAATGGCTGAGTCAGGTATGAGGACATGTGTGGGAGAGAAACTGCTTGAGTTATTATCTAAGCTATTCCTAAGCCAGGAACATAAATTATCAGTCCCATCTTTTGGGGAAAGTCACATTATCTCATAAATTGTAGTGACTGTGCTATATACACAGAATCAGGGGATGTCTGCATGAAAATAAGAATTAGAAGCTACTTTTGAAGACTTGTGAGGACAGTAATTTTTCCTCAAGAGCAAATTCCCTTTAAATGAAATTCTGGTATACTTAACCTCATTTCTGTATGTGTTTTGGTAAGCATGAACATTTTATTTCTAACATAGGTTAATGACTATTTTGGGGGGCAATTAAGAAAAGAGGGCTGGTGCGGTGGCTCAAGCCTATAATCCCAGCACTTTGGGAGGCCAAGACAGGCAGATGGCTTGAGCCCACGAGTTCAAGACCAGCTTGGGCAACATGGCAAAATCCTGTCTCTACAAAAAAAGACAAAATTTAGTTGTGCATGTTGGCACATGCCCATAGGCCCAGCTACTCAGGAGACTGAGGCAGGAGGATCACTTGAGTGTGGGGACCAACGAGGAAGAGTCAATGTAGAACCAGGTTGGAGTGGAAGTGAGAATGTCTAGTGAGGGTTTTTTTTTTTTTTTTTTTGAGATGGAGTCTCACTTTGTTGCCCAGGCTGGAGTGCAGTGGCACGATCTTGGCTCATTGCAAACTCCTTCTCCCAGGTTCAAGTGATTCTCATGCCTCAGCCTCCTGAGTAGCTGGGATTACAGGTGAGTGCCACCATGCCCAGTTAATTTTTGTGTTTTTAGTAGAGATGGGGTTTTACCGTGTTGGCCAGGCTGATCTTGAACTCCTGACCTCAAGTGGTCTGACCACCTTGGTTTACCAAAGTGCTGGGATTACAGGTGTGAGCCACTGGGCCCAGTCATCTAGTGGACAATTGAGGTGTGGCATGGCATCTGAACTTCTTTGTAGTAGATACAGCCCTTGAGTTTGGTTCTGAGATTCCTCCCTCTCAAAAATGTCAGCCTATGTAGCTCAAGTGCAATTGACTTCATTTGTCCCTAGCTGTGGAGTCACCTGTGATTCCAGAGATTCCATTTGATCCATTCCCTTGGTGCCTGTGATTGGCTTACTGATAGCTGACTGACCCCAAAAGAACCCATAGATACTAGGACTTTTTTGGTGAAGTTTCATTTTTATTTTTAGACAGAGTCTCACTCTGTCACCCAGGCTGGAGTGAAGTGGCACGATTTTAGCTCACTCCGACCTCTACCTCCCAAGTTTCAGTGATTCTCCCACCTCAGCCTTCCAAGTAGCTGGGATTACAGGTGTGTTCAGCGTGCCCGGCTAAATTTTGTATTTTTAGTAGAGACGAGGTTTTACCATGTTGGCCAGGCTGGTCTTGAACTTCTGACCTCAAGTGATCCACCCGCCTTGGCCTCCCAAAGTGCTAGGATTATAGGCATGAGCCACCACGCCCGGCCCCTTTTGATGAAATAAAGTTTCTAAGACAGAGGTTGATATTCTTGTAGGCTGAGTTTAGAGCTCAGAGACTGTTAAATCTGGAGTTGTGGCAGCCACTTGCTATCACATGGACACTGTGCCTGCTACCACCACAATAGAAAAAAAAGTCAGGGTGTGGAGACAGGCCAAGCTTTGAAAATAAAACTTGAGCCTTGAATCCAGTCATGACCAAACTCTGTCTCTTACTCAAGGTTTTAGTTGTGTGAGCCAATAGATTTCCTTTAACAAACCTCATTTGTATTTTCTTTTTTTGGTCATTAAAAAATGTGCTAACAAGTACAGAGTAAGCGTTTGGAAGAGAAATAAGTTTGGTTTCAACAAGTCGTGCCTGAGGTTGTTAGTAAAACAATAACTAGAGATGTTTTATAGATACTTGGGAATATAAACTAAGTGAAAGGTCACATGTGGAGGTGCCTGTTCAGAGACCCCTCCTTCAACAGTTAGAGTTGATTATAAAGAGGCTAATTGAACAATGAGCGTGAGTAAACTCTACAGGTCAAGTGGTTGTACAGTAGAGTGGAAAATCAAAGACAAAACTCCAGGGAAGTGTTCTTCTTAATATTTTCAAAATACATGTGCCCAGTCAATGAAAATTTTAAGAAAATTTTCCAATGTAGGCTTAAGCAGTTGCAAAGTGTATAATTTCCTGCATATTCTAAGTTGGACATTTTAAAGTAAAATGTTTATATCACTCTTTTAAATATATCATATGAAATCCAAAAGCTGTACCAATTTAATATTTATCATAAACTATTAAAAATACATGAACAAACTCTTCTTTAACATAGAAATGCAGATTGTCAGCTTTTTTCTTAAACTCATTTCTATTATATTTCTCTAAAGTAGAATTTTATCCTGAAGCAATGTATTTTAATGCTTAGAAATCTTTAATAAGTCATTTTATGCTTCTCTGCCACAAAAATAGGTATAAAAACTGAACTCAAGGCACTTTCATTTTCTGTGATTTTAGGGCTCTATGGTAAAATGTTATTCTAGATTAAGGTATCACAATGATGTTCAGCGCCTAAATACCAAAACAATGTATATATGTTATGATTTGGCAACTAATTATTAATATAAAACATTTTGGAAACTTGTGGAGATAGCTGTGAGTTATATCATTGTCACCTCTATGCCAACTGCAGTGGTAATAATGATAATAGTACTAATAATAATAGTAGTTAACATATATTGACATTTATTATGTGCCAGGCATTATCTAAGTCCTTTTCCTTTTAGTTTATTTATTCTTCACAGCAACACTATGATGTGGCAACTCTTACTATCCGCAGTTTAAGTCTGTTTGTGGATTACTATTACTTATGATTACCTATCTCTAGAAGACGGGATTTTAAGTATCAATTCTATTTTTTA
Organism: Aotus nancymaae; assembly: GCF_030222135.1. Taxonomy (NCBI): domain Eukaryota; kingdom Metazoa; phylum Chordata; class Mammalia; order Primates; family Aotidae; genus Aotus; species Aotus nancymaae. Next base: position 79,394,227 of record NW_026988454.1, read on the forward strand.
ATTTTAATGATGTACAATCTGAGAAATCTTATAACTTTCATTTTAGAATTCTAGTCATGAGGTAGCAATACAGACTGACTGGTTTATAAAAGACAGCGGGATCTCAACTGTATTTCTGACAAAACTGGGACCTGTTCACATGACTAAACTTTATTTGCCCCAATAGATAATTTAATAAAGACTGTGAACCAACATTTTGGGTAAAGCAGTTTCCATGGCAGTTGGATTTTTAAGAAACCTCTTTCACCTATTTTTTTTTTTTTCAGTTCCAGCTGAGTTTAGGGTTACAATGTCTACAATTTAGGTAGGACTGACTGAATTGTATAAGAATAACAAAGTCTCCAAGTAGCTTTGAACTGTGAAGAAATCTATCTTTTGTTTGCTGGCCTGGTTTGCTTGATTAGTATTTGTGAGTGGGAAGAAATTTTAGCATTGTTCCCCCCAGATTTTAATTTTTGATTTCTGTGTGACAGAAAAAGCAAAATGTTTATGTTAGATAGATATATCTTATATTATTTCTCCGAGCTGAAGATTTTAACCTGCTTGATCTGAGAGCCTTTTATAAACATTTATCTAGTTATTTTTCTTTTATATTATTAATTTTTCAATTAAGTGTTGTATCATCATATGCAATTATTAGGCAACCTAAATTTATATTTCTAAGAGGTATCTAGGCTGTTGATTATCATGAAATTGTTGTGATTTGTGAAGTCAGTAATTTGAAGGTCCCTTAAGACTTCTTTTTTTTTTTAATGTATAAAATCTTGCCATAAGGAGTGAGTTTTATCTCGACACTAGTAGAAAAGTCAGCAGATTCAAAGTAGGCAGAAAAAAATAGAGAAATAGAGAACTTAGAAGACTCCACATGTTAACTCTATAGTTGCAAGTATTTTAAATAATGACCATGTGAACTCCGAATTTTTCTTGATGTAATTTTGTGCATTAGTTTAAAAAACATGCATAAGAACAGGTCATAATATGTAGCCAGGTGGAGTCTCAGAAACACTGGCATGTCTCAATGTTTGAAAATCCCATTTTATCTCTTATTAATCTATCAAGGCAAAAAAAAAAAAAAAACCTTATAATTAAGACCACAGTTCAGAAATTTAGATCAGTGTTTTAGATGGTGGTGATCACCTCAGTGGCTTTTAATTAGCCATCCTGTGCCCACCATCCAGAATGTTTATTTTTGCTCTTGTAAGATTTCCAGAAACAAGGAAAGCAAAAGAGTCAAACCAAATTAAAAGAAATCAAGAGAAGAGTGATCACAACAATTTTAACCCAGGTGTGCAACTCAAACAAAATATTAAACTGGGCATGCAGACAAAATCAGAAGTAAATTCACCAGAAAAAAACATGCCTCACAGACAATGCATTATTTGGAAACCAGAGGACTCAACCCAGAAAGTTATACATGTCTTTATACCAGAAAGAACTTACCAGAAAAGACAAGAAGCCTTTTATTATCACAGAAGGGATGTATGGTTCTTTATTAAGGTGACCTTATCCAAAAAAATCACAAAAAACAAAAAACAGTCTTTACTCCAAAGGAGCTAACAGTCCAATGAGAGGAGGAGCATTCCAGCAGCATGTGATGAGGACTGTGGCAGGGACGTGGGCAACACAGCAGGAGCACTGTGGAGTCACTTCGCTTAGAAGGAGTGGGCAGGCCAGGGATGCATCAGAAAGGTGATGCTTAAGCTGAATCTTAGCAGTTAATAGGAGTTCTTGGACAGATAAGAGAAAGGACATTCCAGGCAAGGTCACAGAGTCATGAGAGAACATGGTAGATTCAGTGCACTATGAACAGTGTGATATTATTGGAATGAAAAGTTTATGTAGGGGCAAGATGAGAGATGAGGTTAGAGAGAATGACAAGGACAAAATTGAAAAAATATTAAGGGTCATGCTAGAAAGTGAAGATTCTGTTTCCAAAAGTAATTGCAAAGTACCTAGCATAGAATATTGACCATTGCATCACTGATCATTCTGAGGCAGAGACTGCTCACAGTTGATACAGAAATCAAAAGGCCTGGCCACAGAATTAATGGTTGGCATTGAGACTGTTACACTGACATCTTTGCTTTGAGAGAGAAAAATCAATGTTGAAGCTCTACATTTTCTGTGTTTTTAAAACTCAAAGATCAAAGGCATAAATATGACTGGGCAGCTGTATATAAAAGAAAGATGAGTAAAATTGGAAAGCTTGGAAATATATACACTTATTACTCACTTAGGGTTTTTCTGCATTCACAGTAAACTATTTGCTAGTAGCAGGGTTCTTAGCCTGGGGTATATTGATTTTTTTGAGGCTCTGAAAACATCTTGAAATTCTAGGCAAAATTTTGAGCACATCCATGTTTGCTTATTTTCCTAAGGAAAGGGTTTGGGATTTTTCCTGAGTTTAATAGAATTCTTGGTCCCCAAAAAGGTCAAAATCCACTGGCCCCTAGCATATACTACTAGAACAAAAGGACAAAGAGGCAATATTATTTAGACATTGCATGGTAGATTGTAGTCATGTATGAATTTCTTTTTGGGGACTGTAGAGTTAGCAGGTAGAACAACATTCAATGCTATAATGAACAATCCTCCAAATGCAGTGGCTTATGATAATAGCACTTGATTTCTTACTCAATTTGAAGATCAACGCAGTGAGTGGTGGAGGGCAGGTGGGGAGGTGTAGGGCAGTGTGTCACAGTTTGCAGGAGGGTCTGATGTGTATAGTCCTTTAAAGATAGGCCTCCTTCTATCCTTTGGCTCTGCCATCTTCGACATGACACCTTCAAGGCATGCTGGCATTCTCCAGGTAGCATCCCGAGGAAAAGGGAGAGCAGGTGGGGAAGGCACATTTCTTTAAAATGCCTTGATAGGACAATGGCACGTCCCTTCTTACATTCCGTTCACAAGAACTGATCATATGGTCTCACTTCTAGGTGTAAGGGAGATATAAAATGTAGTTTATCTAGGTGCACAAGAAGAGGAAGTGTATTTGGTAAATAACTGGCTAGCCTCTGCCATGGGGAGTTTGAAAAACTGCTCGAATTCTTATCTGCTGGTTATGGTTTTGGTCTAGTTCTAAATGGAAAAGAAAGATTTAACTAGATATCCTCTGTCAAAGACCTTCCTATCATTCTGTGTAAGGGGTTTTGAAAAATGAAAAATGTGTCCTTTGTTTAAAAAATGTCTTAGGTCAAGAGCACAACTTCAAGAATTCTCTGATTCATCAACACCCTCAAAAATAGTCATCCAACCAATAACTCAGATAGAATGTAAGATAGAGGTCTCAGACTTCAACATGAAGAAAAAGATTTCTCCCTTATATTCCTTTATACACTGAAGATATCCAGCAGTCTTTTGAGGCCTAGAATATTTTATTGTCAAATAAGATTCACTTTCTGCTTTCATTCTGATTAGCTTCCTTCTAAAGCATTAATCCAGGAACTCGTTAACTCAAACTGCGGAACAAGTCAATTCCAGAGGGGAACACAAAGATCAAGTTATGTAGATCATCTAAGAACTAGAGCTTATTAAAATGCTTTACTTTTGAAAGACATTTTCAAGTGACTACTTTAATCATATAGAATTTTGCTAATTAAACAGCCAATTTAAATGCCAACTCTACTAACTGGATTTTGAGTTACAGTTAATTTTAATTGTTTCTGTTCTATAAAAATATACATAAGAGCTTTTTAATTTTAATTCCACGTTTTATGCAGCAGTTAACTCACCCACACAGTCAGCTCCAATAGTTGCAAAAACAGAAATAAGTGCTAGCTGAAGGTATAATTTCCTAGTTTTAAGGTTCTTTAAAATATATATATTTTTGAATTGTATAGAATAAATTCTGCTCTTTCATGTACCTACCAGTATCACAAAGGCAAAGCAGTGTGGTCTTTATGAATGTAATCCTGGTCAAATTCTCACTTTAAATAGTCTTTTTCTGACTTTAGTTTTATTTCCTCATTAAAAAGAGTCCTGCCTTTTCCTCTTGATTGCTAAATCAGTTTTCTGGCTCTGTCTTCATGCCCTTATTTAAAAAATGTATTGAAAACTTACTACTTACCTGTGTGATGTTAAGCAAATCACTGTCCATTGTAGAGCCTTATCTGTGATATAGAAGTGGTCTCCCAGGTTTGCTGAGAAGGCCTCAAACCAGATGACAAATAGTAAAGTGCTCTAAAATCTTCCAAGGGCTCGAGAAATACAAGCTACCATTATCAACATAACCACCAATAACCCAAATAGGTAGAATAGATACTGTAAAGTTTGGAGCAGGAGGAAAGTGTGACTCAAAGAATCTTACTGGCCTGTGAAATGAGAGTAGGGAGCAGAACTTTGCTGGGTCATGGTGTGAGAGGGGGATTTAAATATGTGGAGAGGAAGAGAGGGCACCTCAGACAGAGCTATATGACATGTCCTGAAGGAAGTGCACACAAGGGAATGAATACATCAAGCTGGCTGTCTCTGAAGCAGTTTGTCAACCTGAGTGTATTGAGGAATAAACTTAGAAAGTAGATTAAGATCAGCAGAGGAAGTCTTTTTATTGATAAGAACCTCAAGTTGATTTTTGATTAGAATACAGTGGGATGAGGTTGATATTTTCAGAAGACTCATCTGGCAAGAAAGGAGAGTGACCAGAGGCACTAAGACCAGTTAGAAGGCTGGCATACCAATCTTTGAGTGACCTTGATTCAGAACCACCCGGCTAAGGGGCTTCCAGATTTCTGAATCTATGTGAGGCAATGAATGCTTGTTGTTTTAAGCTGCTAAGTTTGGGGTAATTGGTTGCATAGCAACAGATAGCTAATATGAACGACAACACTGGCATGAAGCTCAAGGGAGATGTCAGGTCTGGAATAGAGATTTCATGTGAAGCCATGAGAGAGGATAAGTTTTTCATGCTTTGTGCTTTAGGTCAGAGCTTCTAACCCAATTTCTGCATCCAGAATGTCTCTAATTATCTCAAAGAATATAAATAACTCCCAAAACAAAATTGATAATAGAAATATTCTATTTTGGTGGTAGGGAAACAACGATAATCTCAATTCTCCAAAATCTAGGGATCAGTCTCTGTATGATTTCTCTCCATCTCTTCATTGGCAACTCTCATTCTATGTTTTATGGTATTCTATTTCTTTGGCAATTTTTAGGTATATACAAATTATTTACCTCCTACGCTTTTTCCTCTTGCTTTTTTTTCTTCTTCTGGAATCCAGCCTTAGTATTTCAAAGAATGACCCAAGTTAAAACCACTCCCATGGAGAATGGATTTAAACAGCCTGATATGGCATAGGTGGCCTTTGAAACTTATCAGGCATAAAGAAAGGCAAAGTGGGAAACCTTTATTCCCTACTCCCATTTGGCCCCCAACTCTCAGAAAGTACATTTATCTTGGAGATGTGAGTGTGGGGAATGTATGGGTATGGAGAAAGTGTCTTAGTCCATTTGTCTATTTGTGTTGCTAGAAAGGAATACCAGAGACTGGATAATTCATAAAGAAAAGTTTATTTGGTTCACAGTTCTGCAGACTGTACCAGAGCATGGTGGCAGCATCTGCTTTTGATGAGAAATTCAGGTTATTTCCATTCATGGCAGAAGACAGGGTAGACCTTGTGCAGAGGCCACCTGTCAAGAAAGGAGGCAGAGAGAGGGGAGGGAGGTACCAGGTTATTTTTAACAACCAGCTCTGGGGGGAACTCTCATGAGAACTAATAGAGCAAGAACTCACTCATTACCATGAGGATGGCACCAAGCCAGTCATGAAGGATCCACCCCCATGATCCAAACACCTCCCATTAGGCCCATCTCCAGCACTGGGGATTGAATTTCAATATAAGATTTGGTGGGGCCAAACAAACCAAAACTATCTTTGGCTGCTGGGTAATGGCTCATTCATACTGCATCTCAAATGCTGGAGAAATGGGGAGTTACCATGGTGGCCAAGAGCTTCCCACTGTCTGAGCAATGACTGGGACTTGCTGCAGTCCCAGTGAGGTCTGGACAGTATTTAGAGGCTGAGGATGGACATAATTCTTCCACACTCTATTTCAGCCAGATCCCAGGGATAGGGATGGTATGAGTGGGGAAGGGGTGTTGAGACAATGTTTGTGACCAGGTTCTACTTTCTCCTTCAATGTATTTTCTATTGAATAGCAGCCAAGATTTTAGATGAGGGCAAGTGGCACTACTGCCCACAGCTAGAAGGAACCATGGGACTCCTGTTATCCACACTGTTAAAGTGAACTAAATATGGCCTGAGAAGGACTCCGTAATTCTATATTTGAGTTCTTGTGGACTAACCATAACCTAGTTTAATAGTCAGACAAGATAGAAAACCTAACTTAGGAGTATGCACCTGTAACAGTAAGTGAGTCTTGGCCATTTCCAGCAGCCATGCTTCAATCTCTCAAAGACTGTTGAGTGTACAAACTGTTCAAATAAGGCAAATCCCAACCTGCAACCAATCCAGCTGTTTCTGTACCTCACTTCCGATTCCTGGAACGTCACTTTGCTTTTTTTGGCTATAAATTTGTTCTGACCACGAGGTGCCCCTGGAGTCTCTCTGAATCTGCTGTGATTCTGGAGGCTGCCCGATTTGTGAATCGTTGCTTCTTTTTGCTCAATTAAACTCCATCACATTTGATTTGCCTGAAGTTTTCTTTTAACAACACCAAAGGCATCATCCAAAGGAGATCCCCTTCCCTTAATAAAAGTGGCTTTGATTCCCTCCCACCAAGTTCTTCCACTATCTGTAAAGCTCCACATGGCCATTTACACAGATACACAGAAAGAATACCCAAAGGTTCTGAATGTAGTAAGTACCCTTACCTCTCATAGCAAAATAGACCAGTTTTTTAAGGATGCAGATCTTTAGGTAAACCCATGCAACATATAATATCTCCTAAGACTTCCCCTGCAAAATTAGGGTAGGAAGTTATTTCGCCATTTATTCTTTCACCTCCCCATCCTGCAAGATACATATAACTGAGCGACTCTATCAATAAAATTGCTTCTCTTTCCTTCCTGTACAAAACCTGTTTCTCCCATGAATCTTTTCCTAGTTCATTACTGAGAGCTTTCTGCAATGGAAGTGGGAGGAGACATGTGCAAAGCAAAAAGAAATGGAAAAATGTTAAACAAATTACTTTTCACCTGTGAGATTTTTCTCCCTTTCTTGGCAGCATTATTTGCCTAGTCTATTGACATTTCAGACTAGAGGAAGATTATCTATAACTGTAGCAGCAGTTTCTTTATCTCTCTGAGGGTTCCAGGGACAGAGGTTGTTAGCTTGAGAAACAGGATGTTTGCATTATTGATTAGACCACACTGTTTTGACTGAAATAGCAGAGAATATTCTTGGCTTCTTTACATGTGTCAAGTCAGTTTGCTTCTTGTCCATCAGTTGTAGGAGATTTTGTTGCTGCCACATGTGTTAGGTATCACATCTCAGGTGGTTCTGACTGTCAGTCACCTTATCTGTTGCTGTTAATTAAAAACCTTATCTCAATCAAGAAACTCTCTGCTGCCTGTTGTGGTGTTTGTGACCAGGGTACAATTGTTTTGGTGCTTCGGGTTATGTTTCTCAGAGATTCTTATAGCAGGATGTTTCAGCTGTTTTTGCAGAGGGGAGGCTCACAGAACTGAACAAATGACTTTACTATTTTTGTGATTTAGTTGTGCTACAGGGACAGTTGAAGATGAAAACAAACCATGTTGCTCCTGACCTATATTCCTGTGTTGTTTAATAAAACAACATATGCAGTTTAAGGTTCTCAAGCTTTGACTGATGAAATGCAAACTTCTGGGCTCAACTGAGATTTTGGTCCAGCTGGACCAGCATAGGATGAGACCCAGGAATCTGTATTTTAAAACACACACTAATAATTCTGATTTTAGATGAAACCTGAGATATACTTCAAGAAACACAGCTACACAGCATTAAAGAATCAAGTGAAGATTAGAAAATTAGGGTGTTAGGAACCTCATGACAAGTCAAAGAGAAAGTTGAGGAAAAATCCCAAAGCTTTAATTTATAGCAACCAGACTGTTAACAAGTTAATGATATGACTTATGTCTAATTTCTCTTAGATAATGCACTTTGGTTGATGCAGTTGATAAAAAGACACTAGATAATCACATCTAATAATAATCTAAACAAATTTAAAATATTTAATATCATTGATTGAGTATTTTCATTAATACATATCACAACAATGGAGAACCCAAAAATAGACCTCAAAATATTTAGGAAGTAAGTATCATTCCAAGTTAGTGGAGAAAGAAGAGTTGATTATTCCATACATGTTATTACAACAACTGGCTTGTCATTTAGTTTAAAAGGAAGCTAGATTTCTACTTCGCTTCCAAAATAAATTACAGATGAATTAAAAGGCCAAACCTAAAATGAGTAAAACTATATACAGTCTAGAATAAAATATGGGCACTTCTTTTTAGTATCTTGGCATTACATAAACTCTGCAAGTCTAAAAGTAAAAGATACATAAATTTGACCCCAAAAAAACTATTGTAAAACTACCATAAAAGATTTGAAAGTCAAACTTAAAATTAAAGACAGAATTAAGAACCTGACAAAGATTTTTGAACAGGCAGTTCACAGAAAAAAAAATTCACAAATGACCTACAATTTAGGAAATGATGTTCATTTCTGCTCAAAATTATTTACATGCAAATAAAAATAAGAAATTGGTTTTCATCTATTAGTTCAACAAAAACTAACATATTTCATAGCATTAACTTTGAGGAGGGGTGGAGAAGATTGAGTACCCGAGCAATTTCTACTCAAGTTTAAAATACTGATATTCTTTGATCTAACAGTTCCACTTCTAAAAACTTATTCTAGAACTATAATTGTACATGTAACCAGAGCAAGAGGGTAATTATAATATTGTTTGTATACTTAAAAACTGGAAATGATGCAAATGATTGTTAATATTGAGTGCTGGTTGAATAATTCACGATATGGGTTAGATCTACAGATTTGGATATGAAAGAAACCACCAAGATACATTTTTAGGTTTAAAAAAAGAAAGAAGGCAAGGTACTAAATAATGGGTACCTTGTGTTTCTTTTGTATACAGCAAAACCCCAGACAGTTTGTATATACACAGTAAATTTCTGGGAACATTAAGACATTTTAAAAAATAGATGCCTTTGGGAATGGAATTAAGGATTTTGGAGTAAGAGGAAGACTTATTTTTCATTGTATATACTTTTCTACTATTTGAAAATTTAAAATTGTGTAATGTATCATTACTATTAGTGAAGAAAAAGCCACTTGGAAATGCAGGGATTTTACATACCTGAGCTGTTCTGATTGCAGCATAATGTTTGTGATAGTCATACTTTGCTATTAGAAAGTTCAAATTATGTTGAATAAAACAAATCAAGTAAGCATAGGAAACATTTACAAAGATGGTTATCTGAAAATATTCAGCATGTAAATGACAAAACTTCATTAGGAAAAAATTCACACATTTAGCATAGCCTGTACATACTTAACTGTGTCATCCTGCTTTGCAAAGAAGTTCCTGACCTGTTCTCTATAGTGCTCTCAGGACTTTGCCTAGTAAAGGTGGTGAGTTGCCCTGAGCCATCCCAGTTCTTCAGCCAGTCTATCTTTTTGGTCATAGACAATCCAAACTTTAGCTGCTGGGAGGTAACTGTCAATGACTGAGCAGTGGTATTTGTATCCTTCACCCATCAAACCTTATCCAGAATAAGAAAATAGAACTATCAGCTGTGGGATAAAACTGTCAATAATAAATGGAAGCAGCCATATGAAATAGTGAAACTTAAAAACATATTTTTGTTAATAATATTTTCCCCAATTATAAAAGTAATATATATTTGTTGTAAAAATTACAGAGAAGTATAACTTACACCATACTAACTGGAAGAGATTCTCTAAGCACAAATGGAAGGGTTCCTCTAATTTTTGTATTCTGTTATTTTAAGGATAAATTTCAACAGGGATAGGGACTTAAATATAATTGGTTTATATGTACATAAAGTGTCTGCAGAAACATACGTAAGAAACTGGAAACATTGCTTCTAAGTAGAGGAATTGAGGGTGTGGGGAATATAAGTCAGGTGTAAAAGGGACTGACTTTTGTATTATTTATGTAGCCACATCATTAAAAAAATTAAAAATTAAAAATATAAAATTTTTCATATGAATTCCCTAATATTCATAATTATTATATAGAAATGTGAAATAAAAATAAAATCCACTGCAAAATCATAAGCCAAACAAAAATAATTTAATAAAAGCATCCTAGAAACATTGTTTCTATGTAATCATTCAGATAAAAAAGAAATAAAAGGATTGAAAGAGGCACAAATGAAGGAGAAGGAATAGAACAAAAGAGAGTGAAATGCCTAAATGGAAAGATTTCCAAAATAAATCTGCTACATTGAAAATATACTGCCAGTTCGTTGAGATTTAAAGAATAGAAATTCTTGGAATAATGTTGACATCAATCATCACTAGAAAGGCTCGGGGCAGTGACTCACGCCTGTAATCCCAGCATTTTTGGAAGCTGAGGCGGTTGGATTACTTGAGGTCAGGAGTTAAACCAGCCTGGCCAACATGGTGAATCCTCTGTCTCTACTAAAAATCCAAACATCAGTCAGGCCTGGTCGCGCACACCGGTAGTCCTAGCTACTCGGAGGCTGAGGCAGGAGAAGCGCTTGAACCCTGGAGATGTAGACTGCAGTGAAGATTGTACCACTGCACTCCAGCCTGGGCGACAGAGCGAGACTCCGTCTCCCCACGCCCCCCAAAAAAAGCATCACTAGGAAAAGACGAATGGTTGGGGGTGCATACTGGAAGGAAATAACGGAAATCTGAAAAGGTGTAAGAACCTAAACAAATTTATTTATCACAGAAAATAAATCACAGAACAACTTTGCTTTTGTTCTTAAGTTTATGTTAAACAAGAGTTGCTTTTTGCATCACATGGTTCTTCTAAACTCTTCACTGAAGAGGTCCTTGGTAGTTTGTATCAAGCTAATTCCTTTGTATACTGAGAAGAGTAAAGATGGGAACTTTTGAAGGGTCATAATGTAATATTGGGGTTCAGGGGTTCAGGGTGCCCTCAGCTCCAATGAGAGGACGTTTCTCCAGGTTCTTGTTCTCCTGCCTTCTCAAGAATGGGAGAGGGGACCACGGCGCAGTGCGCAGTAGATGCCGGACTCAAAAGTGTTTGTAGAAGGTGATTTTATTTAAAGAGAGAGAAACAGGAGGAGAGAGAAAGAAACAGCTAACTCTCACACCGAGTGAGAGAATCCAGAAGGATGGAATCCAGGAGAGAAGAGCAGCTTCCACACTGAATGGAAGGGAATAGAGACAGAGATGGAGTTTCAGAGGGGAAGACAGGGAGAGAGTGCGGAAGGGAACCCCAGAGGGGAAATCCAGAAGAGCGAAAGATGCTTTCACAAAGGGAGTGTTCGTGGAAGGGGACTCAAACACGGAATCCGAAGGGGTGTGGAAGAAGGGGACTTTTAACCTGAGAGGAACCCCCACCTTCTCTAAGTCCCCTGGCCAATGAAAAGAGTTCCTTAGAACTTCCACTGGAGTGATTGACTCTTAGTTTCTTCCCTTGCCTGTGAAATTCAAAAATAAACAGTTAAATCTCCTGGATGGAGAGAGATGGGAGGAGGGTATGGCGCTAGGAAGTTCTTGCCCTTAAAACTATGCCCCCTTGTGGACCCAGAAAGAGAACACATTTTCTCAATAATCTGTGCAAAAAAGAAGTCACAGTAGTCTGAAGAGCTGTGCATGTTTTAGGGTGACACTGGGTTGGGAACATTGGAGCTAAGTGTCCCCACATCTGGCAAGCCACAACATACGTATTTTCTGTTCAGGCAGAAACTGAGCTTTACAAAAGTGAAATGAGAAACAACAACAACAAAAAAAACAGGCACATATATTGAGAACCATTCAGTCCTTCTTAGAATTGTCTCATTCCTTTCTCATGCATCTTTAGTAAATTCAGATGCAAATTAATTTTAGAAAAGTCTAAATAGGCATGTATTTTATTTATCTGTTTCCTAGTGGAATAGTGAGTGGTATAAACCTGGAAATGCTCTGTATCTATTTTCTGAAATCTACAGCTCTTGTTTAGGTAAATATCAGGTACTTAGCTAATTAAATGTCTCTTGTTTATAGGAAAGTGTCAACTTTCAGGATGTTATGTGTAAGGCTCAATAAAATTACGTACAAAGTGACAGTGTACTCTCTTTTCATAGGCTGACCTTGTGGTCACCATTGCCTAAAAATGGCTCAAAACAAAAATGATCTAAACGTTGAAACAAGATAAGATCAAATTGATGTCATGGTAATTACACCAAGTGCCATTCAATCATTGGATGGAATTTACTGTTGATCCCAGGGCTTAGATGAAGGTGGAAACATATAAGCTTATTACTCTGCTGGTATAAAAACAGGTGAGGACTTTATTAACTGCAGTTACTGAGAAATCACAAGACGAAGCTAAAATCCCTCGTCAGATCCACAGTCAACTGCTCTGAACACATCCTGCAAAAAGCCCAGAGAAAGGTAACATGAATGAAATAATTTTGAGGGATTTTAATTGAGGAGTAAAATATTTGAGAAAATAAAGAAGATTTCAGAATCTCTGCCTACATCTTAGTAAGAAGAGAGATAGGCTTTTACTCATTCTCTTTTCAGCACTCATGAGTGAATTGGGAGGAAGTCTGTAAAACTGTGGCTGTGATCATAGGCTAAGATGTTATCTAGAAGCCAGAAACCCAATGTCTCCTGCTGAGACGCTTGAGTGCCTGTCAGCATCTAAAAATTTTCCTCAAGAATTATTGGATGTCATTGGAAAGGCGTTCTTTTGAGTGGCTTCTAGGAGTCAGACGGAGGGCAAGTAGACATTTTGATATTGTTTTATTATCCATTTTTAAGTGATGTATATCTTCAAACTGGCCCATGATAAAGCGGCTCACTTGTTCAGCCGAATGACCATAGCTTCTGATTATCTTTTGAATAGATGTTCTCATGAACACTTGAATAGGAGCAAGGAATTTTTGAATATCAGTATTTTCATTTTTTTCTTTAATAAGATGCTACAAAAATCAGAGTTGGTAGTATTTCTCCACTATTATTCATGAGTTTGCAATAGTAAGTCACTTGCCCTATAATTATAATTGTGTAGATGTGATGAGTTTCTGGAAACTTTTTTGCAGCTAACCTTGGTTATCTTTGCATTAGCGCTAATTGAAATGGTGGCTGATTGGGAAATAGAGACTAAAAAATGAAAGAGCTTTTTTGTCCCTTCATATTAGCACTGAAGAACAGGATATGGGCATATGTGAAGACTTATGGGCTGACATTATATGGGTCCCTTAGGAATGCAGAAGCTCCCTTTCATCCCCATGGGAATTTTGTTTCCTAAGCTCTTCAATCTTTTTCCCAGTCAAAAGTCAGATATTTTACTTTAGAAAAGGAATATTTTAAAACTTCCGAAGGTATATTTTAAATAATTACTTGACTTAACATCAGTTCAGTTATTCACAATATTGGTCAACAAAATTGCAAGTAATACTTTGCTAAAGTTTTGAATTATTTTAAAAAGATAAGAGCAGCCACCATTTATAAAAGGTTTGTGTGTTTTCAGTTTAATTTCAACTTTGGTTTTCTTAAGTTTGTTATTATTTTTTGCAGAAAGAGTCATTGACATTTTAAATTACTCAAATTTCTTACCGTTTCCTGCTGAAAAGGGTAGCATGTGAGAAAAATGTTAGAACACCAATTAATTATGTTCCAGAGCAGATTTTCAGTTTCAGTGTACATCTCTTTTTAATGTGAGACCCAAAGTTACATGAAAACTCAAAGTAATAGCTGGGTAACAGAAATGGCTAACTTAGAAGGTAATGTACATCTTGCTTAAAAGTAATCTGCTTTCACAAAGATAAAATTTACAGTAGCGAACTTACATTTCTATTGAGAACAGCATGGTCCATAGCACCAAACTTCCATTTTTACAGATTGTGAATCCTAGAGTAGTTTGCAGTCAACTTCTGAGCCTTGCAAATTCTGGATTTGGCATATAATGTTACAGCAGTGCCATTGTAATGTTGTACAAAGTTATCTAGCAATTTCTTGGTTCATCAGGCTTGGAGATAACATTGTAGAAATGATCCAGCATCCTTAATACTCTGGGGTTTAAGATTGGGCACTTAGGCTGAACTAGGGGTAGGATCAATGAAAATATTAGAAATCAAATTAGACAAGTAACAGCATGATTCATGTGTGACTCCAAGTCCTAGAGGAGGACATGAATTAACGGTAAACTTCTAGGCTATAGGGATAGTACAAACGGAAGGACACTATTTTGGATCAGGTCACTTTCTGCGCAACTTTGGCAAATCTTTTAAATTCTCTCATGTGTAGCTTTCTAATCTATGATACAGGTGTAAAGAAAATAAAGCAAGTGAACATATGTGAAAGCCAATGCTGGCCGGGCATGGTGGCTCACACCTGTAATTCTAGCACTTTGGGAGGCAGAGGTGGGGATAGTGCTTGAGCCCAGGAGATGACCAGCCTGGGGAACATGGAGAAACCCTGTCTCTCCAAAGAGAACAAAACAAAACAAAAAAAACAAAAACAAAAACAAAAATCCCCAAATTAGCCGGGCTTGCTGGCACACTCCTGTAGTACCAGTTGCCTGGAAGGCTAAGATGGGAGGATCACTGGAGCTCGGGAAGTTGAGACCGTAGTGAGCAGAGACCATGGCACTGCACTCCAGTCTGAGCGACAGAGAGAGACCATGTATCGAAAAAAAAAAAAAAAGGAAGAAAGCCTTCTTCCCCTTTCCCTGTTCCCCACTGCAAACATCCTCACAGTCCTTAGTCCGCATAACCTGATCAGTTATAAAATACCTGAGATTTCCTTCTCTCTCTTTCTTTCTTTTTTCTTTCTTTCTTTCTTTTTCTTTCCTTCTTTGTTTCTTTCCCTCCTTCCCTCCCTCCCTCCCTCCCTTCCTTTCTTCCTTCCTCTCTCTCTCTCTCTGTTTTTTGAGACAGTGTTTGTCACTGTCTCCCAAGCTGGAGTGCAGTGGCTCGATCTTGGCTCACTGCAGCCTCATCCTCCTGGGCTCCAGTGATCTTCCCACCTCAGCCTCCTGATTAGCTGGGACTACAGGCCCATGCTACCATGCCCAGCTAATTTTTGTATTTTAATAGATGCGGGGTTTTACAATGTTGCCCAGTCTCGTCTTGAACTCCTGGGCTCAAGCAATCCGCCTGCCTTGGCCTCCCAAAGTGCTGGGATTACTGGCCTGAGCTAATGGGTGTGGCAGAAATGGCTCTTTAAAAACAGTTTTGAAGAAGGTGAAGTGAAATAAATATGTAAAATAAAAAATATATCAGTAAGTTATATTAAACTGGCAGATAATAATGTTGCTCTAAAAAAAGATGTCAGCATCTTATTTAGGGATATGTCATCTGAAAACATCATTTAAAAAGCTCATTGTAAAATGTAAAGATTTAAAGGCAGTACAATGAAGTGTGGTTCAGAATTTGGAGTTTGGAATTGTAAAGAGACATTTTAAAATCTTGGCTCTGCCAGTAACTAATTATGTGACCTTGTATAGATTACTTCACCCTAGAATTTCTTTAAAAAAATGAGAATGATACCACACAGGATTGTCATGACGATTGGATATATTTGTGAGTGCAAGGTGCCCAAAAGAATGTCTAGCACACATGAGTGCTCAGTTAATGGTAGGTGTTATTTTTTTAAGATATAAGATATTATTGTTACCATATTCAGTATTACAGATAGTATGTTGAATGCTAACTTCATTTTTTTAATGCTTTGTTACGTTTTCTGTAATAGGTTAACTTAATATCTGTTGTATAAAGACCTTCCACACCCAACCTGCCATATGCACAGAAAAGAAAGTGGAGGCAAGATTGTGGTTCTATATCTCAGACTTTGGAGAAATGTTTGTTATAAGAGAATGCGGTTGTTCCAGTTATTTATTGTTATCCGTCAAGTTACTTGAAAACTTAGTGAGTAAAATAGCAAATTATTATCTTTCAAAGTTCCACTGGTGGGCTGAGCTCAAGTAGGCCGTTCTTAACTCAGGTTTCTTATGCAGTGCAGTCAGATGGTGGCTGCGGCTGGAGTCATCTAAAAGCTCAGCTGGGCTAGTCATCCAGGATGGCTTCTTCACTCACGTGTCTAGTGCCTTGTTACTTCTTGGCCTCTTTCTCTTTCTCCATGTGCCACTTTACCCTCCAGAGTATCTTCATGTGACTTGGCCTTCCCATCCTGTGGTGGTCTCAGTGTGGGAGCATTTCTTACATGGCAACTGGTTTCTAAGAGATGGGAAGCAGGAACTGCCAGGTCAGTTAAGGGATATACCTACTACTTGCCCAGTGTCACTACTGCTATGTTCCTGGTCGAAGCAGTCATAGGGCTTACTTAGATGAAATGGGGTACAAAGATAGACACACCACTGTTTGATGTGGAAGTGGGATCAGATGGGGCTAAAGAGGTGAAGACTTAGGTTAACCCTCTAGAAGTCAGTTAGATTTAATCTGTTTGATTAACACACGATTATGCCTCTAATCCTAGCCTAGTCATCTCAAGAATGTGTGATGAGTCATTTGGGCTTCCTGGTGTAGAGACTGTAGATTAGTCACTCCAGCTATCACCACCTTTAGAAAAACCACAAACCTCACCACTCTCTGGCAGTGGGGAGCAATAGCAACATGTTTGCAAGCAAAGGGCCTGGATGTCACATTGTTTCAAGCACTTGTGACCTTCTTGGAACAATTACTAATACATGCATGGGGATGTGTATGTATGTGTATGTGTGTGATACTTGGTGTGTCAAGATATATATTGGTGTGTGTATGTATTTAATATGTGTATACGGCTTGTATGGCATACTGGTAGAGTGTTTGCGTATTTCATAAATCATTTAATTCTATTATAGAAATATAATATATATTAATTGTATTTCATCACAATGAATAATATTGTGCAAACATATGTTAAATAATAATGGTAGGCTATGGTAATAATATCCTTTTGTACTTTTAAGAATGCTATTGGGCCAGGTAAGGTAGCTCACACCTGTAATACTAGCAGTTTGAGAGGCTGAGGTGGGCATATTGCTTAAGCCCAGGAGTTTGAGACCAGCCTGGGCAACATGATGAAACCTGTCTCTACAAAAAAAATCACAAAAATGAGCAGCGTGTGGCAATGCATGCCTGTAGTTCCAGCTACTCGGGAGGCTGAGATGGGAAGATCACTTAATGCTGGGAGGTCAAGGCTGCAATAAGCCATGACTGCACCACTGTCCTCCAGCCTGGGAGGCAGAGAGAGACCTTGTCTCAAAGAAAAAACCAAAGCAAACCAAACCCCCTAAACCCCTCAAACAACAGCAACAACAACAACAACAACAATCAAAACCAAAACAAACGCTATTGTAGGGGAACCAGAGATCACCTCCAACCCCTTTTTAGCTCTTAGTAGGCTCTTCAGCTGGATCTGGGAGTCAAATTCTCTTTCATATTAATAAGAGAGAAATATGCAAATTTTATTAGTTTTACATGTACATTGGGATGTGTACAAGAGAGTGAAGTCTGAAGAAGTGGTCAAAGCAAGATGCTTTTATACTTTTTAGACAAGTGATAAATTGGAGAAGAAATGACAGGACAAAGAACATCTGGTGACCGGGCATGGTGGCTCATGCCTGTTATCCCGGCACTTTGGGAGGCTGAGGCGGGTATCCACTCACATATGCAACATTTATAGATTCACATATTAGCTACAATTTTATAGCTAAGTGAGAACATACTCTCTCTAATAAAATTATATGAAAATACTTGATTCTACTGAACATTTACTCTAAGTTGTCATTCAAGGATTATCTTGCTTCTTAGTGTGAATGACAACTCTACGTTAGCAGATTTTGATTGATATTATTATAATTCAACATAACTTTATTGATCATTTACTTTGTGTGAGGTCTTGTGCTAGGGTAATGGCAGATTAAAGGTGCATAGTTTCTATCTTGAAGAAGCTTCTCATGATGGGCACAGTGGCTCACACCTGTAATTTCAGCAATTTGGGAGGCTGAAGTGGGAGGATTGCTTGAGCTCAGGAGCTCCAGATCGGCCTACACAACATAGTGAGATATCCATTTCTTTTTCTCTTTCTTTCCCTCCTTCCCTCCCTCCCTTCCTTCCTTTCTTCCTGATGGAATCTCTCTGTTGCCCAGACTAAAGTGCAGTGTCACAATCTCACCTTACTACAGCTTCTGCCTCCCGAGACCCCATTTCTAATTTAAATAAAAAGAAAGAAGCTTTCTTTGTGGATGAAGAGATACACATGCACATAACCGGCTAGACTGTGGGACATCATCTAAGAATTATAAGCCAAGTGACAAGCGAGTGCAGTGGGGAAAGATATTTATTTTGTCTTTGGGGTTGGGTGAAAACTTCACAGTGAATCTGGCAGTTGAGCAGCTCCTTAAAAGACTGAAGTAGATGAACTGCAAAGGGAAAGAAAGAAGGCCAAGTTGAGAAAACACATATTTTCTTGGACTCACATTATCTTGATGTGGTGAGTGATGGGATATAAGGGTATGTTGATGCATATTGTAGATTAGTCTGAGGTTACATGTACAGGGCCTATGAATTTTTGGAAAATACTCATGTGGAATACCAAAAGAGGCTGAAAGTAAATCTGACTTTAGATTGAGTGTATTTTTGCAAAATAGCATAAATCCCAGCAGAATGTAATTCCCCCCTCCCCGATTCTTAATATTTTCTTATAAATTTTAAAACAGGAAAAGGTGAGGGTGATTAGGATGATAAAAAGATTTATTAAAATGCTTTCAAAATCACCTAGAATTTGAAGTTTATTCTGTTTTTACTTGGTTAATGTCATCTCTTTTCAAAATAAAGGCAAAGCAAGATGACAGTTTCTGCTACAGCAATAGTGATTTTTGTTTCACTTTTTCAATCTTCTTTTCACTTTATTATAAAGCCAATTCTTAAAATGCACATTGACTTCATGCTTTCACATCCTGCAATCTTATTATAAATGTTTCTCTCTGAATTAATTCTGATATAGTTGTTCACTGCATAATGGCTGAATTTTCATAATATATGAGTTGCAATATTAAAGCACAAAAATGATACTAGTTTAAAAAGGAAACTAGTTTTAATTCTGAAAATTTTCTTATAGCTTTGTGTATTACTTAGCATAGTGGTTCTCAAACTTTTTGATCTCAGAACCTGTTTACACTCTTAAAAGTCACTGGAGACCCCAAAGAGCTTCTATTCATGAAGTTATATCCATCAATATTTAATGGCTAAGTGATTATGTTAAAGTTTTCAAATCTTTATTCACTTAGAAAAATCCATCATATGTTAACACAAATAACATATATTTATTTTTTTAAATGACAATTTTCAAGAAAAAAATGTTAGTGATAAGACTGCCATTGTTTAACCTTTTTGCAAAACTCTTCATTGTCTGGTCTAACAGAACACAACTAAATTCTCACCTGCTTCTTCATTCGACCTGTTGTAAAATTACATGTCATGTAGCCTCTAGAAAATTTCTCTGAATACTCAAGAGGATGAAGAGGAAACAGAGGCAAACAACATTTGTTTTATGCATGTCATAAAACTTACTTACCTTCCTACTTACACAATCTGAATTTCTATACAGGTTGAGTATCCTTTATCTGAAATGTTGTGGATGAAAGGTGTTTTAGATTATGAATTTTTTTGGATTTTGGAATATTTGCATGTACATATATTGGGGATAGGACCCAAGTCTAAACATAAAATTTATTTGTTTCATGTCTGAAACACATAGCCTGAAGGTAATTTTATACAATATTTAAAATATTTTGCGCATAAACAAAGTATGTGTTAAATATTTATGTGTGGAAATTTCCACTTGTCTTGTCATGTTGGTGCTCAAAATGTTTCGGACTGTGGGCCATTTCAGATTTCAAATTTTCAGAATAGATATACTCAACAAGTATTATGAACTTAGTTCTCCTCTCTGACAAATTATTCCTAAGAAGTGTTATGGGTTAATATAAACATCTAGCAGAAACTCGGCCCTATTATGTCAGTCTGCATGAAAAATAACAACAAGTTTTGACTCACCTGTACTTTTAAACCTCATTCTGAATTATTGTTATTATTATTATTATTGAAATGGAATCTCTCTCTGTCACCCAGGCTGGAGTGCAGTGGCACGATCTCGGCTCACTGCAACCTCCGCCTTCTGGGTTCAAGCTATTCTTCTGCCTCAGCCTCTGGAGTAGTTGGGACTACAGGTGCGTGACACCACACCTGGCTAATTTTCTGTATTTTTAGTAGAGATAGGGTTTCACCTTGTTGGCCAGGCTGGTCTTGATCTCCTGACCTCGTGATCTGCCCGCCTTGGTCTCCCAAAGTGCTGAGATTACAGGCATGAGCCACCACGCCTGGCCTCTGAATTATTTTTTTAAAAAAACTTTTTACTTGGAATAATTGTAGATTCAGAGGAAGTCACAAAAAAATGTACGGAGAAGTCCTATATACCCTTCAGCTTGTTCCCCCATCGATAATTATCTTGTATAACTATAGTACAATGTGAATACCAGAGAACTGACACTGCTGAAACCTATAGAACTTATTCAGACTTAAGACACGTACACACACGTACACACATAATACTAGTACTCTGTTATGTGATATCTCATGTGTAGATTAGTGTGACTAATATCCCTGTCAACATGCAGCTGTCCCATCACCACAGCTCCCTGTGCTATCCCTTTAGAGCCACACTCACCCCCACACACTTCTTTCCCAATGCTAACTCTTTGAAACCATTAATCTATTCTCTATCTCTATAATTTTATTATTTTCAGTGTTATATAAATGGAATCCTATAGTATTCAGCCTTCAGTCAGTATAATTTTCTTGAGATCCATTCGAGTTGCTGTGTGTATCAATAGTATGTTCATTTTTTTGTTGCTGGGCAGTATTCCACAGCATGGATATACCATCATTTGTATAAACATTCACCTGCTGAAGGGCATTTGAATTGTTTCCAGTTTTTTGGCTACTCTAAATAAAGTATCTATGAATATTCATATATAAGTTTTGTGTGAACATAGTCTTCATTTCTCTGAAATAAATGCCCAAAAGTGCAACTGTTGGGGCATATGGTAAGTACATGTTTAGTTTCATCAGAAACTGCCAAACTATTTCCCAGAGTGGCTGTACCATTTTATATTCCCACCAGCAATGCCAAATTATCTTGGTTCTCCACATCCATGCCAGTGTTTGGTGTTATTTTTTATTTTAACCATTCTGATAGAGGCATAGTATGCCATTGTAGTTTTAATTTGCATTTCCTTAATGACTGATAATGTTGAATACTTTGTGTTTATCCTCCATCAAATGATTGCATATTTTATATCTCACATATAAGCTTATATATGTTTTCTTAGGTATTATCTGAGTTCCATGTTTTACAAATAAGAATATTGAGGCTTCTTAACAGGATGACATATTTCAAAAGAGAATTTATTGTAATTATTATTAAATCCATTTCTAAAAGTTAATGTGAGAAATGAGAAGATTCAGTTATCGACTTCATTCCTATGGAGAACTTTAAAAAAAATTTACAGGGTTTTAGTATATGTTGGGAGCTAAAAGCAGAGAGGTCAAGACGCTGATAACTATTATTATTTAGTAATGTTGAAACTACTGGTTGTTGTTATGTCTAGTAAGCCAATTTTAGATTAACTCTTTTTTTTCCCCATGTCTGTCTGCAGGAGAGCCATGGATTCCTACAGAAAATATGCAGCTGTCATTCTGGTCACCTTGTTGGTGTTTCTGCATAGTCTCCATTCCGTTCCTGATGGCGACTTTACAGCGCAGGGTATGTGACCAGGCTTGGGTTTGAAGTAATAAGCACAACACACATTTCTAGATGTACATCAATAACTCCATTAATTACATTTCTACCTCCTTTTCAAAAGTAATAAATCTTTGCTGCTGGATTCATATCTAAGCACTTGTAGACTGTGAACATAAAATTAAATTAAGTTCAGAAAATGTGCAGTGAAAATGATATCTTACACAACCATTTATGCAGCAGCCTGTACATTTTCATCTGAAATAGATTCCTTATTATTCTTTATTTGAGTCTTACAAGAAGAAAATGCTCCTTATTCAGTTAGCTCTGTTTTTTTTACATTTCTCCCAGAAGATTTGAGAAGATTTTAACATTGCCTTTGTAGATGAATTTTCACGTCAGTTAACAAGTGAGGAAAAACAAAACCATTTTATACAGTAAATTTGTTTTGCTGTATTGTCTGAAAAATCTCATATAGTAGCTGATATAATTCCTTCTGCTTTGAAATTGTGAGCTACTATTGGTTATGGTTTTTCTCTAGATAAATGGTAATATTTTAATCCAGGTCCCAAGTGGAGATGCCTGATCTAATATCAGGCTCCCTACACTCACCAAGCTTTCTTAATTTTGACATTATTTCTCTCTGTAAATATTGGGAGTTACTGTGGGAAAAACAATAGCAGATTCTAAAGGGGAAAATATTTTTCCTCTGGGCATAATTCTCTTTTCAGTTGAACATGATGTTTTCATCTGTCAAGTTTATGTTTCCTTTAGGCATGCCGTTAGCATTGGGATAGAGAATCCATGCTTGAAGAAAGAGTGACTACAACTGAGATTTTCTATGCATGTCTGTAAAAATGTTTGTTTTTAAATTTTATTTCCTATGAACATTACTCTAATTAATATAAATATTAAATAGATATTATCGATGAAGATTAACATATAACCAAAAAGCACTTACTTAGTTCCCTTTCATTTTTGATGGAAAAATAATATTCACCATCCCATAATAAGAAAACATTCATAGTTTTTTTCTTTGTTGTTTGTTTTCTCTTTTCTTTCTTTTCTTTTCTTTTTTTTTTTTGAGACAGAATCTTGCTCTTTTGCCCAGGCTGGAGTGCAATGGTGCGATCTCGGCTCACTGCAACCTCAGCCTCCTGGGTTCAAGAGATTCTCCTGCCTCAGTCTCTGGAGTAGCTGGGATTACAGGTGCACACCACCACACCCAGCTAGTTTTTTTGTATTTTTAGTAGGGACGGGGTTTTGCCATGTTGGCCAGGCTGGTCTCTAACTCATGACCCTCTGGTGATCCACCTGCCTTGGCCTTCCAAAGTGCTAGGACTACAGGCGTGAGCCACCACATTTTTTCTTTCTTTGGTTTTTTTTTTTTGAGTCAGGGTCTCACCTTGTCATTCAGGCTGGAGTGCAGTGGCATGATCTCGGCTCACTGCAGCCTTGACCTTCCAGCTTCAAGTGATCCTTCTGCCCCAGCCCATCAAGTAACTGGGACCATAGGTGTGTGCCACCAGGCCTGACTAATTTTTGTTTCTTTGTAGAGATGGGGTTTCACCATATTGCCCAGGCTGCTCTTGAACTCCTGAGCTCAAGTGATCCACCCACTTTGGCCTCCCAAAGTGCTGGTATTACAGGTGTGAGCAACTGTGCCACCCTCATAGTTTCTTTTTGAATCTTTGGATTATTTGACTGTGCTTTTTTTTTCCCTGATAGAGTGCCCAGAATGCAAGCTAAAGGAAAACAAATACTTCTCCAAGCTGGGTGCCCCAGTATATCAGTGTGCGGGCTGCTGCTTCTCTAGAGCATATCCCACTCCAGTAAGATCCCAGAAGACAATGTCGGTTCCAAAAAATGTCACCTCAGAGTCCTCTTGCTGTGTAGCTAAAACATATACCAAGGTAAGAACCTCAAGGGCCTCAGAAGCTTTCTAACAGCCCAATCTGAGAAATATTCATAGAGCCTACCCATGGGATTTAATGCCAAAGGTTAATGACCCAGACTCTGTTGAGCATTTGTACAGGCAGGGACTACATTTCTACCCACTAATTAAAAGAGCCGATTGTCTTGAGTACAGGCTGGATTTACTCAGAATAAGGAGAATAGGGGTAGAGGGACAAGGGGCAGGTTGGGAGAAAGTAAGCTTACTTGTGCTAAAAATATCTCCTAAAATGGGGACTGTGCAAATGTAGTATGCATGTATTTATTTCAGCAGACTGCAATTTTATTTAATATTCTTCAATTTCGTCTCTCTATCGTCTAATCTATAATGTATAATATCTGTTTTTTTTCCTTCCCCTTTAGGCCACCGTAATGGGGAACATCAAAGTGGAGAACCACACGGAGTGCCACTGCAGTACTTGTTATCATCACAAATTTTAAACATTTTGCCAAGTGCTGTCGTGATGACTGCTGATTTTCTGGAATGGAAGATTAAGTTGTTCAGTGTTTATGGCTTTGTGAGATTAAACCCTTCCTTTTCCTTACCATACCGCTTTGACACGCTTCAAGGATGTACTGCAGCTTTATTGCCTTTCCCTTTATCCCACAGTAGAATCAGTAGTCTAGTTCTTTTCATTTGGAATGAATACAGTATTTAGCTCGTTCCACTGCAAATAAAGCCTTTTAAATCATCATTCAGTCGCTGAATTATCATTCTTCTTAAAAGTAAAGCCAATTACTTTTGACAGCATTAATGGAGGAGAGTGGGCCATTGAGTGAGTTGGGGCCACATGTGTTTGGTGACCTAACATTGGAGAACCTTGTTGTTACCACACCTTCTAGCAGCATGTGAGTCCTTTCAGCTGGTGAGCTACTTATAGGACATTTATTGGGACAAGAGAAGAAAATATGAGAACTTCTATTTCTATTCATTTTTATATAACTTTTTAAATTTCCATTTTGATGGATTTTATAAAAGTACAGATACATTAGTATGGTAATATACATACACAGTTTAAACAAATATCCACATATTGGGAACATTTGATCAGAAACTTTTTACCGTTAGAAAACTGCAATTAAAAACCAAAAGAAAAATGGATTTGAGAAAGACAAAATCATTCCCAGACTGAAGTTTCTATTTACTTGCCTTATGTCTGGCTAAAAAACTCTCATCTTGTCAGTCCCTGGCAGCCAGGCTATTACTGAATAGTCGCCAAGGAAAGGGCATCCTTGCACCCAATTAAAACTGGGCATTGCTCTGAAATTCCAGAGGCATCAGATTTTGTTTTTCACATTCAGATCTGGCTGTGAATGAATAAATGATGATCAAAATATTCATTTAGCACTCACTGTGGTCTAGGTGGGATGCCCAGCGTATTCACTTTGTTTTTAAAAATGTTTAAGATGGCCGGGTGTGTTGGCTCACATCTGTCATCCCAGCATTTGGGAGGCCAAGGTGGGCTGATGACTTGAGGTCAAGAGTTCGAGACCAGCCTGGCCAACATGGTGAAACCCTGTCTCTACTAAAAATACAAAAATTAACCAGGTGTGGTGGTGGTCGCCTGTAATCCCAGGTACTCAGGAGGCTGAGGCAGGAGAACTCCCTGGACTCAGGAGGTAGAGGTTGCAGTGGGCCAAGATCATGCCACTGCACTCCAGCCTGGGCCATAAAGAGCGAGACTCAGTCTCAAAACAACAACAACAACAAACAAAAACGAAACAAGAAACTTAACAGTAGTCCCATGCTTCAGTATTACACTTATTGAGCATTTATACTTAGAGGTGGTCCTTACCTTGAGGACAATGATATCGTAACTATTAAATTATTTTAGCCATAGGGGAGATCATAGCTACTCAATAAAGTCCTACTCCTAACAGAGCCTGCAATTAAAAAAAAATCATACTGGTCACCAATAAGGTTTTCAGAAAGAAATTTTGATCATCACCCATTTGTCAAAATTTTATTTCTGAGTGTCAAGCCAGTTCCTTGTTTCTTAGCTGGTTGGTAAACATATCAGGTGTTAGGGTAATAAGTTAAAATAGGAAGTACATGTACTTTTTTTTTTTTTGAGACACAGTCTTGCTCTGTTGCCCAGGGTGGAGTGCAGTGGTGCGACCTGCTCATTGGAACCTCTGCCTCCCAGGTTCAAGTGATTCTCCTGACTCAGCCTCTTGAGTGCACGGGGTTATAGGCACATGCCACCACGTCCAGCTAATTTTTGTATTTTTAGTAGAGACAGTGTTTCACCATGTAGGCCAGGCTGGTCTCGAATGCCTGACCTCAAATGATCCGCCTGCCTTGGCCTCCCAAAGTGCAGGGATTACAGGCTGTGAGCCACTGCACTCAGCCATTTTTTGTATTATTTTTTAGTAGAGACGGGGGTTTCACCAGGTTGGCCAGGCTGATCTCAAACTCCTGGTCTCAAGTAATCCTCCACCTCAGCCTCCCAAATTGCTGGGATTACAGACATAAGCCACTGCACCCTGCTCTTGCATGCACTTTTTAAGAAACATGAAAAGACACGTGAAGACATTGGTCCATTTCTTCATTTATTTATTATATTATCATTGAATGTATAATAAGTGTTGATATTTTGTTAGATCATTGGGATTTAGATATCAGGAATCTCTGGAAGATAAGATTGAGAAAATATAACACTGCTTAATCAGAGAAACAATGGTGCTGATCGTTGGTTCATGCACGTATCTAGCAGATATTGACTGAGAACCTACTAAGTGTCAGGTCTGGAGAGCTTGTTAGGAGAGCTCATGAGTGATGGAAAGCTTCTGACACTTCTTGGCTAGAATGTCCCTGTTCATCTGGGACCATCCTATTGACAGAGGGAATGGAAGGGACACTCGAGGAGTAAAGAGAAATGACAGGGACATTCTTGTGTACATTCAGCTCAGCCAGGTTAATCCTGGTGAGCACTAGGTGAAATGTCATAGCCACGTGCCAGGCATGGTGCTGGTCCAGTGAAGGCCAAGATGAATAAGGCACATACTCTGCTCTGAAGCAATTCACAGTCTAGTGCAGAAGAGCAGCATAAGTAAATTACAATCAATGGTGCTGGTCCAGTGAAGGCCAAGATGAATAAGGCACATACTCTGCTCTGAAGCAATTCACAGTCTAGTGCAGAAGAGCAGCATAAGTAAATTACAATCAAGACAGATGTACACTGTGGGAGAGGAGTGAACTTCGGTGGAATAAAGGGAATGGCTTATTCAGCCTGTTGGGGCTTGTCATAGAGAGCTTCACAGGGCAACATGATCCTTGAGTTGGGTCTAGAAGATAGGCAGACAGATTGGGGAGGGTGCATTTTAGTTTGAGGAAACAGCATAAGCAATTATTCTGAGATAAGAAACACTGAGAGTTCAAGGAGCTCAGTGTGATTGGACTGCAGGAAGCTGGTTGGAGGACTGGAACTGCAGCGATAAATACGAACCTGTCAAGAAGGTCCTTGTATGACATGCAAAGAAATATGGATTTTAATGAGGGTTCTAATTTCTCAAGCTGGAGGGCTTGGGGGTTCCTGAAGCCACAGAATAAACAAGAACCTTTCTGCAGGATCAATTTTGCTTGAAGATTTGGGGAAATGTGATTTTCACTTCAAAACAAAAATGAATATGTGATAGAATAGAATGCAACATTGACAAAAATAGGACGAAAAACGGTGACTTAAAAAGAAACTTCATGCTGAGGGTGGGGCCTTTCGGATCCTGCTCTTCTGAGCCCTCCCAAACCTCCAGTTTCACTCTTGCATTAAGAGAACTTAAATGGAGGAGTTTGAGAAGTGCTATTAATATTAAAGGAAGGGTAGTTGCCGGACTTCCAAGCTTCTGGATGAGTCTGGCTGAGAAAATGATTGTCATGGCTTTTGGGACAGTCAATTTAAAAGCTCTGAAATGAGCTCTCTAGAGAAAAGATTATAATCTCAAATATATAAGCAGCAAGGAGGAAGAGAAGCAGGTGTGGAGGCTGGCAATTCTGTTTCAAGACCATCTGTGAAACATACCTGAAAGAAACCCTAAGGCAGAGTAAGCACATGTTTGAGGGGGTGCTTCTATCAAAAATACTGTCTATCGTTCACCTCAGCCAGAAAGCTGCTCCGAATTCTCCCCTGTGAGATTCCTTCCTTATGGCTAAAACGTGGTATCCCGAGCACCTACTTTTTAAATGACAACACTCCTAGGAGATGCAATGCAGTTGGCCATTAATAGTTTAACAAACTATGACGTTAGTTTAACAGACCATCAGTTCTGTCTGCACTGGGAGTTCTGGACCCTTGTTGGCTGGGAGGTGGGGGTACCTGGCATCATGTTAAAAGGATAAAGCAAAAATGCAAGACTTCTACTATTTTGTAATTGTGTCAACATTTGATGATGAGAAGAAACTCCAAACTGATTATAGGGATATTATTGGTGACTAGGACTCAAGGAGGAGGTCAATGTAACAGTGACGGCACTTGGCCTTTGGTCTGTATCTTGGGAGTTAGAGGAAAGGGCAGGAAATGATGAAAGGGAAACAGAGTTACTGGGAAGGGAGGAGAAAGAAGAATGAAGCTGCATAAAAAGTGTGTGGAGGAAAAATGTGTGATGGGAAGAGAGAGAGAGGCTGGAAAGGCTGCTGGAGAGTCTCTAGCCTCAGAGATGGCAGAGCTGGAGTAAAGCAGAAAGAACAGGCCATTACTCATTTCCACCCACTCATGCCCACCCCGCTTCCCCTCTGTCAGAATATAAATAATCACCCGTAGTCAAGATCTCTAGGCTGTATGCAACTATTGTACAAATTGGAAAAGGATGCCCTCTCTGGGCAGGCACAGCACTTGAGTAAATGTCTTCACAATCAAAAGGTGCAGAAAAAAGTCTTTTCCCTCAGGCAGAGGTGGAGAGGGGTCTGGATAGTTGTTAGCCCTCACTTCCTGGCTGGGCACCTTTGTGCAGTATACAAACTGTGCAACCTTACATGGCAGCTCTGTCTAGAATCTCACCATACTAATATGACCATTGTTGCATTTTGAAAAATAATGGCCTAAACTGGTGAGAATCTTGACATCTCAGATTCCAAATGTTGATGTCTTTATTATCCTTATACTGCTTCGGATGGGGCATCCTGGGTAAAACACTGTTCCAAATACAGTTTTTTTGGTTTTACCATGTATGGAAAAAGTAGAAGAGATGTCCAGAATATGGCAAAGGACAGGAAGGTAAAACAACAGCATACACATGCAAATGATCATGAAGGTGACATGGGGAACTTAGTTATGACCACAGACTGCAGTAAGACCAGAGAGGCTGACTTACTCGACAAAAAGTTAAGCAACATCAAACTGCCTGGCATTAATGCAGCTCTTCTACTTACTTGGAACTTCCGATGTCTAACGTGTCAATGATTCTCACTTAGCCCCTTCCAGACTGCGAGTTGAAACATGTGGCACCATCTTATTTGACAATTGGATAAACAGGTACAAAGCTTTGGTTATGTAGGAATGAAGAATGTGTATAGGAAAAGTGGTATCTCCATTTCTGTGCTGCTTCCTTCTAATTCCAATTCTTTCCAAATCTATGAAGTTTTCACTTTGTCTACCAAGAACCTATTTCCCTCTGGACACTAGTAGAAAACTCTCCTGGAGATTTGTCCAGGATGAAAAGCCATTCTGTTAAAAGATCTGATATTTGGTCTGTGAATTGTCTACTAATGCTTTGTCTGGAAGCTTGGGCTTCAGCTTCACCCTGATAGCTCTTCTTCCTTTACTCAACGCCTTCTTCAGGTACTCTCTTTTGAAAGTTAATTTGTATCTCAAAGCTATCCTCTCCCTCAGGAGGAGAAACGTGAAGAGATTTCTCTGTTCTGAAAGCCGAGTAGGATATCCATATTCTTCTATTCAAAACTAGGTAGCATGAGGAATTGTACATTTTAAATGCTGTTTTCACAAGAAACTGAAGCTGGATCTGGGTTGCCTCAGAACAAAGAGAGAAATTAGTTATTGCATCAAACTTCAAAATGAGAGACATAAAAAGAAAATAACTATTGGATTTTAAAAATGAATTTCCCTTCCGAACTCCAGAAAAGCATATGCTCTGAAAAGTACATACTTTTCTATTGAATCTGACTTTGAGGGCTCGCTCATCTCAAAGACTTGAAAGCTGAAGCTTTGGGAAAAAGAAGGAGGGAAGGAGGGTCAGGAGAGGAGTTTCTTAAGAAGCAGCCAGAAGCTTGGCACACTACTGAAAACATGTAAGAGAGCGTTCAACAAAGACATTCAATTGTTTTAAAACCATTTCCATTAACGGGATGTTAGCAGAAGGTAGGATAGTAAAAAGCATTAAAACTATATCAATTTTCTCCAAATGCTATTGATCAGAAAGTGTGTTTGAATTGTAGTCGCTTATTTAGCTGTAAATTATCTGTGAATGGTAATTGATTCGTAGTTGACAGCAAGTAGAATTTCAGTATGTGCAAATTTACTTCTCTATACCGTTTTCCCAGTTGCCGCTCATGTTAAGGATAACTAGACAAGGCCAGCATCAGGGCTAGGCCTAGGAAGTGGAGATGAACTGAACTGGGAGGCAGGGCAGAAGCAGTGGTTTCCCCAAGACGGCTTTGCAGGGATAAAGGAAGAGGAAAGAAAGCCTGAGCTTAACTTAGAAATGTACTGCATCTTTGTGAAGATGGAGGAAGTGGGATGGGCTGTGTGTAAAAAGGTTGTTGGCAGGTGCTTGGGTTGAAATTACGGTGTGAGGAGCTGAAGTCTCAACCTTGGGTTTTAGGGAGACAATTTACTATCTAAATTAAATTATGGTTACTACCACATTTATTCAAGTGACTGCGTTTCTCTGCGACATGCTCTAATGTGGAAGACAGTGATAACATCAGAGATGCAGTCACTGTTTAAATGGGCAGGATGGGCTCTGAGGGCTCTGAGGTAGGCTCTGTGGTTCCTGAAGCTGAAGATACAAGTTCTGGCAGCAGCACTGTAAAACTGAGCTTGGCCAAAGAGCTGCTCTCCCTCACTGCCAGCTACGGATTTCTTCAGTCAGTTGCAGAGCTCACTGCTGCCCCTTGTGGACAAGTGGTCCATGGAACTTCTGGAAGAGTTGGTGGGTGAGGCTGGGAGTGATGTGAGCAGGATGGGTCCAGCTGACTGTGCACATTTGTCTTCCTATTTATGGGATCCTTCTGTTTATTTGCTCCTGATGTGCCCTTTTAGTGACATCCAACTACATGTGGGGTGACAGCTCTAATACTGGTGCACTAGGCAAGAAATATTTGATAAGCTAAAGCTAAATTCCAAAATCCCCTAAGAATTTCAATAATACATTTGTCAATGTAAAAAAAGGAAAAACGTTTAGGTTAAAGAAATACACTCAAATTTTAAATTAAAATATCTGAAAATATTTTATTTGGGTTTCATTCAAATTTGATACCCTGCATTTTTCTCATAACTATATACGTATTTTTTAACTAGGCCCCATATGGACATCCACAAATACCTTCTAGTTCATCCCATTTTTTTTTCTCTGTGCTAGGACATAAAAGACTTAAAAACAGTTGTGTATATATGTCTATAACTAGATATACAAAAAAACTCCAACAAAACAAAACAAAACAAAAGCCAGAAAACCTCTTTGTGTTTGGTTGCCATCTGCAGTAAAGCAAGGCATACACTGAAGCATCTAATGAATATTCAGGAAAGGGAGATCCTGAAAAATGTTTAGCGAGCAAGAGATGGAAAACAGAATTAATTATATGGTAACCTGTCATTACTAATTTAAGATGTGTGAAATGACATTAACATTATCTTCATTTGGTTTGCTGTCTTTATTGTTTCCCATTAGTAAACAGAAAAATACTTATATGCACTTACATCACAACCATTTTACTATCTACATGTATCCCATACCATTATGTTGTATACTTTAAGTATATATAATCACATTTATTTTTAAGGCTGGGCATGCCGGCTCATGCCTGTAATCCTAGCACTTTGAGAGGCCGAGTTGGGCAGACCACTGGAGCTCAGGAGTTTGAGATCAGCCTGGGCAACACGGCGAAACCCTGGACCTGGTGGCAGGTGCCTGTAGTCCAGCTACTTTAGGGGGCTGAGGGAGGAGGATTGCTTAATTGCCAGGGTTTGAGGCTGCAGTGAGCTGAGATTGTGCCACTGCTCTCCAGCCTGGGTGCCAAAGTGAGCTCTGTCTCAAAAAAAAAAAAGCATCTACTCCAAGATACACATTCATTACAAAGAGAGAAATTACAACTTCACAGTGGTGAAAGCTGCCTGACACAGTGACTAAGGTTAACATCACCAGCAATAATGTTGGGTATCAACATCATAAGCCCCGCCAGAACCATTTTCTGAGAAGGGCTGAAAATGCATGCAATCAATCTAATTATGAAAAAGCATCAGACAAACCCAAATAGAGGAAAAATCTACAAAATAACTGTCCAGTACTCTTAAAAAATGTCAAGTTTCTTGAAAGACAGGGAAAGATGAGTTGCTGTCACAGATGCGACTAAGGAGACATGACAGGTAATGCAAAGTGAAATTCTTGGATTGAATCCCAGAACAGAAGAAGAATATTCGTGGTAAAGTGATGACATCCACATAAAATCTGTATTTTTAATTTTTTATTCGTTTTTGTTTATTTATTTTCTGAGACAGTGTCTCACTCCGTCACCAAAGGTGGATCTCGACTCACTGCAACCTCCACCTCCTGGGTTCAAGTGACTCTCCAACCTCAGCCTCCCAAGCAGGTGGGATTACAGTCTCCCGCCACCACACCCAGCGAATTTTTTGTATTTTTAGTAGAGATGAGGTTTCACTATGTTGGCCAGGCTGGTCTCAAACTCCTGACCTCAAGTGATCCACCCACCTTGGCCTCCCAAAGTGCTGGGATTATAGGTGTGAGCCACCACGCCCGGTCTGAAATCTATATTTTAGTTAATAGTATTGTACCACTGTATCTCTTGGTTTTGATAATTGTACTTTGATCGTGCAAGTTATCAGGGAAAATGAGCGAAGGATATATTTGATCTCTCTAATTTGCTAATTTTCTGAAAGTCTGAAATTACTTCAAAATAAAAAGGTAATAAAAATCCTTTTAATCTGATTTCTGCATTCCTTACTCTGCTATACTGAGTCCCTTTATGAACATTACTAATCCATTTATTTGCCAAATCACAAGACTCTACACAATCGACTCCAACTTATCTCTGCAGCCTCATTTCCACATATCACTCTGTTTACCTTCTGGTCACACTCAACTTTTGTCTCCTAAACATGTGTATGCCTTCATATCTCCTGCGCCTCTGGATTGGGTGTTCACATTGCCTACAAAGCTCTCCCTCTTCACTGCATGGGAAAATCCTATTAATTGTTCAAGACTCAGTTCATGTGTCTCCTTTGTGATGCCTTCTTGGATTTCTTCTAACAGAGTTATTCATTCTCTCCTTTTTTTCTCAATGCTTGTTGGATTTCCTTCTATTATACCACATGTTAATTTGTCTACCCATTCATTAAGCAACAAATATTTTTTTTTTTTTTTTTTTTTTTTGAGACGGAGTTTCGCTCTTGATACCCAGGCTGGAGCGCAATGGCGCGATCTCGGCTCACCGCAATCTCCGCCTCCTGGGTTCAGGCAATTCTCCTGCCTCAGCCTCCTGAGTAGCTGGGATTACAGGCACGCGCCACCGTGCCCAGCTAATTTTTTTTTTTGTATTAGTAGAGACGGGGTTTCACCATGTTGACCAGGATGGTCTCGATCTCTTGACCTCGTGATCCACCCGCCTCGGCCTCCCAAAGTGCTGGGATTACAGGCTTGAGCCACCGCGCCCGGCCAAGCAACAAATATTTTTGAGAATCTGCTCTGTGTCAGGCGCTGTGGTAGGTATTGGATGTACGTTGGTGAATAAAATGATATAGTCCTCCCCTTCATGAGTTTATAGTCAAGAGGCAAAGACAGAAAATAAACAAGCAAACAAATAAATAGATAAATATATAATTAATATAAATATAAAGTAGGGCAAGACTATATACAAAAACCCAATAGCACACCATAATAACGAGTAATGGGGTGGGATGGGTAGACATTTTTGGATAAGACAGAGAAAGATGATTTTAAAATGGCTATTCATTTCATTAAAACATTCTCATTAAAAAATTTTGGCAATACAGAAAAGTACAAAATTCTGTATAAATATTACCCATAATGCCATCACTTAGAAATGATAATTATAATCAGACATTTTCATAATCAGACATTGATCTTTTTTTGACAACAGAGCACTTTTGCCCAGGCTGGAGCGCAGTGGTGTGATCTCGGCTCACTGCAACCTCCACCCGCTAGGTTCAAGCAATTCTTGTGCTTCATCCACTTGAGTAGTGGGACAATAGGCATGTGCACCACGCCCTGCCAATTTTTTGTACCTTTATTAGAGACAGGGTTTTGCCACCTTGACTAGGCTGTACTGGAACTCCTGGCCTCAAGTGATCCTCCTGCCTTGGCCTCACAATGTACTGGGATTGCAAGTATTAGCCACTGCGCCTGGCCCATATTCAGACATTTTAATGCATATATACATAGAGAAGGATAAATGTGAAGATCAAAGTGATCATACTGTTCATTTGTTTCAAATATTTGTTATATACTAGATTTTTAAAATTTCTACCTTTTATTTTTAATACAGGGTCTCACACTGTCACCCAGGCTAGAGTGGAGTAGTACAATCTTGGTTCACTGCAACCTCAACCGCCCACGTTCAAGCAGTCTTCCCACTTCAGCCTCCTGAATAGCTGGGACCTACCATGCCTGGCTAATTGTATTTTTGGTAGAGATGGTGTTTTGCCATGTTGCCCAGGCTGATCTTGAGCTCCTGAACTTGAGGTGATCCATTCACTTTGGACTCCCAAAGTGCTGGGATTATAGGCATGAGCCAGCATGCCTGGCTTAATAGATGCTAGTTCTAAGACAATGATTCTCAATCTTGGCTGCCCATGAGAATGCCCAGAGGTGTCCTGGCATAAAGTGCAGAGATGGGGGAATCCCTTTTCCCTGCAGTAGGAGGTTCGGACAGGGACCGCTTTATGGAAGTGGAAATGTCTAAGCTGGGCTTTGACCTGTTTACATGATTTCACAAGGTTGAAAAGAAGAACGAAGGACATTCCAGTGAGGTGGAACAGCTCGTGCACATGCTCAGAGGCATGGTATGTCCTGGAGTGAGGGAGGAAGTAGTTTAAGACTCTGCACAGGGATTCAGTGCTGTGGGCTGGGAACTGTGGGAGTCATGGCTAAATCTAGATGTGAGGCCCAGATGACAAAGGGGCTGGTCTGCCACTCTAAGGAAAGTTTTGCTGTCAATTTATGTAAGGAGATTAGTAAAATAAATAATTATCTCTGTTTTATTTTTCATTATTTTATTTTATTTTATTTTTTGAGACAGAGTCTCGCTCTGTCTCCAGGCTGGAGTGCAGTGGCATAATCTCGGCTCACTGCAACCTCTGCCTTCTGAGTTCAAGCAATTCTCCTGCCTCAGCCTTCTGAGTAGCTGGGACTACAGGCCTGTGCCACCACACCCAGCTAATTTTTGTATTTTTAGTAAAGATGGGGTTTCACCATGTTGGCCAGGATGGTCTCAATCTCTTGACCTTGTGATCTGCCCGCCTTGGCCACCCAAAGTGCTGGGATTATAGGCGTGAGCCACCGTGCCTAGCCCCTGTTTTTATTTTTTTAAAATCAGTAAAGAAAGTCAATTAAACTACTTATATGTTCCTTAATCAAAGTCTCCTGTGACATAGTCTTCCTTGACTTTCAGACTCACTAAATATTTATCTGATAATTTTCTATGCTTATTAGAGCAGAAAATGAATCTTGTGCAAATCAGCTTTTTGCCCTTTTACTTAGTTTCTAGAAGACTCAGAAGCAGGGATAGGGCCTAATTCAATGCCTTTCCAGATGAAGAAAGTCTAGCTGCTAGTGGATTTCCAGATTTCAACTGCCTCTGAATTCTTGGTGACCATGTTACCCCATTCATTGTTACTCCATGATGGACTTCCCTAATGCTGACCAACCTGCCCTGAGTAGAGGACATTGCAGCTAGATTGGACTGCTCCCAGGCCCCAG
The DNA here is from genome assembly GCF_030222135.1 of Aotus nancymaae. Classification (NCBI taxonomy): domain Eukaryota; kingdom Metazoa; phylum Chordata; class Mammalia; order Primates; family Aotidae; genus Aotus; species Aotus nancymaae. The sequence goes on from NW_026988454.1 coordinate 79,430,246, forward strand.
CTGGGTCCCCACCCCAGTGCCTGCTCCATGCCAGGGGCCATGTTCCTGTCTGTTTAGGCTTAACCCATCTAGGGGCCACTTGACATGCTGAGTGAGAAAGAGCCAGCTGGTGTGGTTTGAATGTGTGAAGGCAGGCAGAGGTGTTACATATATAGGATTTTCACATAGCTTTTATCCCAACTATAAAGAGAAGGGAAATGTCACTGTTCTGCTGTCTCACACTTGTGGCAGGCCAAGTCTCACTAACAGCTGTTTCAGCACTGACTGAGTGGTTAAGTTAAATATTAAAAGCCAGTGCCCTTATACAAAGGCTGGGATGTAACAAAAGCCCATCAAGAGTTTTGCTTAGGCATTCCTGGGCCTTAAAGCATGACAAAATAAAGAAAGAATTCTTAATAGGACCCATTTAGGATTAAACAAGTTTTATTGTGAGTCTGAACAAACTCCCCAGGCCTCCACAAATGAGTTTATTGGGGGTCTGAAGGAATTCCTTAAACCTCTGTAATTTAGCAGGAGGCAAGATAAGGGTAATCACCCCAGCACCTGGATGCTTTAGATTAAGTCAATTTACTGAGGCTCCAGAGAAAGGTCTTCAGGACTCAGACCTTAGTTACAGATTAAAAGAAGTTAATCACGTATGTCTTTTTTTAAAAATTTTTTAAAAAAAATTTATTTATTTTACTTTAGGTGCATACTATATATCTGGCATCCCTCCCCATGTTATCCCTCCCCACCCTCCCCTCCCTCCCCTCCCTCCCCACCCCCATTGTCTCTCCCCTAACCCCCGCAACTGTCCCCTGTGTGTGATGCTCCTTTCCCTGAGTCCACATGTTCTTGTTGTTCAACACCCACCTATGAGTGAGAACACACGGTGCTTGGTTTTCTGTTCTTGGGTCAGTTTGCTGAGAATGATGGTTTCCAGATTCATCCAAGTCCCTACAAAGGACACGAACTCATCATTTTTCATGGCTGCGTAGTATTCCATGGTGTATATGTGCCACATTTTCTTTGTCCAGTCTATAATTGATGGGCATTTGGGTTGGTTCCAGGTCTTTGCTATTGTACACGGGGCTGCAATGAACATTTGTGTGCATGTGTCTTTATAGTAGAATGATTTATAGTTCTTTGGGTATATACCCAATAGTGGGATTGCTGGGTCAAATGGAATTTCTATTTCTAGATCCTTGAGGAATTGCCACACTGTCTTCCACAATGGCTGAAATAATTTACACGCCCATCAACTGTGTAAGAGTGTTCCTATTTCTTCAAATCCTCTCCAGCATCTGTTGTCTCCTGATTTTTTAATGATTGCCATTCTAACTGGCGTGAGATGGTATCTCAGTGTGGTTTTGATTTGCATTTCTCTAATGACCAGTGATGATGAGCATTTTTTCATATGTTTGTTGGCCTCATATATGTCCTCTTTTGAAAAATGTCTGTTCATATCCTTTGCCCACTTTTGAATGGGGTTGTTTGTTTTTTTCTTGTATATCTGTTTTAGTTCTTTGTAGATTCTGGATATCAGCCCTTTGTCAGATGGGTAGATTGCAAAATTTTTTCCCATTCTGTTGGTTGCCAATTCACTCTAATGATGGTTTCTTTTGCTGTACAGAAGCTCTGGAGTTTAATTAGATCCCATTTGTCTATCCTGGCTTTTATTGCCATTGCTTTTGGTGTTTTATTCATGAAGTTCTTGCCTATGCCTATGTCCTGGATGGTTTTGCCTACGTTTTCTCCTAGTGTTTTTATGGTGTTAGGTTTTATGGTTAAATCTTTGATCCATCTGGAGTTAATTTTAGTGTAAGGTGACAGGAAGGGGTCCAGTTTCTGCTTTCTGCACATGGCTAGCCAGTTTTCCCAACACCATTTATTAAACATGGAGTCCTTTCCCCATCGCTTGTGTTTGCTGGGTTTGTCAAAGATCAGATGGTTGTAGATGTGTGGTATTTCTTCTGGGGTTTCTGTTCTGTTCTATTGGTCTATGTCTCTGTTTTGGTACCAGTACCATGTTGTTTTGATCACTGTAGCCTTGTAGTATAGTTTGAAGTCTGGCAGTGTGATGCCTCCAGCTTTGTTCTTTTTCCTTAGGATTGTCTTGGCTATGCGGGGTCTCTTGTGATTCCATATGAAATTTAAAGTGTTTTTTTCCAGTTCTGTGAAGAAGGTCATCGGTAGCTTGATGGGGATAGCATTGAATCTATAGATTACTTTGGGCAGTATGACCATTTTCACGATATTGATTCTTCCTAACCATGAGCATGGACTGTTTCTCCATCTGTTTGTGTCCTCTCTTATTTTGTTGAGCAGTGGTTTGTAGTTCTCCTTGAAGAGGTCCTTTACATCCTTTGTTAGTTGTATTCCTAGGTATTTTATTCTCTTTGTAGCAATTGTGAATGGGTGTTCACTCTTGATTTGGCTCTCTGTTTGTCTGTTATTGGTATATAGGGATCCTTGTGATTTTTGCACATTGATTTTGTATCCTGAGACTTTGCTGAAGTTGCTTATCAGTTTGAGAAGATTTTGGGCTGAGACGATGGGGTCTTTAGATATACAGTCATGTCATCTGCAAATAGAGACAGTTTGACTTCCTTCTTTCCTAATAGAATATTCTTTATTTCTTTTTCTTGCCTGATTGCTCTGGCTAGAACTTCCAATACTATGTTGAATAGGAGTGGTGAGAGAGGGCATCCTTGTCTAGTACCTGATTTCAAAGGGAATTCTTCCAGCTTTTGCCCTTTCAGTATGATATTGGCTGTAGGTTTGTCATATATAGCTTTTCTCATTTTATGATATCTTCCATCAATACCTAGTTTATTGAGAGTTTTTAGCCTGAAGTGCTGTTGAATTTTATCAAAGGCCTTCTCTGCATCTATTGAGATAATCATGTGATTTTTGTCTTTGGTTCCATTTATGTGATGAAATACATTTATGGATTTGCGTATGTTGAACCAGCCTTGCATCCCCGGGATGAAGCCTACTTGGTTGCAATGGATAAGCTTCTTGATACGCTGTTGCAATCTGTTTGCCAGTATTTTATTGAAGATTTTTGCATTGATGTTCATCATGGATATTGGCCTGAAGTTTTCTTTTTTAGTTGAGTCTCTGCCATGTTTTGGTATCAGGATGATGTTGGTCTCATAAAATGAATTAGGGAGGATTCCCTCCTTTCGTATTGTTTCATACAGTTTCAGAAGGAATGGAACCAGCTCCTCTTTGTACATCTGGTAGCATTCGGCTATGAACCTGTCTGGACCTGGACTTTTTTTGGTTGGTAGGCTATTGATTGCTGCCTCTACTTCAGCCCTTGTTATTGGTCTATTCAGGGTTTCAGCTTCCTCCTGGTTTAGTTTTGGTAGAGTACAAGTGTCTAGGAATTTATCCATTTCTTCCTGGTTTACTGGTTTATGTGAGTAGAGCTGTTTGTAGTAATCTCTGATGGTGGTTTGTATTTCTGTGGAATTAGTGGTGATATCCCCTTTATTGTTTTTTATTGCATCTATTTGATTCTTCTCCCTTTTCTTTTTTATTAATCTGGCTAGTGGTCTGTCTATTTTGTTGATCTTTTCAAAATCCAGCTCCTGCATTTATTGATTTTTTGAAAGGTTTTTTGTGTCTCTATCTCTTTCAGTTCTGCTCTGATCTTAGTTATCTCTTGTCTTCTGCTAGCTTTTGAGTTTTTTTGATCTTGCTCCTCTATTTCTTTCAATTTTGATGATAGGGTGTCAATTTTAGATCTTTTCTCTTTTCTCTGGTGGGCATTCATTGCTATAAATTTTCCTCTCGATACTGCTTTAAAGGTGTCCCAGAGATTCTGGTAAGCTGTGTCTTTATTCTGGTTGGTTTCAAAGAACATCTTTATTTCTGCTTTCATTTCATTGTTTATCCAGTCAACATTCAGAAGCAAGTTGTTCAGTTTCCAAGCGGTTGTGTGGGTTTGAGTGTGTTTCTTGATCCTGAGTTCTAGTCTGATTGCGCTGTGGTCTGATAGACTGTTTGTTATGATTTCTGTTCTTTTGCATTTGCTGAGGAGTGATTTGCTTCCAATGATGTGGTCAGTTTTAGAGTTAGTGCAATGTAGTGCTGAGAAAAATGTATATTCTGTGGATTTGGGGTGGAGCGTACTGTATATGTCTATTAGATCCGCTTGGTCTAGCTCTGCATTCAAGTCCTGGATATCCTTGTTAATTTTCTGTCTCATTGATCTGTCTAATATTAACAGTGGAGTATTAAAGTCTCCCACTATTATAGTGTGGGAGTCTAAATCTCGTTTTAGGTCATTAAGAACCTCCTTTATGTATCTGGGTGATCCTGTGTTGGGGGTGTATATATTTAGGATAGTTAACTCTTCCTGTTGGATTGATCCTTTTACCATTATGTAATGTCCTTCTTTGTCTCTTTTGATCTTTGTTGGTTTGAAGTTCATTTTATCAGAGACTAGGATTGCAACCCCTGCTTTTTTTTGTTCTCCATTTGCTTGGCAAATCTTCTTCCATCCCTTTATTTTGAATCTATGTGTGTCTTTGTATGTGAGATGGGTTTCTTGAATACAGCACACCGATGGGTTCTGACTTTTTGATCCAGTTTGCCAGTCTGTGTCTTTTGATTGGGGCGTTTAGGCCATTTACATTCAATGTTAATATTGTTATGTGTGAATTTGATCCTGCCATTTTGTTACTGGCTGGTTTTCTTTCTCATTAGTTGACTCATTTTCTTCATTGCATTTTTGGTCTTTGCCAATTGGTTTGCTTTTGCAGTGACTGGTACTTGTTCCTTTCCATGCTTAGTGTTTCTTTCAGGAGCTCTTGTAGGGCAGGTCTGGTGGTGACAAAATCTCTCAATAATTGCTTGTCCGTAAAGGATTTTACTTCTCCTTCACTTATGAAGCTTAGTTTGGCTGGATATGAGATTCTGGGTTGAAAGTTCTTTTCTTTAAGGATGTTGAATATTGGCCCCCACTCTCTTCTGGCTTGTAGAGTTTCTGCCAAGAGATCTGCTGTGAGTCTGATTGGCTTCCCTCTGTGGGTGACCTGACCTTTCTCTCTGGCTGCCCTTAGCATTTTTTCCTTCATTTTGACCCTGGTGAATCTGACGATTATGTGCCTTGGGGTTGCTCTTCTTGAGGAATATCTTTGTGGAGTTCTCTGTATTTCTTGAATTTGAAATTTGGACTGCCTTGCTAGGCTTGGGAAGTTCTCCTGGATAATATCCTGGAGTGTGCTTTCCAGCTTGGATTCATTCTCCCCCTCATATTCAGGTACACCGATCAAGCGTAGATTAGGTTTTTTCACATAATCCCATATTTCTTGGAGGCTTTGTTCATTTCTTTTCACTCTTTTTTCTCTTGTATTGCCTTCTCTTTTTATTTCATTGAGTTGATCTTCAATCTCTGATATTCTTTCTTCTGCTTGATCAATTCGGTTATTAAAACTTGTATATGTCTAGATGTAAGTATGCATGTCTTTAGATAAATACATACTTACATGTAGACATATAGCTTAAAAGGTATATCAGCTCTGGAAAACGTTGTAGTTTTGAGTTGGTCTGGTGATAATTTCCAGGCCTTCTCCCTATAACCAGTTACAGAAATAAAAACTCTCTTCCTCCCCAGTTCATCTGCATCTCGTTATTGGACTGGGAAAAATAGCAGCCCGACCCTCAGTGTGGTCCAGGAACATACTGACAGTCTGTTCATAGCCAAAGAATAACCATAAACGGTTCAAAAAGTAACTTTGATAACCAGGATTTAATGATTATAATTATAATACTTGGCTGCAAATAATGGAGACCAATTACTGGTTAAGAAAATCCCACTTTGGGAGGCCAAGGTACTTTGGATCCCTTGAACCCAGGAGTTCAAGACCAGTCTGGGCAATATGGTGAAATTCTATCTCTACAAAAAAAGATACAACAATTAGCCAGGCATGGTGGCATGTGTCTGTAGTCCCAGCTACTCAGGAGGCTGAGGTGGGAGGCAGAGGTTGCAGTGAGCTGTGATTGTACTGCTGTACTCTAGCCTGGGCTACAGAGTGAGACCCTGTCTTAAGAAAGAAGGAAAAGAAAGAAAATCATTGATGCCATTTCAGCTCTGATAGTGACTTTTTCTGTGGTCATGGGAACTTGGTGGCATGACTCATTTTTCCCATATGGATAAATGGAGGTACTTTAGTGATTCCAAATTCAACTGGTGAATAGAAGGCAGGATTTCCTGTTCCTTTAGGGAATAGAAAGGTCTTAGCTTTAGATATATGCTTCTTAATAAAAAAAATCATATGCTTATCCATGACTTTAAAAATGACATGTTGTGCTGAACCTTAGACCCAGTGAATTGGAATCCCAGTGCTTGAGCCCAAGTTTATGTATAGTTTAAAGCTCCACAGTTGTTTCTAATGTGCATCATTGATGGAGAACTGCTGTGCCAGATGATTGTCAAAGCCCTATTTAATTTGGCATAAGATCTCAAATAAGAATTGGGACTGGTGACATCTTTTTGCTTTTGAAATTGCTTTCCCTAAGGTCTTAATTTTGAAGCACTGCCTGAAAATCCTGTATTTTGCATTTTCCCCCTTTAACTCTCTTGAATACACATCTTAAACTAAGCATCAGCAAAAAGAAACAACAATGATTCTTGTCTTTAGTCCCTGGAGTTTTGCTTTCACTTAAATTAGAGGAATTTCCTGATAGATTCATTTGTTATGTCACTTCACATTTTTATGTGAGGGAAGCTGGTTATGTGGTTCTTATCAGTGTACAATCTTTTCCATAGGACATAGGCAAAAAAAAAAAACAACCCATCACTACCACAAAAAACAACTCCATGAAGCTACAGCACAATGAAAATGTTGTCTTTAATCTTTCTCTTGGCCAAATTCAAGTGTTTATTGCCTGTGTATTCTTTACTGAAAATAAAGAGAAGGCATTCTACTTAGTCATATGCCATAATCATCCCACTAATCAGAAGTATCAAAGAATGCTTAGATGATAATTTTAACTCAGAGTGATAGAAATTAATGTTAATTTAATTTCCTGATCCAGGAATTAAACATCCTGAAGTCATTTGCTTGGACTATCTATTCTCTCCATGTGTTGAATTAAATGTAAGTACATTATTGAGTTTCCCACACTGTTTGTAGAGACAATAGATGCCAATATCCTTTAGAGGAGAAATGCAGGCCAGTGTGTCTAAGACATTTTGGATAAATTCAGGAATGCTTACCAAGAGGTTCATGTACATTTCCCTTCTTACAGATAGGTAGAACCATATGACCATTTGTGGCCTATGAGCTGTGAGTGAAAGGGATTTGTCACTTCTGGGCTGGTATAAGTTCTCTTTGCCTCCCATAGGCACTGATGATGTTCAACCAATGGAGCGTCCATGAGCCTGGGTCCCCAAGTGACTACATGCACAGGGCTCCCGCCTGCAATGGACATGTAGTGTGAGTAAAACATTAACCTCTCTTCTACTGAGCTACTGGGATTGCAGTGTTGCCTGCCCAGACTTGACCAGTGCAGGCATTAAGAAGTATCAAAAGGCTGGGCGCGGTTGCTCAAGCCTATAATCCCAGCACTTTGGCATCACAAGGTCAGGAGTTTGAGACCAGCCTGACCAACATGGTGAAACCCCTTCTCTACTAAAAATACAAAAAAAATTAGCTGGGTGTGGTGGTGTACACCTGTAATCCCAGCTACTCGGGAGGCTGAGGCAGAAGAATCGCTTGAACCCAGGAGGCAGAGGCTGAGATCGCGCCATTGCACTCCAGCCTGGGTAACAAGAGCGAAACTCCGTCTCAAAAAAAAAAAAAAAGAAGTATCAAAAAACATCCCAAGATAGGGGTTCCCTTGCTATGTTTTCTTCAAAGTGATCAGTGTTTGGAAGGTCAAAGTCAGACTTGTGGGGAGAGGCAGGGATGGAAGCAAGTATACAATTTATTTCACAGACTTTTTGGCCAAAGGTCTTTGATGCTTAATTAGAGAATAGCTCCTTATTCAGAAATGTTAAAGCCATTTTACAAATGTGCTGTATGTACTTTCTTGGTCATTCTAAGTATTTATTGGTAATAGCAGTCTCCATTCTATCCTTAGAAGTTGCTGGAGTGAGGACGCACACAGTGGGTCACGCCTGTAATCCCAGCACTCAGGGAGGTTGAGGTAGGTGGATTGCTTGAGCCTAGGGGTTTAAGACCAGCCTGCGCAACAGGGAGAAACCCAGTTTCTACAAAAATTAGCTGGGCTGGTGGCTTACACCTGTAGTCCCAGCTACTCTCGGGCTGAGGTGGGAGGATCGCTTGAACCCAGGAGGTAGAGGCTGCAATGAGCCATGTTCTCACCCTTGCACTCAAGCCTGGGTGACAAAGTGAGACCCTGTCTAAAAAAACAAAAACAAAAAAAGAAGTTGCTGGAGTGTTTTGCTGACCAGAGCCTGAAGGAAAACTTGACCTGGTGGTGCTTGGTGCTGGTCTGGCTTCTACGTTCTTCTTTTGGCAACTCCAACAATAATTTCCCACCTCAGAAAATCCAGAAGGGCTGAGTACCTCACACTCACCTTCTTAGAAACTGCTTAAGCTTCCACATCCTCAGGACTACAGTTACAAAGACCTGTTAGGCTTGGGGAGAAGTTCTCTCCAGCTTTGCTCTGGTCAATAATCCCTTCAGAGCCTTTATGCTAGTCCAGGACCTTTACTACAGAAATTAGTATACACCTTTCAACAATCCCTACCTTCAAGCTGCTTGGTAATAGCAGTGTCTATTATATTCTTACAAGTTGCTGGAGTGAGGACGGGCACAGTAGTTCACGCTTGTAATCCCAGCACTTTGGGAGGCAGAGGCGGGCAGATCACCTGAGGTTGGGAGTTCGAGATTCCTAGGCTATTCAACTGCTATTACCAAGCTGCTATTTGAGGAAAAGAACATAAAAACAATGGTAGAAAAACAAAATGAGTGAACAAGTGCAGAGAAATAAATGAGTGGTCAAAAAAGAAAGCTGTGGGGATTCCTACTCAAAACAGTGACTTTAGGCTAAGGGAAAGCAGAATTTGACCTATGCCTGAAGTGATAAGTTAACTTTTGACAGATGGAGGTGGGCATACAGACAAGTGGAATGGTGTGTACAAGGGCATGGGATGGTTATGCAAGAAGATTGGAATAAAGCAAGAGCTGGGAGAAGTCGGGAAAAAGCCTGGAAAGACAGGTTGGAAGAAATGCCCCACAAGTGTTAGAAAACTGGAAGCGTCTACCGTGTTCCCCAGCATGCTGCTGGCATTGCTGTAAACACACAAGTTAAGGGCAAGATTCTTGCCAAGATAATTAATGTGCATATCGAGCACATTAAGCACTCTAAGAGCTGAAATAGCTTCCTGAAATGCGTGAAGGAAAATGATCAGAAAAAGAAGGAAGCCAAAGAGAAAGGTACCTGGATTCAGCTGAAGCGCCAGCCTGTTCCACCCAGAGAAGCTCACTGTGTGGGAACCGATGGGAAGGGGCCTGAGCTGCTGAAACCCGTTCCCTATGCATTCATGGCGTAATACGGATTAAAAAAAAACAAAGAGACCTCTGGACTGTAAAAATGTTTCTCTTCATTGAGAATTGCGATGTCCCCTTCCCCAAAGAAATATTTAAAGCAAATTTTAATTGTCTCCTAATTCGTTGTGTAATATCTTTACTATTCATATTTAATATATATCTTGCTGAAAGATGTGAGGTGGCAACAAATTACTCAACTGGTTAGAAATTGACCAGATATTGCCGGGCGCAGTGGCTCACTCCTGTAATTCCAGCACTTTGGGAGGCCGAGGCAGGTGGATCACGAGGTCAAGAGATGGAGACCATCCTGGTCAACACGGTGAAACCCCGTCTCTACTAAAAATACAAAAAATTAGCTGGGCGTGGTGGCACGTGCCTGTAATCCCAGCTACTCAGGAGGCTGAGGCAGGAGAATTGCCTGAACCCAGGAGGCGGAGGTTGCGGTGAGCCGAGATCGCGCCATTGCACTCCAGCCTGGGTAACAAGAGCGAAACTCCGTCTCAAAAAAAAAAGAAAGAAATTGACCAGATATTATTATGAAATATTTGTACTGATTTGAAGATAGTCCCTTTAAATCATTATGGAAGAAATAAAATAATTTACCAAAAACAACAACAACAACAACAACAAACAGATGGCACTTGATATTGGATATTGGACTACGGATCTAGAACTTTTAGCTTTTAGATAATTTTTAGCATCTAGCCATGATTTATTTATTTATTTATTTGAGACAGAGTCTTGCTCTGTTGCCCAGGCTGGAGTGCAATGGTGTGATCTCCGCTCATTGCAACCTCTGCCTCCCGGGTTCAAGCAATTCTCCTTGCCTCAGCCTCCTAAGTAGCTGGGATTACAGAAGCCCACCACCATACCTGGCTAATATTTTGTATTTTTAGTAGAGACAGGGTTTTCCCATTTTGGCCAGGCCGGTCTCGAACTCCTGACCTCAGGTGATCTGCCTGCCTCGGCCTCCCAAAGTGCTGTAGTTACAGGTGTGAGGCACCACCCTGGCCTCACGATTTTTTTAAGTATGGAGAGTATCATAATCTTAGTGACACTTAAGTAGCACTAGTCTGTCGCCAGGAGCAAGGTTCATTGTAGGGGAAGGACATGGAGGTGAGATGCTTTCATGGCACACAGTGGTCATGTGTGGAGAGATGGGGGAGATAAGGAGGTTGTGATTAGGAAAGGGGGTGCAAAGTGGGTTCCTGGAATGGCTGCTTCCTGGAAGGCAGTGTCACACGGAACCTCTTAGTCTCAGCATCTGGAGCTCCAGGAAAGAAAAATTTCAAGTCAGATAGAATTCTACATATACCATTTCTCTGGAAGCCTCAGCCATCAAGATTCCAACATCATGACTTTGGTTTCAGCACAGTTGCCTTTGTCCTCATGCCACTGTTTTTGGTGCTCCCAGTGTGAAGCAGTAGAAGCCGGGGACATGATCGCTCTCTTGTTATGTGTGGTTCTCAGCATTGCAGGCATTTGTGCTTGCCTGGGGGTATATGCATGAAAGAGAAATGGACAGATAATGACTTTGAAGGGCCTACTGAATCAAACATCACCCTGAAAGCCTTTGTACTATTAAGGCTAAACCTGAGGTTAGGTGAACGTTTCCAGGAATCAGTAAATAGTGGAGTTTTCTATTCTTTGTTGTTTCCATTAAATGGGAGCCAAAACCAAAGTATTCTTTACAACAAATAATGCACAGAAAAATGCAGCCTATAAAATGTATTTGCTGGTTAGAAAGGAGGTCAAAGAGGTAAGGTGGCTGAAATTTACATAAGTAATATTTCATAGTTTTAGAATTCTCAAAGCAATGTGAAATAGGGAGAAGAAAGTTCTTGCTCAGAATCCTAGAGAATCAGCAGTGTTCAGTTGTAATCACTACTTCTTGAATCATTGAGGAGTCTTTTCTCCATATTTTTATTAGATTTTTTATTTTGTTGTCTCCCAAGTTAATATTGTATTTAGATATCAGATAGTCAGCCAAAAAGGGAAACTTTTATCTCTGGGGAAAAAATTTAGAAAAATGTATTCAGTGTATCTAATACTGAAATGCAGAAAAGATTTAATGTAAAAAAAAAAAAAACTATAGACATTGACATGAAAAAGATTTAATGTCAAAAAACACTTTGTATCAACTGAGTAACATCCTCCTAATGAGAAATACTATATTAAATATAAACTCAGTATGTTGTAAAAAAAAAAAGTATGGGGTGCAAAGCTGATGATATTGCATCGATGATAATGATAATGGTCAAAATGTGTTAGCTTGCAGAGAGTGCCAGGCACTATCAAAAGTATTACATACATTAACTCATTTAATTCCCACAACCTGTGAGGAAGGTATTATTATTTGTATTTCACAGGTTTAAAGACACAAGGGAGTTTAAGTCACCTGCCCATGCTCTCACAGGTGGTAAGATTTGGGGTGCTCTTCAGTGACTGCTAAGGGATGGAACTGGAGAGCAGTGGTAGAATCCAGACTTTTTGGTGAGCTTCTCTGCTGGGAGGAGAGGAGATGCTAAACCTCTCTGGGTGAAAACTCCCCTTGGGAACCCAGAGCATTGTCTTCCTTTGTCCTCAGATTACAATGCTGCTGGGTGGGACCTGGGGGCTAATGGGGCGGGGCCAAGGTAGGTCATAATTGGGATGTTTTCTCTCTGAGTTTTTTTTTTTCTTTTTTTCTTTTTTTAACTAGGACATCCTGAGATTTCAGTAAAATGTGCTGATGGAAAAGGAAGAGAATGAGTTTTGGTGCAGACTATCTAAGTATTGCCATTTCCTAGCTGTGTATTTTTGCACAAGTTACTTAACTTTACTGAGGCTTTTCCCCCATACCTGCAAAATGGAGATGATAGTAATTCCTTCCTCTTCCTCAAAGGGTTGTTGTATTAAAAGGGGTGAGGATGATCTTTTCAATGTATCTACCAGAGAAGATCATTCTGGTGGATACATTGAAGACAGACTGTAGGGAAGACATTGCTTAAGAAGCTTTAATTTGCTTTGAAATGTTTGTATACCTGGGTTGCCATTAAAGATATACTCAAGTCCCTTCTAAGCTGAGATTCTTAGAACAGTTTGGGAAAGATCAAGAGCAAACTCTTGTTAAATTTTAAAAAGGAATGCTTTTAAAAGAGTACAAACTTGACACAAACAAATCATGTTGATAAAGCAAGAAAATACAATGTCAAAATGCAATGCTTGTAACAGTTTTATTCCTAATCGAAAAATGGCAACATCTAAATGGTCATCAATTACTGAATGGTTAAATAGAGTATACAGTGGAATACTACTAAACATAAAAAGAAATGAAATGTATCATATATAGCATATAGCACTATGTCACAACATAGATGGATGTTAAATGCATTATGCTAAGTGAAGGAAGGCAGACAAAAAAGCTACATATTATTCCATTTATATGACATTCTGGAAAATGCAAAATTATAGGAATAGAAACAAAGCAATTTTACCAAAGACTAAGGCTGGGAGGAAAGGATTGTCTACAAAGGAACACAGAAGAACTTGGAGTGATAGAACTGTTCTATATCTTGACTATGGTGTATCCATTTGTCAAAACACAGCAAATCAAATTATACATGTAAAAGGGATGAATTTTGCTATTTGTAAATTATACATAATAATATGACCTTTAAAAAAATCTCAGCCTTCAATTAGAGTCTGAAATGTCTTAGGTAACTATATTTCTGGCTTCAATGTAACTTTTCCATTTCTATAGTTGTAGCAAGTCTCAAGTAAAGACTTTAATCAATAAACTTTTATAACATGAAAAAAAAGGGGTGAGGATGTAAAATACTTATCATTTGCATATAATAAATATTTCTTTAGTGTTAGATATTTTGTTATTACTCAATTATATTTTGTTAAACAGGTACTATTAGCACAATAAAAGAAAACTGAAAATTGGAAAAATGCTAGTATAGCTACAAAAGAAAATGCTAATATAACTAAAGCCAGTTGAGACACATCCTATTCCCATCTACTCTTTGTCAAAGAACCTTTCAGCCCATGCTCTGGAGATAATGAAAAGCTCATTATTATTTTCTCTTTGTAACTCTTCCTTTCAGGAGTTTGACAAAGGAGGAAAGCACAAGTTGCCTTATCTAAAACAGTGTAACAATCGGTTGTCTTAGTGGCATTTCATGTATTATTTTCCCAAGGGGGTGGTTGCTGGAGCAGATGGACTGTCTGGACCCCATGGGCAGCCTCTGGGCCTTCTTACAGGAATGCCTTTAACCTATACTCATAGCATGCACGCATTCACACAGTGTGCACATGCAAAATAAATCTGCCAAGCTGCAAGTGCCTCTGTGCAATTAAGAAAAGGTGATTAAAAAAACAAAGCAAAACAAACTCTCTATGCAAGGACATCAATTCGTTAACATTGTAAGCCTCCAACCTCACTCTCAGCTAAAGGAGATTGCACATTATTGATCTCTGAAAACCACTTCAGCAATCTATTTCTGAGCTGGCTGTTTTTTTTTTTTTTTTTTTTTTTTTCAGTTGCAGAGATGCTTCCTTTCTTTCTAAAAGATGGCCACTTCCTTTCCTTCAGTGTTTATGCTTCTTCACGTATCAATACAAGAGAAACAATTTTTTAAATGTTATGTGTCTGAAAACCAGTTCTTGGCTGGCTGCTTTTTATTTACTTGCCGATTCCAAGGTGCTTTAGTGGACTTTGGGCTCCACCCAGTGGCAATGTGTAGCCAAAAACCTTAAAAAAAAAAAAAGAGAGAGAGAGAGAGACAGGATTTGGAGATTAAAGAAAATATCAGAAGCAGTTAATTAGTTTCCTTTTAAATGACCTAGAGAACCTGGTGCTTCAAAAGCAAGAATATGACCAGATGATTGCGATCAACATCACTGCAATGCCGATCTTTTCTTTCTTCTTGCTTTTTGTTCCTTTGGTTATTCTGTGCAGTTTTATTATTATGGTTGCTGCCATGTGTTTTTTTTTAAAAAAAAACAAATGAGTTTTTGTGATGGTTTGTAATACCTGTTCCCTGAGGTTTCTATAGAAATAGACTTGTTAGTAGTTTAAAATTGGATTGATAACAATCTAATGCAAGTCTTCATGTTTCCACCACCACTCCATGGGAGTCGCTGAGACATGTAATGGTATTCTACTGAGGAGAGCTGCCTTGTCTGCTTATTGTACCTGGGGCCGGCCACATAGTTCTCTGTTTTTAAATTCAAGGCACGGCTAACCTTGTCAGGCAAACTAAATTAGCATGTGTTGTAGACAGTCGCACGGTGTTAGCTCACACCAAACTCACAAACAAGAGGGTCCTTTAGATGCTATCATTGCTTGTTCTGTGTCAAGTTCAGATGTCAGGGAAATCCAACACAGGCCCTTCCTTTTCCTCCCATCAAAGTTCATCCTGTTGGTTTTGGTCCCAGTGTTGTTGGAGATCACTGAAGTGTTTTGGTCATCTGGTCTAGTGTTACATCATCTAGAAATTTAAGAATCATTTAGGGTATGTCTCAAGGGATTGATAAACATTTGAATAAGACAGGGCTAACAAGTGCCGCGGCAGCACATGGGCGTTCTCTGTCGACTGTTAATCAACATGTGGCGAGGGGGCGTGGGTTTCAGGAGTTTAGCTGGCTACTGTGATGTTAACAAAATAATCATGGCTACGACCATTTTTTTTTTTTTTTTGAGATGGAATCTTGCTCTGTTGCCCTGGAGTACAGTGGAGTACAGTGGAGTACAGTGGGTGATCTTGGCTCACTGCAATCTTTGCTTCCCAGTTTCAAGCAATTCTTCCTGCCTCAGCCTCCCAAGTAGCTGGGATTACAGGTGCCTACCACCACGCCCAGCTAATTTTTGTATTTTTTAGTAGAGATGGGGTTTTGCCATATTGGCCAGGCTGGTCTTGAACTCCTGACCTCAGGTGATCCGCTCACTTTGGCCTCCCAAAGTGCTGGGATAGCAGGCGTGAGCCACCGTGCCCGCCAACTATGACCATTTTTGATCATCTTTTTTATCCAGGCTTTGAGCTAAGTCCTTGACATGTACTATTTCAAGGGCTCACATTTCTGTGAAGTACGCATTAATATCCTCATTTTCTAAGATGTCAAATAGAAGACTGGAGAGATTAAGTGATACACTCAAGGTGATGCCCAGCTTGGAAGTGATGGAGCTGAATCTGAACATACACCTGATTGACTTCAAGGTCTACAGACTTTTCACTAGACCAGATTACCTCATTGTTCTATCTTCTGGAGACATTACTGTCTAAAAAATGACCCATGATCAAAAGAAGGAGAGAAATAGAATTACAATTCCACACAAGTTTAGTTGGAAACAATTAATTTTGTTGGGATAATTAATTCTTCATTATTATTATTGTTATTATTTTTGAGATGGAGTCATGCTCTCTTACCAAGGCTGGAGTGCAGTGGTGCGATCTCGGCTCACTGCAACCTTGGTCTCTCGGATTAAAGCAATTCTCCTGCCTCAGCCTCCCGAGCAGCTGGGATTACAGGTGCCCACCATGACGCCCAGTTGATTTTTGTATTTTTAGTAGAGATGGGGTTTCACCATGTAGGCTAGGCTGGTCTCGAACTCCTGACCTCAGGTAATCCATCTGCCTTGGCCTCTCAAAGTGCTGGGATTAATTAATTCATTATTAAAGGAAGTCAGGAATACAAATATATAATTGTTTCTGAGAAAAAGACAAAGTTACATTGTGACAAGAATGTTGGTCTACCTTATGTCAGTATGATAAGTGGAGTAAGTACCAACTACTCATTAGTGAGTTAAATGTATTCAAATTCGTTATTAATATATGCCTACCATCTAGGATGAAGACTAGCAACAACAGTTCATCCTTGCACTTTTTCTGACCCTCAAAGGGATGCTTTTCATGCTCTACTCTTAGGTGTGATGCTTGCTGTAGGTTTCTATTTAGTAGCCATCATTTGAAGGAAGATTTCTTCTATATCTAGCTTGCTAAAAGTATTTTTAAAAAGTCAAATGCTTTTTATGTGTCTAATTAAACAGTCTTATTAAACATTTTATTGTAAAAGACATCATATACAGAAAAGGTCTATAAGACACTATGTATATGGCCCAAAGAACAATATTAAAATGAATACCCTGTATGACGCCACTTGTTAGATAAAGATATTTCTGCTGAATGTTATCAGTCTCTTAGAAGCCTTCTGTGATTCCCCTCTCTTCTTCCCAGAAGTAACTATTATTCTTATATTTGTGTTAATGATTTGCTTTTCTTTACGCTTTCACCACCTGTGCACATATCATTAAGAATATATAATTTAATTTTGCCTATTTTGAACTTGATCAATGGAACTATACAGTAGTCTCCTGTACTTGCTTCTTCTGGGCCCAAAATTGTTTGTTTTAGATTCATCCACATGTATGCACCATACTGTCATTTATTCACTGCCCAATAGCACTCCACTGTATGCTGATGCCACTATGTATTTATTTACCACCCTGTTGATGGACATCTGAGTTTGTTTCCAGTTTGGGGTTATTTTAAACACTGCACTATAAATATTCTTGTACATATCTCTCAGAACACACATGCCCTTTCTTCTCTGTGGTGGCCATGGAGGTGTTGCAGTCAGATAATGCTTCAGGAGAATCAGCGTTGAGAAGCATGGCTGATTGTCAGCCTCCCACTGTCACACCTTTGGATCTAAGGTGGGTCTAAAACTGCTTCCCTGTCCCACCCCAGCCAGTAGCCAAGATGGTAAGACAAAAACCATATCACATTCCAGGAATTAGTGCCACTATTAAAGAAACAGTGCAGGGATGGTGGTCTCTATCCCATCTCCATTTAATTTGTTGGTGGGCTTTTAAGTGGGTGAGAGCTGAAAACAGCAGCTGCATTAGGGATGGCTTGAAAAATCTCAATGGACTGAAGGCTTATTTATTTTTGCATTTTAGGTCTTTCATCTGAGGTAGCTTTCCTTCTGAATAAAGTATACTCTTTTGAATTTTTAAAAATAAGGGTCTGTCGGTAGCTGTTTCTCAGTGTGTGTTTGTCTGAAATGTCTTATTTTGCTCTAATTCCTAAAAGTCTTTTCGCCTTCTGCCTTCCATCTCCCTTATCAGTCCATAATATGGTTTGGCTGTGTCCCCACCTAAAGCCTCATCTTGAATTGTGATTCCCGTAATCCGCACGTACCAAGGGAGAGACCAGGTGGAGGTAATTGAATCATGGGGGCAGTTTTCCCCGTGCTGTTCTCATGATAGCGAGTGAGTTCTCACAAGATCTGATGGTTTTATAGGTGTTTGATAGTTCCTCCCACGTTCATTCTCCTTCCTGCTGCCTTGTGAAGAAGGTGCCTTGCTTCCCCTTTGCCTTCACCATGATCATAAGTTTCCTGAGGCCTTCCAAGCCATGTGGAACTGTGAGTTAATGAAACCTCTTTCCTTTATAAATCACCCAGTCTCAGGCAGTTCTTTACAGCAGTATGAAAACGGACTAATATGCTCCCCACATTCCCCTTCCCTCCCCTCCTTCTTTTGATGGGATATAGAATTAGAGGTCAGTTGTCATTTTCACTCCACACATTTGAATTTATCATTTCACTGTGTTTTGGCTTCCATTGTTCCAAAGTTGAGGTCAGCTTTCTGTCTTGCTGCTTTCCTTAGGCTGCCTTTAAGCTATGTAGTTTGAGTATGGTATGTCTGGTGTAGGGTTTTGTTTTTTTTTTAATTTCTGGGATTTGTTGGTTTCTTGTCTGTAGGTTGCTGCATTCCATCAGTTCTGAAAACTTCTCAGGTCAGGTTTAGTGGCCCATGCCTGTAATCCTACAGAAGCTGAAGTGGGAGGATCACTTGAATCCAGGAGTTTGAGATCAGCCTGGGTAACACAGTGAGATCCTGTCTCTACAAAATTTAAAAAAAATTAGCCAGTATGGTGATGCATGCCTGTAGTCTCAGCTACCCAAGAAAGGTGCAGTGAGAGGATTGCTTGAGCCTGGGAGGTCAAGGCTACAGTGAGTCAGGATTGCACCACTGCACTCCAGCCTGGGCAACAGAGCAAGACCCTGTCTCAAAAAAAAAAAAAAAAAAAAAAGCCATCAAAAAACCGAGATTAAAAAAACTTCTCAACCATTAACTCTTAAAATATTTTTCTCCACTGTGTATTTCCTCTTGAAAACATGGAGGAATAAATAACCAAAGCATAGATAATCAAAGTGTTCAGATTTGAGAGTTCAAGGCTGCAGTGAGCTATGAATGTGCCACTGTATTGTATCAGCTTCGATAACAGAGTGAGAACCCATCTCTAAGGGGGAAAAAAGTTCTCTTTTCTGCTTCTACTTTCCCTACTAATTCCTAATTATCCCTCAGGCTCTGGTGTGGATCTAGTTTCTCTGAAAGCCTCACCTGAGCTTCCTCTAGTGGGTTTTATTCCCTTTCTCTGTGGCGCTACAGCATTCTCTGCCTTACTCTATTGTTCTGTAGTAACCAGTGTATTTTATTAAGGCAATCTGTAACCTCATTTAGATCAAGCCCTTCTTAGGAACAGGAACTTTGTCTTATTCACAGTAGTATCTTTGTATCTCAACAACCAGTCTGCTTCCTTACACGTCTTAGATGCTGAATAATTATTCTTAAATATATAAATGAATGAATAAATGGAGAAATTCTTTCATAATAATTTATTTGGATTTAATGATGTCATAGAATCTATTGAGTGTGTACTAGGCTTTCAGTGTTTGATGATCTATTTCATCCCATGATATCAAACTGAGGGAATGTGTTCTCTTTCCGGGTCCATGACGGGGTGTAGTTTTAAGGGCAAGAATTTCCCAGCGCCATGCCCCGCTCCCATCTCTCTCCATTAGGGAGATTCAACGGTTTATGTTTGAATTTCGCGGGTGCAGGAAGAAACTAAGAGTCAATCACCCCAGTGGAAGTTTAAAGGAACTCCTTTCCTTGGCCAGAGGAACTTGGGAAGGTGGGAATTTCTCCCAGGATAAATTCCTCTGCTCCTTCACCCACACTGGATTTCCAGCTCTCTGGAATCCCTTCCCATATGGTGGGAGCTCCCTCTGGGATTTCCCCTCTGGAATCCCCTTCCACACTCTTTGTGGAAGGCTTTCTCTTCTCCTTTCCTTCTCTTTTCTCTACCTAAATAAAATCACCTTTCTGCAACACTTCTTAGGTCCAATATTTACTTTTACGAGCATGCAGTACACCTGCAGTGGCCCCACCATTTATTCTTTAAGAGGCTGAAGGCCAAGAACCCACAGCATTCTCTCGGGGAAGGTGTGCCTCACCGACACTCAAGAAAAAACCTGGTTACAAAACTGCTGTCTGCTGTTCCTTGTAGAAGTTTTGTGTTGGCCTGTCTCCTGCTTCTAGCCTGTTGAGGACTTGCAATGTAGGTTTTACACTTGGTAGAGTTTTGCATTAAAAAGCTAAGTGGACACAGCAAAGAACTTGAGTCTCTTTTCTAAGCAAGTGCATAAACTGTAGTAGAATGTAGCAGACGATCTCTATTGGCTTCTCAGTCAGTTTTGCTTATTTCCTCGTTCTTAGCTGTGTTCTGTCCTGAATTGCCATTTTCAGTTCTACTCTCCATTCTTAGTCCCTTCTGGAAACTTGTGATTACGGGCTGAACCCCCCAGCCCCTGTGCTGTGTGATAGGAAGGAGGATGCTGGCATGCCTGGAAACAGTCTGGTCGGGACCCTTTGGGAACCAATTCCATGGAAAACACAGCCTCCTTACCTTGCTCCTCCCATTCCTGGGCCTTTTCCTTCCTTTCTCTCTTAAGCAGCAGGGTTTCTTGTGAGTTTTGAATCTAATTTAAGACAATGCAAGCCTCATGTAAGTCTGTGGTGTCCTTCCCCCGGCCCTGTGCCCCATGTCAATCATTCCTTTCTGTTTTCCACCTTCCCTGCCTTCTCTCACCAATTGGCAGCCATGCTTCCTGTCCAGTAGCTCAGCCCCTAAACCAGGCTTCCTGTGCTGTACTCGGGCATGATTAGCTACCTGAACAACCATCCTCGTAGGTGAAGATTAACCAAGTCTTGACCTTCTGGGCCAAAAAATACATCCTGGGTCTGTGTTAAAAAATACATGTTCCCATTGGCATTTGGAGGCATGGTTCTGGTATTTTCCAAATCCAGCCTCTTTTGCAGGGAAGTTTAGGGTGTTGTTTCTGAACACTTAGCTTGGAACCTGACTCTCCAGCCCTCCCACGATTCTTTGAATTACCCCCATTCCTTTTATATAAAACTTCTTTTCCTTTCTCGATCAGTCAGCAATAGAAGTTTGTAAGTGATAACCTAGACTACAGAGAAAGATCTTCATTTTTTCTCAGTCTTTGCTTTTCTAGGATTTCACCTCAATTCTTCTTTCTCCTTGCTCACAGAGCATCATAAAAAACTACCTCCATTGGGAGAACCTCTCAATACCTGTTGCCTCTGCTGACTTCATTTCCTGTTTCTGAGCATGCTCTTTCCTTCCCTGTATCAGCACTTGTCTCAGACCAAATTTTTCAACACTAAATCACGTTTAGATCCCCAGTGAATATCCGGGGTGTCTCTCATCTTTTCTTCTTGCTCCACATGCAAGATTGACTCTTGTCTTCTGAATTTTTGGTTCTGAATTCTAGAGTTGTTATAAACAAAGCTAGTTTCTCTACTGGCGTTTTATTATTCAATAGAGAATATTTAACATATATTTACATATATATACTATATACCAGACACTTTTCTAGGGACTGGGATTTCAGTAATGAACAAAGGATATAAATTCCCCGCCCTGTTACATCTTATATTTTAGTTAACATGTATATTATATAGTTTATTATGTATATTAATTATATTATAGATTTATATATAATTTATTGCATATATTGTATAGAATTTGTATATGCATATTATAAAAAATAAGTACATATATAGTGTGGCAGATGGAGATGAGGGCTAAGGAGAAAAACAAGCAGGAGAGAGGGACAGGGGAGGGTATAGGAATAGACTTGTGTTTTACATAGGGACTTGGAATATGGTATTTGAGCAAAGACATCAAGAAAATGATGATCTGTATGGAGAAAAGTATTCCAGGTAGAGAGAACAGTAAAAACAAAGACTCTGAGACAGGAATATGCTTGATGAGATGACAACTTTGACCCATGAATAATTTAGAATGTTTCTCAATCTGCAAATGTTTCTAAAACACTATGTGGCAGAATTTCTAACCAAAAAAAATAATAATCATTCATTTCTATGATTTGAATATATCTCCCTGAAAGCAAGTATTGGAAACTTAATTTCCTATGCAACAGTGTTGGGAAGTGGGGCCTAATGGGAGGTGATGAGGCCATGAGGGCTCTGGAGGTGATAATGCCATTTTTGTGGAAGTGGGTTTATTATTACAGGAGTGGGTTCCTTATAATAGGATGAGTTTGGCCCCCTTTTCTCTTTCTCTCTTTTGTCCTTTTTTGCCCTTCTGCAATGGATAACACAGCAAGAACACCCTTACCAGATGAGGACACCCTTACCAGATGCAACTCCTTGATCTCGGACTCCCCAGCCTCCAGAACCATAAGCCAATATACTTCTGTTTATTATAAATTACCCAGTCTGTTGTATCATGTTATAGCAGCACAAAACAGACTAAGACATTTCTCTTTCACATTCAGCCTAACTAGAGGCAGAACTAACGTGTTCTGCGTGGGTTTTAGAAGGTGTTGTGCTTGGGTTTTAGAAGAGTTTAAATGCCCCTTTGTTTTCTGTCACCCTGTTATCATGATACTTGAAGACACGTTTCTGGGATTCCAAATTTAGGTAGTCTTAACTTCTTCCCTGAGTGGAGTGGGGTCTGGGCAAATATATATTTAATGAGCAAGGTTTGGAAACTCCTGGGATATTGGGAGGAGGAGAGGGTTAGGATTTGAGTATTGATTCTTTTCTAGATGGCCATGATGACTGAGGAAGGCAGTATGGTACTCTGCCAAAAGTCAGGGTGCTAAACATGGACTGCTGGGTTCTGCCACTTACAGTCACCTAGTTGTGTTCCTGATGTAATCCCAAGGAGGTTGGGCAAATATGAACACTTTGCATGTAAACCACATACAAGTTACATTTTGCTGAGATAAACCCCAAAGACACATTTTAAGTAAAGGACACTAGTGAATATTAGTCTGGGGCCTATTCAGTGTGTCTTTTTAGTCAGAGTTAGTAGAAAACATATTTAACATGGGAAGGGCACAGACACCAGCCCATCAGTGGTGTCTCCCAGAGGCCATTTACTGTGCCAGGTGTTATTTCTTCAGTTATTGAATTTTGAGGAGATGAGACAGGGACCAGGGGAAGGGGCTAGGGCAGTGATCATTTATGAAACAAGGTTATATCTCTTCTTTTAATTACTTCAATAAGAAAATCATCATATTCATCATACTAAGTATTATACAGGGTGTCTATGTGAAAGGGCAGGATGGGCCATCTTGACTACTAGACTTGTTTTGATGATTAAATGTGTAAAAATATATGTAAAGTACTTAGAACAGTATCTGGAGCAAAGTAAGTATAAAATAAATGTTACCTATTATAGTTATTAAGTCTTAATTTCTTTGAGCCTTAGTTTTTTCATCCATGAACTGGAGATAAAAATAGTGAATATGTTATAAAAATTAAATACAACAATGTAGGTGAATACACTTTTATAACTGTAAACTGTAATGCAAATGTAAATTGTATTAATCATTATACAGGGAGGAGAATGGGCAGAGGGGAAGAGACAAGGTCTTCAAGGACTTTCTGGACTGTATGAGTCTAACTTGCACTGAGTAGGCCAGGGGCAGGAATAGGGGGTGCACGGAGGGTTGGAAATGCCCTACCTCACTTTATAATCTACTGAATGCCATGTGCTAAAATTCAAAAGGATGATTCCTGTACCCTGAGTACAAGGGGATGGGAACTAAATTTTATTTGAAAACTACTCAGAGCTAGGTACAGGGTTAATAATAATTATAATAACTATTATGGTAATACTAGTATTGAAAAATAGGCTGGGTGCAGTGGCTCATGCCTGTAATCCCAGCACTTTGGGATGTCAAGGTGGGAGGACTGCTTGAGACCAGGAGTTCAAGACCAGCCTGGGGAACATAGTGAGACTGTCTCTACAAAAAATAATAAAAAAAAATTAGCTGGGTGTTGTGGTACGTGCCTATAGTCCCAGCTACTTGGGAGGCTGAACTGGGAGCATTACTTGAATCTAGGAGTTCAGGGCTACAGTGAACTGTGATTGTGGCACTACACTTCAGCCTGGGTGATGGAGTGAGATTCTATCTCGGAAAAAGAAAAAAAAAAGTAAAACAAAAAAAGGAAAATGAAGAACTTACATTGAGCCCTTAGTTTGTGGCAGCTGTTTCATATATGCCATGCATTATAATCCTCTTAAAATCCCTGAGGAGGAAATAGAAAACCCCATTTTCCTGAAGAGGAAACTAAAACTAAAATAGTTCCTTTTCATTTTGCTTTTGTGTTTAGTGCTTCTTACCCTCAGCATATAGCCAGGCTAATGAACCCAACCTCAGAAGTTCACAAAACTTTTGTTCTGTCTTTTCTTTTGGTTAAAAAAATTTAGAAGTTGTAAACAAGCTGATCACCCCAAGTTCAGTTAGGTTGGTAATAACTGCAGTTTTCACTGCACTGTGTTTTCATTTCCCTAGACAGAACAGAAGAATTGATGCAAGTTTTTTTTTTAGCTGCTAAAATCTTGATAAATTTATTGGCATTAATAGGAATCACAAATTTAAAAAACTAACAGGAATCTCAAAAGATGGTCATATATTGAAACTTATATGTAATATTCTGATATCTTGGAGTAAAAATTCTAGCTGTCTTCAAAGACCTTCAAAGAGGATCAAGGCTAGAAGCATTGGAAATGTGAATTACATTAAAACTGACTGCTAGCTATGAAAACAGCTTGAAATAGCAAGAAAATAGAACAAGCATGAACAATCACATCCACCAAGGCTAGAATGCTGCCTGCCAGTTTTCTTGAGCTTACTGAAAATTTTTGATAAGATAGATCTGGACATTTCTTTCAAATAGTGGGTCTTTGATAAGCAGCCTGGTATCATGGACAGACAGTATTCATTAACTTTCCATTCAGTCAATTTTAGGAAAACTCACTTTGTTCATTTTTATTTATAAAATAGTTCTTTCAGGGTAATACATTGTGAATGAAGTAGATGAATTAGATTTCACACAATATATGCATGCTGTCTTTTCTAACTAAAAATGACCCGAGTGTCTCAGCATCAGTTGTTCTGTGTTAGCATCTTAGTTGTGATGATAGCTTTTCCATTTAAACAGCATTCTCAATTTTTTGCCTATGATCACCATTTGTATACTTGTGAAAGATGCCTGGCTGGCAATGGGGCATATGGTGATGAAAAAAGATCAGAGACATAAAAACATACAGCTGGAAAACATTTTAGACATTATCCAGTGTTTCTCAGACTGGAGTAAAATATGGACCCCTTTTAAGGGCAAATTTCTGGGTCAAATTTTTAAGGTCAATTTCAATAACTCACATTATTTATAATATTTAAATACATACATCTATAAAACCAAGGTTAAGACTAATTATTTAATGTGATAAAATATTTGTTAAAAATTTATAATATTTAATATAAAAATAGAAAAAATGTTTGGGCTCTATATATCATTTGAAGATCTGATTCTTTGGATCTTGAACATAGTGAACCATCCTCTGAATCCTTACTATTATTGATGTCATTTTGCGTTTAAAAAATGAATTTATATTAAACCATTAATGTATTGAATGAACTTATGCACATAAAGGTATATTCCAATACTGAAGATGTAAAAAGTTTCTCTGTATCCCAGGATGGGATGCAGTGGCATGATTTTGGCTTGCTGCAACCTCTGCCTCCTGGGCTCAAGCCATCCTTGCACCTCAGCCTCCCTAGTAGCTGAGACCGCAGGTGCATGCCACCATACCCAGCTAATTTTTTTGTATTTTTGGTAGAGATGGGGGGGATCTCACCAGGTTGCCCAGGCTGGTCTCAAATTTTTGGGCTCAAGCAATCTACCTGCTTCAGCCTCCCAAAGGGCTGGGATTACAAGCATAAGCCACCATGCTCAGCCTAAAAAGTTTCTTTCAACCAGTAAAGCAGGTAGGTATTGGCTGCCACATTTATCCTAATGAACTGTTTCAGTTGGTGTATATAAGCAATATGTTGGCTGGCAGAGTGAATATGATTCTGACTGTCACAATGTTGTTTTTGTCAGCATGTTCAATGTGCTTTATGATACTTGAATTCTACCACCTTTACTCTGTATTCAAATACTTGGAACCCCTCACTTAACAGAGCCACTATGATATCATGTAACTTATCTTGGTATAAATTTAACCATTTATTTATTATATTTATATTTTCCCTTTTCTCATTAGTTTGTGAGGTGAAACACATTATTCCGTTTTACTATATTAGATTGAGATAATTAAGTGAGTAAAACATGTAGAACAATGCCTGGCACCTAGTAAGCATTCAATAAATATTACTCTTAGAATCCTTTGCAGAGTCTGTACCTGAAATTTATCCAAAAGATGCAAACAAGCAGCAATTGCACCCTTAGTATAAGAGATAGGAACAGTATCCCTATTGCTAAGCTTGTTTTGGAATGAGCTGGATCACACATTTAATGGATAAATATATATTTAGGAAATGGAAATTCTTACAGAGATGTTTGTTAAAGTTGCCATCAGATTTATTTTGATGTAATGATGTCCCCTCTCCCTATTTTTCATGGATTCTTTGGTGACAGCATGGGGAACTTTGTGCTTCTGGTAAATAGTAACCCCAATTTTGTTTCAATTCTAATTCTGGGACACGGTCCAGCCAGCCTTGTTTTTGTTTTTATCCTTTAAATCAGGCAGGGTCAAGAACTACTGAGTTATATAATATATACATTCAGCCCATCATTAGCAAAACGGATATAATCTTTCCCTAACTCAGTTTTTTTTTCATATCTAACAGGTAAAGAATGGGTAAAGTATTTTTTAACTTTTTTAGTTCAGGAACCACAAGTTTGACTAGCAACTGTTCTTCTTCTATGCATAGCATAAACATTTCAACAAACTTAACTCTCAAAAATTATACAAGTAATTCAGTTTTATTGTAGAAAAATTAGAAATAAAGCAATGGCAACAAAAGCCAAAATAGACAAATGGGATCTAATTAAACTTAAGAGTTTCTGCACAGCAAAAGAAACAATCATTAGAGTGAACCAGCAACCAACAGAATGGGAAAAAATTTTTGCAGTCTACCCATCTGATAAAGGGCTAATATCCAGCATCTACAAAGAACTAAAGCAGATTTATGAGAAAAAAACAAACAAACCCATTCAAAAGTGGGTGAAGGATATGAACAGACACTTTTCAAAAGAAGATATTTATGAGGCCAACAAACATGAAAAATGCTCAATATCACTGGTCATTAGAGAAATGCAAACCAAAACCACATTGAGATACCATCTCACACCAGTTAGAATGGCAATCATTAAAACATCTGGAGACAACAGATGCTGGAGAGGATGTGGAGAAATAGGAACACTTTTACACTGTTGGTGGGAGTGTAAATTAGTTCAACCATTGTGGAAGACAGTGTGGTGATTCCTCAAGGACCTAGAAATAGAAATTCCATTTGACCCAGCAATCCCATTATATATCCAAAGGATTATAAATCGTTCTATTATAAAGGCACACGCACACATACATTCATTGCGGCACTGTTTACAATAGCAAAGACCTGGAACCGACCCAAATGTCCATCAGTGATAGACTGGACAAGGAAAATGTGGCACATGTACGCCATGGAATACTATGCAGCCATAAAAAAGAATGAGTTCATGTCCTTTGTAGGGATATGGATGAATCTGGAAACCATCACTGTCAGCAAACTGACACAAGAACAGCACACCAAACACTTCATGTTCTCACTCATAGGTGGGTGTTGAACAATGAGAACACATGGACACAGGGAGGGGAACATCACACACTGGGGTCTGTTGGGAGGTGGGGGGCTAGGGGAGGGACAGAGGAGGGTGGGGAGGGCTAACATTGGGAGAAATGCCTTATGTAGGTGACGGGGAGATGGAGGCAGCAAACCACCATGGCATGTGTGTACCTATGCACCTATCCTGCAAGATCTGCACAGGTACCCCAGAACCTAAAGTACAATTAAAAAAAAAAAAGAAAGATAAGCAGAAGGGGAAAAATAAAAGCCATTTATTGACATTTTATAATCTTTCCATACTTTCAGAGTGGGTATATTGTATGTGTGTGTTAAACTTATTATTCTGAGTGTTTGAGAGATATTTTTAACAATATCTACCTGATGTGTTAGTTGAAAAACTGACCAGAATGACATATCAGCAGTTTTGTTTTGTTGTTTTTAATGTCAAACAATCTTTCTCCAAAGATATAAGGAAATTCAATGCCTGTATAACAGTAGTCTATGTTTTTAATTATTTGGTTTATGATAAATAATTCACAGCTTTATAAATGATAAACTTATTTTAACCCTCACTTATCACACTCCATTTCCTTCAGGATTAAGGTAGCACCTTGATTGTATTCTGCACGTTAGTCACTAGAATTTTCTCTCATCACACTCCCGTTGCTATGTAAGTTTCTAATCAATGTGTTTCAGGTGAGATTTTATTTTCTAATTTTTTATTTTGGAGATAGAGTCTCACTCTGTCACCCAGGCTGCAGAGCAGAGGTCCGATCATAGCTCACTAACTACTCAGCTTCCTGAGTAGTTTGGACCAAGGCGTGTACCACAATGCCCAGTTAATTTTTTTTTTTTTGTAGAGAACGGGTCTCGCTATGTTGTCCAGGCTGGCCTCAGACTCCTGGCCTCAAGTAATCCTGCCTACCTTGGCCTCCCAAAGTGCTGGGATTGCAGGTATACGTCACTGTACCTGGCCCTGTTGTGTTTTTTAAACTGCATGGGTGAGAATGTTTACTCTGAATTTTAGGGTTTAAATCTATAATCAAAGAATCATCATGAGGCAAGATGGGTGCAACTTTGAGAAATTTAATTTAATTCCACTTTTTGAAAAAAATAAGTATTGTATACCCTCAATAATGGCTTGAGGCATGAAACTTTTCAGAGAATTCACAATTGTATCTTTATTCACAAAATCCACTGGAGTGAAACTATAAACATTGTATCTTACAATATTTTCTTCTGCTCCTTTTTCTTTTGTGTTTGATCTCTATCTAGTATGCAGTCTGACATGAAGACACTTTCTACCAAACCTGGAATATTTGCATTGCATTATTTCCCTGATACTGCTCTTTTTAATATGTAGACCAATTTTGAAAACTGGGTCTTAAGGGGCTGATAGTTTGTTGATAAAAATACTATGTATTAGTGCTATCCATCATACATGACACAGTTTTTTCTCCCTTACTGCCTAACTAGAAACTTGCAAACATTATTTAAGTTGGAGAATAGAGCTCTGGACTAGAATTAGTGTTATTTTACTTAACCATTTGGCACAGTTATCAGTTGAGAGCTTGGAGGTAATGTAAAATGTAATAGTTTATTAGTTTAAGGAAGACATGGGCCTTCTTGGCTCCTGCGATTCTGTTAGCATGTTAATTCAGTGAGGTTGCTAGAAAGTGTTAGAATATGAAATTCATAACTATTGATACAATAACCATCTAGTGAGAAAAAAGGGTTTAATATAAGATGAAGTAGCACTTTATTACTTGCTAGCTGACCATTTAAAAGTGGATACAAAGGAATAAAATTATAGGTAATAATGCTAGTGTAAATATAACTCCAACTTTAACAAATGTATCACTTCTTTTTCAGATGCTGCCCACAAGTCTGTGCAATTTATGTTTTTAAACCTTCTGTTGTACCATTCACATCACCAAAGCTTCTCTTGTTGAGGTCACCAGTGACCTTTATATTGCTAATCCCCTTGTCAATTCTAAACTTTCATTTTATCAGCAGTATTTGGCAGAGCTGATCACTCCTTCATCCTGGAAACACTTTCTTCATTTGGCCTCTGGAACCCCACTAGCCACTTTTTCTCCGTTTTCTTTTGCTGGCTGCTTTTGTCTTCCCAATATTTTAAGGTTGGTATTTCCCAGAGTAAAATCCTTGCACTTTGCCTTTTCGTTATTTTTACTCACTTCATTGACAATTTTATACAGTTATATACTTCCAAATATCAACCATATTCTAACAACACCTAAATTTATCTCTCTAGTCTGGACCTCCCTTTCAATACCAATCGGACATATATCCAAACATCATCTCAGCAGAGCTATTTGTAAGTCAGTAGAAGTCCAAAATCAAACTGCCCCTCTCTAACCTTGTTCCTCTCATGTTTTTCTGTTTCAGTTAATGGAATTCAGTCCTTCTAGTTGCTCAGGCAAAAATGTTTAGGGTTATTCTTGACCTCTTTTTTTCTTCACACACCCCCATCTAATTCCTCACTAAACCTCATTGGCTCTGCTGTCTTGAAAAGTATGATCTTTATTGGCCACTTTTGACCACTGGTGTCCTGGACCATATGACTATTATCTCTTGCCTAGATTATTGCAATAGCTTCCTAACTAATCGTGTTTCCCTATAGTGTACTCTTAACACAGCAATCAAACTGATTATTCTGGTGAACATTAAATCAGATCATGGTGCTCTTTTTAACTGTCCAATGGCTTCCCCATTTCCCTTAGAGTGAAGTTGAAGTCCTTATATTATGCAGCGAGGCCCTATTTGATCTGATTCCCACAATCCCTAAAACCTCATCTCTCACTATTCTGACATCCCCTGATGCTGCCCGTCTCTTCCATGTCAGTCACACTTCACGCTTCTTCTTGTTGTTTCTGAATAGGTTGGGCATGATCCCTCCTCCGTGCATTCTTACTTGTTGTTCCTCTGCCTGGATTGCTCTTCCTAAGCCACCTATTTGGCTCTCACTATTATCTCTTTCAAGTCTTTTCTCTAACACCACATTCTACTTCAGACCTTCGGAGATGATACCATTTAGCATATTAATGAACTCTTCACTCAATGTTCAAGGCTGTGGCTTTCCATCCTATTTCTATGCTTTGATTTTTCTCTGTTGCATTCATTACTTTCTAACATAGTATGTAATTTACCCATTTATTTTGTCTAGCGTCTGTCTCCCCATACCAGAACACAAACTCTATAAAAGAAGAGATTTTTCCCTCAGTGCCTCAAACTATGCAGAGCATGTGGTAGACTCTCAGTAAATGTTTGGTAAGTGAATAAATTATTATGGTAAGGTAAGTGCTAATAATGCTGTAAAAATTAAAAAATACTGAATATTTTAGAAAAATTCAGTTTTTTCAAGACATCATATAGGATTGCAGATATCATAGAGGAGAGGGAGAGAAAGGAAAAACCTTTAAAAGTATTTGAAAGGTTTTATTTTATTGGCAGAGGTTAGAGATTAGGAAGCTAAATAAGATGCAGACAAATGGAAATTCATATCTTATTGAATTGAAAGACAAAACCAATAAATGAATTTGATGCAATTCCAAGTAAAATTCTGTATTAGTCCATTTTTACACTGTTATAAAGAACTTTCCTGAGATTGAGTAATTTATAAAGGAAAGAGGTTTAATTGACTCACAGTTCTGCAAGGCTGAGGAGGTCTCAGGAAACTTGCAATCATGGTGGAAGGGGAAGCAGGTGCCTTCTTCACATGGCAACAGGAGAGAGAAGGGCAAAGGAGAAACTTCCAAACACTTCTAAAAGCATTAGGTTTCGTGAAAACTCACTATCATGGGAACAGCATGGGGGAAACTACCCCAATGATCCAATCACCTCCCTCTATGAGCAGATAAAATTTAGGTTTCTTTAGTTAATGAAGTTATAAGCTATGATTATTAAAAATAATAGCATATTCAAAATTATCCTGGAAAATGTCCTTTAGAGAGAATTTTTGTCTCATTAGAATAAGTTTGCTAGAATGCCAAGTCCAGGATTGGCAAAAATTCCACCTCCCTGCCAATTTCTTTCAAGTCCCTGTTTTCTTTTTGTGTTTCACATTATGTTAGCTTTGAAACCGGGAGAATTAAGTTATTCTGAGCAGTCACCAGGTGAGTACAGATGGTTTTGTATGGTTGCTAGGTGGAAAGCTCTGTGGTACAAATTTATAGTCATAAGTTGAGTTTGCCAAAAGACTGGAGAATATCCACTTCTTTACATGAGCTCTATTTCACCAACCTGTTTTTCTTTTCTCCCAGTCTCTCATCTACAGCAAAGCAGCTGAGTGAACTCTTATGTATCATGATCAATAATCTCTCACTTGCTCCTAGAAACAACATTATTTCTCCTGTTTGTTCCTGGATACTTTTCATATGCAATAAACCCAGATGACATATGGTTCCATTGATTAAGAGTGTCAAAGCTTAGTGACTGAGGGCACATAGGAAAATCACTCTAGGGGTCAGATCTAATATATCACATGGATTTATTTGTAGTGCGAATCAATTGTTTTTGGTTTCTCTTTAAGGACCAAATAAACTAGTTAAACATGAGTTACAGCTACAAAGTCAAGGGTCTTCTAGTTTGGTCTGTTCATCTTGAGAATGTGAATTTTGTTATTATTTTATGAAACTTCTAGGTTTCACAAAATCCAAATAAATAGCTGACTTATAGTCAGAAATCGACCACATCTAACTGACCTGTCTACCAAATATCTACATTTTAAAGGTGATATTTCTTACTTGAGTTCATTTTGACGTTACATGAGCAGTTTCTGAAACTGGCGGAAATGCAGTCTTCAGAGAAGATGTCTAGTATCTCACTTAAGACACCGCTAAGATTACAAAAGCTCTTTTATCATTCAATTTCCTCCAAATGAAACAAGCATAAAAACAGCAAAATATTTAACTCTGGAAATGCCAGAAGGATCTTCTCTAGCATATTTGAGACGAGTCTCTACTTAAGTTGTCAGGTTTTGCATCCTCATTGTCTGATGAGAAAAATATTTCAGTGTAAGTTTTGATATAAAGGTGGATTTCACCTGTTTGAAATTTTTGGAGAAATTTATTTAAATGTCCTTAAAGCTAAGCAAAACTGTGATCAAATATGTAAAATTCAAAAATATCATATTGTGTGATAGGAGACAAAAAATAAGTGCCACAAAAATTACACTGTAATAGCATTAAAATACAATTTTCATCAGTGATATAAATAAATGGTTTATTTTGAATGTATTATACTTAGTTTTATGGTTTCTCCTTGGTTCAATTTTGGAATCTCTTATGCAAGAACTAGAGATATTTGGGGACTTGAGTTCATGATTACCCAAATAACTGTCCAGCATATTTCTGTTGAGATGGATTTAGATTTGAATACTCTTTTTGTGGCTATAGCATGCCACGTGTTTGGTGTATTTAAAAAACCAAAGAAAACTTCTTGTTCTGCTTGGAAATCTTTCATTGTTTCACTAGATTTCAAGTAACTTTGGAAGTAAAAGTTACTGGACTTTGATGCTTGTATTTCAGTCATTTGAAATACATTATAGAGCTGGGACAGAAGAAAACTAGTAAAACCCAGATCGTGAAAACTAATGACATTCCTATGCTCCCATCTTATGAGACAATATCTTAAATTTTGGAATTGATTTCCAGATTGCCCTCCTATAATCTTCCTATACTTAGAAAAAAAAAAATAAGGTCTATAAATCATCAATTTAAACAAGGGATCATAGGAGTTAAAGTCAAGGGACTAGGGGAAATGATAGGCTATTATTTGGATTCACATGGCATGTCATTTAGCTTTTATTGAATAAGAAACAACCCCAAAATATAGTAGTTTATAATAACAGCCATTTATTTAGCTCAAAAATTTTTAAATAGCAGTTTGGACTGAGATGCGGGCTGGGTGATTCTTATGGTTTCAGCTGGCACCTGTAGTAAGCTATTGGTCAGCTCTGCTTCCAGGGTTGGTTGGCTCTAAGTCTGGGTGGCAGGGCTGACCACATGTCTTTCATATCCCTTAGGCTAATTGACCTTCTTCACATAGTAGTGCTGGCGGCAGGGGTCCTAACTAATAGCAAGAAGGGAAGTCCCAATGCACAAGTACTTTTCAAGTCTCTGTCTGCATCGTGTTTGCTAGCATCCTATTGGTTAAAATATGTAACATGACCAAACTCAGAGTCAAGTTTGAAGGCATTGAAACTGACGTGATAAGATGGATACAAGAAGAGAGGAAGCACGTGTGACTATTTCTCCAGCTTACTGAATATGGTTTATTAAGACCAACCATTGAATTAGGTGGGGGAATCCTTTGTGGTTAAAATTAACACTTTATATAAAAAGTTTTGGTGGGACTTGAGGTAAAACAGGAAGTGGGAACTCTTGAAATGGAAGTCACTAAGGAATTGAGACTCAAAATAATAGATAGAGTCCTAAGCACAGAAGAGTCTCTAATTTCTAGAGTCTGCTTTGTTAGAATTCACTCCAAAGTGCGAGGTCCTGAAGTACCAAGAACAAAAGGGTCAATCCAGGAATCAAACTTTCACGGATGCCTAGAGCCAAAAGAAGAGTGACCTTAGGATCATACTAGGGAGTAATGGGAACAATTGCCAGGTTCTTACATAAAGATGGATAAAGGAGGGCCTTGGCTGTCCAAATGGAGACCTTGTGTTGTTTTTTTAAAACATTTATTTATTTATTTTTACGGACATGTAACAATTGTATATATTTATGGGGTACATGGTGATATTTTGATACAATGTGTAATGATAAAATCATGATAATTAGCATATGAATTTCAAACATTAATCAGTCTTTGTGTTGGAAACATTCAAAATCCTCTCTTCTAGCTCTTAGAAAATACACAATACATTATTGTTAATTCTAATTATCCTACAGTGCTACAGAACACTAAAACTTATTGGTCCTATCTAGCTGTAATTTTGTATCCTTTAATAAATCTCTTCCTATCCCTCCCTACCTCCTACCCTTCCCAGCCTCTAGTAACCCCTGTTCTACTCTTTACTTCTATCAAGAAACTTGGGTTTGACTTGTACACATCAGAGACCCAAAAATGTTCAAAAAGAAATATTTTTTTAAGATTTGAGGACTGAACACTATTTGTTCAGTTATTTGACTAAAGATGAATGGTGCCTTAAGGAAGAGCCTGCCAAGCTGCTCTTAATGGCCAGATCAGGGTAATTGGAAACCAGCTCATTACTTATATACCGGTGGTGGCAGTTGATTTATGTTCTTTCCTTCCATCTTTCTTTCTCTCTTTCTTTCTTTCTTCTTTCCTTTCTTTCCTTTCCCTCCCTCCCTCTCTCCTTTCTTTCCCTCCCTCCTTCCTTCCTCTTTCTCTCTCTCCTTCCTTCCTTCCTTTCTTTTTCTTTCTTCTTTCTTTCCTTCTCTTCCTTTCCTTTCTTTCTTTCTCTTCCTTTCCTTTCTTTCCTTTTTTGTCGATTTATTTTCTTTCTTTTCTTTGCTCTGCTCTTGCTCTTGTTGGAGTCTTGCTCTTGCTGCCTAGGCTGGAGTGCAATGGTGCAATCTTGGCTCACTGCAATCCCTGCCTCCTGGGTTCAAGCGATTCTCCTGCCTCAGCCTCCTGAGTAGCTGGGATTACAGGTGCCCACCAACCACCATGCCCAGCTAATTTTTTTTTTTTTTGTATTTTTAGTAGAGATGGAGTTTCACCATGTTGGCCAGGCTGGTCTTGAACTCCTGACCTCTGGTGATCTGCTTGCCTTGGCCTCCCAAAGTGCTGGGATTACAGACATAAGCCATCATGCCTGGCTGAAATTTATTTCCTTTGGCACCTCAATTCTGCTGCATTCATGTTAATGCTTGAAATTATTCCTTTTGGAATAACATCAATATCAAATTAATGACATCTGAATAAATGATACATTATTTTGAAGAAAGCTATCTTAGAACTCTGAAGAACTAGAGAAGAGAATTAAGCTCTGCATTTTCTTTCTGGCTATTCTTACACTAATCAGGGTGCTGTTATTCCATAAAATTTAGTATTATGGACTAAAATATCACCCTTTCAAATCGTATGTCAAAGCCCTGAACCCCAGTGTTACTATATTTAAGAGACGGGGATTTTAGGGAGGTAATTAAGGTTAAATGAGGTTATAAGGATGAGGTTCTAATCCAATAGGACTGATGTCCTCATAAGGAGAGAAGGAGACACCAGAAAGCTCTTTCTCCCTCCACCCAGGCACAAAGGAAAGTTGTGTGAGGACTTAGGAGGTGGCCGTCTATGAGCCAAAAAGAGAATCTCACCAGAAACAGAATTTGCTGCGACCTTGATCTTGAAATTCTAGCCTCCAGAACTGTGAGAAAATAAATTTCTATTGTTTAAACCAGCCTATCTGTGGCATTTTGTAATGGCAACCCTAGCAGGCTCATTCAGATAGTAACCTTCAAGATGAAAGACATTAGGTCATTTGGGCTGTGGCTTAGACTGCCTAATTTGCCTTGTTGTGTATAACTAAGTTCTAGGCATGGGAATCTCTATGGTTTTCTAATAAAATTGCTAAGAAAATTACTTCAGAATTTCTAATAAAATTTTAATAACTTTAAAATTTATAATAAAATCACTTTTAAAAGTGCGAGGTTTCAGATCTTGACTTTTGTCATCATGGTGTACCTGCAGTTCTCAAATTTTAGGGAAGAGTTTCTTGGCAAGAACTATTATAAATTTTGGTGATGAATGAGAAATTTGGTAGACAATTTTCTAAAGAAATCTGCACTGTTGTGCTGATAAGAGTCATTGTGTTTTTTATTTTATTTATTTATTTATTTATTTATTTATTTAGAGATGGGGTGTCACCATGTTGGCCAGGTTGGTCTTGAACTCCTGACCTCAGGTGATCCACCCATCTCGGCCTCCCGAAGTGCGGGGATTACAGGCGTGAGCCACCATGCCTGGCCGTTGTGTTTTTTAATACGGAGTATTGATTCATGAACCCTGATTGAAGTCTGTGAGTGACTGAACTCTTCACAATAGCAGGGACTGACACATTTATTGGTGTAGTGAGTAGACTGTCATTTGGTTGCTGAGCATTGTTTAACACTACGCCAACAAGCTCTTTCTCCTGAGTAATCCTGTGTTGCAATGTGTATTTATATTAATGCTTGGTTTCCAGGCAGAATCAATGTGATTTTGACTTAGGTTTTCTAGGACTCTTTTAGATTTTGCATTTTTTTAAACATCAATTTATGTGATTCTAAAATTAAAGTTGGTCTCCCAGACACCATTTTGTGCCACAGGATGTGTAATAATAACAATAATATTCCCTTCCTTCCTCCTTCCCTTTCTTCCAAAATGCTACCTGTTTCTAATGTGGTTGCCATAGGAAAAAAATCTAATGTTGTTGCCATAGGAAAAAATCTATCAATTCAAATAGAGCCCATTAAGATGTTTTGTTTTCCAGTTAAAAATATCTTTTAGTAGGATAGTTACTGTAGTTTCAACATCAGTTCTGGTCATTGCTAGCAGAAGCAATTCTGCATCGGCTGGTAGGCTTGTAATCTGGAATTGGTGCTCTCTCTGTGTGGTTCATGCCCAAATGCCATTTCTTTCTTTCATGGAGCATTTTATGGACTTTTAAGAAATGCCAGCTTTCTTTCCGTTTCTAAGCCTTCAACATTTCTCTGAAGTTAGTGATGCATTCCCTGGCTAGTGGCTTCTGATGTCCCTTCTAGTCTACACTATCCAGCCTCTTTCTGCTGGGCTCACCACATCTCTCCAGGCAGGCCACTGGGGCAAGGGCCCTTGAAGGTCACTCAAGCCTGACTACCTGCTGCCATACTCACCCCAGGCCTTTGAAAACATTCTTCCTTAGATGGGTGCAAGTGCAGCTTTCTCATACTGCAGGTTTGTTTCCTGGCTTCTAAAGTCAAAGGCTACTCCAGGCAGCCTCTCATTTTAAGAATTTCCATTGGTCTATATCTCTGTTTTGGTACCAGTACCATGCTGTTTTGATTACCGTAGCCTTGTAGTAGAGTTTGAAGTCCGGTAGTGTGATGCCTCCTGCTTTGTTCTTTTTGCTTAGAATTGACTTGGCTATGCGGGCTCTCTTTTGGTTCCATATGAAGTTTAAGGTGGTTTTTTTCCAGTTCTGTGAAGAAGGTCATTGGTAGCTTGATGGGGATAGCGTTGAATCTGTAAATTACTTTGGGCAGTATGGCCATTTTCACGATATTAATTCTTCCTAACCATGAACATGGAATGTTTCTCCATCCGTTTGTGTCCTCTCTTATTTCGTTGAGCAGTGGTTTGTAGTTCTCCTTGAAGAGGTCCTTTACATTCCTTGTTAGTTGTATTCCTAGGTATTTTATTCTCTTTGTAGCAATTGTGAATGGCAGTTCGTTCTTGATTTGGCTCTCTTTAAGTCTATTATTGGTGTATAGGAATGCTTGTGATTTTTGCACATTGATTTTGTATCCTGAGACTTTGCTGAAGTTGCTTATCAGTTTCAGGAGATTTTGGGCTGAGATGATAGAGTCTTCTAGATATACAATCATGTCGTCTGCAAATAGAGACAATTTGACTTCCTCCTTTCCTAATTGAATACCCTTTATTTCTTTTTCTTGTCTGATTGCTCTGGCTAGAACTTCCAGTACTATATTGAACAGGAGTGGATGGAACAGAACAGAGGCGTCGGAGGCGACACAACATATCTACAACCACCCGATCTTTGACAAACCTGATAAAAACAAGCAATGGGGAAAGGATTCCCTGTTCAATAAGTGGTGTTGGGAAAACTGGCTAACCATATGCAGAAAGCAGAAACTCGACCCCTTCCTGACACCTTACACTAAAATTGACTCCAGATGGATTAAAGACTTAAACATAAGGCCTAACACCATAAAAACTACTAGAAGGAAACCTAGGCAAAACCATTCAGGACATAGGCGTAGGCAAGGACTTTATGACCAAAACACCAAAAGCATTGGCAACAAAAGCCAAAATAGACAAATGGGACCTAATCAAACTCCACAGCTTCTGCACGGCAAAAGAAACAGTCAATAGAGTGAATCGGCAACCAACAGAATGGGAAAAAATTTTTGCAGCCTACCCATCTGACAAAGGGCTGATATCCAGAATTTACAACGAGCTAAAAAAGATTTACAAGAAAAAAACAAGCCCATTCAAAAATGGGCGAAGGATATGAACAGATACTTTACAAAAGAAGACATACAAGAGGCCAACAAACATATGAAAAAATGCTCATCATCACTGGTCATTAGAGAAATGCAAATCAAAACTACATTGAGATACCATCTCACGCCAGTTAGAATGGCGATCATTAAAAAATCTGGAGAAAATAGATGCTGGAGAGGATGTGGAGAAATAGGAACACTTTTACACTGTTGGTGGGAGTGTAAATTAGTTCAACCACTGTGGAAAACAGTGTGGCGATTCCTCAAGGACCTAGAAATAGAAATTCCATTTGACCCAGCAATCCCATTACTGGGCATATATCCAAAGGATTATAAATCGTTCTACTATAAGGACACATGCACACGAATGTTCATTGCAGCACAGTTTACAATAGCAAAGACCTGGAACCAACCCAAATGCCCATCGATGATAGACTGGACAGGAAAAATGTGGCACATATACACCATGGAATATTATGCAGCCATTAAAAATGAGGAGTTCGCGTCCTTTGTTGGGACATGGATGAACCTGGAAACCATCATTCTCAGCAAACTGACACAAGAACACAAAACCAA
Source organism: Aotus nancymaae (assembly GCF_030222135.1). Lineage (NCBI taxonomy): Eukaryota > Metazoa > Chordata > Mammalia > Primates > Aotidae > Aotus > Aotus nancymaae. Next base: position 79,469,542 of record NW_026988454.1, read on the forward strand.
ACACCACATGTTCTCACTCATAGGCGGGTGTTGAACAAGGAGAACACATGGACACAGGGAGGGGAGCACTATACACGGGGGTCTGTTGCGGGGGAGTGGGGGGGACAGCGGGGGGGGGAGTGGGGGAGGGATAGCATGGGGAGAAATGCCAGATATGGGTGAAGGGGAGGGAGGCAGCAAATCACACTGCCATGAATGCACCTATGCAACAACTTTGCATGTTTTTCACATGTACCCCAAAACCTAAAATGCAATAAAATAAATAAATAAATAAATAAATAAATAAATAAAAAGAAAAGAAAAAAAGCTACAGACAAAAAGAGAGTGGAAAAAAAAAAAAGAAGAATTTCCAGATAAAAAGTAGGCCCCGTACCTACTCTCCGGAACTCTGGAGGATGCAGGTTAAACGTTCTCTCATGGCTGTGCCAGGACAGAGTAACAGAAGCCTGCACATCAGTACATGTTCAGCTGGGGGCTCCCTTCCTCATTGTTCACCTTTTATCCTCCCAGAAAACACCACCTTTCTCTCTGAGCATTCCTCTGAAAGCTCTGTCCCCTGGCTAGTGTTAGGGGAAGGCGCTTATCTAATGGAGGTGGAGTTTGGGGTTGGAATGCCTGACGCTCTGACAATTCTGTTTGAAGGACTCACCAATAACTTTAAGTTATTACTTAGCTTTTTCTCCTATATCCTGGTGATGAGAAGTTTCTCTCCCATATCCTGGTTGTAATCTTGATTTTTTTGGATGCTTTTTAGTCCTGTATTTGGGCCCTCTCTTTACAATGTAGAGATACCTGTTATCTGTTAGTTTCAGCTGAAACGAAATTAGATTAGGAAATTCCCATTTAATATTCAATTGTAAGAAGAATAATTGGAATTGAGAAGAGGAGGAAAATCTAATAGAATTAACAAAAATGAAATTTAAATATGTCATCAGTAACTTACAATCAAGGTAGAAAATCATAACGGGAAAATATGTTTTATAATTGTGAACATTGCAATGTGAGATACTGTGGACAGTTATGCACAGATAATAAATACACCGAACAACATATCTACAACCACCTGATCTTTGACAAACCTGATAAAAACAAGCAATGGGGAAAGGATTCCCTGTTCAATAAGTGGTGTTGGGAAAACTGGCTAGCCATATGCAGAAAGCAGAAACTGGACCCCTTCCTGACACCTTACACTAAAATTGACTCCAGATGGATTAAAGACTTAAACATAAGACCTAACACCATAAAAACACTAGAAGGAAACCTAGGCAAAACCATTCAGGACATAGGCGTAGGCAAGGACTTCATGACCAAAACACCAAAAGCATTGGCAACAAAAGCCAAAATTGACAAATGGGACCTAATCAAACTCCACAGCTTCTGCACAGCAAAAGAAACAGTCAATAGAGTGAATCGGCAACCAACAGAATGGGAAAAAATTTTTGCAGCCTACCCATCTGACAAAGGGCTGATATCCAGAATTTACAACGAGCTAAAAAAGATTTACAAGAAAAAAACAAACAAGCCCATTCAAAAGTGGGCGAAGGACATGAACAGATACTTTACAAAAGAAGACATACATGAGGCCAACAAGCATATGAAAAAATGCTCATCATCACTGGCCATTAGAGAAATGCAAATCAAAACTACATTGAGATACCATCTCACACCAGTTAGAATGGCAATCATTAAAAAATCTGGAGACAACAGATGCTGGAGAGGATGTGGAGAAATAGGAACACTTTTACACTGTTGGTGGGAGTGTAAATTAGTTCAACCATTGTGGAAAACAGTGTGGCGATTCCTCAAGGACCTAGAAATAGAAATTCCATTTGACCCAGCAATCCCATTACTGGGCATATATCCAAAGGATTATAAATCGTTCTACTATAAGGACACATGCACACGAATGTTCATTGCAGCACAGTTTACAATAGCAAAGACCTGGAACCAACCCAAATGCCCATCGATGATAGACTGGACAGGAAAAATGTGGCACATATACACCATGGAATATTATGCAGCCATTAAAAACGAGGAGTTCGCGTCCTTTGTAGGGACATGGATGAACCTGGAAACCATCATTCTCAGCAAACTGACACAAGAACACAAAATCAAACACCACATGTTCTCACTCATAGGCGGGTGTTGAACAAGGAGAACACATGGACACAGGGAGGGGAGCACTATACATGGGGGTCTGTTGTGGGGGAGTGGGGGGGACAGCGGGGGGGTGGGGAATTGGGGAGGGATAGCATGGGGAGAAATGCCAGATATGGGTGAAGGGGAGGAAGGCAGCAAATCACACTGCCACGTATGCACCTAAGCAACAACCTTGCATGTTTTTCACAGGTACCCCAAAACCTAAAATGCAATAAAAAAAAAAAAAGAAAAAAGAAAAAGAAAAAAAAAAATAATAAAAAAAAAATAAATAAATACACCGAATGCTATCTTAGGCATCTATTTTATTATATGAGCTCTTTTCAGGGTATGCATATGAAATAACAAACTACAGGAAGCATATTAGAGAGTATAACTTAACAGAGTGTTCACATCAATAGGACAGCATTTGATTCTTGGGTTTCTTAAGCATGACATGTAAGAATAATGAGATTGTTGAGTTTATGACTAAATTGTATAAATACACAAAATTTTTGTAAACATGAAAATTTGATAGAGTGGTAGCAGATATTCTTTTGAAATAACTTTTAAATTTTAGAATAGTTTTATATTTAAAAGGAGTTGCAGAATAGTATGGGTAGTTCTCAGGTACTCCACACCCAGTTTCCTCTATTGTTAACATTTTAAAAAAGTTGTTTCTTTTTTTTGAGACGGAGTCTTCCTCTGTCGCCCAGGCTGGAGTACAGTGGTGTGATCTCAGCTCATTGCAACCTGCACTTCCCAAGTTCAAGCAATTCTCTTGCCTTAACCTCCTGCGTAGCTAGGACTAGAGGGGCATGCCACTGCACCTGGCTTATTTTTTTATTTTAGTAGAGATGGGGTTTCACCATATTGCCCACACTGGTCTTAAACTCCTGAGCTCAGGCAATCCTCCCACCTCAGCATGCCCTAGGTTTACAGGCGTGAGGCACCATACCCTGTTAACATCTTATGTTAGTATGATACATGTTTTAACTAATGTATGTATTATGTACGTAATAATAATGACACATTATTATTTTTATTTATTTATTTTTGAGACGGAGTTTAACTCTTGTTGCCCAGGCTGGAGTGCTATGGCATGATCTTGGCTCACCACAGCCTCTGCCTCCCAGGTTCAAGCCATTCTCCTGCCTCAGACTTCTGAATAGCTGGGATTACAGGCATGTGCTACCGCCCAGATAATTTTGTATTTTTAGTAGAGATGGGGTTTCTCCACATTGGTGAGGCTGGTCTCGAATTCCTGACCTCAGGTGATCTGCCCACCACGGCTTCCCAAAGTGCTGGGATTACAGGCATGAGCACCATGCCCAGCTGATTATTTTGTTAAAGTTAATGCTCTATTCAGATTTCCTTAGCTTGTTTTTTTTTTCCTGTTTGTTTTTATCCTGATATTCTTCTTCAGTCCCAGGATCCCATCTAGGAAACCACATTACAGTTAGTCGTCATGTCTTCTTAGGCTCTTCTAGACTGTATCAGTTTCTGACACTTTTTTTTTGATGATTCTGACAGTTTTGAGGAGTACTCAAGTATTTTGTAGAATATCATTCAATTTAGATTTCTCTACTATTTTTCTCATGAAGAGACTGAGGATGATATGAGTGTTTAAGAGGAAGACCACACAGGCAAAGTGCTATTCTCATCACATCATATTAAGGGTACAAGTGATCATCATGATTTATTACTGTTGATATTAACCTTGATCACCTGGCTGAGGCAGTGTTTGTCAGGTTTCTCCACTGGCACAGTTAGTCTTTTTCCTCCCTTTCTACATTGTACTTTTTGGAAGAAAGTCACCTTTGACAACCCACACTAAAGAGGCGGGCGCCTTCTTGGAGGGGCAATACCTACATTATTTGGAGAACGTGATGGGAGATTTACCCCATTTATTTATTTAATCATTTATTTATGTCATTATGGACTCATGATAGTTATACTTTGGACTGTAAACCAATATGATATTATTTTCTTTGTTGCTTAAACTGGTCCAGCTCCAATATCCCATTGACATACATGGATCATTGTGGTTTTTTTTTGGCACATTTTGTTTTCTGAAACTACAAGATGCTTCCTACTCATCTTATATATTCCCTGCCTCAGTCCTAGAACCAGCCATTTGTTAAAGGCACCCCAGTTCCTTTTATTAGAGGATAGTGTTAGAAACCAAGATCTGGGCACTGAGTGTGCTCATTGTTAACGGTAATTAGTTGTATTTTTAAACTTTGGAATTTCTATGCTATCAGGAAAGAAGTAAACAATAACAACTGTGGGTTGTGCATACACACCAGCGTGGGCCAAAGATTAAATGAAGCCATTTCCAAAAACACCAATACCTGGAAAGAACAATCTGAGACAGGTTTTAAGTTTCAAAGGTTGAGGACTTTCCAGGCAATGGGATAGTTTCTGGATGAGGGTGGAGACGTTTGCCTTGAGGAGAAGTGGGATGTGTTCTAACCTTCAGGCATTGAGTTTCTTGAGACAGAGAGCGTGTAGAGATGAGTGTTTTCATGAGTGTTAGAGTCTTGTGTCCTCCTTGTGGGTAGCATCCTAGTAGGGACAGGAACTTTGGTGGATACCTGGGTGGGTACTCTACTAAGTGTAGGGGCCTAGGGTACCTCAGGGGAATTCTCCACAGCAGAATTTGACATCAGGGAAATACAGAGACAGCAGATCAAGACATCTTTAAATCATCTATATAGTCTGAAAAACGAGAATGGTCTGGGGATAAGAGCTCTCGCCCATGTTTTGCTGGAGTGTATTTGCCCTGAGTCAATTTATGCTCCTCTGTGTGCTCATTCCAAACAACAATATTTATTTCTTTTTAAAAAGTAAAAGTCAATCAACCTAAATTTTCAGAAATGTGTCTATGTACTTCTGTTTCAGTTTCATGAATTTTTTTGTTTTCTATGTGCTTTTGTTGGAAACTTACCTAACAAACATCTTAACCATGGTTGGATATGATTGTCAGAGCTCTCTAGTGTTTAGAATACTGGGATAAAGTCAGGAGCTTAGGGTAACAAGAAAAATTAGTGTTTGGTGGAGGAATACTCTGGTTACTATTGCTGCATAAGAAATTCCTCCAAAATGTACTGGTTTGCAACCACCATTTATTTGCCCACAAAACTGTGAGCAATCAAAAAGATTTTGGGTAGACAGTTTTTGCTTGGGATGCCTCACACATTTGCTATCAGATGTCAGTTAGGGCTGCAGTCCTCTGAAGGCTCAGTTTGGCTTAAAAGATGGCTTATTCCCATGGAAGCTGATACTAGCTGTCAGCTAGGAACTCGTTTGGGACTGTCAATCAGAGCATTTACACCTGGGCTCTCCAGGATGGTGGTCTCAGAGTAGGTCCACTTACCTGTTGGTGGCTTCCTCCAGAGCAAGCATTCAAAGACCAGTTGGAAAATTGATGGTCTTTTCTGAACTAGCCTCAGATGTCAGAGTATAATTTTGTTTGATTTTATTGGTCTAGTCAATCATAAACACATCTGGATTCAAGGAAAAACACATAGCTTTCACCTCAAGATGGGAGTAGTATCATATAGTTTAGAACTATGTTTTAAAACTGTCAAAGCAATAAAACACTTTCAATCTTAAATATATCTCTTACCCCGTCTATGTAAGCGTGCCTGTCTAGCGCTTGAATTTTGATTTTGAATGTCATAGAACAATTTTTATTTATCCCGTGTCTTTGAAGCATGAGCTAATGTTGAAGACTGAGTCCTAAGGAGACAAGGCACTAGATGGCTTGGCTGTTGCAACTCTGGGGATGTACACAAGGCATGGCAGTGCATGAGACATGAAGAGAACCAGCTCTGCCATTTACTGGTGATAGGACCATGAGCAGGCTACTTAGTTTCTATGAGTCTATATCTCCTCAACTATATAATAAGCACAATGATAGCATTCATTCATTAATTTCTTAATACAATTATTGAACATCTATTATGCATAAAATTTACAGGATTATAGTGAGGATTATGCATGAGAAGTGCTTGTCACAGTGTCTGGGACGTGGTTAAAACTCAATAAAGGTTTTAACACCGTTATTATAATAAGTAGTGGTAATATTTTGTCAACATGGTGTAGGTGAGGTAGATGAAGCTGTGATTCAGCCTGATACACATCCAGTAGAGCAGAGGAATGGATATATTTGATGATCAACATTAACTGTGGGGATATTTTTAAGGCCGATAAGATTCTGTGTTTGGGTAAGGAGAAACTTTGAATAGAGTCAAACAACGATCAGAACATCAGCTTTCAACCAGTCAAAGTGGCTCAAGCCTGAAATTCTAACAGTTTGGGAGGCTGAGATGGGAGTATCATTTGATGCCAGGAATTTGGACCAGTCTTAGCAATATAGTGAGACCCTGTCTCTAGAAAAAAAAATTAGCCAGGTGAGGTGGTGTGTGCCTGTAGCTCCAGCTACTCAGGGGGCTGAGGTGGGAGGATCACCTGAGTCTAGGTGTGTGAGACTACAGTATGTTATAATCATGCCACTGCACATCAGCATGGGTGACAGAGCGAGATTCTGTCTCTAAAACAAACAAACAAACAATCAAAAGAATCAGCTTTCATTGCAGATAGGAGGCACTCAATCTACAGGCAGGGCAGTGTGGCAGGGGCTCCTCACCTACCACATGGACATGAGGTCCTACACCATGAGGCCTGTTATTAGGTGTCCACTGGTGTTATGAGCTACATTGTCGCACCTCCATTTCCAAATTTGTATGTCAAAAGCACAAGGCCACCCACCTTGGAAAGTGACTGAATTTGAAGAATCACCTTTAAAGGGATGATTAAGTTAAATGAGGCTGGTAGTGTGAGCCCTAATCTGATAAGACTGGTGTCCCTACAGGAAGAGGAAATTTGGACACAGAGACACCAGAGTTGTGTGTGCACAGAGGAAAGACTATATGAAGATGCAGTGAGACAGCAGCCATCTGTGAGCCAAGGAGAGAGGCCTCAGGAGAAACCAAACCTGCTGACATCCTGATCTTGAACTTCTGGCCTCCAGAATTGTGAGGAAATACATTTCCATCATTTAAGCCACCAGACTGTGGTATTTTGTTATGGTAGCCCTAGAAACAAATACAGATATGGGCTGGGATGTGAGGGACAGGTAGAAAAAGTAGGGGGAGGATGTGCAGAAAACAAAAGAGAACTCTGGGACTAGGAGCTGGGGTCCTTAGGGACAGGAAGAGGTGTGATACAGGGAGCATAAGGTCTCAGGTCTGACTGGTGGGAAAGATGGCTCAGGGATCAACACAGGCCCCCTTTAGGGTGTCCAACATGGGTAGATGGTGGGTCTCAAAAGTAGTTGTTTGGGAAGTAGGGCCTGGTGGGTCTTCGCGTGGGGAATGTTTTGATAGACTTGTCTACGAGAGGCTGGGGAAGCCAGGGGCCCCTGAGATGATGTGTCGGTGGTGGTAGGAGTCGATCATGGAGGGCTGTCAGGGATTTAATTGGTTACAGCATTAGGCTAACCATAATTTGGTTTATTCTAGGGGTCATGAATTTTCTTTGAGTCAAAATTATGATATTTATGTCATCCAGGGCATTCAGTGTGTGTACACAAGTACATGTGTATGTATAAAATTGTATGGGGACTAGGAATGTATTTTAGTTGAGTTCACTTGGGTCTTATGGTTATCTGGTCAGAGCATTTACTTATATTTTTATGTTGCCTACACTTCTCAATAGACGATTCTGATAGAGTCTGATCCAATTGGAAATTTTAAAAATAAGAACAAAATTCACTTCATATTATTATATTTTGTAGATTAAATATTAGGTGAAACTGGTTGCTTAACATTAGAAAATTTACCCAGCAATGATTTGTTTTGGGTTTATTTTATTGGCTCAATATTTTTGATGTGTTTTTGTATTTGGTATATCCATTTATTTACTTATTTTTTTCCCCAAGTCAGCCTTCCTAGTGTTCAGGCATATTATGAAGCAAATTAGAAGGTCATGCAGAAAGAATTTATACTGTACCTTGGATAACAATGTTATGGCCAGTAGGGGGCATCAAGGAATTATCATAAGTACAGGCTTTGATTAAAAAATACTTGCATTTTAATTGCAGGACATTTCAGCCAAAGCATCTATCTGTACTAAAATAATTCTAAGATGTAAATGCATATTTAAAGCATCATGTTTATATTACTGGTTGATAATTTGGTCCCAATCAGTATACATATACCCTAATTATACATTTTAAATAAGAGTGGTTCTTATTTATATTGAAATGGTAATTGTTGAATTTTGACACTTAGGAAAAATATAAAAGGTAAAATTTCAAAATAAATAGTATGATTTCTGGCTTCTGAAATACTGTATATATATACAGCCCCTCGGTGCCTCTGTTTCCTCATCTCATGAATGTGGGAATTGAATATACGCTCTCCAAGGTCTAGTTTCAGCACAATATGACAATAATTTTTTATTCATTTTTCTGGGAACACCACTGAAAACAGGAGGATTAGATGCATTCCTGTGTCAAACACCGGAGGGCTCTGAGATCAAATCAGAACTTGGATTAAAAGTGTCAGGTTGTTTCTAAATAGACATCAAGTGTCTGACATCTTAGCATTATTTATTAAATTAGAATCCTTTTAATATCATTGCATTATCTTAGGCAATTTTAAAGATTTTCTGATTTTACTTCCCATCCCTCTCAATCTCTTTTTCTGCCTCTCTGTTTTTCTCTCTGGCTTTATAGTTAACTAAAGCACTTTTTTGAGTATTATGTAATTTAACTCTCACAACAATCTGGGGAGTAAGTATTTTTACCCTTATTTTGTAGTTGAAGAAACTAGCTTCTGAGAGATTAAACCACTTTCCTGAGACCACTCAGCTAATAATTTTGGAATTGAAATTTGAACATAGGTTGTCTTATAGCATATTCAGTATTCTTTTCAGTTTACCAGAGTAAGTCTCAAAGTAATTTCAAATGTATTACTTGAGAGAAGTAACCTCTGAAACTATGATCATTATTGTATATATTTTCAAGAGTCATAAAATATAGTGGTAGAATTAACTGTTCTGATTTCTCATTAGCAAAAATGCTGTGGCTTCCTCCGTATCTCCAACTTTCATTTCATCTTCTGTCACTGTATTGGTCTCATTAGCTTTGGTGCCTTCAAATAGAGAATATGGCCACTGGCAGCTCTGGGCTCCCATTTTAATAATTTTCAGGCACCATCCATAATCCCAGGAAAGGACCCGGATTGACTAGACCTTGGTCACATGTCCACTCTGTGCTGGAAGTGGCATTCTGTGACTGAAAGCCTCCTCCAAGCCACATGAAATGGGAGGTGGGAAATTTCCTAAGCTGTTGTGGGAGCTGTTTCCAGAGGCACAGAGAAAGAAAATGGTTTCTGAGCCCGGGCTATTGGCCCAGTGGGGGTGCTACAGAGAAGGTCTTTGGGCAGCTGGGAGCAACAGGAGGACCCTGGTGTCTGATGGTTATCAGTAGAGTAAAGAGCACAGAAAACAAATTTCACTTAGTTAATTCCTCTACTGGCGTCCAGTCCTGGCTGAATGCAAGCAAGAGCAAGTGTGGGAAAGGCCCAAAGAGTGTAACAGCGTTAAGTGCTGAAGTTCAGAAATACCCTGTAAGTTACCGTTTGGTTACCAATATAGTAAAAGCCAAGGAATGCAAAACTATGATTCCTGGCTTTTCTTGATAGTGTAGGGACCATCCTCAAAATGAGGAGGTGTGATGTGCCTTCTCACCTGGGGTCACTCTCTGTATTGAGGCTTTTATCAGGACACACAGGCCTGAGAATTCCAGCTTCCTGAAAGGCAACAAGCTGCAAAGCTCATGGAATATAGTCAGGTGGAGCTCTGGAAGTTAGGTGAGCCATTTTTCAGAGGCTGACTTAGGTGCACATTTCAATATCTCCTGTTAATGATATAGACATACATCCTGAAACTTAAGCACATATTTTAGATTCTTTATATTGTATTAAATCAAAGTAAAGAACATTATGTTGGGAAAGGGTTTTTATTGATGTTTCTGCATTGCCTCTTTTATGTTTTTGTGTCTTACTCTTGTAGCTGTTAGGACTCTGGATTTGGAGTATCCTATAATTCAGGTGCAACAGAGGCTAACTAAATAAACAGGAGCAGTTTCCTCTCTTTTCCTTTTCCTTTCTGTTTCTCTTGGCCTTTAAATTGCGTTTAAAAAGACAAGGTAGATGGTCTCAGGATCCTGGTCAGCTAAATTCTCCTAGCTCAGGTACTCTCTTTAAACTTGCCTAAAAAGGATCTTTAAGATCCAGAAATTTTATTAGGACAACAATAGAATTAGTTGAAAACATATGAACCCATAGGATGAAATATATTTATAAAGTATTCAATTTGAAGCATGAATGCACAAGGCAAATTATTTAAACAGTATCATTTTAACTTAATTTTGGGTCAGGTACTAAATGCTAATTTCTCTGCACTGGGTTATGGGCAAAATGAGTGACGATGCAAGGAGAACTCTGTCCTGGCCCTTGTTTTCCACCTTCATGGTTCTGGTTCTACATGTCTGCTTGAGGTCCCACTCATCTCCATTGTCTTTCTGAACCAACTTGCTCAAAGGTCTGTTGTATTTTCTGCTGTAGTCCCTTCAGAGTCCTGCAAGTATGCCTGTATTTGCTTGTTCTTTCTTTCTCTGTTCTTTTTTTTTTTTGGAGACGGAGTTTCGCTCTTGTTACTCAGGCTGGAGTGCAATGGTGCGATCTTGGGTCACTGCAACCTCCGCCTCCTGGGTTCAGGCAATTCTCCTGCCTCAGCTTCCTGAGTAGCTGGGATTACAGGCACGCGCCACCATGCCCAGCTAATTTTTTGTATTTTTAGTAGAGACAGGGTTTCACCATGTTGACCAGGATGGTCTCGATCTCTTGATACCTAGTGATCCACCCGCCTCGGCCTCCCAAAGTGCTGGGATTACAGGCGTGAACCACCACGCCTGGCCTCTTTCTCTGTTCTTAATTGCTATTGCTGAAATCATGATATGTAGGAAATGAGATTTCATTCTCCTGCCAATTTCTCTTCAGATGACTTTGAGTGAGAATGACTTAGACTGGGTTATGAGAATTTTTGCCGTTCTAAGTGTGGTCCCTAGACTAGAAACATCAACATTACCTGGGGATTTTTAGAAATGCACACTCTCTGGTACTACTCCAGACCATAAAGGAAAGATTTCCCTTTACTGCACTTTAACACACTGTATTGAAAATGCGACTTACTTAAATTGTCTCTCTCTTTCATTACAGTGAAATCTCAGTCAGGGAAGTAATCTGTATTGTCTAGTTCATCACTGAATATCTAGGACCTAACATAATTCCTGGCACACAGTAGGTGCTCAGTAAATGCTTATTGAATGATAAATGAGTGGGTATCTGCTGGTGTGAGTGTTGTTTGTTTAATCATGTTGTTAAGTAACCAACGTGTTTACAAAGGCTCAGTGAAAGAGTAGTGCTAACAGTGGAGACAAATGAGGTATGTAATTAACACCTCTGATTATATTGTTATTTCACAGAAAGATTTTCTGCCCAGTTGGCTATGATTAAGCAAGGATAGACAATCTGCAAAGCAGAAAAAGAATTCATCCATTTGGCCATAGTGACTTGCTCTGTTCTACTATATCCTCAAATTGTGAGATTTATGTTCTTCTGAAATCACTTCGTGGTCCTTTTTGCAGTCTGAAACTTTGCTCTCTTTCAATTTAAAGAGCTTATCTTCTAGTTAAATCTACTTGTTTTTTATCCTTTAATTTCATTTCTGACATCTCTCTAGCATCTCCCCACCTGTCCCCTGCCCTCACTTTCTTCGTCTTCTTTAGTATAGACTCTGCCTTATTTCTCATTGGCTTTCTCCAACACCTGTTTATCTGGTCTTCATTCTTTCATCTTATGTCTTCCATACAAGAATGCTTTCAAAACTGCAGGTCTGATCTTGTTCTCTGGTTAAACAACCTTGGGTGGTTTTCTGCTGTCTACAGGATAAGATCCATTGTCCTTAGCAACGCATTTGAGGCCCTTCGTGGACACTCCTCCCCGTCAGCCTCTTCTCCTGCCATTCCTCTTTCTACCCCACCATAGGCCACTTCTTATTCCCTGAACACTATTTGAATCTCAGCGTCTACATGCCTTTGTTCATGCTGTTTATGTAAATAAATTGTCAGCATAGCAGACTCATATCATGTTCCAGTTTAAAATGTGATTATTCCAGGCTCCTTTTTCCTATGTCTCACAGAAATTTTTATTTAAGCTTCTGTGCTCACATAATGCATTGTACATATCTCTATTATAAAACGTGTCATACTCTATTGCAATCACTTATCAACTTGGCTTTCTCTTCCAATAGACCATATGTTCTTTAAGGGCTGAGGCTATGTCTATTGACAACACGATGTGTTGCAAACCTTTACACACAGAGTTAACAAATGTTTGTTGATTGAACTTTATGTTCAGATTATTCTTTAGTAGACTGAATTATCTCCTCCTCCCACTGGATTTTAGTAATTTGTCTTGGTTATTCCTATTCAGAAAAGACTTCCCTAACTAGAAATATGTCCATTTTATTGGATGGAGTATATTAAGATCTGTAACATATAGATCGATAACATATAACATCTATTTATAAGATAAGAGGAGGTAATTCTGTCTCCTAAGATGGCTATGACTGGGCTGGTGGTTAATATCATGACTCTGCTCCCCAGAGCCTTTGAAAAACCCAGAGAGGATGCTAATGGTCCACAAACCTTGTACAGATGCCTGTTAGTACTTTCATCTCTCTCCCCACTGCCTCTCCCATCCTTCCTTCACGACTCCTTCTCACTCTCCTTATATCACTTTATAAGTTCCTTACATCACTTTATCCTAGGAACCAAAGCAAAAACAAAAACAAAAAAAGAAAGGAAAGGAACAACAAATAATAATAAAGAGAGTTGAAATACAGGTAGTAAAAAGTAAATGGAGGAATTTAATTTCATGGAGGGAATTGAAGTGTATCCAGGAGTAACAGAAACTGTACATTTCCACAATGGAAAGGTCAATAGAAATGAAAATCATGATTTGAATCTGGCCCAACTGCACTTCTTTTCCTGGTTTATTGTAACAGTAACTCTGTCAATAAGAGTAAAAGGAATCTCTGGACTATTCTTACAGCGAAACCTCAAGGATCTGGGAATACTCTGAGACCTGGAAGGCTGTTTGGTGTCGGAAGAGGCATCTCTAGGGGATAAGTGACATTGTTAGTTTCTCAGCAGCAGGAATTAACTGAGTTCATTCCTGCTCTGTGACTTGAAAGTGAGTGAGCTGGGTTTTTTTTTTCAGCCTCTGTTTGCTTATCTTTCTTTTTCTGATCCATTGACAGTGGTATGCCTTTTGTATATTTTTAGTTCAAATTATTGAGAGAGTAAGAATGTCACCATCACAAGAAATCACCTGGTGTTTGGGGGAAGCTTTTGTATCAGACCATGTCATAGCACAGGGCCATCCTTGGGCCAGGTGCTAAACTCCCCCCAACCAATCATCTACAGGCAGAGAATAAGGGTGGGGAGGGAGGTGTCACATGGTGCTTTATGCTTACCATATTTTATGCTAAGATTGCTTTTCTTATGGAAGCTGTACCTGATCATCCATTTAGAAGAAGTTTGCAGGCAGGGCAGACATTCTAAGGCAAGATCTTTTTGATATAGAACGCATTTTGCAGATTCTGATTCTGATTTATCTTCAGCATGATCAATGAGACTGATATCTCATGTCCTCCTATTATAGTTTGTAGAGTGTCCAACAATCATATATTGAATAACATGGACATAGTACATCTGATGTTATGCTTTGATGTTATATTTCTAATTGCACTCTCCTAACCATTTAGCTGATGACACTTGCCTGTATCAAACCGATCTTTGCTTTCCTTACTGAGGTTGAGGATATTGGCGTGTGTGTGTGTGTGTGTGTGTGTGTGTGTGTGTGTGATTAGAAAGGGAAGTTAGGTCTTAGTTTTTTATTTGTAAAAAAATGATAAATAAGGAGTAATCAGGTAGAGCTATCAGGTAAAAAGCTGCATGCTGCCTCAACATTTTTATAGTATTTGTCAAAACAATTTACATTTTGATTATTCTTATTGTTCACCATAAAACACCTCTCTCACCCTCCAAAGTACAGGAAGAAAGGATGGCTAAATGTTCAGCTTGCAGCCTCAGCTTTTCCATATGAGTACTTCATACCTCTGAATGCATCTTTTATTAGCATCTTTCTTACTAACTTACCTAAATCCTTTTGCTATATTGCCAAATTGTTCTCCTTTGTTAACCAACTTTGAGCTCAGGCTTGATTTCTTAACTGAGCAATTGATTTATTCATTTGCCAATCTCTTATTGAGCGTTTACAAACTGGAAACACTTGGGGTTGCTGGTCTGCTTATTATTAGACTGCATGCAAGTCTAATTTTTTCTCAGTTATCTGTTTCCAACATCTTTCTTTTGGAATGTCTTCATATATTAGCTTTCTTTAGTCATTACTTGATGTATGATTGTTGGATACTAGACAAATTAATAAAATATGATAGCCGTATGACCTTCTTTCTTCTCTCCAAAAATACAGAATATGTATTCCAGCTTATAGATATTCTTTATATATTTTCTTTGAACAACCATCCCTTCTCTATTCTGCAGAGTTTCCAGTATCACCTTCATTTCCCCCAAGATTCGTATGTACAAAATACTCTCCTATGCCTCCTTTCTCTCCCATCCCTTTATAATTCTCTCTAAAATACTGTTTTATACAGAAAACAAATATAATTGGCTTTCTACAAATCTGTTCTTAAGATCTGGGTTTCATGGTTTTCCACTTGGATCACCTGCTGCCCCACCCCAACTTTTTTTTTCCTCCTTACAGAGATCCCAGTGCCTAGTATGATGCTAAAGTCATAGCAAAGGCTAAATTTACATTTTTAACAACAAACCACAATTGATAATGTTAATATATTCTAACCTCTGTTCTTTTCATTGCTGTCTTTTCTTTATATTATTACTTTTATTCCTATTTTTCTTTTTCAATTAAAAATTTTCACAATCTACTTAAACTTATAGCAGATGTTCAGTGTGTTTTGATTATCAAAAACTCTGCTGATGCCATCTCTCAGCCCCTCCCTTTGCTGTTTCTTTTGTATCATTATCCTTGTCCTGGATATTCCCTTTCCTTTAAAAAATTTTAAATATTTGACAATTCCACTTTCATATGAGAAGGTACCCTCCTTACCCATTACATAGTTCTCCTTCTAATTTATTTCCTTCTTTTCTTCATTCCTTCTGTCTTCCCTCCCTCCCTCTCTCCCTTCCTTCCTTCCCTCCCTCCCTTCCTTCCCTCCTTCCTTTTTTTTCTACAGTCTCCTTCACCCAGACAATGTAACGGTGCGCTCTCGGCTTACTGCAACATTCACCTCTTGGGTTCAATTGATTCTCCTGCCTCAGTGTCCTGTGTAGCTGAGATTAAAGGTGTGTACCGCCACAACTGGCTAATTTTTGTATTTTTAGTAGAGATGAGGTTTTCCCATCTTGGCCAGGTTGGTCTCGAACTCCTGACCTCAGGTGATCTGCCTGCCTTGGCCTCTCAAAGTGCTGGGATTAAAGGCGTGAGAATCATGCCTGGCATCCTTCTAAACTTCTTGAAATCTAGAATCAATGTATCCATTCCAATTAAATTTACCAAATATATAAATTACATGCCAGCATGCTCTGAGCAAAGTTCTTCCGGGCAGCCAATAGATGACTTTACTGAATGAAATTCCCTCCTCAGAGTGATTCCTATTTATTCTGAAGAAAATAATTTCAAACCCTTTTTGTGGTAAGGCTGAAATCCACTTCATATTCTCCAGGGTGTGGTCCTAGAGGATCCCTCTAGGGGTACATTGGATATTCTTGAGACCCTAAAATTATCCAAGGATATTATGTCCTTGGATAATTTTAGGGTCAGATGTCCTTGGATAATTTTAGAGTCCCAATAATATCCAATGTCTCTTTCCTACCATTGGAAATGTCTCCTTGTCTTATGGACCAGTGCCTGAGATTCCACCTCATAACACCATTACTTGAAGACACAAGAGAAGCTCTCCAATGTATAAACTAGTTAAGGTCTGAAGTTTATCCATCAATCATTTTTAATTCTAAATCTGAGGCGGTTTAGGGGAGACTATACTTATAGTCTTTGTAAGGTTTTCCATCAAATAAGGATGTGAGTCAATCCTCTGAAGCATTAATACCATGCACACACTCCTCCTTGCTGATAGGCATTTTATTGGGCCACTTTCTCAGTTACTTCTGCCAATGTCATGGGAAACTCTTTAATAATTGTGGTATTTTCATTTGCTGGCCTGACCCTGACTTCAATGTTGAGCAAAATCAAATCGGCTTTGAAACTTTGAAACCCTTCATGGTTCTTAATGAAATTTTATAAGGAACATGTTCACCATGCTTCACCCTTAAGTTCTCAAAACCCCTAGTCAACTTCTAAATTAACATTAGCCTTCTGAGCATCCCATGTTGATGCTGATATTCCCGAATTTCTCAGTGGGTGGTGATATTGGTATTTTGAGTGGGGCGATCCTTTATTGGGTGGGGCTGGCTTACCTACTGCAGGATTTAGACTTACTGAATCCTACCACAAAATGCCATTACTATTCTCTATGGAGACAACTGAAATGCCTACACACATTCTCAAACTCCCTTTAAAACTACTGTGTGGTGCTCAGACACTTTTATATCTCTAACCACTTTTCCTTCTTTCCTCCTTAATCATAGTCCATACTTTAGGCACTGTGGTCTTCACATGTTGTGTGTGGCAGTCCTTGAAAACTGAGCAAGATTTGATCCCATTCTCACATGCAATGATTGTCATTTTCTCAGCACTTTTACTTAAAAATTGTCTTTACTTGTACTCTTATTATAGTCATATGCTTCTTTTCACTAATTTTTCAAATGCTGTCACTACTTTGGCAAATTCTGCGCATAATGGAGTTAAAAGTTGTATGTAGAAGACCTTAAAAACTAAGCAAAGGCAGCACACACACATGAGTAGACCATGGCCAGTGTGATGGTTGAAACTAAAATTCATTGTGCTGGAAGCCAGTGCAATTGCTGGGACTTGTTCAGGAACTTACCTCATGCATAATGATCAGTGTTTGAAAACTGAAGTCCAAAAGTATAGGAGGCCTATAGTGTTGTCCAAAGCAGACCGTGGTAGCAATGCTAATAGGGGTTCTTATTGCCACTTGTTATAACTAAAGGACTTGTCAGGTCTACCAGGGAGTGACTTATATTCAAGAATTCTTTCATCAAGAATAGAAAGCTAAGAAGTCCTAATTTCAAATGGAGGCAATGGAAATGCCATCCGTAGGGCTTACTTTTAGTGTGCTAATGTTTGCATGAGAAACACTGACCTTATTAGAAGGTACTATACTTCATTCAAGTTGTAATTTAAAGGGGACAATAGTGGTCAATAGCAGCTGGCACTATTGGCTCAATAAGCAAAGCAAACAGATTATTTTTCAACAGGTTTGATTTATACCAGGAAATATATGCAACTTCTTTGTTAAGGGCAGAGGCAGCTGTGAGATAAATGCATTTAACTAGGATTTACCTAGTAAGTTGGAAATGAGTCAAAATAAGAAGTAAAAATTATTATGCATCTGCTTTTTGCTTTTTATTTACTTAGACTCTTAAAACTTTAAAATTCTTATAACTGGCAAGAATTTTCAAACATAATATCTGGAGGATGATGGAAAAGCAGTGTGAGTTGCTCATATGCTTTCTAGATATTGTAGTCATGATAAATACCGAATTTTGAGCGCAGGTACAATCTTGGCTAAATCACCTGTAATTTAGATGTCAACATCCTTGTACGTAGATCACCACTAGTGGGGCAGCCACGTGACTTTCCCAGTAATACTTGAGTTGCTCATATAGAAACCAATATCCCCTTGTGGCAGAGATTGTTCTTTGTCCCCTTGTATTTATTCTCTCCTTTTTCTTTTTTGACAACAGGTTACCTGGAATCCTAAGTAGTAAAGAATATTCACTTATATTCAAATAAGAAATTTATTTTCTTTCCATATATAAGTTTTTTCCCAGAATTTTTCAAAACAAACCTATGTCGAGGTAAGCTTTGGGAAGAAAAGGTCAGTATCCCACCATGGGATTTTGGAAGTTTTGTTTTCTCACTAAGAAAAGATGGCACATTTGCATTTTCTCTTCCAGGGACTTAATTTCATTCACATCAACAGACATTGAGTGCTGACTGTGTGTAAAACACTGTAGGAGTCCCTAGAGATACAGAGAGGAAACAGATACAGTCCCTGCCCTCAAGGAGCTCACAGTCTACTAGGGAAGACAGCACAAATACACAAACAAATGCACGAGGAGATATGATGCATATAATATTAGAGATCCAAGTGAGTTATATAGGAGCATAGAGCTGGGAGAGAGGACTTCCATAGGAACAGGGAAGGAAGAAGTATCTGAGGAAGAGATTGCATTTGAGCTACATATGAATAATTGGTGGAAGAAAGATGTGAAGCCATGGAGGTGAAGTTTCTAAAGTAATGAGATCAACTGTTAGGGGAGTTGAGGAAGCACAGGCAATACATTTTTCTGGAGCATGAAGTAGGTGAGAAGAAGTGGTGAGATATAACTCTGCAAAGATAGTTTGGGGACACATAGTAAGGGGACTTGAATGCTACACTACAGATTATTAATTTATTTTTTATTGATAGGGAAAGAGCAAAGGATTTTGAACAGTGCAACTAAAAATCTACCATATGCTCTAAAACAGTGACTCAAACTTTAGCTTGTTCAGAATCTCCTGGATGCCTTCTTAAAACAGAGATTAATGGTCTCCACTCTTAATTTTTGACCCAGTAGGCCTTGAATGGGGCCCTTGACTTTGCAGTTCTAACAAGTTCTCAGGTGATGCTAATGCTGCTAGTCTGGTGATGCCTCAGTGAGAAACTCACACTGGGAGAGGTGTGGGGGCCGAGCTGCAGGTGGGAGAATCCAGAGGCAGGTGGACCAAATAAGATTTGGTTTGGGGGAGAGGACCAACTTATTGGAGAGCAAGGTGGCATAAACACATGTTTCTGTAGAGGTAAATGAACACGACTTTGGACTATCTGGATGTTGGAGACCTGAGGCAAAGAGAGAGAATTACATTCATCTAATAGGAATGATAAAAAGCATGGTAATTCTGTTATCTGAGACTGAGAAGGTAGAAAGAAAAGAAAGCTTGAGTGTAGGAAAATTTTCTTGAGTTCAGTATAGAAAGGCTGTGTTTGAGGTACCAAAGAAATAAATATTTGTAGGGAGAGGCTCACCAGATGGAACTCATGGGTCTGGAGTTTGAGAAAGAGAAAGATCAGGACTAAGGTCACAAACCTAGGAGCCACAGGCATGACACTAATTGTTGAAATGGCGGAAGTTGGGATGGAACTTGGAGGTATAGGATGTGATTTCTGAGGACAAAGCCCCAGGAGCAAGGAAAGGTGACAAAGAATAAAAAGGAGGTAGTTGGAGAACCAGGAGAGCAAAATATCCTGGAAGGTATGGGCTTAAACAAGAAGGGAATGGTTAGCTGTTGTAATTGATGAGAGAATGACAGGTAGAGAAGCAGGAAAGGATGACTGCCAAATCTCTAGTGATCTGTGGGAGATCATTTTGGGGAGAACTGGGGTATACTCAGATGGAAAAGGATAGAAAAGTCAGTGGAAGGTGAGAAGTGGAGGCAGAATGAGTGGATTAATGACTGGGGAAACCCAGGTGAGAGAATTAAGGGAGAGATAAAGTAGGAGCTTGATGGGGAAGTAGGGCCAGAGAAAGTTGATTTCTATGTCCAAGAAACTTGAGCAAAGCAATAGGTGAAATTAAAGAAGATTAGGGAGGAAAAGGGTTGGGATGGTGAGGGAGAAAGGAAGGTGCAGAGAGAGGTTGGGTGTAAGAAGCAGGATTCTAGAAAGGTTAAGACAGGATAGATCGAAGGACTAAAAACACGGAGGTGGAGAGAAGGCAAACCGGTCTTTTTACCATGAAGAAGAGTGAAGAGATGGGGAGAGGTTGTGCAGGAGAGACTAGGAGCGGAGGATGAGAACAGTCACCTACTTAGGGGTATGCAAGAATGTGCAAACTTTCAGTCCTCCTGCCATCACTCTTGACTTTGTAATGGTGTACTCCTCCATGTGACTAGAAAGATTACTCCTTCTCAGGCCACACCCATGGCCTCAGGTCCCACCTGCAGCCTCCTGGCACCAGGGTACGGTCTGGCATGGAAGCCACAGGGATTCTGGGAGATGCAATTTCATTCTCATATCCCGTTGTGTGGCCTTTGCTGTAAACACAGATTTTCAACTTTTACTTTTTTGTTTTTCCTAAGAGCACAACTGGTAATGCTTTTTTTTTTTTTTCTTTTGAGACAGAGTCTCACTCTGTTGCCCAGGCTGTAGTGCAGTGGTGCGATCTCCGCTCACTGCAACCTCTGCCTCCCAGGTTCAAGTGAGTCTTCTGCCTCAGCCTCCCAAGTAGCTGGGTTTTCAGGCACGTGCTACCATGCCTGGCTAATTTTTGCGTTTTTAGTAGAGATGGGTTTCACTATGTTGGCCAGGTGGTCTTGAACTCCTGACCTTAGGTGATCCACCTACCTCGGCCTCCCAAAGTGTTGGGATTACAGGTGTGAGCCACCACACCTGGCCACAACTGGTAATTTAATGAGTAACATTCTCCAACAAAGTTCTTCAGATAATATATTCTCTCATTTGATCACTGCACCTCATTACGCTTCTTAAAAAGTTTTCCAAATTTGATATGTACTCCCACCTGAGTCCTGCTGCAGTGAAAGTGTATATGGGAAGCTTAGCTGAGATACATTTTAGAATTGGAGGCCCAATGTGTCTATCAGGTAATATTGCAGCACACTGACCAAAGTAGATTTAGATGATTTCTTATTTGCTTATGTTTCATATTCATCGTAAAAGACTTAGAAAAGTGCCAGTGCATTTATTCCAGGTATTTTCATTTTAGAAAATGAGGAAGTTTATTTAATCATGAGCTAAAAAGGACAAGCCAGCTGTGCTATTTTTACCTGAAAGGAATAGGCTATGTAGTCACAGTGCTACAGTAAACGATTTTAGCTCAGGTCTGCAAGCAGCAGATGATGGCACATCACTTTCTTTTTATTCTTTATGTAGTCATGCAATTCCCACTGGAATATGTATGCAGATAGAGCCATAACCTCAGATTTAATGCCATATAGGGCATTATCAGGTATTTATTTATAAGTAATAAGAAATTCTGCAAATAAAGATATTTTTTGGCATTCTTTAATTGCAGGGTAAATGAAATGGCTAAAAAAAAATCCATAAAAATATTTACTATTTCACCTTACTATTATTTCTACAAAATTTCTGTTTTTGTATCATGTTTATTTGAAATTATGTACCACAGATAAGACCAGAGGTAGGAAACAGCACACCAAATAACAAGCCTCAAACAAAACAGAACAAAACAAACAAGAAAACAAGACCACACATACTTACAAACTCTCCTGAACCAAGTATGTTCAAGAATTATTAAGTTGCACCCCTTACCCCTGTCCACTCACGAGGCTCCGGCAAAAGTCGTGCCTTTTAGCTTTTTACAGTCTAAGTATGCTCTCGGCACCTAATGAGCTTTTTAAAAGCCAGCTTAAAGTCTTCATTAAAACTTGTGTAGAGCAGAGGGTTGATCAGAGAATTAACATAACCGAGCCACGTCAGAAAGTCGGCCACTTCTGAGGACACGGTGTAGATGCTCAGACCCACAATCAACTCTTTGATGAAAAATGGCAGCCAGGACAAAATGAATGCACCCAGAATCAGCCCCAGGATGCGTGCTGCCTTCCGTTCCCTG
Organism: Aotus nancymaae; assembly: GCF_030222135.1. NCBI lineage: Eukaryota > Metazoa > Chordata > Mammalia > Primates > Aotidae > Aotus > Aotus nancymaae. The sequence goes on from NW_026988454.1 coordinate 79,491,635, forward strand.
GTGCTAGAGATCTGCTGGCGTTCTCCCGGGTGATCCAGATCACTGTCGAAGGGTGGGATCCTGATAGAGGCATGGAACTTTTCAAACTCTATGGTAGGGTCTGAGGTGGAGAAGTCAGACACACAGAAAGTCTGTGTAAGTTTACAACTTGCAAAAGAATTCTGGCTATCTGTGCTTCTGTTGCTTAAGTGCCGACTTGATCCCCTTTTCTGGTAAAGGCTCTTGGCCGCATGGTAAATCCGGTAATAGAGAATCAGTATCAAAGTCAAGGGGATATAAAACGCGCCCAGTGTGGAGTAAATGGTATAGATGACATGGTCGTGCTGGATGGTGCACTGACTAGGGGGAGGGCTTAGGCGGCGGTGGCTCCTCCAGAATAGAGGGGGCATGGAAATGAAGATGGAGATCGTCCAGACAGTGAGGATCATCAGTGCGGCCCTTTTGGCTGTCCTCTTCCTGGCATATTCAATAGCATTGGTGATGGCCCAGTACCTGTCCAGGGCAATGACACAGAGGTGGAGGATGGAACAGGTGCAGCAGGTCATGTCCACACTCAGCCACACCTCACAGATGAAGTATCCGAGCTTCCAGTGGTCCATGACAATGTACATGATACTCAGGGGCATGACGAGCACCGCTACCAGGAGGTCCGTTACGGCCAAAGAACAGATTAGGTAGTTTGCAGGCTGGTGGAGCTTCTTGGTGGTGCAGATGGCCATGATCACAGCCAAGTTCAGCAACGTGGTAAGGGTGGTGATGACCACCAGAGTCATGCAAATGAGCATCTTCTCAGTGATGGTCTTGGGTCTTACAGCCACGCTGGCTTCTGTTGTACAGTTTGTGATGTTCATGTTTCCCCTGTTTCAGTTTACACTGTGGAGAAGCTGTCTGTTATTTCCCTTCAGCTGGAAACTATGTAGCCTCGAAGGTTTCTCACTTGTAAGGAGGCTTTAATTTGTTCAGCTACGTGGTCTCTTGTGTTCCATTTTCTGTTGATAAAAGGAAGGGCCACAGCATTTCTTCTGAGTGAAGGTTCCTGGAAAATATTATGCTACTGGTTAATGAACGAGAAAGCCACACTTTTCCTGGAAAACATAAAAATAGTTTGATATTTATAAATTTGTTATAAATTTTAATTTTCTCATTACTGTGCAACTTTAGGTCATCTTTGCTTTGTTCCTCAAAGAATACTTTTTTTTTTTTTTGAGACTGAGTCTTGCTCTGTCACCAGGCTGGAGTGCAGTGGCTCAATCTCGGCTCACTGCAACCTCTGCCTCCTGGGTTCAAGCGATTCTTCCACTTCAGCCTCCTGCGTAGCTAGGACCACAGGCGTATGCCACCACACCCAGCTAATTTTTGTATTTTTAGTAGAGACGGGGTTTTACCATGTTGGCCAGGATGGTTTTGATCTCTTGACCTCGTGATCCACCCACTTTGGCCTCCCAAAGTGCTGGGATTACAGGCATGAGCCACTGCACCCAGCCAAAGGATACTTTTTTGACTTGAGGGAAGTTTTCAAGCCATTTTTATTTTTTTTAGTATACTTTAAGTTCTGGGATACATGTGCAGAATGTGCAGGTTTGTTACATAGGTATACATGTGCCATGGTGGTTTGCTGCACCCATCAACCTGTCATCTACATTAGGTATATCTCCTAATGCTATCCCTCTCTCACCCCCTGACGGGCGCCAGTGTGTGACATTCTCCTCCCTGTGTCCATGTGTTCTCATTGTTCAACTCTCACTTAGGAGTGAGAACATGCGGTGTTTCATTTTCTGTTCTTGTGTCAGTTTGCTGAGAATGATGGTTTCCAGCTTCATCCATGTCCCTGCAAAGGACATGAACTCATCCTTTTTTATGGCTGCATAGTATTCCATGGTGTATATGTGCCATATATTCTTTATCCAGTCTATCATTGATGAGCATTTGGGTTGGTTCCAGGTCTTTACTATTGTGAATAGTGCTGCTATAAACATACATGTGCATGTATCTTTATAGTAGAATGATTTATACTCCTTTGGATATATACCCAGTAATGGGATTGCTGGGTCAAATGATATTTCTGGTTCTAGGTCTTTGAGGAATCACCACACTGTCTTCCACAATGGTTAAACTAATTTACACTCCCGCCAACAGTGTAAATGCATTCCTATTTCTCCACATTCTCTCCAACATCTGTTGTTTCCTGATGTTTTAATAATTGCCATTCAAACTGGCCTGAGATGGTATCTCATTGTGGTTTTGATCTGCATTTCTCTAATGACAGTGATAATGAGTTTTTTTCGTGTTTGTTGGCTGCATAAATGTATTTTTTTGAGAAGTGTCTGTTCATATCCTTCACACACTTTTTGATGGGGTTGTGTGTTTTTATTCCTAAATTTGTTCAAACCATTTTTGACAAAAACATTGCAAAATTTAAAATTTGCTTTGCTGCCCCAATTTCTTATTTATATTTATTCTTTTATACATGTTTATATATAAAAAACTTGATTTTACATTTGAAAACATATATTCATATGTAACATTAAAAATTCTGGGACCATTATATTAAAGAAAAAATTTCACAGTAAATAGGCCAGGTGTGGTGGCTTACACCTGTAATGCCAGCTCTTTGTGAGTTCAAGGTGGGCAGATCACACGAGGTCAGGAGTTTGTGACCAGCCTGACTAATATGGTGAAACTCCATCTTTACTAAAAGTACAAAAATTACCCAGGCTTGGTGGTGCCTGTAGTCCTAGCTGCTCAGGAGGTTGAGGCATGAGAATTACTTGAACCCAGGAGATGGAGGTTGCAGTGAGCCAACATTGTGTCATGCCCTCCAGCCTGGGTGACAGAGTGAGACTGTCTCAAAAAAAAAAAAAAAAAAAAAGAGAGAGATATATACCTATATATCTAAAGGTATATAGTGTAACAATGGGATTGCACAACTTTGTCTAATTATTTCTGACATTTTATGCATTCTACTGTATATTTCTTTGGAAAAAAGTATATAACATTATGTTAATATTTGTGGAAAACTGTTCTCTTTGTAATACAATAAATCAACTGTGAAACAGCATCACCACCAAGCTCAAAGATGTCTATATTAAAAAAAAAAGTATTTTGTTTCAGTTAACATTTGTGGCTGGTCTCCCTCCCCTCCCCTCCTTCTTTCCTCCTCCTCTGCCATTTTCCTCCTTCTCTTTCTCTTTCATCTTTTTCTTCTTCTTCCTCCTTTCTCCTCCTCCTCTTCTCTTTCTCCTCTTCCTCCTCCTCCTCCTTCTTCTTCCTCCTTCTCCTCCTCTTCCTATCTCCCTCTCCTCTCTCTCATCTCCTTCTGCTCTGTTCTTTTCTTTCTTTCTTTCTCTCTCTCTCTCTCTCCCCCCCCACACCCCTACCATAGCTGTGATTAAGCTGGTCAGTCAATGAGCTAGTACCATTTTTACAGAAATATAAAGTCAAATATAAATGTTATTCATGAAAACACAACAATCAGTACATGGAAATACATGGAAATCATCAAAATTACATGGAAATATTCACAGTTCATGGCTGCTGGATAGAGGCTGATCAAATCATGATTTGACTCCATGGGATTGGTCCCAGAAGACTTCAAAGAAACTTTAGCAGTTTTAAGAAGGGATATAGTTTGATGCCCATAAGGCTTAAAAGACACAGTAATTTCAGCAAAGGATGGGGGCAGGAGTAGGTGAGGCACATGCGGAAGAGGGTGTGAATGTTGCAGGGAGTCTTTGCATGGTTTGAAGATAGGTGGCAGGAATAAAAATCTGCAGTCTGTGGATGAGATCTAGCCCAGTTTTAATTTGCTCATAGAGCAAAAACCAAGAAGAGGGAGAGATAGGTACCATTTAGCCTTCAGATATAGAAAGTCAAAGAAAACAAGGAGTTCACTAAAGACCACAAATGTGTCAATTGTTTTTGAGACAGTTTGTATCTTTCTGTCATTAAATGATATTCTTTTAGCCTCTCTGTTTCTTTATGCACTCACAGCATTTCTGTGACTGTACCTACTATTCAATGACTCTTGTGTTTCTCTAGTTCTTCCATGGGGCTCGTTCTATGAACAACCCCCTCTCTTTTGTAGGCTGAATATTTTCTTCTCTACTGGTACCTTTCCTTCCTTTTTACAGACAGTTTAAACTTGCATTTGTGTCTGAGATAGGCTGTAAAATGGAAGGATTGTGGGCTTTGGAATCAGACAGACCTGGGTTCAGATTCCAGCGGTGCCATCTACTAGCTGCTTGGACCAAGCCCTCTCCACTCTTCCCGGTGTTTCATGGTCAACATTTCTTCATGTTGACCTCTTTCTCTCTAATTGAATGAAAAAGTTGTGTTTGTTTTTGTGCATGTACTAATCCTTGGTTATGTTTTTCTCGGGTTCTTGAGATTTGTTGGGTAGAGTGGTTCTCAGTAAAAACGCTTTTCCATTCTGGTTGTAAGATTAAGGGTATAGAGAATAGCATTGAAAAGGAAAAGAAAACTTTAGAAATTTCCATTTATAGTAGAGGTAATTAGGAAATGTAGTTATTTTAAAAGCACGTGGTTTAAAAACATCAGAAATAATTCAGCGTTATAGATCTTTTAAATCTGCTCTATTTATCTGGGCTCCCATAACTCCTACTTGTCATTCTCTCTGGTGGCATTTTCTTCCTTATTTTGTGACTATTTATTTTTTTATTTCCTGCAGCAGATTATACATTTCTAGTGGGTGGGATGTATGCCTGATTCACATTTTGAATTACTTCTAGTCAAATTAGTCAAAACATTACAGGTTGGGGACTACTTTTTTAGCTCTTAACATGACTTCCTGGTTTATTTTGTGCCCAAGCCTTTCAGAGTGGGAGTTAAATTTTGTATCCCTGTGTTGTCAGTCGCTCCAAACTCCTGCACACATCTAGCTTGCCGTCTTCCATCCTTTTTCATTTAACAAATATATTTTGAAGTTTGTCCCATAATAACACATATAACACATGCTTTTGAATGGCTGGGTGAGATTAGGCCCAGGAAGACCTAACTACAGAGCAATTATAGATTGAACAATTCTGAGAACTGGGCCCTGGAGCTCTTCACTGTTTTTGAGATAGGGTCTCACTCTGTTGCCCAGGTTGGAATGCAGTGGCACAATCATGGCTCACTGAAGCCTCTATCTTCTCAGGCTCAGGTGATCAACTCAACTTAACCTCCCAAGTATCTGGGACTGCAGGCACGCACCACCACACCCAGTTAGTTTTTATTGACTTATGTTTTGTAGAGATGGGTTTCACCATGTTGTCCAGGCTGATGTTGAACTCCTGGGCTCAAGTGACCTGCCCTTCTTGACCTCCCAAAGTGCTGGGATTATAGGTGCAAACCATTACGCCTGGCCTCTTTCTAAAGGTCAGGTTGCTTAAAACCAGCAAAGCAGCCAGAGAATAACAGCTATTGAGGTGGGAGAGAATGATGAGAAGTCATTTTATTCCAAGACCAAGTGAAGATAACTTATTTTTTATTTGTTTATTTATTTTTGAGACAGAGTCTCACTCCGTCACCAGGCGCCAGGCTGGAGTGCAGTGGCACAACCTTGGCTCACTGCAACCTCCACCTCCCGGGTTCAAGCAATTCTCCTGCCTCAGCCTCCCCAGTAGCTGGGACTACAGGCGCGTGCCACCACGCCCAGCTAATTTTTTTGTAATTTTAGTAGAGACGGGGTTTCACCATGTTGGCCAGGATGGTCTCGATCTCTTGACCTCGTGATACGCCCGCCTTGGCCTCCCAAAGTGCTGGGATTACAGGAGTAAACCGATGCGCCCGGCCGAAGAGAACTTATTAAGCTGCATAAATGCTGCTGATGAGTCAAGGGTGATGAGGACTTGATCACTGGGCTAGGCAAGAGGAGGACATCCATGGCCTTGACAAGGACAATTTGGTGAAGCAGTGAAGATAAAAGGCTGAAGGTAGGGGTTTTCAAGAAAGAATTGGAGGAGATAGACAGTAAATAAGAATGATTATTTCAAGTGCTTTGCTGAAATGGGGAGTAGAAAAATAATAGCTATGGAGAAGAATGTAGAAGGAAGTTTTTTTTTCTTTTAAAGAAGAGATACCATCTTTTTTAGCTAGACTATTTACAGTTTTCTTTGCTATTACGCTCAGAGTCCTTTCTATTGGGACAGAGCATATTTGGAGTGAGTGAAATGTAAAAGAGGAAGAAAAAAAGCAGTAATGGGGGAGGCTGATGAGAGTGGTTAGTGGGGCCTGGGGGCATCAGACAAGTAGAGTTCCTTGAGCAATTTTAGGGATCATGTGGGGGCTGAAGATGTCAAAGATAATAGCCATACACAGGAAATGACTCAACCTTAATTGTCTTGGGTTTCTTTAATTCTCAAGAAGATAACACATGGTTTTCTAACCACTACCAACTCCTTAGTGGTTTTCTAACCATTACCTTAACCACTACCAACTCCATAGTATGATTTCTAAGTAGAATGGGGCTGGTTAAATAGCACCTGGGAATCTCCTAAGCCTCTTCAGCTTTTCTTTTTTTTTGTTGTTTTTAATTAGTTTTTTAAAATGGTTGTGTAAACTGCAGTTTGCAGGCCTTTGTAGCAGATAGGTGACCCTCAGAACAAATTTTTTTTTTAAAGAAAGAAAAAAAAGAATGAAGAAGAGGAAGAAAAAGGAAGAGAGAAAGAGAGAATGGGAGTATTGCTTTCTTGCCCAGGCTAGAATGCAATTTAGTAATGGGTATTGAAAACCACTTTTATACCAATAATTATACTTAATGATGTAGACAGAAAAGAATAAGGGAAGAAAATAACAAACAAGCAGCTAACCAATATTTCATTTAAACCTATGAAATGCTATGCGATTACTGAGGAGTGATTTACTTCCAATTATGTAGTCACTTTTGGAATAGGTGTGAGGTGGTAATGTATGTTTTGTGTATTTGAAGTGGACAGTTCTATAAATGTTTATTAAGTTTACTTGTTCCAGGTCTGAGTTCAAGTCCTGCATGTCCTTGTTAATTTTCTGTCTTGTTGATCTATAGAATCATTAGCTCTTCTTGTTACATTGATCCTTTTGCCATTATGTAATGTCCTTCTTTGCCTCTTTTGATCTTTGTTGCTTTAAAGTCTACTTTATCAGAGGCAAGAATTGCATTTCCTGCTTTTTGTTTATTTGTTTATTTTTACTCTCTGTTTGAATGGTGAATCTTCCTCCTTCTCTTTGTTTTGAGTCTTTGTGTATTGCTGCATGTGAGATGGGTCTGGATGCAGCACACCGATGGGTTTTGGCTTTTTATCCAATTAGAATATATATAAGTTTAATACTGCCATTTGATGCTAGCTGGCTGTTTTGCCCATTAGTTGGTGTACATTTTTCATTGTGTTAATGCTCTTTGCTTTTTGATATATTTTTGGAAAGGCTGATATTGGTTGTTCCTTTATATGTATAGTGCTTCTTTCAGAAGCTCTTGTAAAGCAGGCCTGGTGGTGGTGAAGTCTCTAAGTACTTGTTTGTTTGCAAAAGATTTAATTTTTCCTTTGCACATAAAGCTTAGTTTGGCTGGATATGAAATTCTGGGTTGAAAGTTCTTTTCTTTAAGGATATTAAATATTGGTCCCCACTCTTTTCTGGCTTGCAGGGTTTCTGCTGAGAGATCTGCTGTAAGTCTGATAGGTTTCCCTTTATGGGTAACCTGACCTTTCTCTCTGGCTGCCCTTAGTATTTTCTCCTTCATTTCAACCCTAATAAATCTGGCAATTATGTGCCTTGGGGTTGGTCTTCTTGAAGAATATCTTTGTGGTGTTCTCTGTATCACCTGGAGTTGAATATTACCCTGCCTTGCTAGGTTGGGAAAGTTTTCCTGAATGATATCCTGAAGAGTATTTTCCAACTTGGATTCATTCTCTTCGTCACATTCAGGTACACCTATCAAACGTAAATTAGCTCTTTTCACATAGTCCCATATTTCCTGGAGACTTTGCTCATTCCTTTTTATCCTTTTTTCTTCAATCTTGTCTTCTCGTTTCATTTCACTGAGCCGGTCCTCAACTTCTGATATCCTTTCTTCTGCTTGATCAATTTGATTGTTTAAACTTGTGCATACTTCGCGAAGTTCTCGTGTTGTGTTTTTCAGCTCCATCAATTCACTTATATTCCTCTCTAAATTGTCCATTCTTGTTACCATTTCGTCAAACCTTTTTTCAAAGTTCTTAGTTTCTTTGCATTGGGTTAGAACAAGTTCTTTTAATTCACTGAAGTTTCTTATCACCCACATTTTGAAACCTGCTTCTGTTATTGGAACACACTCGTTCTCCATTAAGCCTTGTTCCGTTACTGATGAGGAACTGCGATCCCCTGTAGAGGGAGAGACATTCTGATTTTGAGTTTTCTCTGCCTTTTTAGGCTGGTTTCTTCTCTTCATTATATATTTATCCCTCTGTCGTCTTTGTAATTACTGACTTTCTAACTGGGTCTCTGAGCGGACATCCAACTTTTGATTCCCAGCGCCGAGATCTGAGCAATCCACTGCACCGGCCAAAACAGCGGTGTTAAGATTGATGGTGCTTTTCTGCCCGGGAATCTCCGGACTCTCCACCTAGAACTGCTGTGGTAAGGCGCCAGCAAAACCGCCGCACCGGCCACAAGAGTCGCCCTGGCAACCCGTGGGGCTCCTCCACTGGGAATCTCCTGGTCCTTGAGCAACAAATATTCGTCTGAAAGTGTGGCGTCCTCTCGTTCTCTGTGCTTTCACTGGGAGGTACGTGCCCGAGCTGCTAGTGATCAGCCATCTTGGATCTCTCTCTCCCCTCTTCAGCTTTTCACATAGTGTGGGAGGAAGGGCTATAACACTCAACTCAAAATACATTCTGCAGAGCAAAGCCAAGTACTAATATCAACACGCCAAACTTTTATTAGTTCACCAGAATGGAATGTTAACTGCAATAATCAGAGCTAAAAATGGATACATCCTATGAGGAGTTGATGGAGGACCTTTTTGGGGATTTGTAACTTTAAATTTCCACTTTATTGTGATATAAAAAATATCATGAAGTCCGAGGCCATATTTAAATCGTTTTTCATCAAAATTACAAATAGGAGAGAATTACTGTAAACCAAACTGGTTAGTGCACACTGCTCTTTATTTCCTGAGATAACTCGAGTCTCTGCTTTATACCATCCCAGTGAAGATCAGAGCACCAGGGAGATGAGGTCATAGGAATGATAGATGTTAAGGCCAACTTTGGCACACTGTTCTTTGGGGCTTCATCCTTTGCAGCAGATGAAGAGGGACAAGAATCTCTTCCTCATCCAAGAAGAGTTTCCCAAGCACCTAAGCATTATCAAGAAAGAGGAGTTAGCTGGCACTTGCTCATCTTAAAAATTCTCTTAAGAGGGTTTTATATTTTGGATCTGGTTCCTCCATTAGAAAACTGACATTCACTTCGTAAGTCCTGATTTACTTTAACCTAAAAAGTGTGCCTGAGTCAGTGGTTTTGGAAAGGAAGCTTGGAGTGGTGGCTACACACATGGGCTCTGAATGCTGGCTCTGCCACTTGTAACAGCTGCAGTGTAATCCTAAGCAGGTTCTTTAACCTTAGCCTGCTTCAATTTCCTCTTCTTTAAGTCAGGAATAATGATACCTTTCTCTAAGGTTAAGATAATGTGAAGATCAAATATGTTAATACATGTGGGAGCTGAGAACAATGTGCAATACATAGTAAGCGCTATGTAAGTGTTTGTGGTCATTTGTTATATGAATTTTCCCAGTGTTTTTTGCACTGGGTAATGGAGACAAATTTCATCCCACAAACTCTGATGTGTAATAAAAGCCTATTAAAATAAGTCAACTTAATTCTTTCTTTCCAACTTTTATTTTAGGTTTTAAGGGTACAAGTGTGGATTTGTTCCACGGGTAAACTACGTTTTGCAGGGTTTGGTGTACAGATGATTTCACACCTAGGCGATAAGCATAGTACTCAAAAGGTGGTGTTTTTCAAACCTCACCCTCCACCTACCCTCTCTCCCTATGTAGGCTGTGATGTCTATTGCTTCCTTCTTTGTGTTCATGTGTTATTCAATATTTAGCTCCCAGTTATAAGTGAGAACATGTGTCAACCGAATTGCTGCCTCTAAGCTTCTCACTTCTCATGCTTCAGATTTTCTCTAACCCCAGCCACATCCCCAAGTCTCTGGAGGATTATTCAGGGCCAAGGCATTGAGGTTTGGTTGGGGAGAGGGATTTCAGGTGTTGCATGTACAGAGAAAGTCTCTGGTAAGATATTTACTGTCCCCTACTCCTACAGCTCTTTCATATCCAGACTGCCTCCCTAACATGCTTAGGAAATGTCCTCAGGTTGGGAACCCCATGCCTAGGCCCTAAGTCCCTAGCCATACCATGCATTTATCCATTTTAAAAATATTATAGACTCTAGAGGGGCCTTCCAGAACTTCGGGCCCAAGTCTTGGGCCCAGGATATTTTCTGTTCCTCCATTTTGAGGTTGTAGGTATATAGACCATGGGGGAAATTTCTTCCTTCCACTTTTTTTCTAACCCTTTAAGCCATCTACTAAAAGCTTTCTTTTCTTTCTTTGCTCATTTACAAATCTTTTATTAATAGATCTTCTACGGGCTTGGCTTTTGAGAACATAAATAGGAATTACTGTCTGTTACTTCTGCTTTCTGAAATATCTGTGAGGTAAGGAAGTGTAAACCAGGCCACATGCTTGACCGAGGGAAAGGGAAAAAGTAGAAAAGAGCATCCAGCTAGACATGTAGCATTGCTTGTGGGCATATTTCCCCTTTCCTAGCATTCTTAGAGTTATGTGAAATATGGGACAAATATCCTTACCACAAAGTTTTGCTAAGACTGAATTACCAGAAAATATTACATAACATCTCAACCATTAAAAGTATAACATGCTGGTAGGTCTGGAGCATTCCTGATCAACTCATTTACTTTGCATGTAATCACCATCATTTAGAGGATATTTTCCTGAACTGCTTTGAAGGACCCCAGGGTACACTTGCCTTTCTCTATTTAGTTCCCAGCATTTTCCCAGTCAACCTATGTAAGTCCTGACTTCCGTCCCTTTCTAGACATTTCCAGATGCCACTTCCCTTTGATAAGTCATTCCCTCTTGCTACAACGTTTCTGTTTTGCACATGGCCTCTAAACTCAGCTAGGAAAACTGCCCTCATTTCTGTCAGCTTAGCCACCCTCTCTCCTTCAGCATTTCCTGACTTCGATGTGCTGAGCTGTGATTGCTTTACCTCTTGCCTACCAAAAATTCAGAGGTCACATGGTAGCGATTGCAAATGGAGTTGAAACTGCCTAAAGTCAATGTATTAAAAGTTTAAGCATCTTAGACCAATAACTACTTTAAAGAAACGACAGAGAATCAAGAAACATGTTAAACTACCTTATGATTATGCAATCATTGGAATCCCAACTGTAAGAAAATTCATGGGTTAAATCACTCAATTTCTTCAAAAATAAATTGCAGAGACAAGGAGGGGGATAAGTGTGGCATATAGACTAAAAGGGTTTAAAAGACACATTAAAAATGAAAACGAGCAAACCAAAACTATCATTATCAGGGACGTGTACTCGAGTGATACAACTTTCGGGGAAGTTTAAACATAAGGAGAATGGTTATTTGTAGAGGGGAGAGACATGATTGTGACTGAGACATAGCTTCTGTGTTTGGCCAAGTCCTATTTCTTGATCTGGGTGGTGGTTAGCAAGGGTGATCATCTTATAATATTTTAAAAAACTATACATTTATTTAAGAGGTTTACAAAGATGCTCTCTCTTTTTTTTTTTTTTTTTTTTTTTGAGACAGAGTCTCCCTCTGTTGCCAGGCACCAGGCTGGAGTGCAATCTTGGCTCACTGCAACCTCCGCCTCCTGTGTTCAAGCAATTCTCCTGCCTCAGCCTCCTGACTAGCTGGGACTACAGGTGCACACAACCACACCCAGCTAATTTTTGTGTTTTTTAGTAGAGACGGGGTTTCACCATGTTGGCCAGGATGGTCTCGATCTCTTGACCTCGTGATCCGCCTGCCTCGGCTTCCCAAAGTGCTGGGATTATAGGCTTGAGCCACTGTGCCTGGCCAAAAGATGCTCTTAAATGTAAGTAATAATTCAGCTTGTAATTCTGTTTCATGTGTTAATTAGAAAGATGCATTTTACACTGTAAGATCAGTGCCTGTGACCTTAATTATGAAGGATCTCTTGTTTCTAGGAAGAGTCAACACTCACCTTTCCCCATAGAGAATGGCTGCTTGTCGACATTTATGTATATGGCATGCTCAGTTCATTTTTAATTTCACCAGTTTAGCTAATCTACTGGTTTTCAATAACTGTTATTTCACCATAAATATTCTTTCATCTCTTCTTTGATTGCTCTCATTTAGCCCAAACTGCTTCCAATCATTTAAAGAAGTCTTCAATACATACCAGTTTCTTCTTTTTTATTTTAGGAATGGCACTTTGCCCTCACATTACTAATTTTATCTTTCTGTTTGTTAAATTTACTTCCTCAGCCTTTGGAAATACTTTTCTTTGCCTCTCCAGGGAAAAGGAAGGGTGGATAATCTGTTTCCCAGTGAGATCTTCATTACAAGCAGTGGGAAGATGTAGAGGAGATAGTGCAGTGTGGGATTCTTTATTCTCTCTTTTTTTTTTATTTATTTAAATTGTGATTGGAACATGACGTGATTATTACAAGGTTGTTATATTCATAATAACAAGAAAACATTACCATTTTATAAATTCAAACAAAGTGCATAGAGTTTTAGGAGATGTTTTATATACTCTGGATATGTCTTTTGTTGTCACAATGTTTTAAGAACATTTCTTCCATTATGTGATTTGCCTTTGTATTTTTAAATGTTGTCTTTTGACAAGCAGAATAATTTAATTTTTTTTTTTTTGAGACAGAGTCTCACTCTTTCACCCAGGCTGGAGTGTAGTGGCATGATGTCTGCTCACTGCAACCTCCGCCTTCCAGTCTCAAGCGATCCTCCTGCCTCAGCCTCCTGAGTAGCTGGGACCACAGATGTGTGCCACCACTTCTGGCTAATTTTTGTATTTTTTGTAGAGATGGGGTTTCACCGTTTTGCCCAGGCTGGTTTTGAACTCCTAGCTCAAGCGATCCACCCACCTCGGCCTCCCACAGTATTGGGATAACAGGTGTGAGCTACCATGCCCAGCCAGAAGAGTTTAATTTAAAAAAAATTTTAATTTTTTTGTTGGTACATAGTAGGTATACGTATTTATGGGGTACATGAGATATTTTGATACAGGCATACAATGAGTAATCATCACATCAAGGTAACTGGGGTATCCAATAAATACCTCAGCATTTATTCTTGCTTTCTGTTATAAAAAGTCCAATTATGCTCTCAGTTATTTTAAAATGTACAATAAATAACTGTTGACTATAGTCACCATGTTGTGATACCAAATGCGAGATCTTATTTATTCTATCTAACTATATTTTTGTGCCCATTAACCATCCCCATTCTCTCCACCCCTGCAACTACCCTTCCCAGCCTTTGGTAACCATTGTTCTACATTCTGTCTCCATAAATCGTTTTAACTTTTAACTCCTACGTAAGTGAGAATGTGTGAAGTTTGTCTTTCTGTGCCTGGCTTATTTCACTGAACATAATGATCTCCAGTTCCATTCATGTTGTTGAAAATGACAGGATCTCATTTTTTTAAACAGTTGAACAGTACTTGATTGTACATATATACCACATTTTCTCTTTTTTGAATTTTTATATTTTAAGTTCCAGGGCACATGTGCAGGATGTGCAGGTTTGTTACATAGGTAAATGTATGCCATGGTGATTTGCTGCACCTATCAACCCATCATCTAGTTTTAAACCCCACATGCATTAGCTATTTTTTCTAATGGTCCCACTGTCCCCACCCCACCCCCTGGCAGGCCCTACTGTGTGTTGTTACCTTCCCTGTGTGTTCTCATTGTTCAGCTCCCACTTGTAAGTGGGAACATGTGGTGTTTGGTTCTCTGTTCCTGGGTTTGTTTGCAGAGGATAATGGCTTCCAGCTCCATCCAAGTCCCTGAAAAGGACATGATCTCATTCCTTTTTTATGGCTGCATAGTATTCCATGGTTATATTTACCACATTTTCTTTATCCAGTGTATCACTGATGGGCATTTGGGTTGATTTCATGTTTTTGCTATTGTGAATAGTGCTGCAGTGAATATACACATGCACGTATCTTTAAAATAGGATGATTTTCATTCTTTGAGTATATACCCAGTAATAGGATGCTGGGTCAAATGATATTTCTGGTTTTAGGTCTTTGAGGAATTGCCACACCATCTTCCACAATGGTTGAAGTAATTTATATTCCCACTAACAGAGTAAAAGCATTCCTATTTCTCCACATCCTCACCAGCATCTGTTGTTTCTTGACTTTTTAATAATCGCTGTTCTGACTGGCGTGAGATAGTATCTCATTGGTACCACATTTTCCTTATTTGTTCATTTGTTGATGAACATTTAGGATGCTTCCAAATCTTAGCTATAATTGTGCTGCAATAAACATGAGAGTGCAGATGTCGCTTTAATATATATTGATTTTCTTTCCTTTGAATGTATACTTAGCAGAGTGATTGCTGAATTGTATAATAGTTCTATTTTTAGTTTTCTGAGAAACCTCCAAACTGTTCTCCATAGTGATTGTACTAATTTACATTCCCACCAACAGTGCACAAGAATTCCCTTTTCTCCAATTCTTCACCAGCATTTGTTATTGTCTATCTTTTGGGTAAATGCCATTGTAACTTGGGTAAGATGATATCTCATTGTAGTTTTGATTTGCACGTATCTGATGATCAGTGACGTTGAAAACCTTTTCATATACCTATTTGATATTTGTATGTCTTCTTTTGAGAAATATATATTCTGATCTTTTGCCTATTTTAAAATCTGATTATTAGATTTTTTCCAATAGAGCTGTATGAGCTCCTTATATATTGTGGTTATTATTTGCTTATCAGATGAGTAGTTTGAAGATATTTTTACCCATTCTGTGGGTTGTCACTCACTTCGTTTTGTTGATTGTTTCCTTTGCTGTGAAGAAGCTTTTTAATGTGACATGATCCCATTTTGTCCGCTTTTGGTTGCCTGTGCTTGTAGAGTATTCTCAAGAAATTTTTGTACAGACCAATGTCTTGGAGAGTTTCCCGAAAACATTGTCATAGTTTCATAATATGAGGTCTTAGATTTAAGTCTTTAATCCATTTGATTTGACTTTTGTATATCGTGATACATAGGGGCCTAGTTTCATTCTTCTGCATATGGATATCCAGTTTTTCCCAGCAGCATATATTGAAGAGATTGTTCTTTCCTCAATGTGTGTTCTTGGTACCTTTGTCAAAAATGAGTTCATGGTAGACCTATGGATTTGTTTCTAGGTTCTCTATTTTGTTTCATTGGTGTATGTGTCTGTTTTTATGCTGGCACCATGCTGTTTTGGTTACTATAGTTCTGTAGTATAATTCGAAGTCAAGTAATGTTATTCATCCAGTTTTGTTCTTATTGCTCAGAATGGCTTTGGCTACTCTAGGTCTTTTGTGGTTCCATATAAATTTTAAGATTATTGTTTCCATTTCTGTGCAGAATGTCTTTGGTGTTTTGATAGGGATTGCCTTAGAGCTGTAGATTGCTTTGGGTAGTATGGACATTTATCAATACTGATTAGTCTAATCCATAAACATGAAATATCTTTTCATTTTTTTGTGTCTTCTTCAATGTCTTGCATCATGTTTTATAGTTTTCATTGTAGAGATCTTTCATTTCTTTGGTTAAGTTTATTCCTAGGTATTTTATTTTATTTGTAGCTATTGTTAATGGAATTACTTTCTTAATTTCTTTTTCTGATTCTTCACTGATGGCATATAAAAATGCTACTGACTTTGATATGTTGATTTTGTATCCTGTAACTTGACTGTATTCGTTTACCAGTTCTAATAGTTTTTTTGATAGTCTTTAGGTTTTTCCAAATATAAGATCAAATTATATATAAACAAGGATAATTTGACTTCTTTCTTAGTTTGAGTGCCCTTATTTCTTTCTTTTGTCTGATTGCTCTAGCTAGGACTTCCAGTACTGTGTTGAATAACAGTGGTGAAAGTGGGCATCCTTGTTGGGTTCTAGATCTTAGAGGAAATGCTTTCAATTTTTCTCCATTCAGTATGATACTGGCTGTGGGTCTGTCATGTGGCTTTTATTGTGTTGATTTATGAACACCAATGCCCATTTTTTTGAAGATTATTAATCATGAAGGGATGTTGAATTTTATCAAATGCTTTTCAGCATCAAGTGAAGTGACCACATGGTTTGGGTTTTGTCCTTTATTCTGTTGACATGATGTACCACATTCATTGATTTGCATATGTAGAGCCATTCTAGCATCCCAGGGATAAATCTCACTTGGTCATGATGAATGATCTTTTTAATGTGTTCTTGAATGTGGCTTGCTAGTATTTTGTTGAGGATTTTTCCATTAATGTTCATTAGGGATATTGGTCTGTAGTCTTCTTTTTTTGATATGTCTTTGTCTAGTTTTCATATCAGGGTAACACTGGCTTCATAGAATAAATTTGGAAGTATTTCCTCCTCTTCTATATTTTGGTATAGTTTGACTATGATTGGTATTAATTCTTCTTTAAATGTTTGGTAAAATTGGGCAGTGAAACCATCAGGTCCTGGATTTTTCTTTGCTGAGAGAAGTTTTTTATTACAGCTTTGATCTCATTACTGGTTATTAGTCTGGTCAAGTTTTGGATTTATGTTTGGTTCAATCTTGGTAGGTTGTATGTGGCTAGGGATTTATCAATTTATTCTAGATTTTCTAGTTTATTGGCATATAATTGCACATAGTAGCCTCTAATGATCTTTTGAATTTCTCTGATATCAGGTGTAATA
Organism: Aotus nancymaae; assembly: GCF_030222135.1. Classification (NCBI taxonomy): domain Eukaryota; kingdom Metazoa; phylum Chordata; class Mammalia; order Primates; family Aotidae; genus Aotus; species Aotus nancymaae. The sequence continues at coordinate 79,508,585 of NW_026988454.1, forward strand.
TCTCCTTTCTCATTTCTGATTTTATTTGGATCTTCTCTTTCTTTTCTTAGTCTAATAGTTTGTCCATTTTGTTTATCTTCTCAAAAACCCTGATTGTTTCTTTGAATTTTTTGTTTCAATTTCATTATTTCTGCTCTGATCTTTATTATTTCCTTTTTTTCTAATAATTTTGAGCTTGGTTTGCTTTTGCTTTTCTAGTTCTATAAGATACATTATTAGGTTGTTAATTTGAAGTTTTACTACTTTTTTCCCGTAGGCACTTATTTGCTGTAAACTTTCTCTGTAGCCCATAGGTTTTGATATGTTGTGTTTCTATTTTCATTTGTTTCAAGAAACTTTTCAATTTTCTTATTTTCCCTTCCTCTCTTCTTCCCTCCTTCCCTCCCTCCCTCTCTCTCTTTCTCTCTCTCTCCTCTCTCTCTTTCTGTTCTTTCATCTCACTCTGTTGCCCAGTCTGGCATGCAATGGTGCAATCTCGCCTCAAATTCACTGCAACCTCCACCTCCAGGTTCAAGCAATTCTCCTACCTCAGCCTTCCAAGTAGCTGGGGCTACAAGTGCACTCCACCAAGCCTGGCTAATTTTTTATTTTTAAGTAGAGATGGGGTTTTGCCATGTTAGCCAGGCTAGTCTCAAACTCCTGACCTCAGGTGATCTGCCCACCTTTGCCTCCCAAAGTGCTGAGATTATAGGCTTAAGCCACTGGGCCTGGCCCTCAATTTCCTTCTTAATCTCTTCATTGGCCCACTGGTCATTCAGGAACATGTTGTTCAATTTCCATGTATTTGTATAGTTTTCAGAATTCCTTTTGTTATTGATTTATAGTTTTGTTCCATTTTAGCCAGACAAGATATTTGGTATCATTTCAATTCTTTTGAATGTTTTAAGACTTGATTTGTTGTCTAACATATGGTGTATCTTTGAGAATGATTCACGTGCTGAAGAGAAGATGTATTTTGCAGCCATTGGAGGAAATGTGCCATCAATATCTATTAGATCCATTTGGTCTATAGTGCAGATTAAGTCTGATTTTTTTTGCTGATTTTCTGTCTGGATGATCTGTCCAATTCTGAAAGTGCGGTGTTGAGTTCTCCAGCTATTACTGTATTGAGGTCTCTCTCTCCTTTGCTCTAATAATATTTGTTTTATATACCTGAGTCCTCCAGTGTTCGGTGCATATGTATTTACAATTGTTATATCCTCTTGCTGAATTGACCCCTGCAATCATTATATAATGACTTTCTTTGTCTCTTCTTATAGTTTCTGTCTTGAAATTTATTTTGTCTAAGTATAGTGACTCCTTATATTTTTTCGTTTCCATTGGCATTGAATATCTTTTTCCATCCCTTTATTGTCAGTGTGTGTGTGTGTCTTTATAGGTGAAGTTGAAACTGACCCAGTAGCCTCATAGATAGTTCTTTTTTTTTTTTTTTTTTGAGACGGAGTTTTGCTCTTGTTACCCAGGCTGGAGTGCAATGGTGCGATCTCGGCTCACTGCAACCTCCGCCTCCTGGGTTCAGGCAATTCTCCTGCCTCAGCCTCCTGAGTAGATGGGATTACAGGCACGTGCCACTATGCCCAGTTAATTTTTTTTTTGTATTTTTAGTAGAGACGGGGTTTCACCATGTTGACCAGGATGGTCTCGATCTCTTGACCTCGTGATCCACCTGCCTCGGCCTCCCAAAGTGCTGGGATTACAGGCGTGAGCCACTGCGCCCGGCCAATAGTTCTTTTTTGATAAACATAGAAATTGATCCTTCTGGTCTTAAAGCTTGAAACTTATATTTGTTTTTATCTGAATTCCTTCCTTAGGAAATGACCTTCAGACCTCTCACAAAAAGTATTAAAGAACTGAAACTCACCAGATCATTACATCCAGACAATGAGATGCCAGATGCTTCATTTGTCATGATTGCTTCCTTGCCCTTCTCTAGTTCCTGCTTTCTTACACATTGTTACATTTCTTCCCTGTTATTTAAATCCCTAGTTTTAGTCTGTGAGAGAGATGGATTTGAGACTGAGTTCCCATCTCGTTAGCTACAGCACCCAATTAAAATCTTCTTCCTTGGCAATACTGGTAATCTCAGTGATTGGCCTTCTGTGTGGCAAGCAGCAGAACCTAGACAGAAGACTTGGTGTTTCAGTAACAAAGTGTATTTCTTGTAGGCACCAGATTGTTGGGTCTTGTTTTTAAAACCATTGACCTACTCTATGCCTTTTGAGTAGATAGCTTAGTCCATTTACATTTAGTATTATCCATAAGTAAGGACTTACTCTTGCCGTTTTTTGAGTTGTTTCTGTTTGTTTTCTAGTCTTCTTTTCCTTCCTTCTTTTCTTTCGGTCTTCCTTTTGGCGAATGTGACTTCCTCTGGTGGTATGTTTTAATTTTATGCTTTTCCTTTTTTGTCTTTGTTAGATTTTTTTTGATTTGTGGTTACCATGAGAATGGCAAAAATCCCTATTTTAAACTGATGACAACTGAATACTGACTAATTTCATAAGTAAACAACAAACTAACAAGCAAAGAGAAAACTAATAAAAATGCTACACCTTAACTTTATCCCCCAACTTTTAAACTTTTTGTTGTTTCTATTTATAGCTTATTATACTGTCTGTCTTCAAAAGTTGTTATAGTTATTTTTTATAGATTTATCTCAATCTTTCTACTCAAGATATGAATAGTTTACACACCACAATTATAGTGTTATAATATTGTGTTTGTTTACTTCCTCTTTTCAGTGAGTTTTGTACATTCAGATGATTTGTTGTTGCTTATTAATGTCCCTTTCAGATTGAAGAACTTCCTTTGCATTTCTTGTAGGACAGGTCTGGTGTTAATGAAATCCCTCATCTATTGTTTGATTGAGAAAATCTTTATTTCTCTTTCACGTTTGAAGATATTTTTGCTGGATATACTATTTTAGGATAAAAGGTATTTTCCTTCAGCACTTTATATATATCATGCCACGCTCTCCTGAACTGTAAGGTTTCGACTGAAAAGTCTGCTGCTGGACATATTGGAGCTCCATTGTTGGTTATTTCTTTTCTCTTCCTGCTTTTAGAATCCTTTTAAAAATCTCTGTCCTTTGGGAGTTTGATTATTAAATGGTTTGAGGTGGTCTTATTTGGGTAAAATCTTGTTGGTGTTTAATCACCTTCTTATACTTGCATATTGATATCTTTCTCTAAGTTTTGGAAGTTCTTTTCAAAATTATTTTATATTACGATTGTTATATCCTTTTGCTGAATTGACCCCCTTTTCAGCAGTCAGTGATATGGGAATAAATAGAGGTCAAGATCTCATAACTGGCAAACTCAAGTTGGTTGGAGATGTGGAATTTTAAGGAGTCAGGAAAAAAGCCAGTTACATCACTCCAGTTCCTGGGGGTGTTGGTCCCATGACAGTGGGAATGCTAATGGAAAATACCATGATTGCTGCAAAAAAATGCTGAGGCTTGGTGAGTGGAAAGCGCTGATGTCTAAAGAGCTTGAAGTAGCCACAAATTCGCTGTTATGTCTTCCATGTAATGAACAGAACCCCAACTCAGCTCAAGCTAGTAGAAAAGATATATTTTTAGAATTTATTCTACTGAAAAGGTTTAAAATGATGCTTCGTATTTATTGAAAGCTTAATGGGCAGGTATTTGTGTACATAGCAGCACCTTACCAGGGAGCATTCCAGTATCATGCAGGGTCATGTAATCTAGTCAAAAGCAGCTGTTAACCTAATGATTAACATGGGAGATTTTGTCACATTGAGAACGGATGCTGAACTTTCTCAAGCTTTCTTGGGTAAAAAATTGCCTTTTCTAGGATTGCATTTCCCAAATGCTATTCGAATAAGAATTAACACTCATTTTAGGTCCCAAATCTTTTCTGCCTATAGTCCCAGCTACGCAGGAGGCTGAGGCACAAGAATCGTTTGAACCCAGGAGGCAGAGGTTGTAGTGAGCTGAGATTGCACCACTGCACTCCAGCCTGGGTGACAGGCTAAGTGAGACTGTCTCAAAATAAACAAACAAACAAATGAAAACAAAAACAAAGAGCCAAAAAGCCCCAAAAAACGAAACCCCAAAAATATTCCTTTCATATTCTTTTAGCTTATAATATCTATAATAATATCGCTTCTTTCATTATTAATCTTGGTAATTTCAGTTTTTTCCTCTTTTTTCTTGATCAGTCTAAGTCAGAATTTTTCAATTTTATTGATATTTTAAAGAACCAGATTTGAATGACTTAATTTCCTCTATTATCTATTATTTTATTCCTTTCAGTCTTTATATTTATTATATCCTTCCTTTTACTTACTTTGGTTTAATTCATCATCATTTTTCTGGTCTGTTAATGTAAGTGCTAAAATAATTAGTTTAAAACATTTTGTCAGTAATGCTCTAAGCATTCTTTTAGCTGTATCCTACAAATTTCAGTATGTTGTATTTTCATTGTTAGATATATTTTCTAATTTCTTCATGATTTCTTTTTTAAAAAAATATTTTATTGCACTTTAGGTTCTGGGGTACATGTGCAGAACATGCAGGATTGTTGCCTAGGTACATATATGGCTATGTAGTTTGCTGTGTCTATGCCTGTCACATGTATCTGGCATTTCTCCCAATGTTATCCTTCCCCAACTTCCTACACCCCACTGAACCTTAGTCCCCCCCAACAGACCCCAGTGTGTAATGCTCCCCTTCCTGTGTCCATGTGTTCTCATTGTTCAACACCCGCCTATGAGTGAGAACATGCGGTGTTTGATTTTCTGTTCTTGTGTCAGTTTTTGTCCATTCATCATCTGCGAATGATGGTTTTTAGATTCATCCATATCCCTACAAAGGACACAAAACTCATCGTTTTTTATGGCTGCATAGTATTCCATGGTGTATATGTGCCACATTTTCCTTGTCCAGTCTATCATCGATGGGTATTTGGGTCAGTTCCAGGTCTTTGCTATTGTAAACAGTGCCGCAATGAACATATGTGTGCATGTGTCTTTATAATAGAACGATTTATAATCTTTTGGATATATGATGGGATTGCTGGGTCAAATGGAATTTCTATTTCTAGGTCCTTGAGGAATTGCCACACTGTCTTCCACAATGGTTGAACTAATTTACACTCCCACCAACAGTGTAAAAATGTTCCTATTTCTCCACATCCTCTCCAGCATCTGTTGTCTCCAGATTTTTTAATGATCGCCATTCTAACTGGCGTGAGATGGTGTCTCAATGTGGTTTTGATTTACATTTCTCTAATGACCAGCAATGATGAGCATTTTTTCATGTTTGTTGGACTCATATATATCTTCTTTTGAAAAGTGTCTGTTCATACCCTTTGCCCACTTTTGAATGGGTTTGTTTATTTTTTTCTTGTAAATCTGTTTTAGTTCTTTGTAGATTCTGCCTATTAGCCCTTTGTTAGATGGGTAGATTGCAAAAATTTTTTCCCATTCTGTTGGTTGCCAGTTCACTCTAATGATTGTTTCTTTTGCTGTGCAGAAGCTCTGGAGTTTAATTAGATCCCATTTGTCTATTTTGGCTTTTGTTGCCAATGCTTTTGGTGTTTTAGTCATGAAGTCCTTGCCTATGCCTGTGTCCTGAATGGTGTTGCCTAGGTTTTCTTCTAGGGTTTTTATGGTGTTAGGTCTTATGTTTAAGTGTTTAATCCATCTGGAGTTAATTTTAGTATAAGGTGTAAGAAAGGTGTCCAGTTTCTGCTTTCTTCACGTGGCTTTCAGTTTTCCCAACACCATTTATTAAACAGGGAATCCTTTCCCCATTGCTTGTTTTCATCAGATTTGTCAAAGATCAGATGATTGTAGATGTATGGCATTGCCTCCGAGGCCTCTGTTCTGTTCCATTGTTCTGCATCTCTGTTTTGGTACCAGTACCATGCTGTTTTGATTACTGTTGCCTTGTAGTATAGCTTGAAATCAGGTAGCATGATGCCTCCAGCTTTGTTCTTTTTGTTTAGAATTCACTTGGCTATGCGAGCTCTCTTTTGGTTCCATATGAAGTTTAAGGTGGTTTTTTCCAGTTCTGTGAAGAGGGTCATAGGTAGCTTAATGGGAATAGCATTGAAGCTATAAATTACTTTGGCCAGTATGGCCATTTTCACAATATTGCTTCTTCCTAACCATGAGCATGGAATGTTTTTCCCTCTGTTTGTGTACTCTCTTATTTCCTTGAGCAGTGGTTTGTAGTTCTCCTTGAAGAGGTCCTTTACATCCTTTGGTAGTTGTATTCCTAGGTATTTTATTCTCTTTGTAGCAATTGTGAATGGCAGTTCGTTCTTGATTTGGCTCTCTTTAAGCCTGTTATTGGTGTATAGGAATGTTTGTGATTTCTGCACATTGATTTTGTATCCTGAGACTTTGCTGAAGTTGCTTACCAGTTTCAGGAGATTTTGGGCTGCGATGATGGGGTCTTGTAAATATACAATCATGTCATCTACAAATAGAGACAATTTGACTTCCTCCTTTCCTAACTGAATAACCTTTATTTTGTTTACTTGCCTGATTGCTCTGGCTAGAACTTCCAATACTATATTGAATAGGGTGGTGAGAGAGGGCATCTTTGTCTAGTGCCAGATTTCAAAGGGAATGCTTCCAGTTTTTGTCCATTCAGTATGATATTGGCTGTGGGTTTGTCATAAATAGCTTTTATTATTTTGAGATATGTTCCGTCAATACCTTGTTTATTGAGAGTTTTTAGCATAAAGGGCTGTTGAATTTTGTCGAAGGCCTTCTCTGCATCTATTGAGATGATCGTGTGTTTTTTTTCTTTGGTTCTGTTTATGTGGTGAATTACGTTTATAGACTTGCATATGTTGAACCAGGCTTGCATCCCCGGGATGAAGCCTACTTGATTGTAATGGATAAGCTTTTTGATGTTCTGTTGCAATCTGTTTGCCAGTATTTTATTGAAGATTTTTGCATCTGTTCATGATGGATATTGGCCTGAAGTTTTTGTTTCTTGCTGAGTCTCTGCCGGGTTTTAGTATCAGGATGATTTTGGTCTCATAAAATGATTTGGGAAGGATTCCCTCTTTTTGGATTGTTTGGAATAGTTTCAGAAGGAGTGGTACCAGCTCCTCTTTGTATGTCTTGAGGAATTCGGCTGTAAACCCATCTGGACCTGGACTTTTTTTGGTTGGTAGGCTATTAATTTCTACCTCAACTTCAGCCCTTGTTATTGGTCTTCATGATTTCTTATTTGACTTATACGGTATTTAGGAGGGCACTTATTAACTTAAAATTTTTATGGATTTTATGGACTCAAAACTTATATTTAGTTCTATTATACTCAGGCTCATAGAATATACTCTGTATTATTTTAATCTTTTAAAGTTTATTGCAACTTATTTTATTGCTCAGCTTATAATCTATCTTGGTAATGTTATACTTGTGTTTCAAAAGAATGTGTATTCTGTGTACCACATTGTGGAACATTGTTCCACACAATGTTCTGTAAGCTAATTTGCTTGATAGTTTTTTTCAAATCTTTTATACCTCTATCAGTGTTTTGTCAGCTTGTTCTGTTAATTATTGAGGAAATTTTGTCAAAATCTCCAACTGTAATTGCGATATGCCAATTTCTTAGGTTCTGTCATCTTTTGAGTCATGTATTTTGAAGTTCTGTCATTAGATATATACACATTTAGGATTTTTTTTGATGAATAATTCTTATAACATTTTGTAAATCTCCATTTATCCCTGATAATGTTCTCTGTTCTGATGTTTAGTTTGTATAATATTAATATAGCTATTCCAACTTTCTTTTGATTAATGTTTGCATGACATATCTTTTTTTATCCTTTTATTTTTATATTATATTTATATCAAGTGGGTTTACATTAAGTGGGTTTCTTATAGATAGCCTGTAATTGAATCTCACATTTTTATCCAGTCTGACATCCTCTGCTTGTTAACTGGCATGTTTACAATATTTACACTTAGTGTAATTATTGGTATGCTTTGGTTTAAGTCTACTGTCTTCAACTTATTTTCTACTTGTCCAAGCTTTTGTTTATTCATTTCATTGGCATTTTGTAATTTTCAGCATACAAGTCCTACATATGTTATGTTAGCTTTATGTGTAAGTATTTTATTTTATTTTATTTTATTTTGGAATAATTGCAAATGACATTGTGTTTGAAATTTCAGTTTTTACATATATAATTTTAGGATATAAAAATATTATTTGTTTTGTATCTTGATCTTGTATTATGCTACCTTGCTGAACTAACTTATTGGTTATGAGTTTTTTTTGTAGATCATTTGAAAATTTCTACATAAATTATTATGTCATTTGACATAGGAACAGTTTTATTTCTTCTTTCTCATATGTATGTCTTTTATTTTTATTCTTGTCTTACTGTAGTGGTTAGATCTACCATGTTGAACATCAGTAGTAAGAGCAGACATTTTTGTTTTATTGCCTATCTTAGAGAGAAAGCATTTAGTTATTCTCTACTAAGAACCATGTTAGCTTTAGGTTTTATGTTAATGTTCTTTATCAAGTTAAGGAAGTATTCATTTACTACTACTTTTGTGAGAATCCTTTTTATCATGAATGAATGAATGTTAAAATTTGTCAAATTATTTTTCTGTATTCATTGATATGACCATGTGATTTTTCTTCTATAGCTTGTTAATCTGGTGGATTACACAGCCTTGCATTTCTAGAATAAATCTCACTTGTTTGTGCTGTATAATTGTCTTTATAGATTGCTGAATTATTTTGATAATGTTTGTTAAGGACTTGTATGTCCGTATTCATGGAGGATATTGATCTCTAGTTTTTTTTGTACTATCTTTGCTGGGTATATTTGCTTCATAAAATGAGTTAGAAAGTGTTTCTTTTCTATTTTCTGCAAGAGATTATGTAGAATTGATGTTAATTCTTTAATCTTTTGATAGAATCCTCTAGTGATACAGCCTGGGCCTGGAGATTACTTTTTCAGGAGTTTTAAGATTATTAATGCAATTTTCTTAGTAGTTATATGCCTATTTAAACTGTTTCTATGGGTGAATTGTAGTAGTTTATACTTTTTGAGGTATGATCAATTTCATCTAAGTTGTTATATTTACATGTATAGAATTGTCCTTAGTAGTCTCTTATCTCTTTCATATCTTCAGGCCTGTAATTATATTCCCTGGTTCACTACTGATATCAATAATTTGTGTCTTTTATTTTTCTATGTCAGTTATAAGGTTTGTCAATTTTATTGATCTTTTTAAAAAAACAACTTTTTCTTTCAGTGATTTTCTCAATAAAAAATTTAAAGTATTTAAAGATTTCTCCTGAGTTGCTTCTTTGACATATGGATTATTTAGAAGTGTGGTGTTTAGTTTCTGTTTAGAGATTTTCCTGTTATACTTCTGTTACTGATTTCTAGTTGGGTTCCATTGTTGTCAGAGGACATACTTTATGTTAATTTAGTTATTTTAAGTTTTCTGAGGTCTGTTTATGGGCCAAGATAAGGTTTACCATGGGGCCTTGAAAAGAGTGATTATTCTGCTATTGTTGTTTGAAGTGTTTTATAAATATTGATTAGATCTTGTTGGTTGATGGTATTTTTGGTTTCTTTTATACACCTGTTGATTTTCTGTCGTTTTGTTCTGTCAATTGTTGAGTGGGGTATTGAGGTCTCCAGTTCTGGTTGTGGATTTGCCAGTTTCTCTTTCCAAGTCTGTTAAATTTTTTTTCACATATTTTGCAGGTGCTACTTTATGCATATTTAGAATTGCTCTGTCTTCTTGGTGGATTGAATTTTTAATCATTATGTAATGTTATTCTCTTTCCATAGTAATTTTCTTTACTCTGTAGTCCATTTTATCTGATATTAATATAGACACTCCTGTTGCCTTTGATTTATCTTTTCATGGCATATCTTTTTCCACCCTTTTACTTTCAACCTACCTAGTTACATTTGGAGTTTTTTGCAGACAGCATATAGTTGGGTCATGTTTTCTTTTTTGAGATGGAGTCTCACTCTGTCACCCAGGCTAGAGTACAGTGGCATGATCTTGGCTCACTGCAACCTCCACTGCCCACGTTCAAGCGATTCTCCTGCCTCAGCCTCCCAAGTAGCTGGAATTACAAGTGCCCACCACCACGCCTGGCTAATTTTTGTATTTTTAGTAGAGATGGGTTTCACTATGTTGGGCAGGCTGGTCTTGAACTCCTGACCTCAGGTGATCCTCCTGCCTTGGTCTCCCAAAGTGCTGGGATTACAGGTGTGAGCCACTGTGCCCAGGAGGGTCATGTTTTTTAATCTACTCTTCCAATCTTTGTCTTTCATTAGCATGTAGACATTGATTGATTGATTGATTGAGATGAGGTCTCTCTATGTTGCCCAGGCTGGTCTCAAACTCTTGAGCTCAAGTGATCCTCCTGCCTCAGCCTCCCAAAGTGCTGGGATTATAGGTGTGAGCCATCACTCTGGGCCAGTATGTAAACCTTTTAAAATTCAATGTAATTATTGAAATGTTAATCCTTAAGTCTGCCATTTTGTTTTTTGGTTTTCATTTGTTTTGACTGTTTATATTTTTCTGTTTATTTCTCTGAGCTCTTGCGGGTTACTTAGGGACATTTTTAAAGAGAATTTATCATAATTTACTTATGGCGTTTTTGAATTTACCTCTTTGTAGAGCTCTTTTAGTAGTTGCTCTAGATATTATATGATATATTCACAACTTATCCCATCTATTGGTGTTACCATTTTCCAGTTCAAGTGAAGTGTAGAAGCCTTACTTCCCTTTAAACCACTTTACCCTCTTTCCATTTATAATAAAATTATCTTGAATATTTTCTCTACATCCATTGAGAACCACATCAGACTTTAATAATTTTGCTTTAACTATCAAACATAATTTAGAAAACAAGAAGAAAATGAAAGCATATTTCATTAATTCATATTTTTGCCCTTTTCTGTTTTTTTCTTTTTTTCCTAATGGTCTAAGATTTGTCCTTATCATTTCTGTTCAGAGAACTTTCTTTAGCTATTCTTTTAGTGTAGATCTTCAGGCAAGTCCCCTAGTTTCCCTTCACCCAAGAATGTCTTGAATCCTTCGTTAGTGAAGGATATTTTCTTTGCATGTAGAATTCTGGGTTGACAGCTCTTTTCTGTGAGCACTTAAAAAATGTTGTGCCAGGTTTTCTGGTCTCCATGGTTTCTGCTGAAAAACCTAGTCATTCAAATTTTTTTTCTCCGAATAGGTATGGTGTCATTTCTCTTTCACGGCTGCAAGACTTTTTGTCTTTAATTTTCAGAAGTTTAACTATAATGTGTCTTGGTGTGACTCTTTTTTGATTTATCATATTTGTGGTTTGCTCAACTCTTTGAATATTTTTCTATAACTTTTGCCAAAATGGAACATTTTTAGCCATTATTTTTAAAAATACTTTTTCAGCCCTGTCTTCTTTCTCCTTTATGAGACTCCGCTGACATGGATGTTAGATCTTCTGTTACACCCCCCAAGTCCCCACTACTCTGTTTATTTTCTTCTGTTTATTTTATTTCTGTCATAAGATTGGGTAATTTCCATTTTTCTATCTTTAAGTTCACTGATCTTTTCCTCTGTCTTCTGTGCTGCTATTGAGTCCATACGCTGAGCTCTTTAATTTCAGTTATTGTATTTTTCTATTCTAAAATGATAACTTGGTTCTTCTTTATATCTTCTATTTCTTTGACAAGGCTTTCTATTATTTTATTTCTTTCAAGTGTGCTCATAATTCTTTATTGAGATGTTTTTGCTATGGGCTTCAAAAAATCCTTTTCATCTGCAGATTGTTTTTTCTCATTTAAGTAAAATTTTCCTGGTCTTTGATGTGATGACTGACTTTTTATTATAATCTGGACATTTTGGGTATTATATTATGAGAGTCTGGATCTTCCTTAAATTTTCCGTTGTGTCTTCCTCTGACATTGCTCCAGAGAGGGAAGAGCAGTGCTGGATAATTGCTGCCAGCCAGTGGTAGAAGGTGAGCAAATTTGGCCCTGTCAGGGGAGGAGATAGAGTCATACTTTTTTTTTTTTTTTGGTAGTGCTTGGTAGAAATATATTGGCTATAGTTAGTAAAATTCAGAACACATTCTGCTTCTTAGACTCCTATACAAAGAATACTTCACTTTCTCGTTGAAGAGCAAACATTGTTTATCCTTTCATTCTGCAGCCTGTTGTCACCACTCCACATTTGGCTGTTGAAGGCGTTTAATTTTCCCAAGGTTTCTTTAACTGTCTTACCTCAATTTCTCAATGCATTGGTTATAAAACTCTGCCCTTCTCCAGGCAGGAGCTTGCAACGAGAGACATTTATACCATCTATTTTTTTTTAAATGAACTTTTATTTTGGTAAAATTTTAAATTTATAGAAAAGTGTAAAGATAGTCCAGAGAGTTCTTATATACCATCACCTAGTTTTATCCATTGTCTAAAAGTTTTCTTCTTGTTTGGCTGTTCCTTTTCTAGTCCTTCTTCTGGAGAATGGACTTTGAGCAGAAGTGGTATGTGCTACTTCTAGGTCTTGCACACAAAAACCTTTAATATGCTCTTAATCTCCATCTAGCTGTTGGATGGAGAGGTCTCTGGAGACCTAGAAGAAGGCAAGGCCATGGGACAAGAGTATTTTGGGTCCCTGAAGGGACAGGTGGGATAGAATTTTCTTAGCTACACCCACCACTGACTTGCGTTGAATGGTGATATGAGTGAGCAATATTTTAACATTTTATTGTGTTAAGCCACTGGTATTTTGGAACTGATAATACTTATCTTAAGTAACACATCAATTCTCCTTGGGTAAATTACTTTATCTTTGGAAGCTCGGTGTTACAATTTGAAAAATGAGGATAATTATACCTACGTTACACATTTATAGAGATAATTAAATGAGACAGCATTGGCCAAAGTGCTTGCACATTTCCTGGCACCTAAGAGATACTCAATAAACATTTGTTCAATCTATTGTCTGCTGAATGTGTTCATATGCTGATGGATTTGTTATCTACATATTGAACTCTGAAATATTTACTCATGTTTCATCTTCAAATGTTTAGTCCATCCCTTTTAAATTTATTCTTCAGCTGTCAAGGTGATAAAACAAAATGTAAACCTAATATATATTGACCAAAATATAATGCATTTGTCAGTCCAGTTCACATCGTTTGTTGGTAAACATTCACAGCGAGCTTGAGAACTTGAATTGAAAAACTTTTTAATAACCTCCATATCACATGTATTACAAGCTATGCCTGACCCAGGCCTTTCTTGGAATTTTTGGAAACATGATTGTATGTTTCTATGGAAAGATGAGGAGAAAAAGGACAAGTTAGGTGATTTTCCCCACCTACATAAAGCTTTCGTAGAAAGCAGATACATTTCTCCTTACTCATTAAATCAGTTCCGTTCATTCACAAAGTCATTTTGAAGGGAATATTGTTTAGAAGGCAAATTCAGAAAAAGATGTTAAAGGCAAGAGGGTGGTTGAGATTTTCTAATGGGGCTAAGGGATGTAAGTGGGATGGGTAGAGGGGGACAATTTGGGTAGGAACTGAAACCTTCAGAATTGAAAGTAGAGGATGGCCTGAGTGGGAAAAGGAAGTAATTTAAAGGACTGAGCAGCAGAAAGTGATGCAAGTGATTGGCAAAATGGTTTCACCACTTTTGAGATGATAGTATAAATGTCAGATATAATATCCTGCACAATTTATAAGAAAAATTTAGAGAAATATCTCCAATTTGAAGAGTTTGTATAAAACAAATGTTTGTAATTGGACTCTATTCTACTATTAAACATATTCGCCATTGGACAGCCACCACACATTTGTGTTTCTGTGAAATCCGGTTTACTTGTTGCTTTAAGCTTTCACCTTTCTTAATTTTTTGTTTAGAACATATTCTGCTTCTGAGACCACTACACAAATAAGACTTGGTTTGTTCTTCACTGAACAAACATCACTTTTCCTTTGATTCTACAGCCTGTTGTCACCACTCCATCCCTGGCTTTGAATGTGTTTCATTTTCTCAGGTCTTCTGTGTTACTTGGATCTGGCAATGCATTTGCTATAAAACATGCTCCAGGGAAGAGCATGAAATGAGATACATTTGCACCATCTATTTTAAGAAGTAAACTTTTATTTTGGTAGAATTTTATATTTATAGAAGAGCTATAAAGATAGTACAGAGAGTTCCTATATACCCCTCATTCAGTTTTACCCATTGCTAACATCTTGTATTACCATAGTACATTTATCAAAACTAAGAAAAAACATTGGTTTACTACTATTAACTAAACTTCAGACTTTATTTAGATTTAACAGTTTTTCCATTAATGTCTTCTTTCTGTTCCAATTCAGGATACCACATGGTATTTAATTTCCATATCACCCCAGTCTCTTCTGGTCTGTGACTTTCTAATCTTTGCTTGTTTTTCATGATTTTGACTGTCTTAAGGAATATTGGCCAGGTATTCTGTAGAATGAATGTTCCCCTAATCTCAGTTTATCTAACGTTTTTCCTCACATTTAGACTGGGGTTACAGGTTTTTGTGAAGAGTATCTCAAGCCCTTCTTGTTACATCATATTAAAGAACATGATATTCTCATGACATTACTGGAGGCGTCAACTGTCATCATTTAGTTAAGGTAGAATTTGCCATGATTCTCCACTATAAAGTTACTATTTTTCCCTTTCCCTGCTCCATTTTTTAGAAGTGAATCATTAAGTCTAGTCTACCTCCAAAAGTGAGGAATTAAGCTCTGTCTTTTGGAGAGGGAGACTATGGACCTACATTGTATGGAAACTGCAAGGAAGATTTATCTCTTCTCCCCTAACTTATTTGTTCAATCATTTATTTATATTGATATTTATTATGCATATATTTATGATTCAGTTCCAAGGGGGCAGTAGCCTTTAGTTCTGGGGAAATTACTTTTATAAATGTACTATTGATGCCTATTTATATTTATTTATACAAGTATGGACTCATGGCTATTTATTCTGTTCTCTGGGTTATAATCCAATACTAGGTTATTTATTTTATTGCTGAAATTGTTCCAGCTTTGGTCATTGGGAGCTCCTTCAGCCCCTGCTGCACCATTTCTTTTATTAGACAGTTTTCCTTTGTCCCATATAGACTGGCAACAAACACCTCTTTGAAAGGTGATGGGGAAAAATGATCTGTCTTGTGAAATACAGATAAGGTTTTAGTCAATACAGAGTCTATTGCAGGCAAATAAATCCTTTTTCCATGAAGGACACTTGTAGGAGTGTTATTTACTTTTCAGCTGAGAATAATAAAAATGAACTTTATGAAATGCCTGTCATTTAAGCTAGCTGGTGCTTGAGGTTTTATTAGCATATTTTTAAACAATGAAATGACTTTTTTTTTGACCCAGCTTAATAACACCACTGAAGCAGTAAGCTCCTCAGAGAAGATCTGGGCTCCCTCCTGTGAGGTGCACACATTTTCCTTTTGAATCTTTTGTAGTTCAGCATGCCTTTGTGGCAGACCCAAGGGGATACACATGAAAGCTGCCTGCAGGGCTAGGGTGTCCTACTAGGCTTTTATTTAGTGCCATCTATGTAAGCTTCCACCTAGTACATTGCTATCTCAGACTCCTTGGTACTCTTCCAGCCACCTGCAAGGGCACGTTCTTCAAGAAGGAGGTTTATATGTGTTTTTTTTTTTTTTTTTTGGCTCAACCTACTTTAGGTTGAAAAGCAAGAGACAGTGTATTGTATAAAAATGGAGGAGTGAAGAACAGAATCCTCCTGCAAATGTGTCTTAGATATATCAATAATTGGCTGTGTGACCCTGAAAAAGACACGCCATACTTCAGGTCTCTAATTCCCTAACTGTAAAATTAGGACCTCATTATTTCTGACCATCTTTCAGGGCTAACATCCTACGATTTTATGCTACAGTCAGTGTTATGGTAATTGTTCTTATGGTTTATAACTTCCAGAAAGTAATAGCAAATAGGTTAGGAAGGAACTGGTTAGAAACCACCGCTTCTTCAACAGGACCAATAATTTATCCTCAGGTGGCAATGTTGTATATTATTTTTCTCCTAGATATTTAATTGAATTTTACAAAGTCACAGGAATCCTCCAATACTGGTTATTTGATTCCTAAGGTACTCTTCTCTTCCAACAACTAACTATGTTTGCAAAGTATAAATATCTTATCATTTTTTTCCTCATGATTTCATGATAGCTTCTTACGTTGGTGCAGAAAACATCTGCCAAGACCACTTCTCATCAGGGCATAAGGTACTGCACACTTTCATTCAATATGTTCAAGGTAGAATTTGGTGATTTTGGGGGCTGGTACTCAGGAAGACAATCAAAAAGGACAGCTGCTTGGGGAGAGAAGACCTGTGGCTAGCTTCAGGGAGAAGGACATCTGGGAGGCAGTGTGGTGTCGGAGTAGGAGCAGTAACCTGGAGATCCCTCACAACAGATGGCTGCCTTGAGTGGTGACTGGTAAGGGGTATGTGCATGTATTTATCATTCAGTTTCAAGAAATAAGTAGCCTCTAGTTTGGGGGAAGTTTTATATATAAACGTGCTGTTAATATCCAATAAAAATGTCAATGATTCATCGCACTTACATGGCACTATTATTTCCCAAATTTACTTTCATCTTAATTTCCTGGCTTAACATTAATTTTCTGGTTTTAACCTTCAACACATAGTCTTTCTGTCAAACATACACATTTACCCCTCAACTTGGCTCTTATGTTGATATTTGGTCATCTTTCTCTTTTTTTGTCTTATTTTCTATCGTTTGGTGAAAAACAGGAGAAAATAGTTTTTCACCAAACAGGAGAAAAAGTGGTGTGTGGTCTCTCACATTTATGCATGTTTTGGGACTTCTTTCTTTTCAGGCTATCATTTCAAGGATGTTTGTATAGACAGCATCCTTGGAGGATAGATATGGAGAAAGGGAGTCATGCTTACTGTCTATTATGATAAAGATAATACTCCACTTTGGAATAAGGAGTAGGCATGCTCTCTGGTCATTGCAAATGATTTAGGTTTTCTAAGCTAAGTTTGCAAACTGCAATGGAACCCATTGCATGCACAAGAGTCATCTGGCCCTCTTTGCATCCATCATTTTGTGGAAATTTGGGCTTGGGAAATTGCTGTAAGAAAATGTTGATACTCTGGATACTGCTATTACTGTGAGTAATAAAGTCCTTTCACTCTGATCCAGGAGTCTCTTATGTTCTGCTGGCTTTCACGAATTTGGCATGCTAGTTTGTTAGTTTACAAATAAAGTTAGTTCTTTGCGGTGTACTTCCCATGGTAAACTCCTAGAGCGCTACATAGAACCACTAGTTTTAGGGCATGGTCGTATTTTGATCAATACCTACTTTAAGTCTAATGTGGTACCAAAGAAGGATCTGATAAATTAGATTCTGAAAGAATGAGATTCAAGTATACATTTGGATACTTTCTAGCTTTGTACTGTTGGCAAGTCAGTATCTCTGTGTCTCTTTACCTTCTCTTTTTATTAGAGATGATCTACTTGACAAAGTTATTGTAAAGATCAAATGAGGTAATATGGATACCTGTGCTATTCAATGTGGCAGCCATACACAGTGCTATGGTTTGACTATGTCCTCTCCAAAATTCAGGTGTTGCCAGGTGATAGGGCCATGAAGCCTCCTCCTTTATGAATGAGATTAAGGCCCTTACATAGAGGTTTCACGCATTTGGTGAGCTTGCCCTTCTGCCTTCTCCATGTGAGAACACTGTATTCTTCCCCTCTGGAGGATGTAGCTCTCACCAGAAAACCAAACCTGCCAATACTCTGGAATTTTGGAATACTCTTAATTTTGATACTCCAATACTCTTAATTTTAGAATTCTCAGGGTCCAGAACTGTGAGAAAATAAATTTCTGTTCTTTATAAATTACTCATCTTGCTATTTTGTTGTAGCAGCACAAAATGACTAAGACATTTGGTCAGTTAAACTTAATTACAGTAAAAATCAGTTCCTCAGTTATACTAGTGCTGATTTTCAAATGCTCAATAGGCACATGTGATTAGTGGCTGCTGTATTGGATTGAATAGATATGTATATTTCTATTATTGATCAAAATTCTGTTGGATAGTGCTGGTAAAGCTCTTTATACATTATGGAGCATTAGAGAAATATAAGATAGTTTTTTTTCCCTTTGCTATTGAAGGGAGGTTGAATGAAATCAGTTTGTCTGCCTCACTGCTAACTTGTGGCAAGTTTTAAGACTCATGTGTGCCTTGGAGAGCCCTAGCTTTTTATATACAGTATAATAAAAAACCTAAGAAAGCTTTAGCAAGAGATGCAAGACGGGATAACAACTAAGCCTTATCTCATGTTTCACTGATTATACTGACACTGTGTTGAGCTTTCTAGGATTGCATATGGGCTCAGCATGAGAATTGCTGTGAATTGGTAAGAGATATTTGCATGGCTGTGGGAAAGAGCTGGGGAGCATGCATCCTATATATTTGCCATTTTTGTTCTATATGTGTTTATTTACTTTGTATTTGTCTGTCTTTACTCAAAAGTAAACATGTTTTGCTTTCCCTTTGTATAAACATTTTCTGCCTTCTAAGTTTCTGATATTTACTTTGTCAATTTTTGCCTCCTTTTCTTTTCCATTCCTCAATATAATGGTTATGAAAGGGGCCAAGGGGACTTTGCTATGTTTTTTCTTAACCCCAGTGAACCTTCTTAGTTGCTAAGCTATCATTAGCTACAATCCCTTCAAGAATATGGTTAATTAAATTTCACTATTTCTTAACAAAGTGTTGAGTCTGTGGGGATTAGTAACACTCAGCAGAATTTGGTAGGGTACTAATATCTCTGTAAATATTACAGGATTATATTTATTTTTATTAACTGCTACAAGTGGGGCACTTCACATATAATGGGAAATGTGAATAGTCTCACCTCATATAAGCTTCAACTCATGGGTGCTTACTGATGGAGTCCTGGGCTGAGTATTTGGAGGTGGTGTTCAGATTCAGCAGAAGAGAGTTAGGACTGATTAGTGATCAGTCACTAGCAACTGTCCTACATTGATATCTGAAGAACTAAGATATTTTATTTCTCTGGAATTTAAAAAGATTGCCTTTTAAATGGCAGCAAAGGTCTTGAAGACTGTCATCTTTGTGCAATCTGATTTCAGTCCTAACTCTGCCTAGAGAAAAACAAATTCTTCCAAACACCGTATGAATTCAAGCTCTTATGAAAACACTGGTAGAATTGTGACCCTATATGACACTAATGTTTCTAAGAAGCACAACAAGGTAGTGACATAAACTTTTTTCCTGTGAAAAAAGCATACATAGTAAATAACAGTCCTCCAGATATTGGAAATTATAAACATTACCAGAATTTGTTCTGTAAAATGTGAAGAATGCCACCATAAATTTTCAACTAATAGTTTTGCCACTTCTCCAGATGTTTACGACTGATAGAATAGATAATGTCAGTTTTCTGAGGTGAAGAGTCTGTGGAGAAAAATATCTCATCTTTACTACACAAAGTCAGAGGAGATGACAGAAGGAGAAATGTATAGAGAATAAACAAATTCCAGTAAATTTAATCTGTGATAAAAATCAGAAGCATTGAAATATGAGATAAATAAGAGCAGTGCATGCCTCCCATCTTGACCTGACAACATATGGTTTCCAGAATGAAGATATGCTTTAAAATTTCACCTTGTTGCAATGTATCCTGCAGTGTTTAAAAGAAGCAAGTTGATGTACACATAGAATTTTATTCAATTCTCCAAACCTGGGTAGATACTGATAATTGGGGCTAAAGGATGACATGGTCCTTGCCCTTGAGGTGCTCACATTCAACAGGGAAGGCAGATCTGAGTGAGGCTGGGCTGATGAGAGGACACATCACCCAGTTAATTGATCTTTTGCAGCCATAATGACAGTCCTGACGCTGTCTCTGCTCATTAGCACTATTCTAGTTCCTTTGATTTGGAACACCTTCCTTTATATCTTCTGCTTATCTGAGCCCTACGTTTTTTTCTAAGGGACTCAAATCCCATCCCATTTGTGAGGTCTTTTTGGACATTCCTTATAGATATTTAAATATCCAGACCAAGTTGATACTTTAAAGGGCTTGGATATTATAAAAATATCTTGATGTTCCCTATACATGTAATTAAAAAATGTTAATCATAATTATAAAGAAGTCCTACAAAGTTGTTACCTTTATTTTGATGACCATTTTAATGCTATTGAAGGACACATCAAGGATCATATTGTTTCAAAAACTTTCTTTTTATTTTTCTGACTCTAATTTTGGCACTCCTACATTGTAATCCTAAAAATGTACTTGATTTGCTTTGCGGTAACCCGGTACCGCTCAGGCCTGTCTCCTATACAGGACTGAGAGCACCATCTCTGTTTCCTTAGTTTACAATCCAGCAAATGGCAGCTGGTAAATGTTTAGTAAGCATTTAGTAAGCATGAGTGACAGAGTGACACAGTTCTTTATTGTCACTTGGCCTATGCTGTCTTTGATTATTACTACAGCATCCAGAATAAAACAGGTGTGAATACATTCTTGCTTGATGGTACTTGTGGTTGTGATGAATAGTTGTACACCAAAACTTGTGATCCCTGTCCCATAGTTTAGGTTTAAGCGTGTATTCTGCACACTCCCCCTCCCACCACCTTGCATCTTAGTTTGATTTTATGATTATTTTACATCAATGAAATGTCAGCAAAAGTGATGTGTGTTACCTCTGGGCTATAGTTTTTAAGAAACAGGATGTTCCTCCATGCTTTCTTCTTCCACTGGTGAAATGCAGAAGATTATGGAACTCTGAATGGTGGGACCACAAGACTCAAGGAGCCTGTGTCCCAAATCACATGTAGAGGAAAGCTACCTCCCAATCAGGAGTTCCAGAGTTGGGCCATTATCTGAATAAGAAATAACCTGCTCTGTCAAGCCTCTGACATTTCAGGGTTTGTTACAGTACTTAGGGTTATTCTAACCGATAAATCATTGTAATTAAGTTCTTAAAATCAGCATCCCTGTTTTTTCTTGTTGGTGGCTCTCTCTTGCTGTTGGTTAGAGTACAGTATTGAAACCCAAGTCATGGGTAAATTCCTTACACAGGCCAGAGAGTTACTCTAAGCACTGAAGCTCAAATGGCTGTGCTTTGGTTTTTAAGAGAGGTCAATTGAAAGAATCTAGATTGATCAGTTTAAATCTATGTATTCATTTTGTGGAAAACATCCACATGAGAGTAGAATTATATGAACTTTCACCCAGGAAGACAATATTATACTTTATACACAGGTGTTCTGAAACCACTGCTGCTTTTGTTTCTTAAGTCTGAGGATGGTGGCCTTTTGAGTTCTAAATAAATATGCCTAGTTATAGAATGTATTTGGGAAATGAGGCTTGAACTCAAAAGTGATAGCCATCAAAGCAAAGGCCACAGCAACTAAGATGCAATTTGGAAAACTTCTAGAGTACCTCCAAAAATAAATGTAAATATAGCTTAACGTAAATTTGAATTTAATCAGGAGAATTGATCACAAAGAGTATTAGTTAAATGAAAGTCAAATAATCCTAGAAGTTTATATATTTTAAAATAAATATATTGTTTTTATAATTCAGGATGTGATCTTTGACTTTTTTGAGTTTATATATTGGTTATTTTTTGAAAACTAATTGTTTAGTAAAATAAATAGGGTTATTCAATCAGTTAGAAAAAAGGGATTTGAAACATTTTACGACTATTGTCATGCATTTCTTCAATGATTATTCAGATTTTACTATGTTCCAGTTACATTTTCATGTGTGATAAAATTATTCCAAAACTATACAAATCCACTAAATGATACAACCATAAAACAAACTGAACTCATTGGAAAACAAAATTAAGGTGGGCAAGGTGAAAAGTGCTCTGTCTGTAGGAGGTTTAGTGGGGATCACTGATTTGTAAAAGGAAAAATTACATATTTAAATTTGACCCTAGAACAAATGATCAAACAAAAAAACCCAGGAAATGTTTCAAGGAGTACTCATGAAAGTTTTTCCATAGAAAGTAGAAGATAGATGAGATAAATGTCATTATTTCAGGTAATTACATGCTTATTCAAAATTAAATTTTATTTTTCATTATTTTACAAGATCTTGAAATTATCTAGCATTTAAAATTTTTTCCTTGATTATGAAGCTTTACAGCAGAAACAAAAGTACTTTGGCTCCATAGGCAGTAAGAGTGTCCTGGATTAGCAGATCCCCAGGATTGTCTTAATTTCCATTCCACCCCACATCTTAAATTCTCCTGTAATAAGCTGCAGAACTTTTACTGTAGTTGCAATTGGAGAGTTTATTTGTGGATAATAGTTCAAGAGAGCAGAGGCAACATGAGAGGCTAGCTACTAAACTCTAAACTTCCATAGTAGAATTCTTAAAAAGAATTTTAAAATGCAGTGAATCATTCTAGGTAATCAGTCAGCCTTCTCTTTCCTAAATAAATTAGAGGAAAGACATCTAATTGCACTAGATTGAGAAGACTCTTTTGGTGGGAATGTGCCATCAAATGTTTTCCTCCTTTCAATGTAAGCTTGTTAATAGGTAGTAAGGGTAAGTACTACATGAACCAGCACATACTGATCATGCATATGCATTTAGTGGAAAGTAAACTAATTAGCAGTTTCATATTGGCATCTCTGCTGAATGAAGACTGATGAAAATACAAATAAGAGAATAATGTAGCATCTACTTCTGAGTCTGATAGTCACCAAAGCAAAATATGAGCACTTTTGGTACAATTGGTAACTCTGTGAACCAAAGATGTGTTAACCTGTTATTCATTATAATGAGTACTTACTGAGCAACAGAAATATACTAAAGCTGGCCGGGCGCGGTGGCTCAAGCCTGTAATCCCAGCACTTTGGGAGGCCGAGGCGGGTGGATCACGAGGTCGAGAGATCGAGACCATCCTGGTCAACATTGTGAAACCCCGTCTCTATTAATACAAAAAAATTAGCTGGGCACGGTGGCGCATGCCTGTAATCCCAGCTACTCAGGAGGCTGAGGCAGGAGAATTGCCTGAACCCAGGAGGCGGAGGTTGCGGTGAGCCGAGATCGCGCCATTGCACTCCAGCCTGGGTAACAAGAGCGAGACTCCGTCTCAAAAAAAAAAAAAAAAAAAGAAATATACTAAAGCTAAGCTGAATAAAATTTTAAATATCTTGATGTGAGATGAAGGGTTATATATATATATATATGACAAATATATAACATTTAAAATATATATATAACACATATATATTTAAAATGTTGCTCACTACATTACTTAGCTTTGCTCAGAAAAAAATGGCATGAATGGTATAAATGGTATGTTTTCAACACATGTGGTAAGAAATTATGGGAAAAAGGAAATCTGATTAGGGCATGAAAAAAACTAGAAGAATGTTCAAGAGTTTTGACTTTTAGAATGCTTGCCTTTCAGCTTTCATCAGACTTGTCTGAGTGGTAGGTTTCCATGTAGTGTAAAGTGAACACGATATGGACTCTGCTGTCAGATCACTGAGGCCCAAGTCCTGTCTTTGATGCTTGCCAGTTCTCTAACTTTGAGGAAGATACAAGCCTACCTCATCCTCAGTTTTCCTCATTTGGCTGTTGGAGGTGTTATAGGTAGAACAGATTGGAACACTCATCTTCTTTGCAGTTTCTCCTGGAGACATGGTAATATTTGCTTTACTTTCCAAGAGAGACCAGAAGCATTTTCAGAATACTTTTTCACCCACTGCCAAAACTTGTGAGAGATTGGTGAAATTGGGGAAGGTCTGACATTCACTCTGTCCCATCTTCCGGTCAGCTCATACACCTGTCTGGGCCCAGGTGAGGCTGGAGCTCACATATGTAGCCTCTATTGGTAAACAGATCATCATCAACAGACCACATTAGTCTGGCCCAGCCAAACCTAAATTGTCTCTGTTCCAGTTTTACAGCTTGACGCTGCGTGGAAAAGTCAGGATGGTTGATGGTTTGGCTGTGTCCCCATCCAAATCTCAGATGGAATTCCCATGTGTTGTAGGAGGGACCCAGTGGAAGGTAATTGAATCATGGGGCAGGTCTTTCTCATGCTGTTTTTGTGATAGTGAATAAGTCTCATGAGAACTGATGGTTTTATACGGGGGAGTTTCCCTGCACAAGCTCTTTTTGCCTGCTGCCATCCATGTAAGATGTGACTTGTTCCTCCTTGCCTTCTGCCTTGATCGTGAGGCCTCCCTAGCCACATGGAACTGTAAGTCCATTAAACCTTTGTTTTGTAAGTTTCCCAGGTTTGGGTATGTCTTTATCAGCAGCATGAAAAGGGACTAATACAATGGTCATTCCCTGATTATCTTCAATTCAGGAGAGATTGGCAAAAAAATGAAACTTTTGCAAATTGAATTTGTCAACCACCTTTAATAAAGCAGATGTCTTGGCCAGGTGCAGTGGCTTATGCTTGTAATCCCTGCACTTTGGGAGACTGAGGTGGGCAGATCACAAGGTCAGGGGTTCGAGACCAGACTGACCAACATGGTGAAACCCCATCTCTACCAAAAATACAAAAATTAGCTAGGCATGGTGGCATGTGCCTGTAATCCCAGCTATCAGGAGGCTGAGGCAAGAGAATCACTTGAACTCAGAAGGCAGAGGTTGCAGCGAGCCGAGATTGTACCACTGCACTCTAGCCTGTGCAACAGAGTGAGACTTTGTCTCAAAAGGAAAAAGCAGATGTCTTAATCCCTGTTTAGAAACTTGTGATTTGTGATTTTTGTGAGGAGTAGATGAATTAAGAGACGTAAAAGCCACACAGATAGTAGTTGGCACATAACAATTGCTATTAGGTGCAAGTTGTGATTATCTTCAATTAGATTGTAAAAGGTTGTGATTAATACTTCCAAACATCTAACATGATTCAGTACTATTACTTAATTCATGAGGCTGGTGTGAAGATTAAACTACATAATTTATATCAATGTGTTTTTTAAACTTTAAGGCACATTATATAATAGTGATGATTATATAGTATTTAGGGTGCTATTCCTTGTCAAATTATCTTGCCTCTCCTGGATTTTCCAGGACCAGTTTAATCTTTTGGTCAAATAATGTAGTTAAGCACTACAGTTGAATTAATATTTCGTTGATATCCCAGCATGAATAATTTGTGGCAAAGAAATTTCTTAAACATGCCATCGCTTAACTCTCTATTGAAACAAAGCTGTCCTGGCTCTGGACTTATGTCTGTTGTGTTATTGTAAAGACTAGAACATTTATGTAAGAATCCAAGACTGGAAATAGTCTGGATAGATGTCAATAGAGTATTTTAGTGTCAACCCAAACCTAGATCGATATCCTTCATTTTACATACCTGCTAGTTCTCTTTCTAAGACAAAGTACATTCACTGAGTGGCCAGAGCAATTTCTTATTTGCACTATTGTCTTATAGTCCTCACTAATCTTGTCCTATTTTATTAATCAACAGACATTTCTTGTGCACTGTCTTTGTATCAGTTACTGATCCAGTTGTTGGGGATGTGGTGTAAATAAAACAGATAAAAAACCATACCTTCTGCAAGATTATATCCTGTTCACAGCATAGTTTATTTCAAACAAAATATTAATTGTGTCTCCTTTACATATAGACTTAAAGTGTATTTTGAGCTGGGTGCAGTGGCGCATTCCTGCAATCCCAGCTACTGGGAGGCTGAGATAGGAATCCAGGAGTTTGAGACTAGTCTGGGCAAAATAGCAAGGCACCCATCTGAAAAAAAAAGCATTTGATATAATTTGTAGGACACTATACATCGTGGGAAATGTTTAAATAAATAAATACCTCTTTATTTTCATATGGAAACACTCCCAAAACTTTGGAGTGTTTACTGATTTATTAATTTATTTGATCAGATTAACCTAATGACATTATTTGTATATTTCTTATGTGATCGATTAGGACCAAAGTTCTAATAGATAGTTGTTTTCAGAATAGATAATACCACTACTGTGTTTGACTCACTATTTTTTAATTTTTAATGTTTGTCAATGCATAATAATTGTACATATTTACAGGGGTAATGTGATGTTTTGATATATGCATATGATGTATAGTGATCAAGTCTGGGTGGTTGGGATATCCAACACTACCAACATTTATAATTTCTGTGTTGGAAACATTCCAGATCATCTTTTCTAGCTATTTTGAAATATATAATAACTATAGTTAACAATTTTTTATTAGATATTTCATATAACTACAGTTAACAATTTGATACCCTATTGTGGTATCAAGCACTACAAGTTATTTCTTCTAACTGTATTTTTGTATCCATTAACCAACCCCTTTCTCGTTACTTGTCCCAGCTTCTGGCAACCACCATTTTATTCAGTACATCCACTGAATTACAGAGACTCAGTAATTTTAATTAAGAGCTTCACATTTTCCTTAACAACTTTCAGTCACTAAAACCTCCTTTTCCTAGAACTTGAGCTACATATGTTCTTTGAATGAACATCTTTAAATTTTGATGGGATGATAGTGATGTTGTGTCAGAAGATAGTGATAGTGATATGTATGTTTCTAAATAGGAACTCTTAAATAATCACTTTGAAGAAATTCTTAGGGATTTCTTAGGGAAGAATCTTTTTTTTTTTTTTGAGACGGAGTTTTCACTCCTGTTACCCAGGCTGGAGGGCAATGGCGCGATCTTGGCTCACTGCAACCTCCGCCTCCCCGCAACCTCCGCCTCCTGGGTTCAAGCAATTCTCCTGCCTCAGCCTCCCGAGTAGCTGGGACTACAGGCGTGCGCCACCATGCCCAGCTAATTTTTGTAT
Organism: Aotus nancymaae; assembly: GCF_030222135.1. Lineage (NCBI taxonomy): Eukaryota > Metazoa > Chordata > Mammalia > Primates > Aotidae > Aotus > Aotus nancymaae. The sequence continues at coordinate 79,535,446 of NW_026988454.1, forward strand.
TTTTTAGTAGAGACGGGGTTTCACCTTGTTGACCAGGATGATCTCGATCTCTTGACCTCGTGATCCACCCGCCTCGGCCTCCCAAAGTGCTGGGATTATAGGCGTGAGCCACCACGCCCTGCCCCAGGGAAGAATTTTCTTTCTGCGATTTGCTAATTTTGGTTAAAACAATGAAGAGTTACATGTTAAGTTAGATTTGAAAAATGGTTCTCTGTGTTATAAACTGTAAATGGCTCAAGTTCAGAAAGACAAAGAGAAGAATATTTGTATTAGCAGTTTAAGAGAATCAAACCTGGCTGATTTATAGAAAATGAGATAAATTTGCATCATTTCTCTTACATGTTAAATATGTTTCCTAATTTGCAGTGCATTCTGCCATCCTTAACGAAGTTCCTCTCTTGCAATGGCTTGAGTTCTCTTTCTTTCTCCCTTCTCTCCCTTTCCTCTTTCTTTAATCAGATAACACAGACTTCATGCTGGATGGTTTAGGATATGAAAAGTGCATGGTAAGTGGAATGTAATTAAATTATATGGGCTGATAATGAATCAGTAAGATGCTATATTCCATGTAGACTTGACTGGCTTTCATTCAAATTACCCAGTCTCATCTTATTATTTTTAGAAGTTTCCTATTTTATAACCGTTCCTTGTTCCACTTAGTTTCCTCGGAGAGGAAGCTCAGGATCTTTTCATTTTTGCATAGTCAGATTCCAGACTGGTGCTTAGGACCTTGAAGATCTTTTGTCTGGAAGAAGAATAGGTAATTAAGTTGAAGACACAAGTTGGGCCCACCAATCTGAGCAGGTACAGTGCACACCGTGGTGCCTGCCCCAGAACCCTCTTCAAGGCTGACCCATTCCTGGATTCTCACTCCTCCTCAGGCATTCTTTTCTCACTTCCTTGCAGGTGTATCTCCTGAGAGCACATCACACCCAAACTTCTATACACAATTCTCCATCTCAGAATCTATTTCCAAGAAACCCAACCTAAGACAGAAGGAGAGTGGGTTAGGGCAGTGCCTCGCCTTAAAAAAATTGTCAAAGCCCAGTAGAGGCATAAAATTATCTAAAGCACATTTAAAAGGTGAATGTTCTCTGGAGAGAGTTGAAGTAGGGAGTAGGCTGTTTGGACAATTGGGTAATTATGGTGGAAGGGAAGAGGAGGTAGATACCTACAGGAAAATGTAGTCTATAATTAAGAGGAAAGACAAGAGATAGGACTTCTACTGCCTAAAGACAGGTCACACTGATGTGTTGCCTGCACCTGTTACGGAGCTGGAGAACACTGGCAATTGAGGCCAGGCCCAGCCCACCTGGTTCTCATTCTCCAGGGATTGGTAGATGTTGCTAGAGGCACATGTGGAGAGTGAATATCTTCATTTTCTGTGAAAAACCAATGGAAGTATTTAAGATATAGTGGCTATGTCTGGCCAGAGTTGCTGGAGACACCAGGGTAACAAGGATAGAGGCATTAGTGTTTTTATTTTTTTTTTTGAGATGAAGTCTCAGTTTGTCGCCAGGCTGGAGTGCAGTGGCATAATCTTGGTTCACTGCAATCTCCACCTCTCAGGTTCAAGTGATTCTCCTGCCTCAGCCTCCCAAGTAGCTGGGACCACAGGCGCATGCCATGCCTAACTAATTTTTATATTTTTAGTAGAGATGGCGTTTGACCATATTGGCCATGATGGTCTTGACCTCCTGACTTTGAGATCCACCCACCTTGGCCTCCCAAAGTGCTGGGATTACAGGCATGAGCCACTGCTCCCAGCTGAGGCGTCAGCTTTAGAATCTTAGGTTGAAATCCTTACGCCTTCCCTTCCTAGTTAGTGTCTTTGGTTAATTCACCTGATTTCTTTGAGACCAGCAAATTGGAGATATTATCAAAGGACAGTTATGAGAATTAAACAATATATGTAATACACTTAACACAGTGTATTACATACATATCTTGCACCATAGAAGTAAATAATTATCTATGTATTTACCACCTACTGCACATTGTGTAGGTATTAAACACATAGGTAGTTATTTATTTGTATGATGCAAGAATGTTGTAGAAATACCCATATGACTGCTGGCATGAAATACCTTAGCCTCAGCAGGAAGAAGAAATAGCTCCTTCCTCCATTCCAGGACATTGAAGATGATATTAAATAGAGTTTCTTCAGTAGAGCTGAATTACAAAGTACAGATCTATTCTAGGGCATGAATTATTTTCTTCCTTTCTCACAGTTTTGTAGAGGTATTAGTTGGACGTGTAAAAATTTACTTGCAAAATGGTAAGCATATTTTATGCAATTCATGGAAATCCTCACGTTCATGAGAGGTTATAACTGTTAGACCCACAGAAAGTCACTGAGGGTTTGTTGTATTTTAATGTCATCTGTTGTTTTCCTTATCTAATATTTAAAGTAGAGTAGTTAGCACTCTCTATATAAGTTTAAAACAAAGTAACCAGAGCAGCCAGTAAGCAGCAAATTGGATGTTCCCATTAGGTAAGCTGATCAGGCACAGGCATGGAACCGCAGAACTTAAAGTTGGTGGTGATATCTGAGCCTCTGGTGCCTCAACCCATTACTCCATTGAAGAGTAGCTGGAGGGGTGAGGGACTTGCCAAGAGACCTACAGCTTCTTAGAGAAAAGACAGATCACAACCAGTGTCTTCAGAACTCTTTGCACTACACCAGACGACCTATGCAATCCATCCCTGAAAAGACACAGACATGATGAGCTATGGGTGGCCTTCCAGGTGCATGTACACACGGACTGTAAATTGATCAGTTCAGTACATTATACACACCCACCCACACATACTCCTGGACACAGTTTAGGCTCATAACAACTCAAAAGAGAACTGTGAATCTCATAGGAATTAGTACAGTTTGGAGATGGAATCAAAACAATTATTTCAAGTTTACATAAACACTTTACTCTTTAACAGGAATAAATACTGCCAAGGCTATGGAACTAGAATAATATTTTTGCCTGAGGGGAAAAATTAGCTTTACTATCAGAAAGTTAATGATTATAAAATAGGCATCTGTTTATATTCATAAAGTTGTCAACATAGAGTATGATGACTAAAAACTAGCATTAACTAAACAAAAAGGATTCTGAAATATACATCTTTGCCAAAAATGTGTATCAGAACTACTGTGGAACCAAATATATCAATTTCTTAATGAGAGTCCCTCCTGTACTCTTAGGTGGGCAGTGTCTGTGTGGGGTGGGACCTGTTTGCCTTGTTACATCCCTCTTCATCCATGACCCTACTTTGGTCCTAAAAGACTGATCTTGTCAGATAAGATAATCCAGCTTTCACTCCCTCAGCTTGTGTTTGGATTTTGTCAATGAGAGGCTCTGGCAGGAGGTCAGACAATGGGGAGAGAGTAAGGACGGGATATTTATTTCCAGGGCTCTTCTCCTGTGGTGCTGCAGGTGGATTGTTTTTGTATCCTTCCACCTGTGATCACAGCCTGTCAGGCATCCTTCTACTGCCATGACTCTCAATAGGCTAGCTTCAGCACAGGAGAGGTAATGGCTTCTCCTGTTGTCAATCCTAGGCTCTTTCACTATCCCTGTGGCTTCCTTTAATCCCATCTTTTATGTTTTGTAAATAGTCCTTTCATTAAAATCTCTTCAATTACTTTTTTGGATTGTGTCTTTAGTTTCCTAGCAGTACTTTGATTGACCCAGGTATGCACCCAATTTGTACCCACACAGCAATATATTGTCATTAAATATCTTAAAGTCTCCAGGGGCTTCTTAGTTGCTGTGTTTCCCAACCATACTATAATAGACTCAAATACATATATGGCCATTTTGCCATATCCAAGAGGCAGTCACCTTACATCTGTCCTCTCAACCAGGTCAAAACTTAAAAAATACATCTTATTTCATTCCTTCTATCTCTTTTCCTCTTTCATGGTAATTTCTCTTACCATCTACAGTTATTATTTGGTCTTCAGAAATAATTTTTGAGTTGTGGACCCCTCTGTGATCAGATGAAAATGTAATTCCCCTTTTCAGAGAAGTATATACATATACATAACAAATTTGCATATGATTATGATTTCTCCTATTGAACTGGAAATTGATTTTGTTCAGAGAATAGTTTCCTCATGGAAAAAGCCATGTAAATTTACTGGTGATTTTTCAGGAGATAAGATGAATCTAAATGGTACAAAAAAAAAAAAATCCTAAGAGTAAACTTTAACTCTGTACAAATTAAGCCATATGATGTTAAACTTGAAAAAGAGGTTGACATAGCAACGTGAAAGTTATCTTGGACACTCAATTGATTTTGACATTTTTATTTTGATGGCAGCTGGCACTAAAACCTGTGACTCAAAGGTACATTGCTGTCAAAGAACATCGGAATTCTCCAAGACTCTCTTGGGTTCAATTTGTGTAGCATCATTTTTTTTTTCCCTCAAATCAATGAGGTTACCTTTGCAAAGATAGCATTACCAATTCTCTCTATACCAGGAAAGAAAGGATTATGGGGTCATTTTTAAGCTTTAAAGTTGTCTGAGGAGAAGAAATCTGCAAGGGAACTATTTAGCATTTTCAGTTAGTTTCAGATTTCTTTCTGCAGGGGAGCCTGTGAAGGCCTAACAGGGAGAAACAGTTTCACCAGTACCTCAAATTTGGCGTGCATGTCTGCCTGCAATTTCAGTTTGCAGACAGGAATTTGGACTTGACTTGATCAGTTAGGATGTTTCTGGCTGCAAGTACAAAAGCCCTAGTCAATGATGAATTATACAGTAGAGAAGTTTATTATCACACATGACAGAGAGTCCAGAAGTAGAGTCAGCTTTGGTCAGGGTGGTGACTCAGTGATCCATGATGTTATCAAGAGCTAAATTCTTTCTATATTTCTGCTCCGTTAGACAGCTTGGAATTCAGACTGGTTCTCCTATGGTTGCAAGTCACCTACCAGGAGAATCTGATGTAACATGTGTTCTTGTTAACATTGTAAAAGAGAATCCTTCCCCTAACTATGACTGGACCAATACAGGCCATGTAATTTCTCCTTTACCTACAGCAGTACCCAGAACAATGTCATGTGCTGACTGGCCTCAACTAAGGAGGAACAATTTGGCAATGAGATTTGTTTTCCCTCAGTCATTTGGTGAGTAGGGGAAAGTATGTCCAAACTAAAATCAGGATTCCATTAAAGTGAAATGAATGTTGGGAAAATAACTAATGTTCCCTACTAATATTTTCAGTAGCATCTATAATATAACCTGTAGGAAGCATATAGAATGATTTACTTTAGCCAAAAAGATCTGCTAATTAAACCAACCATAGAATAAATCTCCATCAAATTCTTCCGTGAGCAAAATAAACTATCAACGGAGTAAACAAGCAACCTACAGAATGTGAAAAATACTCACAAATCACGAAAGACAAAGGAATTTAAGCTAATCAACAAGCAAAAAATCCAAATAACCCCATTAAAAAAATGGGCAAAGGACATGAACAGACACTTCTTAAAGGAAGGCATACAAGCAGCCAAGAAACATATGAAAAAATGCTCCACATCACTAATCATCAGAGAAATGCAAATCACAATCATAATCACAATGTGATACCATCTCACCATTCTGAGATATCATTTCAGCCGTTCATTCAGAATGGCTATTATTAAAAAGTCAAAAAACAACACATGCTGGTGAGGCTGTGGAGAAAAGGGAATGTTTACACACTGTTGGTGGGAATGTAAATTAGTTCAGCCACTGTGGAAAGCAGTTTGAAGATTTCTCAAAGAACTTAGAGCTACAATTTGACCCAGCAATTCCATTACTACATATAAAACCAAAGGAAAATAGATCATTATTCCAAAAAGACACATGCACTCATTTCTTCACTATTCACAATATTGAGTTTTTGAATACTTGAACACAATATTGAATTGAGTTTGTTTCCTCACTATTCACATTATAGTGAGTTTATTTCCTCACTATTCACAATAACAAAGACATGAATCAACCTTAGGTGCCCATCAGTGGTGAATTGGCTAAAGAAATGTGTTACATATACATGGAATACTATGCAACCATAAAAGAATGAAATAATGTCCTTTGCAGCAACATAGATGGAGCTGGGGGCCACAATCCTAAACAAATTAATGCAGGAACATAAAACCAAATCCACATGTTCTCACTTATAAGTGGGAGCTAAACATTGAGTACCCATGACACACACGTGGGAACAACAGACCCTGTGAACTACCAGAGGAGGGAGAGTGGGAAGGGGGCATGGGCTGAAAAACTACCTATTGGTACCAAGCTTACTCCTTGAGCATAACATACCCATGTAACAAACCTGCAGATGTATCCTCCACATCTATAATAAAAGTTGAGAGGGAAAAAAAAGAAATTGGCACTATACTGAGGTTTTGATACAGTATTAAATAGTGTCACAATAAAGGTAGTTAACAGAGTATCTTAAAAAAAAAAAGTCTGGCCTTGCGCAGTGGCTCATGCCTGTAATCCCAGCACTTTGGGAAGCCAATGTGGGCATATCACTAGGTCAGCAGATTGAGACCATTCTGGCCAACATGGTGAAACCCCATCTCTACTAAAATACAAAAAAAAAAAAAAAGCCGAGTATGATGGTGTGTGCCTGTAGTCCTAGCTACTCAGGAGGCTGAGGCAGGAGAATCATTTGAATCTGGGAGGCAGAGGTTGCAGTGAGCTGAGATTGCACCACTGCACTCCAGCCTGGAGACAGTGTGAGATTCTGTCTCAAAAAAAAAAAAAAAAAAAAAAGTAATTGTTCTAACAATAGATATTCTTTTTCTCTAAAAGGAGCAAAATTTTTCCCTTAAGTTTCATTGTGTTTTAAAAACTACTTTTTCGAAATCCAGCAAACTTAGGTGTATGATGAAGAATATGAAGATACTAACTTCATATTCAGGTGTGTTTTTGAACTCAAAGTGATAAAAAGGCAGTGATTTCATAACCTGGATTTGACAAGATCCTAGCATTAGACAAGACATTTTTCTGGATCATTGGTAGGGGATTGAGTCAGACACATCGATGTGATGAGATGTGTAGTTTCTTTCTTTATAAAAGCAGCAAAATCAGATGTGATGCTAATATTGCAGACATTCAATTTATACATATTCTAATATTTTTCTTCAACAGAGTTTTAATCAACCAAGAACTCTTTCACTATCTTGGAGTGTTGATGTGTGGTGTCCTAAACTGATGCTCCAAATAGCAATTATTTAAAAATATCAGGAAGCAAATATGTAGACAAAAATTCAGAAGGTGACTTCTCAAAAAGTGTATGAATGAACAGTTTCTCCATTACTTGCTTAGACATGTCAGTGATTTTGGAGTAGGTGACTTTTTTTCATTTTGACAGTAGCACTGCTTTGGGGCTGTTAGTAAGGTTGTCATGGGATTTGCCATGGGATTTCGTGGCTAAGTCAGACTCTCCTGAATGCCACTCCAGCTAATTCCTTTCCACATTTCTCCATTTAGCATCCACCTGTGGGTTTTTTTCTCCCAGATTACCTCTTTGATTTCCCTTCTTGCTACTTTCCTTATTCCCATGTTTGCTTTTTCTTATTTACTCATCCCTCTCCCTCCTGTTTTCAATAACCTGTTTTCTATAACATCTTCCTTGGATTTCCTTTGTTTCTGTCGTGGATCCTGTGGAAGAATCTTTCCAGCAACAGAATGTTTTCCATGAAAAATGTTAGTACTTTTATTATCCTTTGCCAATTTTGATCCACAGAGGGTTGAACAAGTGTGAAAGAATGGGAGTGTGTGTATGTGTGTGTGTGTGTGAGAGAGAGAGAGAATTAATAATAAAAAATTGATACATTTTCTGTCTTAAACAATGATTATATTGATGACTGGTCTGACAGGTAGAAAATAAGGAAAGGAATCACTTTTCCATGAGTGTGTTTCAAGTATGCTAATAAATTCAGGTTTGGTGAAGGACCTTAAGGTATTAGGATATTTCTAGACTAAAAATCCTACCAGTCTCTCTTTTTTCTTTAATTGAAAAATTTTATTATTTATAATGAGAGTGAGGGGATATCCATGTCTGGGCATCTTGGTAGAGTGAAGAGGGTTCACATGTGGGATAGTCCAAAGTGAGGTATCAGAGCCCAAGCAGGGTGATGGGGATATCACATGGGGTGGGTGGCCTGTCATGGAATTTTCAGAGAATGCACAGGTTTAGGAGAATATATAGATGGAGGGGTAGGGAAGAGTGACTGACATGGGTTTCAGAGACTGAACAGAGAGGGGAGGATATCCGTGTGCAATCATGACCTGAGTGCAATAAAGAGGATATTTATGTGGGAAGATGGTAGTTCCAAAGATGGGAGACAAATAGGGAAATGTTTAAGTAACTATGTTAAGGTAAATGGGAGCCAGCTTTCTCACTACTGGAAATAGAAATTGCAAATATGGAAAGGGAGAAAGCTGGAATAAACTCAATGGAGTTGGAAGATTTAAGTGTAAACTCATGGTTTTCAGTATCTATAGATAGATAATAACTATTGATGTAAACATGTGTGGATTTATACATATGTGCAATACACATATTCCCATGATTTTAACCTCTGTCCACTGAGCAGTCTTTGGAGCAGTACCACCCCGAATGCAATAAAAACTCCTAGGACTCAGACCTTGGCTTCTAAATACCATTCTTAAGGGAACCAGGAGTCCTTGTAGAACTATGGATGATTCCAGGTTCGGAGAAGGGAAAATATAAATGATCTTGGAACATCTTATAAAGCAAAGAAATGCTCAAAAGAATGATGAGGATGTATTAAAGTACACAGGAACCACTTTGAAGGGGTTCCCACTGGCCAAATCTTGTCAATTTCAGCTTCAAAACAAATAATGATAGTAATGGATTATAGCTCATGGAATAAAATAAACAGTCTATACTGACAAAAAATAAGTGAATGAATAAATTAAAAGTTTCAAAATATGTCTCCACAAAATATCATTAATTACACAGGGGAAAAGAGTAACTTCAAAGTTGAGAAGACTGGCAGAAATCATCTTAAGCAATCAAAGTGAACATAACTAATAATAGAACAAATTGCAATCATGCAGCATTTAATAAGAACAAATAATCACTTCTGTGATGTTTCTACTAAAGGTGCATAAACTGAATCTGTCATGAGGAGACACTAGACAAACCCAAATTGATGAATACTCTATTTGTCTGTATTTTCTAAATTGTCAAGGTCATGAAATTTAAGACTGAGACCCCATTCCAGATTGAATGAGATTAAAGAGATGATAATTAAATGCAACACTTGATTCTAAACAGGATTCTTTTGCTATAATGAACATTACTGGACTGAGGAATAGATGGCATTAATGTTTCAATATTAATTTTGGATTTTGAAGGTTGTACTGTAGTTATATAAAGAACGTCTCATTTCTTTGCAGGAAATACACCACTAACGTATTCAGCTGTGATGGAGCATTAGGCTGGCAGTTTATTCTCAAGTGGTTTAAAAATGTTCTCTGTGTTGCAATTTTGATTGTTTCAAAATAAATAAATAAATACATACATATTATGTGCACATGAAAAAGATAAAAACATAAAAATTAAAGGAGGGAAAATTAATTCCAGCTGTGAGTACAAGAAGGGTTTTATGGAGAAGGAGGTGTTTGCATGGAACTTGAAGGATAGAAGGATCTGGTCAAGCAGAGGTAAAGGAGATTTATTCTAGGCAGAGAATACACATGGGCTGTGTGGACTTGTGACTGGCCAGTGGGTTCTCACAAAATAGAAATTGACCAAGAGTCTAAGATAGGCAGTTTATTGGGGCTTTCACCTGGAGCAGAAAGGGAAACTACAGCAGAAAGAGATCTGCCGCTGGCTTTCTGAAAGTGGGTTAGCTTGAACTTTTATTTTTTCTAAGCTGTCTTCCAGGTGACATTATTACATGTTTGCAGTGGTCTGTTGGCTGCACCTGTGCAGTCTCTTGTCATGCTTCTTTATATGTCCCATGTCTCATTAGCACCTTAAATCTCCTCCCTGGGCTGTGATTTTTACTATTAAAATGAAACAAAGGTTAAGTTAGGGTGAGCTAAGACCCTACAGAACATGTGTATTTGGGGAGGGTCTTTTGGAAAGTCTCTATGCTGATGGCCAGTACATCTATGGTTAGAGTGCTCTATTTCTTTTAGGTCTGATTGGTTGCTTTTATGAGAGTCAGTGGCTGCAAGGTTATGGAGCTGGGTATAGCTGTAATCAGCACAGCATGTAAAGAAGTGGGGAGAGGTCACCTCTCCTGCATTCCCTGTCTGCTTCAGACTTACTGAATTTCCCACTCAGCTACACACACACACACACACACACACACACACACACACACGGCCACTGCCTTTGTTCTGGCTCATTATTTTTTGTTCAGACTATTGCAACAGCCTCCTAACAGGTCTTCCAGCCTCCAGACAAGGAGCACAGAACCTACCATGGAGTTAAAAGCCAGGGATTTAAAAGGAGAAGGTGGAAGGAGAATGAAGATAATTTTCCCCCCCAGGAAAGTAAATCCTCCTACTAAATAGAAAGGAAGTATCCAGCCTTGCTAGAGAATTTCTATATTATAGACCAAGCTGTGAAATACAACTGTAATAAAGAACTAGCGAACTGGAGACAGCAGCAGTTGAATATGTTCCTGTGTTCAAGCCTCTTTTTAGAAACCATTTTGTAAAGAGGGCTGTTTACTAATCTACCTGCTTTGGGAACTAGTATCTAGTTATGAAAACAGAATTTATTCTATAAAAGTTATACAGATTTATTACAGAAACTCATGATGATTTACCAGGTTGAAAATGAGAAGTACAAATCATCCATATGCCATAACCCCAATAACCATTGGCAAATTTTCTTCCAGAGTTCTCCCAACTTCCATCCACACTCATATAGATATCTGAGATAATTCTCTGCCTTTTCTTAAAACTTAAAAATAAGCATAATTAGCTTGTCTGGCTATGAAATAATCTTTGAAATATGATTTTTAAAATTACCGATAAGTCATTATTATTAGAAATTTAGATTTTTCCCTTGTAATAAATAGTGCTGCAATGACATTTATCTTTTTAATATAACCCCTCAAAATGTAATAGAGTAAAATGCTAAATATTTCAAGCATTTTATATAACTTGGAAAACTGATCTATAGAACAGTATTTCAATGTGTACAACCACCAGTTGTAATGAGAAGATGAGAAAAGCCTTGTAAAAGTTGGTTACTTCACTCAGTTTAGGCAACCTTTTGTTTTCCTGAAAATACCCAAACAATACCTTTAAGTATTTTGCATGATCTTTAACCCCTGCATAGCTAAGACTGTAAGGGATGAAAAAAATGCATAAAGGATTTTAATACATTTTACCAACAGAATTTAAGCAGCGTTAACTTACGAATAGAATGAATAATGTTTCAGCCGTTATTTGTGCTATTTTAAGATGGCAATTGAAACATGAGAATATTCAAGTGATATAAAAGTTACACTTAATGAAAATTCTACCAACTAAAGTAGGTAAGATTGCTTTTAATTATTGCAAAATAAAAAATTATAATGCTCTGTTAACAATCATTATACACTAGAACAAAAATGTTATATTTGGTTGACATTCACCGTTCAATTATCTGCTTGTGGGTTAATCTGCTTTGTTGATTACATGAAGTAAATTTTAAGGACATTTAAAAACGGTTTCTAGAAAACCAGATACTGTATATTCTTACTTGTAAGTGGGAGCTAAACATTGGGTATACACGGACACAAAGATGGAAATAATAGATACTGGGATTCCAAAAGAGGGGAGAGAAGGAGGGGGGCAAAGTTTGAAAAACTTTCCTATGTTCGATACTTGGGCGATGGGATCACTAGAGCTCAAACCTCAGCATCACGCAGTATCCCCATGTAAAAACCTGCAATATGTACCCCCTGAATCTAAAATACTATTAAATTAAAAATTAAAATGATTTCTACTCATGTCCAGCACAATAATATCCTTTTTTTTTTTTTTTTATCACCTAGCTAACATATGCTCAGACCATCCAAACTCATTTTTTTGCCACTGGAGGCAAAATGAAATTAGGAAAGAAAATTTGCTGCTGAACTTACCATACAACAAGGTCTCGAAACACATATCAATGACTTTTGATTATCCACAATTTTACATTCTCTCATTAGCAGAGGCAATTGGAAGCTAAATGAAACAATTTTATTTGCGGAAATCAGAGTAATTGCTCATATCCATTATGTCTTTCTTTTAGAGTTTAGAGAGTTTGTGGTTTTTAAAATCCATAAAGTTTCTGAAGAACAGTGAGTCTACAGGAGAAAAGGCATGAAACAATCAATTCTAACAGAGATTAAGTATTTGATATGTGCTGTTATATTATCATTTTATGTTTTCTCAATTTGAAAGCAGTTACTCTTTATTAAAGGACTAGATTACAAAAATAATTATGGTAGACACCTTAGTTCATTCCTCTAATAAGCCTGTTGATCTGGTCTTCTCTGTTGCCAGCATCTCCACCTTCTATAAAACGAGTGGTCTTTTCTTCATTCCTCCTCGTGGAGAGGATAATTTGGAGGCCACAGGAAATTATTCACTTCTTTGGAGTGTTTTCCAACAGTAGGTCTCATGAATCAGATCCTCCAAGCAAATAGTGCCATATTTGCCAAGAGATTGAGCCGTATTGAGCCGGCAAAGTGTTATCTGTCAAGGCTATTAGTTTATTGATTTTGCCGTGAACACTGTTGTAGATTAGTTCATTTACTGACTTCAGGTTTGGGTACCCTCATGCAACACGTGGCTCTATCAGCCTCAGCATTTTAACTGAAGCCTTGTTCAACTTAACAAAGGTTCCACTGAAGATCTGACAAAGGTGAAGAAGCTTCAGTAATACCTTTTGGACCTTTGGGCACACACCATTGATATTTCTGATTCTGATGAAAAATGCCATTTTGAATTCTACAGGTATGTAGAGGTTGCCAGTTTTTCTTGCCATTCTGGCCATTAGAATCTCCATTCTGTCTGTCTGCCTATATTCCTTGTGATAATGCTTTAGTTTTTCATAGATAAGCTTTCTCCTTGCCTTTACAAGCATCTTTTGGGCAAACTTCTTTCTCAGGTGCTTGATCTGCAAAATTCCTTTGCTTTTTCTTGAGGGTTTTTGGCAAAGCAGGAACCTTCTTCTTTTTGACATACTCCTTGGTTCCCACCATAAAAGAGGATATTATCACTAATTTAATATCAAACCTCAAAGTGTTGCCATTTTACAGGTGAGGAAACCAAGGATTTGAACCCAGGTCATCCTAGATTTGAATCCAGATTTGTCATCAGTCAGCTCAGTGATCTTTGCAAGCAGAATATCCATACATGGAAGCAGTTGTTACTTTAGGATTTAAAACAACTTTGTCGTGTTATCAATTCCCTTTTCTTCCCTGTATATTTATTGAATGCTGCTGTTCTCCTGGAATGGAGCCCTAGGAATACGATAGCATTAAGACGCAGTTTCTTCCCTTAAGAAACAACCTTCAGGGGCTGTTTAGAAGTTGCAGTCTTTTCCAGAAGTGACAGAAAGTCTAGCTTAAAATGATATGAAGAAAACCAAGGAATTTATTCGTTTATATAATTAAATAATCCAGGGATGAGACTGGTTTCCAGTTTGATCCAGGGCTTCTGATGGTTTTCTCTGTCCTTTCATTTCTTGGTCCTACTTCATTTTTGCTCCACCCTGCAGCCCCTTGTTGTAAGATGACTTCCAGCTTGAGTCTTCGTTCAGACTTCCCAGGCCAAGTTTCACTGTGTCACATTAGCTCTCCTTGGGCACATGCCAATCCCTGAACCAATCACTGGGGTGTGGAGAATGACTTGTATCATGCAGCTTTGCCTATGTCATGGGTGGGACCTCAGTGGTGGGGTCAAGTCAATGCCATCAGAAGAAACTGGGCTTAGTGTAAGAGAAGGAGAAGTCATCCAGAGAGAAACTTAGTTGCTGAGAGAGATGACTAGAAGCTGAGAGTGAAGAAAAATGTCCATAACAGAGGTGAAAGCATAAAGAGACTAGACAATATAATACACAGAATGCTGCAGGGACCAAAAGAGGAACACTTGATTCATTCTCGGCCAGATCATGGAAGTAGATGGCGGAAAATAATGTTCAAGCTGAAACCTGAAAGATAATTAGTGGGAAAGCTACACTGGGCTACAGAGGTAGACAGAGACCAGACCAGAAAAGTCCTGGAGTTCATGTGACGCAGTTTGGATTTTATCAGGAGGGCAATTGGATTAAGTGTCCTCTCATTGCCTTTTATATCATTAAAGTATTTGTTTTGGAGTTGTCCCTACTTTTTCTATGACATTTTTAGTCTTATTTTTTCTCTGTTCCTATTTGCTCTCTTAATTCCAACTAGGCACCCCACCTGCTTCCTGAATATCACTTTTTCTGTTTCTTGCCCCACACATCTGCTTGGATTCAGTAGGTTATTTTCAATCATCAACTCTAGTGAATCAACTCAGGGAAATGTCTACATTTCTAAACTGAATAATGATGGCTTTTACAAAGCACTTTCCTTACAAGGGAATTTACTATATGACAGAGGTTTTTCAAACTCATGGAAGAAAGGTGAATTATTCATGAATAGAGTTGGGACCATTTAGTAGTCATCTATTAAAAAAACAAAGTTAGAACCCTATTCATACCAAAATAAATATCAAAGGCATTAGTAATTTACATAGAAAATCATAGGTGAGGAGAGGACGAACAAGATGGCCGCTTAGGAGGAAGTCTGGATTGCAGCTCCAAGAGAAGGCGCAGAGGGTGAGTGGACGCCGCATTTCCAGACGGATTTTTACTGCCCACAGACCAGGAGATTCACAGGAGGAGAAGCCCCACGGGTCGCCAGCGCCGCTGGTTTGAGCGGCGTGGCCACTCAGCCTACGCCCTGGGGCGGGGGGCAGCGGCTTCTTATGCGGAGCGAGAGAGACAGAGTTCCCTCTGAGCCAGCAAGGGGAGCTGAATCAGGGAGTCAAGCCAGGAGACCCCCTGGCAAGGGCGTGCCACGAATCTCAGTGCCGCTGCTTCGGCTGACACAGCGGCACACAGGGCAGCGGATTTTAACTGCTCACAGACCAGGAGATTCACAGGCGGAGAAGCTCCACGGGTTCCCAGCGCCGCTGGTTGGACCGGAGCAACCGCTCGGCCTGCACCGGGGGCAGAGAGCAGCAGCTCCTTGAGCAAAGTGAATGAGACTATTGTCCCCTCTGGGCCAGCAAGGGGAGCTGAGGCAGGGAGTCAAGCCAAGAGATTCCCGGGCAAAGAGGGCCCCACTGGAAACACGGCTGAACCCGGGACGGTCCAGCTCTGTGGGGGAGGGGCGTCCTCCATCGGGAAACACCCTGCAGTTCCCGGGGCAATTTGCCGTAACCAAGACAACCCGCCACTACAGAGACTCCGTCACTACAGGGGCAGGCCAGCATAGTGGAAGCAGTTCTAACTACACCCATATAAACAGGACTGCAGGGAAGCTCACACGGAAGTTGGGCGGAGCCCACAGCAGCTCAGCGAAGCCTCTGCAGGCTGTGTGACTAGACTGCCACCTTGAGGGCAGGGAAAACGACAGCAACACAGCTGAAAAGCATAAAGCCCTAACTACTCCCTGGGCCAGAACACCTGGGGGGAAGAAAAGGGGGTTTATGAGTTCAGCTGCTGCAGACTTAAAATTACCAAAATCAGAAAGACAGCAACTACAAAGTCGATAGGTGGATAAATCCACAAAGATGGGAAGAAACCAGCACAAAAAGGATGAAAACACCCAAAACCAGAATACCTCTCCTCCTACAAGGGAGCACAACTCCTCACCAGCAAGGGAACAAGACTGGATGGAGAATGAGTGTGATGAAATGACAGAATCAGCTTTCAGAAAGTGGAAAATAAGAAACTTCCATGAGCTAAAAGAACATGTTCTAACCCAATGCAAAGAAACTAAGAACCTTGAAAAAAGACTTGATGAAATGCTAACGAGAATGGACAACTTAGAGAGGAATATGAGTGAATTGATGGAGCTGAAAAACACAACACGAGAACTTGGCAAAGCATGCACAAGTTTCAACAGCTGAATTGACCAAGCAGAAGAAAGAATATCAGAGGTCGAAGATCAACTCAATGAAAAAAAACAAGAAGGGAAGATTAGAGAAAACAAGGTAAAAAGGAATGAACAAAGTCAACAAGAATTATGGGACTATGTGAAAAGACCTAATCTACGTGTGATAGGTGTACCTGAATGTGACGAAGTGAATGCATCCAAGCTGGAAAATACTCTTCAGGATATTATCCAGGAAAACTTCCCCAACCTAGCAAGGCAGGCCAATATTCAAGTCCAGGAAATACAGAGAACACCACAAAGATATTCCTCTAGAAGAGCAACCCCAAGGCACATAATCATCAGATTCACCAGGGTTGAAATGAAGGAGAAAATACTAAGGGCAGCCAGAGAGAAAGGTCGGGTTACCCACAAAGGGAAACCCATCAGACTCACAGCAGATCTCTCAGCAGAAACCCTACAGGCCAGAAGAGAGTGGGGGCCAATATTCAACATCATTAAAGAAAAGAACCTTCAAACTAGAATTTCATATCCAGCCAAACTAAGCTTCATAAGTGAAGGAAAAATAAAATCCTTTGTGAACAAGCAAGTACTCACAGATTTCATCACCACCAGACCAGCTTTACAAGAGCTCCTGAAGGAGGCACTACACATAGAAAAAAACAACCAGTACCAGCCACTCCAAAAACGCACGAAATGGTAAAGAGCAGCAACACAATGAAGAATCTGCATCAACCAATGGGCAAAACAGCCAGCTAGCATCAAAATGACAGGATCAAATTCACACATAACAATGTTAACCCTAAATGTAAATGGACTAAATGCCCCTATCAAAAGACACAGACTGGCAAATTGGATAAAAAGCCAAAACCCATCAGTGTGCTGTATCTAGGAAATCCACCTCACATGCAAGGATACACAAAGGCTCAAAATAAAGGGATGGACGAAGATTTACCAAGCAAACGGAGAGCAAAAAAAAGCAGGAGTTGCAATTCTCATCTCTGATAAAATAGACTTTAAAGCAACAAAGATCAAAAGAGACAAAGAAGGACATTACATAATGGTAAAAGGATCAATGCAACAAGAAGAGCTAACGATCCTAAATATATATGCACCTAATACAGGAGCACCCAGATACATAAGGCAAGTTCTTAAAGACTTGTAAAGAGACTCAGACTCCCACACAATAATAGTGGGAGACTTCAACACACCATTGTCAATATTAGACAGATCAACGAGACAGAAAATTAATAAGGATATCCAGGATTTGAACTCAGACCTGGAACAAGCAAACCTAATAGACATTTACAGAACTCTCCAGCCCAAATCCACAGAATATACATTCTTCTCAGCACCACATCACACCTACTCTAAAATTGACCACATAATTGGAAGTAAATCACTCCTCAGCAAATGCAAAAGAACGGAAACCATAACAAACAGTCTCTCAGACCACAGTGCAATCAAGTTAGAACTCAGAATTCAGAAGCCAACCCAGAACCGCACAGCCTCCTGGAAATTGAACAACTTTCTCCTGAATGTTGACTGGATAAACACTGAAATGAAGGCAGAAATAAAGATGTTCTTCAAAACCAACGAGAACGAAGACACCACATACCAGAATCTCTGGGACACATTTAAAGCAGTCTCTAGAGGAAAATATATAGCAATAAGTGCCCACATGAGAAGAAAGGAGAGATCTAAAATTGACACCCTATTGTCAAAATTGAAAGAGCTAGAGGAGCAAGATAAAAAAAACTCAAAACCTAGCAGAAGACAAGAAATAACTAAGATCAAAGCAGAATTGAAGGAGATAGAGACACGAAAAACCCTACAAAAAATCAATAAATCCAGGAGCTGGTTTTTTGAAAAGATCAACAAAATAGACAGACCACTATCCAGACTAATAAAAAAGAAAAGAGAGAATAACCAAATAGATGCAATAAAAAATGATAAAGGGGATATCACCACAGATGCCACAGAAATTCAAACCATCATCAGAGATTATTACAAACAACTCTATGCACATAAATTAGAAAACCTGGAAGAAATGGATAAATTCCTGGACAATAGCCTTCTCCCATGCCTAAACCAGGAAGAAGTCGAAACCCTGAATAGACCAATAACAAGGTCTGAAGTCGAGGCAGCAATTAAGAGCCTACCACCCAAAAAAAGCCGAGGTCCAGATGGGTTCACAGTCGAATTCTACCAGACATACAAAGAGGAACTGGTACCATTCCTACTGAAACTATTCCAAATAATCCAAAAAGAGGGAATCCTTCCCAAATCATTTTATGAGACCAACATCATCCTAATACCAAAACCTGGCAGGGACTCAACAAAAAAAAGAAAACTACAGGCCAATATCCATGATGAACATAGATGCAAAAATCTTCAATAAAATACTGGCAAACCGATTACAACAGCACATCAAAAAGCTTATCCACCATGATCAAGTAGGATTCATCCCGGGGATGCAAGGCTGGTTCAATACACGCAAGTCTATAAATGTAATTCACCACATAAACAGAACCAAAAACAAAAACCACATGATTATCTCAATTGATGCAGAGAAGGCCTTCAACAAAATTCAACAGCCCTTTATGCTAAAAACTCTCAATAAACTAGGTATCGACGGAACGTATCTCAAAATAATAAAAGCTATTTATGACAAACTGACAGCCAATATCATACTGAATGGGCAAAAACTGGAAGCATTCCCTTTGAAATCTGGCACTAGACAAGGATGCCCTCTCTCACCACTCCTATTCAATATAGTACTGGAAGTTCTAGCCAGAGCAATCAGGCAAGAAAAAGAAATAAAGTGTATTCAATTAGGAAAGGAGGAAGTCAAATTGTCTCTATTTGCAGACGACATGATTGTATATCTAGAAGACCCTATCACCTCAGCCCAAAATCTCCTGAAACTGATAAGCAACTTCAGCAAAGTCTCAGGATACAAAATCAATGTGCAAAAATCACAAGCATTCCTATACACCAATAACAGACTTAAAGAGAGCCAAATCAAGAACGAACTGCCATTCACAATTGCTACAAAGAGAATAAAATACCTAGGAATACAACTAACAAGGAACGTAAAGGTCCTCTTCAAGGAGAACTACAAATCACTGCTAAACGAAATAAGAGAGGACACAAACAGATGGAGAAACAGTCAATGTTCATGGTTAGGAAGAATTAATATCGTGAAAATGGCCATACTGCCCAAAGTAATTTACAGATTCAATGCTATCCCCATCAAGCTACCAATGACCTTCCTCACAGAACTGGAAAAAACCACCTTAAACTTCATATGGAACCAAAAGAGAGCCCGCATAGCCAAGTCAATTCTAAGCAAAAAGAACAAAGCAGGAGGCATCACACTACCGGACATCAAACTCTACTACAAGGCTACAGTAATCAAAACAGCATGGTACTGGTACCAAAACAGAGATACAGACCAATGGAGCAGAAAGGAGGCGTCGGAGGTGACACAACATATCTACAACCACCCGATCTTTGACAAACCTGAAAAAAACAAGCAATGGGGAAAGGATTCCCTGTTCAATAAGTGGTGTTGGGAAAACTGGCTAGCCATATGCAGAAAGCAGAAACTTGACCCCTCCCTGACACCTTACACTAAAATTGACTCCAGATGGATTAAAGACTTAAACATAAGACCTAACACCATAAAAACACTAGAAGGAAACCTAGGCAAAACCATTCAGGACATAGGCGTAGGCAAGGACTTCATGACCAAAACACCAAAAGCATTGGCAACAAAAGCCAAAATAGACAAATGGGACCTAATCAAACTCCACAGCTTCTGCACGGCAAAAGAAACAGTCAATAGAGTGAATCGGCAACCAACAGAATGGGAAAAAATTTTTGCAGCCTACCCATCTGACAAAGGGCTGATATCCAGAATTTACAACGAGCTAAAAAAGATTTACAAGAAAAAAACAAACAAGCCCATTCAAAAATGGGCGAAGGATATGAACAGATACTTTACAAAAGAAGACATACATGAGGCCAACAAACATATGAAAAAATGCTCATCATCACTGGTCATTAGAGAAATGCAAATCAAAACTACATTGAGATACCATCTCACGCCAGTTAGAATGGTGATCATTAAAAAAATCTGGAGAAAACAGATGCTGGAGAGGATGTGGAGAAATAGGAACACTTTTACACTGTTGGTGGGAGTGTAAATTAGTTCAACCACTGTGGAAAACAGTGTGGCAATTCCTCAAGGACCTAGAAATAGAAATTCCATTTGACCCAGCAATCCCATTACTGGGTATATATCCAAAGGATTATAAATCGTTCTAGTATAAGGACACATGCACACGAATGTTCATTGCAGCACAATTTACAATAGCAAAGACCTGGAACCAACCCAAATGCCCATCGATGATAGACTGGACAGGAAAAATGTGGCACATATACAGCATGGAATATTATGCAGCCATTAAAAACGAGGAGTTCGCGTCCTTTGTAGGGACATGGATGAACCTGGAAACCATCATTCTCAGCAAACTGACACAAGAACACAAAATCAAACACCACATGTTCTCACTCATAGGCGGGTGTTGAACAAGGAGAACACATGGACACTGGGAGGGGAGCACTATACATGGGGGTCTGTTGGGGGGGACAGCGGGGGGGTGGGGAGTTGGGGAGGGATAGCATGGGGAGAAATGCCAGATATAGGTGAAGGGGAGGGAGGCAGGAAATCACACTGCCACGTATGCACCTATGCAACAACCTTGCATGTTTTTCACGTGTACCCCAAAACCTAAAATGCAATAAAAAAAAAAAAATCGTAGGTGAAAACCAGGAAGTTTCTTTTTTAAAAAATAATCTTGTATTAATAAAGATGGTTATGAGCATAAAACAAAATGTAGAAGCCACACAAGATTGATTAATACACTAAGTTATTAAAACTAGAGAAGTCTGTAAGGTAAAAATGCCATTAATGAAGTCAAAAGATGAATGCCAAAGTAGGAAAAATATTTGCAGTTCAGATTATATACTAAGGACTAATTTCTTTTTTTCTTTTTTTTCTTTTTTTTTTTTTTTTTTGAGACGGAGTTTTGCTCGTTACCCAGGCTGGAGTGCAATGGCGCGATCTCGGCTCACCGCAACCTCCGCCTCCTGGGTTCAGGCAATTCTCCTGCCTCAGCCTCCTGAGTAGCTGGGATTACAGGCATGCGCCACTATGCCCAGCTAATTTTTTGTATTAGTAGAGATGGGGTTTCACCATGTTGACCAGGATGGTCTCGATCTCTTGACCTCGTGATCCACCCGCCTCGGCCTCCCAAAGTGCTGAGATTACAGGCTTGAGCCACCGCGCCCGGCCAAGGACTAATTTCATCAATGTTAAAGGGGTTGTCAAAAACCCATTCAAAAAGAACACCCACCCCATAAAAGAACTGAAAATATAAATAGAGTTCACAGAAAAGCAACCATTAATGTTTTTTATTAAACTATGAACTAATGCTTAAGCAATCTCATACTTAGAAGGAATGCAAATGAAACTACCATGAGATTCTGCTTCACTCATTAGATTACAAAATATCTCAAATTTTGATATCACATTGTGTTGGTGATGTGTGGGGAAACAGGCACTCATACGTTGCTGCTAGGAATTTCAACCAGTACACATTTTCCAGAGGGAATTCAGCAGCAACTACCAAATTACCAAGGCATATACACTTTGGTTCAGCAATTCCACTTATAGGAAATTATCTTACATATATACTTGCAGAGGTGTTTCTACAGAGATACTTATTGAATTACTGTTTGTAATAGCAGAATTTTTCAGAAACAAAAATTATGACAAAAATCCTATAAATATGCCTTAATAACAGACCAGTTAAATAAGTTGTGGTACACTTATATGTGGAATAGGATGCAACCGTTAAAAATAATAATGCAGCATGAAATAACCTCTGAAATGTAAGAGAAAATAGGATGCAGAACAGTGCATATAGTATGATACCTCATATGTATACTGTATGTTAGTACACTCATTTAATAGCTCTGGACTGATATGCAAAAACATGATTACAATGACTACCTCCAGGGAGGGAAACTGATAGCTGAAAGATAGGTGAGAGGAACAATCGATTTTTGCATATATTACCTATCCAAAGAAATCCCTCCCCTCTCCTTAAGTATGACTGCCCTTTCATGCTCCAGCAAGTCAACTGATGCTTCTCTTGAAATAAAGTTACCTCTCTTATTCTCACATCTTCCAGAGCCTATATGCCAAATTATCTAATGAGATAGGTATATAAAATGCTTTGTAAGGTATAAAACACTGAACAGAAGTAAGAAATGAGGCCGGGCGCGGTGGCTCACGCCTGTAATCCCAGCACTTTGGGAGGCCAAGGCGGGTGGATCACAAGGTCAAGAGATCGAGACCATCCTGGTCAACATGGTGAAACCCTATCTCTACTAAAATTACAAAAAATTAGCTGGGCATGGTGGCGCGTGCCTGTAGTCCCAGCTACTCGGGAGGCTGAGGCAGGAGAACTACTTGAACCCAGGAGGCGGAGGTTGCGGTGAGCCGAGATCGCGCCATTGCACTCCAGCCTGAGTAACAAGAGCGAAACTCCGTCTCCAAAAAAAAAAAAAAAAAAAAAAAAAAAGACTATTATTAGTACTAATCTAATATCTTGAATTTTGTTAATTTGACAAGTGAAGCATGGAAATGTTGGAGTAGAAAAATAAATTTCCCTGATCCTAAGCTTTCCTCTCTTCTGCGTATTTAATCTTTCCTTGTCAGAGTAAGAAACACATCCTCCCAAAGTTTGGTACAGTGCTTAGCTCACTGTGGGTGTTTAACGAATGTTAAATAATAATAACAGCTATTTATGGATCATTGCACTACTTGATAATAGTTTCTCTCTATTGAATCACACCTTTTAGCAAGCCGTTTTTTAAAATGTATTCCTGACTAAATTAAGGTGCAATAATTCACAGTGAGAATTGATATTTATATAAAAAAGAGAACTGGCACAAAATCAATGATTTAAACTACAACTTTCCAATCCCTTCTTGGTGGCATTAATAATGGTGCCCTTTTGAAATGTCTTTTCTTCTTTCAAATACCACATTATAATTATGATAGGTTGGCTAGAGGGTATAGTCTTCCCAGCTGCTGTTTTTTTCCCTTGCCTTTGCTTTTATATTTTGTGATATGCCATGGGGGAAGGGCATCAAATGGAATCAAAATCTAATTTTAAACTTTAATTGCTCTTGCTCTTTAGCTACGTGTCTGGTTTCACAGTCTTTCTGCTCGTTATACTATATCACTCAGCCATGGGACATGGGTACATGGAGGCTGAGATAAAAGATCCCTGAGGTCCCCTTCAATTCAGAAGCTCTGCGTTTCTCTAGAAAAGATGTGCATTTTATGTGCCTTGTATTGTCTCTGGTTATGAAGAACTGTATTTGTTCAATAAACTTGAATAAAATATTAACCCTTTAAAAGAGTAAAAATTCTTTAAATCTTTTAAGCATATGTCCATGCAGGCAGAGTTTCAGAAGCCCTGGTGTAATGAAAATGCACATTTGTATCTCCAAGCCTTCACATATATTGGTTATCCTTACTTGAAATACCCTTTCTTGGCCTGGCAAACTCCATCTCAGCATTCCAAACTCAGACTGAGCATCACCTCTTTTCTGAATCAGTCCCCAACTAACGCGTGTCAGCAAGTTCCTTCTCGGCTCCCACACCATCTTACGGGCCTCTGTACTTACCTCCTAGATTCAAGGGATGGGAAGCACAGATCTTACCTCACAACAAACAGGAGGCGTTTCAATCTCAAATTGTAGGAAGAGAATGTGTGAGAAAAGATCTTGCTGTGGGAATCATGGGAAGTCTCCCACAATTGCCCAAGATTCCAGAGCTGGCAAGAGGTAGGATGAGATTCCATCTGTCCGCTTTTAGCTCGGGACCTGTATACTTCGCATTATCCACAGGGCCTCAGTCACTGGATGATACTAATAATTGGATGGAGAGTTTCCTTATTTGTAAGTCTGTTCATTTAAATAATTAACTATCCTGAAAAATCTCAGTTATTTCTCTTTCTTCTTGTTTTGTATCTTTTTACCATGGACTCAGTCACTTAACCTGAGTTTTGTTTTCAGCTGTTCTCCTTCTTCCCTCTTCTTGGTAATACTATCCACACCCTCCCCGCTGGCACCCAGATCCTGTATTCATTTTTTTTTTCAGAGTCTGGAAAATTTGCAACCACCTATCCTTTCATTTTGTGCCACCCTCCAAGAAAGACTGGATCAGTTAGAAAAACTTAGTTATAGGGGAAGACCATCTTTTTTTGGGGGGGTGGGTGCTAGATAATTCTTATTTATTTTTTATTTCCATAGGTTTTTGGGGAACAGGTGGTATTTGGTTACATAAATAAATTCTTTAGTGGTGATTTCTCAGATTTTGGTGCACCCATCACCCAAGAAGTATACACTGTACCCAATTTGCAGTCTTGTATCCCTCAGCCCTCTCCCACCCTTTCCCCTGAATCCCCAAAGTCCATTGTGTCATTCTTATGTCTTTGCATCCTCATAACTTAGCTCCCACTGATTAGTGAGAACATACAATGTTTGATTTTCTGTTCCTGAGTTACTTCATTTAGAATAATGAAGACCATCTATTGGCTATCATTCCTTGAGCTATTTACTTAGAGCAAGTTTAGTGCGTGTGTGTGTAGACTCCTGGATGGACTGGCTTGGCTCTTGGCATTGACTGGGAAACTGAGACCTGCAAGGAGCCTGCAAAGATAGTGGTCTTCAGCCCTGACTGCACATTAGAACCACCGGGGAAATCTCTCCAAAATGTTGATGACTCAAACCTGTTCCAGAACGATTAAATCAGAATCTATGTGGGTGATGGCTAGACACTGATATTAAAAAAAAAGGAGAACTTCCCAGATGAATAAAATGTGAAACCAAATTTGAGAACCACTGTACTAAGAAGTTCTAGTGTACTCAGTTGAGAATCATTGAGAACCTCTGAACTGGAACTCATAGAAAGTGGCGGAAGTGCGAGAGATTCCATGCCAGGAGTGAAAGTCACATTATCAGGTAGGAGCACTCCTGCAGAGGATGGTGAGACTCTGAGAATTGCCTTGAGTCGATGGTTTGCTCTGTGAGAGGAGCAGTGAGCACACCCAGGACTGATGGAGGAGCCCCTCAGGTGGCTTCACTGAAGGAGGTGGAAAGTCCCGGGATGCTGAGTCCCTCAAGTCAGATTTGGTCTGGAAGCCACCATGTGGCATGGAGTGGGTGCAGTGACTGGGAATTTGATCTATAAAGGCAAGGGAAATGAGGCAGAAGGTGATATTAATTGAGCAGATTTAGTTCTGAAGCAACAGCTCGAATGACAAAATCTGTGGGGGAATGAAGCTCAGTAAATTTGAAGACTATGTCTCTGAATATGTTCCTTTTTATTTCTTTTAATAGTATTGTGTTGTTTCTTTTATTAATTGAAAATTATTAACTATAATTTTATGTGCAAGTTATAATTCCTATGACTGAAATAATTCATTATTGCAAGGCATTAAAATATAAGCAAACTAAAGAATTAATAAACATTAGCAATTTGTAACTACTCTTTCACTGAGTTCTTCAGTACTGTGGATCATTGTTTTAAGATTTTTAAAAATTTCAAAAACTTAGTTCAAACTGTAACTTACTACTGTTGTAAGGAGAAGTTTAAAACTAAGACAAAGTTTATGACTTAACTGTTACAAAGAGAAGTTTAACTTAGACAAATGTAACTACCCATACTTGAAAGTAAATATAAAGGCAGAGAAAGGGAGAAATCATTTAAGTACTGCAGACAGTTCTGCTATGTCACTAAATGAGTATATCACCTGCGATCACATTTTCCTTGTGTCTCCCATTGAGAGCATCTAGCCACAGAGTGTGATTCTTGCATTTATTGCATGGACAGCACATTTAGGCATATATATTACTTACTAAATATAGCCACAACGTAAAACTATGTACATCTTCATGCACTTAGTACTTTATGAACAATATGTAGGATTTTTAGGGATAATTCTAAGTATTCCTGATTTTTCTCGTGTGTTAGTAGTACACCCTGCCCCACGCCCCAGATCTGATTCCAGTGCCTATTTTTTCAGTCCTGCAGATGGCTCAGTGAGCTTTCTTTATAGTCACATGATGATTTTGTTAGCCTAGAGGACTGGATATTGTCAGGAAGCCTTCCCTAGCAGACCATTGCTCCAGGGAAGTTGCCTCTCTTCTTCTCTATAGCACCCAGTGCAAACTTCTCTTCTACGGTTTTCTACAATTATGGCCTGAACTGTAGAGTAATTTTCGCTTGTCTGTCCTACCCATAAGTCTATGAGGGCTTTGAAAAGAGAGTCTGGGTTTTGTGTCTCCAGTGCCTAACAGAGAGTTGGGCATATAATAGGTGCTTAGTAAGTACAGTCTTGCATCACTTAGTGTCAGGGACATATTCTAAGAAATGTGTCACTAGGTGATTTTGTCCTTGTGTGAACATCACAGCATACTTACAAATATAGGTGGTATAGCCTGCTATACACCTAGACCCGATGATATAGCCCATTGCTCCTAGGCTACAAACCTGTATAGCATGTTACTGTACCAAATACTGTAGGCAATTGTAACACAATGGTAAATATTTGTGTATTTAAACATACCTAAACATGAAAAAGTACAGTAAAAATACAGTGTACAAGATAAAGAATGGTATATCTGTACAGGGCATTTACCATGAATGGAGCCTGTGGGACTGAAAGTTACTCTGGGTGAGTCAGTGAGTGAGTGGTGGGTGAGTATGAGGCCCTAGAATGTTACAGTATGCTACTGTAGACTTTATAGACACAGTATACTTAGGCTACACTACATTTATAAGAAAGTTTTCTGTTCTTCAATTTTAAATTAACCTTAGCTACTGTAACATTTTTACTTTATATTTAAAATTTTTTTAACTTCTTGACTCTAGTAATAACAAAGCTTAAAACACATTGTGCAGCTATACAAAAATATTTTCTTTCTTTATATCCTTGTTTTATAAACTTTTTCCTATTTAAATATTTTTGTTCATTTTTAAAAATTTTCTGTTAAAAATTAAGACACAAACGTACACATTAGCCTTGGACCACACAGGGTCAGAATGATCAATGTCACCATCTTCTACCTCCACATCTTGTCCCACAGGTAGGTCTTCAGGGGCAGTAACATGAATGGCGCTCTCATCTCCTGTAATAGTAATGCCTTCTTCTGGAATACCTCCCGAAGGACCTGCCTAAGGCTGTTTTATGGTTAACTTTTTTTTAATGAGTAGAAGGAGCACACTAAAATAACAATAAAAGTACAGTATAGTAAATACATAAGCCAGTAACAGAGTTGTTATCATGATCAAGTATTATGTACTGTGCATAATTATATGTGGTATGCTTTTATTTATATAAATTTTTAATCTTATTTTTGGAGACAGGGCCTTGTTCTATAACCCAGGCTGAAATGTAGTGGCATGGTCTTGGCTCACTGCAATTCTGCCCTCCGGGTTCAAGTGATTCTCCTGCCTCAGCCTCCTGAGAAGCTGGGACTACAGGCATACACCACCAAGCCTGCTTAACTTTTATACTTTTGGTAGAGACAGGATTTCACCATGTTGTCCAGGTTAGTCTTGAACTCCAGGCCTCAAATGATCTGCCCACCTCAGACTCCCAAAGTATTGAGACTACAGGTGTGAGCCACAGTGCCCAGCCTGTGATATACTTTCATATGACTGGCAGCCCAGTAGGTTTACACCAGATCGCCACAAACACGAGTAACACATTGTGCCATGATGTTATGATGGATAGGATGTCACTAGGTAATAGCAATTTTCCAGCTCCATCTTATGGGATCACCATCGGATATGTGGTCTGTTGTTGACCAAAACATTATTATGTGGTGTGTGACTGTATTTATGGAACCAATAATTATGTGAATCTCTTCACGTCTACGTCTGACCAGTCTCAAATAGCTGATGAGATGATTTGCGCTGAATCTCTGACATTTCTGATGCAAGCAACTTCAGGAAGATGGTTTCTGATTTTCTTCTTTACGTGCTCCAGGATTGGGGATTTTATAAACTGTTCCATCGTACCTAACCAAAACATTCTCTTTAATGTTCAAACAAAAATCTTACTTGCTTTATGTTCCTTCCTCTTTTGCCATTTTCCTCAACACCAGTCACGAGCACGTACACCCGGCACTTGATCTTGTGCCACAAGTTCATGCGTTTGTTACTTATCTTCCCTGCTGTGGGTGTCAGCCTGTGAGTTTGCTATGACAGCAGAGGCACGTAAGTAACCACGTGCTAAGAAAATCTGGAGTAATTGGAAGACTCAGATTTAAAAGGGGTTACTCAGGTGAAGTTCTACAAAGGAGTTGAATTTAGACTAGGTTAAAAATGTGAAATCTGTTCTGATCTTCACTCACTACTCATTTCTGACATAAGAATTCATACAACTAGGTGTGTGTTTTGTGTGCACAAGTATATTTGCATGTGCATGTGTGTGCATTATAAAACCCAAGAGCAACATAAAGGTTACAGTCACTGCTCAAAGGCATGACCTCATCCCTCTTCTCCTGCTCAACATGCTGCTTCTGTTTCTTCACCGAGTCAGAGCTTCTTAATAGCCATGGAGACACCTCTGGCTAACAATACCTGCTGACGCACTTGGCAAAAGAGGGGCATGGAAGTGAATAATTAAATCCGCTGATAAGGAGGAGAAAACTAATTAGAATAACCGGATTCTCAGTAAAGGAGTAATAAAATTTTATCCCAAGGTTGAGCAAATTAAACTCATATTATTGATTTTATACATTTTAGTGTCATTCAAATGGGATGATTAAGAATGGAAAAGACTTAAAGTCTGGTAAAATAATTAAATTAGAAAAAATATTCTCTTTTCTTCTTATGAACCTGACATTATGAACATATATTTTCTTTTGTTTAAGACACGATCCCACATTCAGTAGGTTAGCATTATAATTAGTTATGACTTTTAATTGTAAAGGCATGAGGAGATGATTTTAAAACATGAAAAACCCCTTCGACTTCCATAGCAACAAGAGATTTTCTGAATCAGTTGAGCAGCAAAAATATCAAAAAAGAAACACTGACTCCCCAAAATATTGGAGGCTGATTTGAAACCAAAATATTAAAGACTGTAATGGTATTTGGAAGTAGGACCAGGCTCTCTTGATAGTTCCTAGCTTCATTTTTATCACTGGTACAGTATTATTTTCTACTTATAATTAGATAAACATACAATATGTATGTAAAGCAATTCAGAATCTGTATTCAGACATGCTATTGTGGGGGAAATAGATATAGTTTTTTAAAAATACAGGCTTTCCATTGAGTGGTAGAAATAAAGCCAGCAGTAGCAGTAGATATTTGAAAGCACAAGGGTGCTGACACATATTAGGCATAGGAGAGGGACCAGAGGGACACATGGCCAGCGGAGTGTCAGATTAGACATCCCATGAAATTATAGGGCTAAAGGGGAGTCAGAGAGGAAACTGAGGCTTGGAGTTAAGTGACTTATCCCAAATGACCAAGAGAGGTGTTAGAATCTAGAATTCAGGTTCTCTGTGCCTAGCTCAGCCTTTCTTTCATTTATCCTCACTTTCCTGAAGTGGTTGCTCCCAATTCACTTTCTCCACCCATTACAGCTCACTGGAACTTGATTGAACAACTGGGATAACAGAACATTCACCTGAGTTGTGTCATAAAGGGAGTCTAACTGGTGAAGTCCACCAGCTCAATTAATGTAAACCCCAGATATAAGCTTTTCAGACTTGCCTGGTTTGAATGTATCCCCAAATTCATATGTTGGAAATGCCATCCCCAATGTAGCAGTGTTGGGAGGTAGGGCTTTCTGAGAGGTGTTTAGATGAGGAGGGTCTGCCTTTATGAATGGATTAATGCCAGTATCAAAGGAGCTATGGGAGTGGGTTTGCTCTCTTCTGTACTTCTGCCACGTGAGGACACAGCATTCATCCCCTTTGCCCTTCCATCTTTTACCTTGGCGTGATGCAGCAAGAAGGCCCTCACTAGTCAGTCACTACATGCTGGAACTTTTATCTTGGTTACACGGCTTCTAGAACTGTGGGACATACATTTCTATTCTTTATAAATCACCTGGTCTTTACTATTCTGTTAAAGCAGCACAAAACGGACCAAGGCACCTGCTCAGTTGTATCCTGAATTATCTGGATAACTTTCCCAGTGTGCCCCTTCAATTTGCTTATTCAGACAGTCTGCATTTCAATGTACTTACTTGTACATTAAGTAGAATTGGCTGGCTTCCTTACTAGTACTGAGGAATATAGTGGCACTAAGGAACAGTGTCTCTACAGACACAGCTAGGGATTCACAGACACCCTATCTTTGCCTACAGCTTTATCTGTATGCTCTTGGCTGATATGAGACTGTGAGGAAAGGGCTCCTATGGCTGAACATGAAGTGATCTTTTGCATAATTGCATAAAAGAGGATTAACAGAGGTTCAAAATTTGTCAGGAAGTTACACAAAACTTGCCCCTTCTTTGTCACATAATGTCTGTTTCTAATCTTTTCACCACAGGATACTCTCTGCTCTCTGTGTTACCTACACAGTTGAGGCTCCAGATGAGGTTCCATCATCCTGTCCATGATGATGAATTTTGTGTTTCAACCTGGCTAGGCAATGGTACTCAGATTAGTCAAAACGCTAGTTGCTGGAGGGCAGTGGCAGGATTTCCACTCACCGCAGCCTCAAGCTTCTGGATTCAAACATTTCTCATGCCTCCGCCTCCTGAATAGCTGGGAGTACATATGGGTGCCAGGGTTCCTCGCTAATTTTTATATTTTTAAAATAAAGACAAGGTTTCATCATGTTGCCCAGGCTGGTCTTGAACTCTGAGTTCAGGTGATCCACCTGCCTCAGCTTCCCAGAGTGCTATGATTACAGATGTAAGCCACTGCACTCGGCTGAGTGTCTTTTTCTTTTATTTTTTCAAAGATGAGATTAACATTTAAATTCAAAGTAGACTTTGGGTAAAGCAGATTATCCTCCATAATGTGGTAGGCCTCATCCAATCAGTTGAAGGCCTCAAGAGAAAAAAGACTGAGGTCTCCCAACGAAGAGGGAATTCTGCCTCTAGGCTGTTTTCAGATTCGAGATGCAGTATCAGCGGTTCCCTGGGTCTCCAGCCTACTGGCCTACCCTGCAGATTTTGAACTTGCCAGGCTTCACAACTGTGTGAGCCAATTTCTTAACATAATCTCTCTCTCTCTGTAAACACATACACACGCACACACAATTGGTTCTGTTTCTCTGGAAAGCCCTCATTAACACATTGCCTTATGCTGTATGGGAGCCAGGCCAACATCTGGTTGGTAGACAGTTTCTGTTCAGAGTCGGGGGCTGTTAGGATCCTCCTCCAGGCAAATTTTCTCTTGAATCTTTTGAGACAAATGTCTTCTCTAACAAATAAGAAAGGGTACTTTGGAAGCAGATGTAAAACTTGGGCACATTGCTATTTTTGCGTGCAGCCCCGCTCCTTCAGAGTTTTACAGCAGAGAACAATGGCGAAAGGGCAGGCATTTGTCTCATTCATTCTTATATGAATGAGACAAATATTCAAATATTTGTTGAGCATCTACTCAGTGCTGGATTCTCCTCTAGATACTGGAGATGAAAACTGAACAAGATTGAGACTCTTGCCATCATAATGCCTGTATTCTAGCTGGGAGAGAAGAGAGGCCAACAGATACTTATTAATTTTGGATTGTGGCAAGTATCATGAGGGAAAAAATGGAAACAGGAACAGACTGGTAGAAGAGAGGGCATGTTAGACAAAATGTTTAGGGTAATTGTGAGGAGCTGGCATTTAAGTATAGTCACATGGGCTTCTCCCATGGGCTCATAAATTAATGCCTCTATTGGTCAAGGAATGCGTGCTTCCTGTCCACTCTGTTAAAAACTTTTTTTTTTTTTTTTTTTTTTAGAAAGAGTCTTGCTCTGTCACCCAGGCTGGAGTGCAGTGGCATGATTTCAACTCACTGCAGCCTCTGCCTCCTGGGTTCCAGGAGGAACCCTCAGACTCCTAGGTAGCTGGGATTATAGGCACACACCACCATGCCCAGCTAATTTTTGTATTTTTAGTAGAGATGGGGTTTTGCCATGTTAACCAGGCTGGTCTCAAACTCCTGACCTCAGGTGATCTGCCTGTCTCGGCCTCCCAAAGTGCTAGAATTACAGGTGTGAGCTACTGTACCCTGCCAAAAACAATTAAAAAAGTTAAATAGTATGTGGATATAGCCTGAGTTTAAAAAATGTTACTATTATAGAAGTATATATGACTAAAGGTGACAGGCCCCCTCCCCGCTCACACTCCACTTGCCTTCCATGGGTTACCAGCATCCACCATTGTGCTCCTGTAGGCCTTTGCTCATGCATTTCCATGCACATGAGATCTCAATATGCAAATTATTTTTAACTTCACTATGTCCTTTATTTTTCCGTTTAACAATATCTTTGAAACCTTTTCATGCAAATGCATAAAAATATTTCTTTTCCTCACTGGGAAAATATTTTGTAAGAAATTATAAAACAAAAGGAAAATATTAAACATTCAGATACATTGATTCAGAGGATACATGGGTGCCACTGTGATTTTTCTCTAGTGCCAAGTGACTGAGATGTTGGAGCTCAGCTTTCATGAACAGTCCCTTAAAAGTTAAGAAGTAAGGTGAAAAATGACAGTGTAAGGGAAAGCTCATCTGAAATTCTGGGATTTAATTCTAACAATGTTTCATAAAAACACAGATGGCCTTGGCTGGAATATATGGTAAGAATCTTTCAAAAGTCCTAATAAATAGAGGTGATCCTACACAGCTATTTGGAGAAAAAAACAGATGTCTTCTTTTGTTGCTTTTTTTGAAGGTTAAAATAAAAAATTCTTCTTAGATTGGAATTATTTGAAAGATGTTGCTCAAGTAGTCACCTCAGAAGGCAGGAAAAAAAATTGGCCATGAATAATGTTGACTGTCGATTATTCTTGAAAGTCTCACAAATGCCAGCTCTATTTGAGCAAAAATGCCCCTGGGCCGGAGTCTAGAAACCCCAAATCATCTGCTTCCAAGACTTCTTAAATTTTGTTGGGTAGGTTTTACTAAGCTGTTTGAATGCCATAGACTTGTTGGATTTCTGGAGATTAGCTGTTTCAATAATTGTGTTAAATCTTACATTGTTTGATATACTAAACAACAAGAGAAACATGTAATAGAATTCAGCCATTGAACTCAGTGAACACCAAGAAAGGAATAAACAAACATTAAGCAAAGCCTAAACTTACAGTCTTCTAGCATGGCCAAATAATATGTTAAGCGTATTCACATACCTTTATCATTTTATTCTCATAAGACTCTAAAGTTGGTAGAGTTGTTCTTATTTAAAAAAAGAAAGTATAACATAAAAAAACTGCATAATGTGTGCAAGGCCATATGGCAAGCAAGTAGTATCACAGCTCTGACCAAGAAAACCATGTTTTTATAAAACATTTTTTTTTCTCAATCAATTTGGAAGTTTATTTTGTCAAGGTTAAGGGCATGCTGGTGACACAGCTTCAGCAGGGTCTGAGAACATGTACCCGAAATGGTTGAGTTACAGCTTGGTTTATACATTTTAGGGGGACAGAAGTTTACAAGCAGACATCAAGTGATACATGTAAAGTGTACATTGGTTTGGTCCAGAGAGGCAGGAAAACTCAAAAAAGTGATGGTGGCAGGGCAGCTTTTGGTTATGGATGGATTTAAAGATTTTCTGATTGGCAGTTGGTCGAAAGTGTTGTTATTATCTAAAGGACTGGAATCAACAGAAAGGAATGTCTGAATGAAGATAAGGAGTTGTGGAGACCAGGGTTCTTACTATGCAGGTGCATCCTCCAAGTAGCAGGCTTCAGAAAGATTAGATGGTAAATATTTCTTATCAGACTTATAAAGGTGCCATACTTTTAGTTAGTCTTTCTGGGATCAGAAAGAGACCTGGAAAGGGAAGAGGATTCTCTATAGAAAGTAGATTTCCTTCATAAGAGATAGCTTTGCAGGGCCGTTAAAAAATATATCAAAGAAATATATTTTAGAGTAAAATACTTTTGATTTCTTTCAGGGCCTGCTATCTATGATTTTGTGATGTACCTTATTGCCACAAAGAATCTGTTTGGTCAGTCTTGAGCTCTCTGTTGTAATGCTAATGCTGATCTGTTGTGCCCCAATTCCAAAGAGAGAAGGGTATAATGACGCATGTCTAATTCCCCATTCCCATGATGGCCTGAGCTAGATTTTCAGGTTTACTTTGGAATGCCCTTGACTGAGAGGGTGTTCCAGTCAATTGGTTGGGAGTTTTAGAATTTTATATTTGGTTTACAATATTGAGATGCTACAGCAAAAAGTGTTAAGTTTATAATTTTCTCAGCTTTTTGAAACATGTGTTAAAATGTATCTCATTTAAAAATATATTTCCTTTGGAACATACATACACACACACACACACACACACTCTCTCTCTCTCTCTCACTCAAGCCTACACATAGCATTCTGTTATTTAAAATGTTATTTTACACTTGAGATTGAACACTCTATTAGTTGTCTATTGCTATGTAACAAATTACTACAAATTTAGCAGCTTTCAACAACATGCATTTATTATCTTACAGCTTCTGTGGATCAGGAGCCTGAACGTGACTTAGCTGAGTCCTCTGCACAGGGTCTCATGAGCAGGCAGAGCTAAAATTCTATGTATCGCCACCTACATTTCCAAGGTGGGATTTTATATCTGTATGATGACACTGGACATGAAATGATTTTATCTCACTTTATCTCACTACCAAGTATCTGTGAGAGAAGTTCCATTTTTCTACATGTACAGAGCATTCTAATGTTTTTAAGGTGCTGCTGCCTGCAGACATCTCATTTGATCTGATAACATATGGGTTAGCAGAGAGAGAAAATACTTGAAGTCTAAATTTTGCAGGAGACAAGCTGACAGAGAGGTGGCCCTGCCTGAGTTCACATTATTGGTAAGTGCAAATGGGAAGATAATCTGCATGGGAACCATGTCTGCATTTAGTGGCTCCGTAGAAAATAAGCCATGGTGCCAGTGAAGAGACTGCCCTGACAAAACCGGCAGGGAGATGGAACCCTTGCTGGACCTCTGGGAAGTGTAGAGAAGTGTGGTAAAGTCATAATATGTGGGATCAGGGAAGCTGTTGAGAACCAAGCATACTGTCAGGGAGCAGAGGGTCCATTTGCTCTGCTATACACTGGGTTCCTTTCTCAGACACATCTTGAGATGGTGCTCTGGAATATTTCTCTCATTAGAGATTGTTCCCAAGGTAAGAGGGAGAAAATCAAATAAAAAAATCTGCTGTAGACCAAATTTGACTTCCTTTAAATATTGCTTACAAGCTTTCTAAAAGAACTGAGAGTATCTACAGGCACTTCAGACTCAGAGAAAATAAAACAAAATGACAGGCTTGTTTCAATTTTTCTTGCATTTGCCTGGCACTGACTTGGTTACAGAATACTTACTTCATTTGGAGCATTGAATTTTTCAGGGCATACAGGCTTTGCCATTACACACTGTGATAGAAAGCATCTCCTGGGTCTTTCATCCTCTGAGAAGGGTCCTACACCACCCTCTTCTGCAGATCGGCCTCACAGAAACCACATATCTATTTTGTGGCTCCCCATCCAGACATAGTGGATGAACTGGGATGAATCACTGCCCCAAATCTGGGACAATCAAATTCTCTGTTTTGTGAATTTGGAATTGATGCTAAGAGATACTATTCGGCTGTCTGAGCAGATCACTTGAACTAAAGACATGCACACTGGGGATTTGTGGGGCAGTCTTCTAGGGTCTTATATACATACATTAAATAGAGTAAGTTGAATAAGGTAATTGAATAAAGTAAGTTGTTTTAGTGAGAGAAGCAGAGGAAAAGGCCATATGATGAAAGGCAGACAGACAGCCTGAATAAAAACGAAAACCTCTCAGTCTCTGCCAGCTTTACAGTTTTCAGTTCTAGCCCCTTGTGGCGTCTGGCTATACATACTATCTTTGACTTCTTTGAAATATCCCTTTTTGTTGACTGCAAAAATGTCCCTACTACAGCTCCTGCCATCAAGACGTGAATCTATGATATGGTTTGTATTTGTGTCCCCACGCAAATCTCAAATTACAAATCTGTTGAATTGTGATCCGCAATGTTGGAGGAGGAGTTTGGTTGGAGGTAATTGAATCATAGGGGTGGATTTCCCTCTTGCTTTTCTCATGATAGTAAGTTCTCACGAGATCTGGTTAAGTGTGCAGCACCTCCCCCTTCAATTCACTCTCTTCCTTTTTCTCTAGCCATGTAAGATGTGCCTCCTTCCCCTTTGCCTCTGCCATGATTGTCAGTTTCCTGAGGCCTCCCCAGCCAAGGTTTCTGTACAGACTATGGAACTTTGAGTCAATCAAACCTCTTTTCTTTATACATTACTCAGTCTCAGGTAGTTCTTTATAGCAATATGAGAATGGACTAATACAGTCTGTTTTCCCTTCCTTGAGTCTGGGCTGACCTTATGAATTATTTTGACTAATAGAATGTGACAGAAATGGAATCGTGTGAGTTTAGAGTCTGAGTCTCAAGCACTTTGCTGATTCCTCCATTGTACTTTTAGGAACCCTATCAAGATGCTTAGTGTAGCATCCTGGATGTCGAGAGCCACATGGCGTAGCCCTTCCCACCACTGCTTCCTTTGCACTAGCTGACAGCCTGTTGATCCTTAGAAATGTAAGAACACACTAGATCATCTGGCTTGGAACTGACCTGCCAGCTCATGCAGAGGCATGAGCAATCTCAGCAGAGATCATCTGAGCTGGACCACACCAGAAAAACTACCCAGCCGATATCCAAAACTAACTTAAATAAAGAGTGCTGTTTTATGCCATTAAGTTTCAAGGTCATTTGTTATGAATTAAAGCTAATTGACATTAATGTATCCTGAAACCCTTCCAGTAAACTCCTCCCAACATATTTTTTCCTTAAGCTAACTTAAAGTCTGTGGTCTTTGTATCTGTGTATGTTTTTACTCACAACCAAAGAATCTTGACTAAGAGAAATTGTATCAATAGAGAGAGCTACAGTTACCAAAGCTACATAAAGAACGTGAAACTGGTTGGCTGAGTCAGTCAAGGCAGCATGCAGAGAGGTTAACTTTATTTGCATTATGTTGCAGTGAAGCACTTGATTTAGGACGGAATCCATCCCAACGATAATGGAAGCCCATAAAACATACTTATCTTACTCTTTACCTTTCTTGCAATTTTTGTCCTGCAGGATGCAATGTATTCTCTGGTCTGGTAACCAATGTATGATGTTGCTAAGAAGATTTTTGCTTCTGGTAATCATTTTTTTTGAGTGGGAATGTTTGTGGTTCTACTGATAGCTTTCTAATTTTACCATTTAATCATTATGTTGCAGAATAAAAACAGAAAACTATTTTTTCTGGATAAAATGAAGCCTAATCTGTAGAAAAAAAGGGACTAATCTGGGAATCGTTCATTTTGAGAAGAGAGGCCCATTGATGATATTTTAGGATTCAGTTGCTAGATATGATTGATAGGATTGTCCCCTTTAGGAAGAGGGTGACTGGGAGTGTAGTTCAGTGTAAGATGGTCAAGTCATACATGGCAGGGAGACCTTTTAATAAATGGGAAGAAAGGTAGGGGTGTGTATGTGTGTGTGTGTGTGTGTGTGTGTTGTGTGTCTGTCTGTGTGTATGTGTATGTATAAGGCAAAAGGAACAAAAGACAGGGGTGTATGTACAACCTAGATGCCCCTTTTCCTGCATACAGTTCCCCTCCTGCTAAGACTAGATTCCCAGCACTATGTTTGCACCATTGTTGATGGGCCAGGGATGGATACCTACCTATAGCTGGGCAAAACTCCCTTTTTTTTTTTCTAGGAATTTGAAACTGTGAGTGAGAGATACTTCTTGGTTTCTCTGTGACTTGTATGAATCTCAAAATTGAAACTAAGGAGCTATGGAACACCCACATTTAGCCACATGTGTGTAGAAATATTGAAAGCCAGTCTTGGGGAGAGGGAAGGAAAGAGAAAAATAAGGTTCCAGGTTCCAGCTTCCTGATAATTTCCTAGTAGCTGAATCTGGCTCTTGAGTTTCACCAAATATCCTGGCATCTTCTAATAAATTCCCCTCATGATTAAGGGTAATTTAAAGTGGGCATCTTCTACTTGTAATCAAGAGAGTGTCAACTAAGGAAAGTTCACATCAGTGAGGAAGGAGTTATTATGATTTTCTTAAAAACAGTTTAAAAAAGTATTTGCCAAGGCCTGGTTACATCTAGTTTCTAGTTTATTTTCTGATACTTATGCCAATTGCCAATCTGGGGTCCAAATATATTGTGTGCTACTTAAAATTCAGGTGACATTCTTATTTGCATTATTCTATTTATATTTCTAGAATAAAAATATTTTTCTATTGTTGGATATTTAAATAGACATATCTATTTTTTCTTTCAGTGAATTAAGTTTTGAATATATCCTCCATAAATCTGTGATTCATTTTTGAAAAATGAATATAAATATCTGTTAATACAAGCATATTTTATAAGGGAAACATTATCATCAATTCAAAATATTATATCTGCTTAACAACAAATGCTCCTTTATCCTGTCTTTTTCCCTAGTGGTAATTGTTCTTGGAGTTTATAAATCAATAGAGCCCCAGTTATTTACACAGGAAATAGAAATATTGCATCTTTTAAAGAAAAATCAATTTAGATTTAATAATGATGCGTAAAGTCTTTCAGAAATCTAGTTTGAAAGTTATGCCATTTAAATTGATTTCTTACTTTGGAGTCTAGGCAAAAAACTTAAAAGCTTTTCACGAAAAGAAAAAATATTTCGAAGGCTGGGTTGGTAAAGTACATAGTTAAGGGCTGATAAGAAGAATTTCAAGCTAGCTTGATCAGTGTAGACGAGAAAATACACTCAAATAATGTATCCTGCTAAAACAACTAGGAAGAAGTTATCTCTATTAGTGATCCTCATTAACCAACTCAGTCCTTGAACTGGCTACTTCTGTTTGTGTTAGCATCTTGAGCTCTTTGGTTGTGACAAAGATTCACTATGGAATCTGAAAGAATGTCAATAATATTATTAAAATCATCATGGCAAAGAAGGTTCCAGAATGAGCCACTGTACTCTCCTCCCCCAATGTTCTGAAAAATCTGAGCACTGGACAGATAAAAAGTTATAAACAGACAAACCTTGCTTTATTATTAGAGAAGATGATCACCTTTGGAGAATGGATGCAGCTCGATTTCAATGTGAAAAACAGATTCGAAAAAATTTTTCCCAAGTTTGCCCCATTATAGATTTTTGGTTTACACCAATGTGTATGGGCATTGTTGTAGCATTTTAACCTGCAAAGGCACTTTTTATAGAATTTGGTCCAATGTACTCATCAAATGGCAAAACTGAGGCCCAGAAAGATTTGATAGCCTTTTTAGAATTATGAAACCAATTTGACATAACTGTAGAACGAGTGATGAAGCAGGTCTTATTTTTGAGTGCTTATTATGTAGCAGGTACTATGCCAAGAATATTGTATACATTTTCTCATTTTGATTCTGACAATCCTATGATGTTTGTATCATCATTACACAATATTATTCTTATCATAGATAAGGAAACTGAGGCAGAGGGTAAAGTACCTTGCTCAATGTCCTTGCAGCCTAGAAGTGGCAGGGCTATGTCTGAATTCCAAAGCTTAGGCTCCCACCCGTACCCCTAAGGCCATGGACCTTCCCACTACACTTCATGCACTTCATCTCTATCAGAACTTTGTAAGGCCTTATAGAAAGGTTCTCTACTCAAAGAACAGTTTGCATTTTAGTAATAGGCAATGTAGATATTTGAAAATATTTTTAAATAATAGAAGTTGAAAGGCAGCTTCGATTTGAATAGTATGACATTAAATGTAACATGTACTTTTTAAGCAGAATAGTGACATTTTGTTATAATTCAAGGGAATAACCTGACTCTTAATATTTAACAATGATTCTGAATTTGACCATAATATTCTTATTTAGAAAATGTTTTATTCACTATGCATTTAGATATTAGACTAATTTGTGATGGAAAATTTCACTAAGCAGCTGTGTCTTCATTTGCCATATGCCACATTCTCTCCAAGCCAGACATGATGAAATCTGATTTACATTTGGGAGAGACCAGCTGCCTCCCCAGTAAATACGTTCACTCAGTGCTGTTAGGTAACAGTAGCCTACTAACCAAGGACCAAATGATTCAAGCATTCTGCAAAGAGGAACTGGTTTAGTAGGAAGGTATATTAAAAAAAAAAAACACCGTGAAAGTTACTAAATAAAACACTGTGAAAGGTACAGTTACTTGTTAAAATGGAAATTATTAATAATAAAATGTATTTTAATTTTAATTAAAATTAAATAAATTGAATTAAACTTATAGTAAAAATCATAGTTTTCAGTTACAAGTGATGATAACATAATCCTACAGTAGTGTCTGGTTATTGAAGTAAAATAAACCTATTTTCTGGCCTCCTGGACTGCCTCAAAGACTTTTGACAGAAATGTTCAAATATGTGGACAGAAACTTCTGAAAGCTTAATGCTTAAATCTCTGTCATAAAGATGATGATATGCTTAGTTCTTGAGAAAGAACAATGAGCAGAGAAAAGAGACGACCTAAGTTTGAATTTTAGTTTGGCTGTTAAATCTTTGCATGAGTGAAATAGGTCATTTACTCTCCTGTGTTTTCCTTTCCGCCTTCAAAATAACAACAGCAGCAGCAGGGACACACTTACGTAGCAATTAAAATACGCCAGGTACTGTTCTAAGCACTTTTTCACATACTAACTTAACCCTAAACCCTTCTGAGATGATAAGTATTAGCATTATTTTCATTTTATAGATAAGGAAGCTGACCTATAAAATGAAAATAATGCTAATACTTATCATCAGTGATGGAACTAGGATTCAGCTCCAGAATCTGTCTTAACTACAACTCATTTTCATCAATTGAGGGGGTAAAAATCTCTGGATTATTAAAGACCTTTTAAAAGACAAATTACAGAAATCTTCTTAAATTGATTTAGTAAGAAGAAGACTTTACTTGCTTGTGAAACTTCAGTGTCAAGGGTAGATCAGGCACAGGTGGATCCAGAAACTTAAAGTCAAGAATCTTTCTCCATCTCTTGGCTCTTCCTTCCTCCATGTAAAGTTTTATCCCCAGGAGGCACTCCCCTTATGTTGGGTCCCTGCAGTTCCTGGCATGTATCCTTAAATCTCCAAATCCAGTGTAGATGACAGCACCTGAACACCTCTCAGCTGAGCCTCATTGATTCTGATTGGTCTGCTTGGTTTATGGCCCATCCCTGAACCAATCACAGTGGCCTGGAGAACAAGACGTTTGGATGGGCCTGGGTCCCATATCACTCTTGGAGCCAAGGGTGCATTTAGTGTGACCTGAACCATATGGGCAAAAAACGACAGATGGCCACCCCAATTAGATTGTTACTTCAGCAATTTCCAGCATTAAAAGCCTGCAAATTTCTGCCAGTGGGAGGTGAGAGGAAGTGGTAGGGAAGAGGGAAGAGAAGACTGTGATGTATATATTTATACGTGGATTACCAAACCTCATTTCCCGCTAGTGACTTCAAGGACTCCTTTGCTACTTTTCCTAAGAAACTGGAATACTGAATGACAAAGACTTATGTAAAAGTTTTATTTTCATGCTATAATTTTATAGTATTTAAAACTGGCAACCACCTAAAACTCCAATAGTAATGACTGGTTAAATAAGGTATAGTATATCTACACAACAGAATATTATTTACTTATAAGAAATGATGTTTTCAAATAATAATTATATGTGAAACAAGTTAAATAGGTAACGTTTACAGCTATAAAAAAGAATGAGTTCATGTCCTTTGCAGGGACATAGATGAAGCTGGAAGCTGTCATTCTCAGCAAACTAACATAGGAATAGAAAACCAAACACCACATGTTCTCACTCATAAGTGGGAGCTGAATAATGAGAAAACATGAGCACAGGGAGGGGAACATCACACACTGGGGCCTGTCGGAGGGTGAGGGGCAAGGGGAGGGAAAGCATTAGGACAAATACAAATGCATGCAAGTCTTAAAACCTAGATGACAGATTGATTGGTGCAGCAAACCACCATGGCACATGTATACCTGTGTAACAAATTATAACAAAGCTGCATGTTCTGCACATGTATCCCCAAACTTAAAGTAAAATAATAACAAAAAAAAAGACTTCACAATTGTTGGAATTGATTAAAATATCCAAATTCAATTATTAACTATATTCCTTACAGTTCATCCAAATTCTGCTTTGGATATAGTCAGTGTTTACTAATTTATGTTGTCAAATCAATAAATGGAATGAAAAACTGCATATCCTTTAAAAATAATGTTAATTAGAAAAAGCAGAATACAAGAAAAGTATATAATGTACTCCTGATTTCACTGAAGAAGAATAATCTTTTCTCCCTATATACAGGAAAAGCACTGATGCAGAAATTCATGAAAGTATCAACAGTGGCTACCTCTTGGTGGTGGCAATAAGAGAAAGGAGAGCATAAAACTACATTGTTTTATACTTGTCTACATTTCCAAATTTTCTGCAATAAACATGTAAAATATGTATAAGCAGGAAAATCCCTTAAAGGGGTTGAATGGATGACTTTGAACTTGTTTTGTATCTGCCAAATTCATGCCAATTTACAGAGAAGAAATGTAGATAATACAAGAATCAAACAAAAATACTCTTTAACTAAGAGTTGGTTTTATTTGCCTACTTCAAAGGCTGTTTTGTGAGTTCTTAAGTAACTAGAAGGCTTGATTACATACTTGAAGAATATTTATACAGGTGTGCCTAATTCAAGGGCACTTGTTATAATGCCAGAAAATTTAAACTAATAAGATAAGGATAATGATTTCTATTACAAAAATATTAATGATATCACAAGATCACACAAGCATTGTAAAATTCCACTAGATATATAGAAACCTTCTCTGTGCATTTTAATGATGATTCAGTTTCTAAAAATTCTGTTTGCAAGCCACTTTTCAGAGGAGTATATCTAATGTGTCCAGCAAGATAAGATTAAACTGTATAAAGCTGTAAAACTTAGAGTAGCTGGATTTGATACATACACTTAAAACATAACTGATAAAAATCACATCTAGTTCGTTCAATTGTCCTCAAAGGACCATGGAGTAGAAGCTGAAATATTTAATCATCTTCATCATTGTCGTTATTATCATAATCTCATTGTTTTAGATTTCAGCATAATTTTATATATAGGAACGAATCATCTATTCTGAGAAACACATTGTTGGGTCATTTCATCATTGTGTGAACATCCTGGGG
This sequence comes from Aotus nancymaae, assembly GCF_030222135.1. Classification (NCBI taxonomy): domain Eukaryota; kingdom Metazoa; phylum Chordata; class Mammalia; order Primates; family Aotidae; genus Aotus; species Aotus nancymaae. The sequence goes on from NW_026988454.1 coordinate 79,579,124, forward strand.
CATACTTCCACAAACCTAGATGGTGTAGCCTACTGCACACCTAGGCTATATGGTATAGTCTATTGCTTCAATCTATTACAAAGCCAGATAGCATGTTATTGTACTGAATACTGTAGGCAAGTATAACACAATGGTAAGTTTTTGTGTATCTAAACATGGAAAAGGTACAGTAAACATATGGTAAAAACATAAAAAAATGGGACACTTGTGTAGGGAACTTACCATGAATGGAGTTTGCAGGACTGGAAGTTGCTCTGGTTGAGTCAGCGAGTCAGTGTTGAGCGAATATGAGGGCCTAGTACATTACTGTATACTACTGTAGACTTTAAAAACACTGCACAGTTAAGCTACACTAAATTTGTAGAAAAACATTTTCCTTTCTTCAATAATAAATTAACCTTAGCTTATTAACTTTTTTACTTTGTGAACTTTTTAATTAGGCCGGGCATGGTGGCTCATGCCTGTAATCCCAGCACTTTGGGAGGACGAGGTGGATAAATCACCTGAGGTCAGGAGTTCGAGACCAGCTTGGCCAACATGGTGAATCCCCGTCTCTACTAAAAATACAAAATTTAGCTGGGCGTGGTGATGCATGCTTGTAACCCCAGTTACCTGGGAGGCTGAGGCAGGAGAATTGCCTGAACCTGGGAGGAGGAGGTTGCAGTAAGTTGGGATCACGCCACTGCACTCCAGCCTGGGAGACAAGAGTGAAACTCTGTCTCAAACAACAACAACTTTTTAATTAAACCTTTTTGACTCTTTTTGCAATAACAGCTTAAAACACATTGTATAGCTATACAAAAATATTTTCAGTCTTTATAATCTTATTTTATAAACTTTTTTCTATTTTTAAAAATTTAAAATTTGTCTTTTTCAGACTTTTTTTTGTTAAAAATGAAGATACCAATGCCTATAATCCCAGCACTTTGGGATGCTGAGACAGGTGAATTATTTGAGGTCAGGGGTTTGAAACCAGCCTGGCCAACATGGTGAAATCCTCTCTACTAAAAATCCAAAAAAATTAGCTGGGCGTGGTGATGAGTGCCTATAATCCCAGCTACTGGGAGGCTGAGGCAGGAGAATCGCTTGAATCCGAGAGGCGGAGGTTGCAGTGAGCAGAAATCACACCATTGTACTCCAGCGTGAGCAACTGAGCAAGACTCAGTCTCAAATAAATATATACATACATACATACATGCATACATACTAGATACACATGCATTAGCCTCAGCCTACACAGGCTCAGGATTATAAGTATTGCTGTCTCTATTTACACATCTTGTCCCATTGGAAGGTCCTTCAGGGGCAATAACATGCATGGAGCTCTCATCTCCTATAATAACAATGCTGTTTTCTGGGATACCTTCTGAAGGACCTGCCTGAGGGTGTTTTACAGTTAAACTTCTTTTCTTTTCTTTTTTTTAAAAATTAAGTAGGAACACATTCCAAAATAATGATAAAAAAGTATAGTACAGTAAATATATAAACCAGTAACATAGTTGTTTATCACCATTAGCCAGTGTTATGTACTATATGTAATTGTATGTGCTGTACTTTTATACAACTGGCAGTGCAGTAGGTTTGTTGACACCAGCATCAACACAAGCACATGGGCGATGCATTCTGCTACAACAACATTGCAATAACGATGATGTCACTAGGCTGCAGGAATTTTTCAGCTCCATTGTAATCTGTGGGACCACCATCATATATGTGGTTTGTGGGTGACCAAAATATTGTTAATATACTGCACGGTCGTCTATTACCTTATTTTATCCTGGTAAGTCTGTTATGATCATCACTCTTATGAGATAACTAAGGTATGAAACAAATAAATGGCTTTTCCAAGGTCACACACACAGCAAGGTGTAGAATTCACATCTCTTAATCATCGACTTGCTGTTCTTACATCACCACCTATAAAGTGGAACTGGATTCTCAGCATTAATAAAACCAATAAAATCTTGATATTGTATAGAGCTTTATATTTTACAAATTTTTTGACATAGATTATCTAATTTCAGTCTAAGAACATTAGTATGAGATAAAACTACCAGGTGATACTGAATTGAATCTTTATCAAACAGCTTCTCATGTCTTATCATATTGTGGCAGGCAGTGTCTCAGATGACTCTCAGCGATTTGATTCCTCTAGGTATTCCTCCCACTGTGTAATTCCTTCCCCTTAAGTTGGGCTGGAACTAGTGACTTGTCTCTAATGAGAAACACAGCAGAAGCCATGGGACGTCACTTCTGATATGAGGTTACAAAGACTGTGGCTTCCATTTTGGCACCTTTCAATCTTAGCCCTTGCTCCAAGGAAAGCAATCATCTGGTAAAACACGCTGCTTTGTTGGTAGCCCTATGTGGTAGCAAAAGAATGTCTCCAGCCAGCAGCCAGCTGGGACCTGAGGCTTGTTAACAGCCGCATGAGTGAGCTTGGAAGCATCTCTTTCCCCAGTCGAGCCTTGAGATGTCTGCAGTCTTGGTTGAAAGTTTGCAGCCTGTGAGTGAGAGATCTGAGCCACAGGACCCAGCTAAGCCATACCCAGATTCCCAACCCATAGAACTATGATAAAATAGATCATGAAAACCTGTTGTTTTAAGCCGTTAGGGTTTCGGTAATTCATTATTTAGCAATAGATAATGAATATACATATTTAATCCTCCTAATAGCCTATGACATAGTACTGTTATGCGAGCCCTAACAAATGAGGAAACTGAGGTTTGGTGATGTGAAAGCAGTTAACGAATGGCAGAGCTGGGATATAAACCTGGACTCCAGAGCTTGGGCTTAAGCCTCATGCTGTGTTACTCCCTAGGAGTATAACACAAGCTGCAGTTTGAAATCACAGGTGAGAATGAATCACAATAGCGTAATTTGCTTTGAGAAACTTCCCTTAAAGGAGGTTGAAGTAGACAGGGCATGTATTATTGTCCCCATTGTAATGACTGCAGACCATGCAGCTCATGGGGTATCAACCCAGGCCCTCTGACTCTAGGTCCATGGAGTTGAGCCTGTGCTTCACCTCCATGCCAGTACCGTGGCACTCATAGTACATTCAGCAAGCCCTGAGCAAGCTGGCGGGAGGTTGGGTGACATCCACAGGACAGGTCAATTTGTTCGTTGGAGGGCATTTCATGAGATGCAATATATTTAAACAGGCATGGGTTAACACCCTATCCTCCTGGCTGTGGGTAGATCCTCTCACCCTTAGATTCAGACTCATTTTACTAAACAGGCAAAACATAGCTACAAATATCACATATTTTAATATAACAGAAATATGTGGTAATAATCTGTAATCATTAATTATTAATTAAATGCATGTTAATGGTACATAAATCTGAGACAGGGCATCCAGTACACTTAAGGCAATGTGAGAGATTATCTCGAAACCAATGGGACCTGGCTGGACATCTTTTGTGCTGGAGAAAATTATTCCATCTGCATCACAAGAGCATTGCCTCTGTCACCAAGCTGAAACTAATCAAGTCTTGTGAGCTTTGAGACTTTTGCTTCCTCTAAAGTCATTTTTCATCCCTTCTTGGTAAGATGCTTCATTTATATGTAAGTCACAAAACCCTGGGGTCAGTACACTCTGGTTCTCCAATGCCTGAGACACCAAGTAAAGCCTCAGTTGGCCTTAGAAACAGGCTTGCTGTGCTGCAGAGAGGGTGAGGAGATTACATTATTTTACCAGTTTACAATCTATGAAATAAAATATGCTTGCCAATATGAATGTATATTGTAAATGATTTATTTGCTAATTGTAAATTAAGTTACATATTTAATGCTTGATTTCTTGGCATTCTGTGTAAGGAACTGAATTAGGCTCAGAGGGAAAGAATGATAGGAATGTTAAAACAATTCAGATGAAAGCATAATAGAAGAGGAAATCATGCTTCCTTCCTTGAATGTTTACTTAAATTATGCTGAACCATATGGTAGGATAGTATTTATGGATTACTCTATTTCAAATGCTGGTGTCAGGTAAAATAATTCCTTGATGAGGGCAGGATTCAACATTAAAGTTTGCACTATGTAATGAAGTTTAAAACGTAAGGTACCTAAGTGGGTACACAATTCTTGTTCACTTATAATTCACAGGAAAGAATTAGTTACAATGACAGACTACACTGTCAGAAGTCATGTAAGGATAAGTACTGAATTCAGACGGATGACTTTGGAATATGGAGTCCTTTTCTGCAGATTATTCTTCCTCTATCTTCCTCAGATGAGGTGGGCTTTCCTTTCCAATTTTTCTTGTATGCCAACAGCATCTTTTCCACCTCTCAGGCACGTTTTCTGACCAACAGTGTACAAGCATGATATAAATCCCTATGATTACATTGTTGCTAACCAGGCAAGCGATTGTAGGAAGCCACCTTACTGAGTTCTCTCATTCTTTCTAATGGCATTTTTATTTATCCACTTGAGTTTCCTAGTAGCTAATTATTCAATATGTAATTAATAATAAAGCTTTTCCCTGACCAATATTTATAACACTTATTTCTCCTTCCTTCCCTCCCTTCCTGCCTTCCTCCCTTCCTCCCCCTTCCTTCCTTCCTTCCCTCCCTCCCTCCCTCCCTTCCTTCCTCTCTTCCTCTTCCTTCCTTTCACTACATTGGTTATAACATTCAGATAAGTGTCAAATAATGTTGGTAATAGCAGGCATCCCTCTTGTATCCCGATTGTGTTTTACTAATAGCATATTGACAATTGTTTGAGAAGGATATCCTGATTGTGAAAAACTGTTCTTTTCTATTCCTAGTTTTCTAAGAATTTTAAAGAAATTATGGATATATGTTGAATTTTATAAACGTTTGGTAAATTTTCAGCTGACCCTTGGCTCATTGATGTGATATTCTTACTCATTTACAAAGGCAATTTGAGTTCCCTGTAAAGAAAATTCTGGTAATAAAATATTTGCAATATATTTTCTTACTTAAAGATGACATGTCTATAATCAGTGCTAGTTCTCTGAGAGTAAGTTCTGTTACATGCCTTTTGTTTATGGGGCTGTAATAAACATTTATTTTTGCACATCATGCAGAACCCTGTAGATCGATGCTACCTAAAGTGTGGTCTATAGATTAGCAGCATCAGCATCACCTGGAAGGTTGTTAAAAATGCAAATCCATGGTTTTACCCCACACTACTGACTAGAAGCTTTGCAGGTGGGGGCCAGGAGTCTGAAGTTTGACTCCTGGTGGTTCTTCTGCACACTAAGGGGTGAGAAGCATCATTATAGAGTATGCAGAATTCATGTGACTCTCTGGGTGCAAATCAACTGCAAATGGAACTCCTAAGTGACAGACTGGGGCCGGTTTCTTCTCCTGCATGCTTAAAGAAATAATATGTCAGTGGATTCAGAGTTTGGGGATTCATGGTTGGAGAAGGTAGCACTCAAGGGCATGCTCTGGGTCTTGAGGACGTAGCTGAACTGAGGCAAAGTTTAGGAATTAAAAGAGAACAAATCTTGTCGACAGAGTTCAGGGCAGTGGAACTCAGCCTGTACTTATTTCTCCTTATTTTCTACAAGGCCAGCACCATACACTTCACCTAAATTGAGGCCGGGATTATTTATACAATTCCTCTCACAGGAACAATAATGTAAAAAAAAAAATATTTATTTTTTGCGGGTACACTGTGCATATTTATGGGGTACATGAGATATTTTGCTACAGGCATGCAATGTGTAATAATCACATCAGGGAAAATGGGGTATCCATCACCTTAAACATTTATCCTTTGTATTACAAACACCCCAATTATACTGCTTTAGTGATTTAAAAATAAATGATTAAATTATTAAAAAAGAAAACAGTAATTGTAATAACAGCTATAATTTCTTCACAGCCTATGCAGCATCAATCTTTCTTTACTCCTTCCAGTTGGTATTTAAGGCAGGAGTTATTATTTCCATTTTAGAGATATGAAAACTGGGGTGCAGACTGGGTAAATAACTTATTTCGGGTCATGATAAGAACAAAATGAGGGAGAACATTAAATTACAAACAAGAGAAGCGAACTGGAGAACTGGAATAAGAACGTCACAGAAAATTAAGACAACGAAGGTCAAATAGCCAATGGCATGCTTAAAAAACCCCATGTTTCTTTAATAATGATATTTTTGCAGACAGCAAAACTATTTCTGAAAGGAGTCAAAGAAAAGGAGAAAGTAAGTTGCATCTAGGAATAGAGCTGGGATGGATGCAGAAAACAGAATGTAATTCTGCCCTTTCTAGGTCATAAAAACTTTGCGGAGTGGCTCTTGCTAGGTATTCACTGAATACAGGTGTGTGAAAGCCAGAAGCAGCAGCCCCAGCAACAAAGGCAAAGACAATGAATCATCAGGTCAGAGGCATCAACTTTAGCCACAGGGCTGCTGTCTGATGCGAGAGGAGTTTTCCTGGCAGAGTCTGCTCTGCCTTCTTCAATGTAGCCCCTTTTTGAAAAGTGTACAGCATAACATTTCTTTGCAGGATACTGTCACTGAGTTGAATAAGCAGAAATAGTAAAGGGAGGTTTTTCATGAGCAGTTTTTTTGTTGTATTTCAGTTGTTATGCAGGTTCAGTCATGAGAAAGCTATAGTAGTTTATTTCAAGCATTAATTAAATCAAAGTAATACCATCTCTCTCACACACACACACACACACACACACACACAATTTCTTGATGATCATCTAAAAAGTTCTCACTGAAGAAAGTTATCACTATACCTTCTCTACCCTTTTAAGAGAAGTTCTTCATCCAGGGGCCACATGTTTCTTAAGATTTCTGCCTCTCACCATAGCCACAGCTGTTGGGATTGCTGTCAGAACAGTCTTCGGCTGACAGCCCCTTTAGGAATGTCCTCAGCTGCAGAAAGCTGCCTCCCCCAAGATCATGCCTTGAAGACCACACTCAGTGACTATGCGAGGAAGGAAGACCTCCTATTTTGGTTCGTCTTGGGACAACTCTCTTGGATCATTTTAGCTCAAAGCTGCTCACCATGGGGTCAGCTGTGAGTGTTGTTGGGCCCATTTTGCAGCTTAACCCAATCCTGCTTCCTTCTTTTATTCCGTCAGTGTGGTTCCCAAGGGCATTTCCTAATAAACATCCTGCATATTAAACCCCATCTCAGAGCCTCTTACTTTGAGAACCCAACCTGACGTATGCCCCAAAGGCATTCCTAATCACTTTCTAATGATGCAAAGAACATACTGCATGGACAGTCTACTTGTATTTTCAGATACAGTTAGATCTTCCATGAAGGGTTGGAACCTGCCTTTCCGAACATTTTGTTAACTGGATATGTCCTCTTGAATCGGCCAGATAAAGACTATCTTCTACAAATTCTACTTCCTTTACGTCTATTCATTTCCCCTGAATTCTATCTTGTATCTAAAAGGTAAAACAAAGTTTTAGCTGATTCATCATCATCTCCTTCATTTTGTAATTGTGCTGCTAAAAGGAGACGAAATTGAGGGGAAAAGCAAATGATTCACAGGTCAACAGTTCAGGAAATATGGAGTATCATATTCCTTTTTAGGTGGCTACCCCTTACCATTTGCAGGTGGGGATGGGGGCTGTTGTAGGAGAAAGGGGCCTAGTGAGAACTATGTGAGACAGTGAGAAAATAATCTGTGCAGAAGCACAGATTTGGAGTCACTTTAGGCAATCCTTTTAGCCTTTCTGAGATGCAATAAATATGTTCTTATTCACTCTCCTGTGTTCTCAGTCATGGTGAAGGGAAACATCATCTACCAGGTTTAGAAATTAGGAGTGTTCTGCATTCAGTCCTTCCCTTCACTCCTCACATCCATTTAATCTCAACACATCATTTTCTTCTTCTCCTATAGCCCAAATTCATCTGGTTTCTGTTTTTCTTTCTCCATGTCAACCGTTACTGCCTGGTTCTGGCTCTCACTGTGGCCATTGCCTCTACCAGGCCCACTTTCTTCCACTCCATATTATAGCCAGAGTGATTGTGCCACTGCACTCCAGCCTGGGCAACACAGAGAGACTCTGTCTCAAATAAAACAAAATATCAACATTCTTTAATGATTCCCCTGAAGGTAAAGTCCAATCTCATAGGCTCCTCTCCACGACTCACACACACTTCTCAAACCTTCTCTCCGGTTTTTCCCAGGTGAGTTCACTGCCACTCACTCTGAGCTTTTGGCACTTCTCTAAAAAGGACAGCAGGATAGTGGTTTGATGACAAATATAATTTTTTAATGAATGATTGAATGGTGAGGCCAATAATATCTTGAAGTGCTTTTGTAAGTATTAAATAAAAGAATGTATGTGCAGCTCTTACCTTAGTTCCTGAAACATAGCAGACACCCAGTATATCACCTCCTTCTTCCTTTTCTCTTCCCTACCAGTGCAGATGAATGAACTCATAACTCTGTACATTATTAGGATATTGTAGCTAAAGTCACTTTTTGGGAATTATTCCCTATGAATCTCACCATCTATTTGGTGTTTACTCCAAAAAGACACTCTGGCTTATCTTCAATTCCCAAGAATGTGAATCTTGACACAAATTTAACTTTCGTGAGTAGACTATCCCTCCAAAAACCTATACCTTAATGTTTGAGTCAGATCCTTCCCAAATCTCTTAGAAATATCACCACATGCTCATTATCTGATAAAGCAATAAAGAACAGCCGTATCAGAGGAAAGACTATCATAGGGTCTGGGTTTACTTTATTTGGGCACGTTAGGTAGGTGGGATCATTAGCAGGACCTGAGAGTTTCAGAACTGCTTGCTGCTGGTGCTGGTAGCTATTTCTCAAAATATTTTTTTCTTGCTATAAAATGCTTTCCTTCTCACACCAGATTTCATAAAGACTTCCCATCTGGTCTGCACTGATAACTCGAATCCAGAGATGCTCATTCCTCTTACAACTTGTAGCTTAAAATGATCCAGATGCAGAAGGATTAGGTTTTATAGCTTCTTCTAAAGGATTTTGTCTTCTTAATCCTACAACTGCTTATGTTGAGAATTGATCAACATGAGAGAGCACTAACAATAAACCTATTAAAGTATCCCACTGGCTATTTGTACTTTTCATGTGACATGTTTTAAGGGAATGCAAAAATGGAATAAAAACACTGACACCTATTTGGCTAAGGACTGCAGTAAACCAGGCAATCCACAGTGGGTGAGACAAAATAAGAGAATGAAAAATGAAAGACAAAATTAGAATCAATCTGTATTAGAAAGAGGATTCTCAAGAATTTTACCAATTTGTTGTAATCCAGAAAATATGCCAATTGAATGAATGATCTCTATAAATTCTGGTTCTCAGTTTCTTAATCCACAAAATGTGGGAACAAATGAAAAGTAGCTGGGATTGTGATGAAAATCGTTTTATCTCCAGGAAGATGAACTTTGTTAAGTTGATGGACCTAAGCCCCAAATTTTAGGGGCCCCAATACTGGCTCTAGAAAATGATTCAGGGAGGAAAAAACAGGAGAAGCAAGCCACTCTAAAGTGCTGCTGCCCCATTTCTCTTCTCTGTTCATCTGTCGTCTCGTCACTTACTATGGCATACTCATCTTCAATGTTTCCTGGGGTTTATGTTCATATAATTTCACACATAATAAAAATCTGGTAGGTGGAGAAGAAAGGAGTATAAAGCATGAAATACTAAACTCACCTCTGCCTTGAAATGGCCTTGATAATTTGTGGCATAAAAAGTAAGTTCCTACTTGGTAGAAATTCAGCTTTTGGGCAGTCTCAAGCTTATTTTTTTTTGTGTGTAAATAACCTTGTAGAAATAGAGGGAATGCTTTCCAATATTGGAATATTAGATTTGATCTTTCACTTTTAAAGGGTGGTGTAGAAATATAATTTCAAGGTGGGCAATAAAAACAAACATGAAAAAAATGACCTGTGAGTAAAAGTGAGATGTAGGGAATCGGATACTTGATTAATGAGAAGATGATACAAAAGTTCAGGGCCTGAGGCTTTCTGCAAAGAGACCTACTTTCTTTTTCTTTCTTTTCCTTTCTTTCTCTCTCTTTTTCTTTGAGACAGGGTCTTGCTTTGTCATCTAGGCTGGAGTGCAGTGGCATGAATTTGGCTCACTGCAACTTTGGCCTTCTGGGCTCAAGCCATTTTCTTACCTAAATCTCCCAAGTAGCTGGGACTACAGGTGCACACCACTATACTTGGCTCATTTTAAAACTTTTTGTAGAGATGAGGTCTCACTGTATTGTCCAGGCTGGTCTGGAACGCATGGACTCACGTGATCCTCCTGCCTTGGGCTCCCAAAGTGTTGGAATTACAGGTGTGAGCCATCATGCCTGGTGGAGATCCAATTTTCATTTGAAGCCTTGGTATCTTGGTGGTGGGGGTAGCATATTGACCCCACCTGGGCAATGGGAGGTGTTTGAGCCGGGTGGGGACAATGTGCTGCAAATGATACATCCTACCTCCGTCTTCAAGAATAACCCTATCACGCAGCAGAAAATGAAAATGTATTGCAGTGTTATCTGGACTAGAGATGTGTCCTGGATTTCGTCTCTTCCTAGGTACCACCTCTGAGAATCCCTGACTTTGTTTTTTTCCTCAAAACAATGGAAACTTTATTTACATGATTGCTGCTGACCAGGCATCAATAAGAAGAAATGGGAAGGAAATCTTTTATATAGACACCAGAATGGCTAACAAAGGTGACATCATGTTGAGTTGCAAGGGAGACACAATTCCCTTGGGCAGATGTTGAGAGACATGAGTCTCCATGAACTTGGTCTGGGACTATGCCTTGAATGAAGTCATCACGGCAGAAGCGGAAAGAATGAAAACTTGAACTTACTATGTTTGTGATGTTATTTCTGTGGAATTTAAAATTTGTCAGCTGGTGGATACACATTGTTAATTTGAATACTCTTCATTATATAAATAATCTGCTAAGTCTTCATCCCTGGAAATTGTTATGGAAGTGAAAACAATCACCTAAAAGAATATTTGAACATGCATATACCGAATGACCAGAGTCATGGCCACATTTTTAAAGGCTCTTTTCTAGCTCTGTCATTAGAAGTCTCAGTTGAGATCTATAGCAATCCTTGGAGCTTCTGCAGCCCATATCAGGTGATGATGACACAATAGTTAAGTTCTATCAACAATGATGAATCGAGATTTGACTGAGTTTCTCTATATAGCTCTCTTAGTGATGAAATACCTGGGCAGAAGTACTTCTCCCACCTCTATGCAGCAAAATAGTGGTGCTATGCAATTTTAGAAATAAACAACACACTTTGTTTTCAATATGATCAGAAACTGAGCTGAGTCCCACTTAGGAGGTCTGCTTCATCATCACAACTCTGTGGGCTAGAGGCTAAATCTCTGAAGGGAGAAAAAAGGCAGGAGGTATATTTTGTGCATTTGTTAAATGGGCCTCAAACGCCTCCATTCATTTATTTGTTGAAGACAGGGTCATCTCATTTAATTCAGCAGGAAAACAACTCTACCAGAGAGAAAAGCTGTCTCAATCTTCTCTGTATTTCAAAGGTATTTCAAATATGCTCCTCGTGAAGGAGGTTGCACAGGGAATCAGACCCAGGTGCCTGCTTTGCGCCTGTTGCACAGGGTTAAGTAAGGGAAGCCCCTGACTCACAAGTGCATCTGGCTGTTTAAGGTTATGCATATTGTGTCTTACTGTATAAATATGGCAAATATATACTCTGGAGCAATGTTAAGTTCAGCTTAGAATGATGTACTGCTTAGGGCTTTGAGGGTAAACATAAGAATGATAAAATGAGCCTAAATTATTCTGGAAGAAACACTGCTTCCCCAACCCGTTTGGCGATCTATTATTTCCTCCTGGGCTGCTCCCTCCCCAAGAGATTTGGTGCAGGAGGCAAGGAAGGACAATAAGAAAGGTTAGGAAGAAGCACCTTCGGATGCTGACATTCTCTGCCTTATCCTTCTAACTCAAGGACAAGCAGCGTTGGGTTGAATATAGGGTCCTTTTTCCAAAACTGGACACAGGCAGAAACATACATACATATATATATATATATGCGCAAAATCACTATGGTCCTTTGATAGGAGCTGGAATCACTTCTCTTTAGCCTCAACTTCCTTTCATTTTCATTAGGTAGGCGGTCAGTGTCTCACCTTGCAGTATTGGTTGGAGATGGCTTAAGATCAAACTTCCCATCTTAACTCTTACTTCCAAGATTTATTTTGTAAATAAAAAAGAAGTGAGCCTGCCCCCCACAAACCTCCTCACCTGGGTATTTTATTTATCAGGACTGAGCACAGCATTATTTTCTGAGGGCTGGAGCAACCGTGCAATCCTTTCTAATCAAAGGATTTGCAATCAGCTGGCTTTGAAATCACATCGTCCTTCTGGGGTCCCTGGAGCACACCACCTCCCTGTGATTTCTACTCAAGTTTCCCCCGGGCACACCCCAGCAACCGTTCCATACCCATTTAATCTTTAAGCTCTAATCCTTTTGCAAGGAAGCATGATAAAATGCTCAAACCACAGTTACACACAATGTTGATTCTCAGGTTCACCTATTTGAGGAATTGTTTGAAGAAGAAACGCGCTCTGTACTGAGTCCGGAGGCAGGCACAGTGCCTGGGCGACCCTCATAGTCTCCCTCTGACACCCCGCACCCCACCTCCCGCTGCCTTTGCGCCTCAAAGCTGCTAAACATCCCCAAGCCAGAGCTGAAGTCCCTGGAGTGGGTCGGGGTAAGAGGGAAGCCAAGGTCGTCCCGGAAGGTGTGCGCCCCTCACCTTGTGGACGGTGCGTGCAGCCGCGCCGCACTGGGCCAACTGGGGCGTCTCGCTGGCTCCAGAAGTCTCACTCGGAACCCGCTCCTTTTCCTTCTGAGCTGGATAAAGCACTGCTTCTCTCAGCACTCGATTCTGGGGTACGCTGAGCTCGGGGCGTTCTCCCCGCCAGCGTCCTTGCCCGCGCCAGTGGCCGCCGGGCTGCGGCTAGACAGAACCTGGGAGCGCGGCGCGCCGGGCAGCCCAAGGCACCGCGCGTGGCAGGCGCTGCGCTCTGCCGAGTCTGGGCGCCCGGACTGGAAGAGGAGGCGAGAGAGCAGGGAAGAGGAGGAGGAGCAGGAGCAGGAGCAGGAGCAGGAGCAGGAGCAGGGGCAGTCTGTTAAATCATCTACGCAGGTCGCAGCCACCCAGGACTCCGTGAATAGAGAAGGGGGTGGGCGGGATGAAAAGATGAGCCTGGGGGTAAGGCAGGTGGTGTGGTGAACTGGGTGTCGCAATTCCGAGGTGCTCCAGGTCTTGCTTAGGTTGTAAAAGAGAAATTCTTGAGCTGATGGTGCCTTAGGGCTCCCGGTTGCAAACACTAGAGGGCAGGGCTGTCCATGTTATAAAACCGGCCTGCGGGGTTGGAGGTGTGGACAAGGGACTCGCCTCCGGAGCCCCTGGTCGGCTACAGCCCTGGCAGAGAAGGGGAGAATAGATACAAGGGGGTAGACCCCATCCCCCTTTTCTGTAGCGAGCCTGGGTTGAGAAGTGAGGAACAGCGGGAGCAGCTGACGGGTTTGCACGCTTTCTGTACGCGGCCCCAACAGGCAGACCCTCTGGAGGTGCATTTCTCAGCTTTCCTCCAGGGGAGATTACAGTCAACATCCATAGGACACCTCAAGGAGAGAGATTACAAGGGAGGGGTGAGGGAGAAGTGGAGGAAAATTGGCGTGGGTCAAAGTGGAAGGCGGGGAGAGGGGAGAAAGCAGTGAAAAAAAGGAGGTGGAGGGTGGAGTGGTTGGGCCTGAAAGACCTGCCCCCCCCTTTTTTTGAGGGAAGTCTACCTGGTGCCATCTCAGGTTGGCAGAGGGCCTTGTCTCTTCTTACGGTGCCAGGGACTGTTCTTTTTGTTGTTCTGCTGCCGCAAGTCCAGAAAAGTTAAGCTGGAGGGACTTACAGAATCCCAGCATTGCTAAAAGAAGCTTCCTTAGGGGCTGGTTATTCTCTGTGGAGAGCTTGGTGACTCAACCTTGAAGCTTAACATGGACATAGTCCCTGCCATTGTAAAAAAGAAAATCAGTTCGAACTAGCCGTAACATGAACTAGACAATCTTAGGGAGACAGTATGATCTGTAGACAGCCTGCTACGCAAATATTAGAGTTGAAAGGACCTTGGAAACCATGTAGGCCACCTGGGTAGCTTCCCCAAACACCTCCCTCACACTTGTCTTTCTTGTTTGTAGCCTTATGGCTGATATTGATTTTTTTTTTTTTGAAGTTTGACAGTTCTAAACCAAATGAAACCCTTCTTCAGTTCAAAAAGGAAGGCTGCGTGCCCTTCCTCCTGCCTTCTGGAGTGCCTTTCAAGGCCAGCAGGGACTGAGTGATGGGTGTCAGGGGAATTTCACTGAACAAGAGAGAGGAAGGTTGGTAAATTACAGTCTTGAATAGTGATTTGCTTCTGTTAATCCCATTAAACTGAGAATAGGCTTAAGTAGACTGAAGTCTAATAGGAGGATTAGGTGGAATTATGTTTTCTTACTAAAGATGACACATCATGAAGTTTGTTTGATGATAAAGGTGTTATGTAAAAATAAACAGAACAAGAATCATTCCTCATTTTAAAAATGAATCTTATAGGACCAAGGTTTTTTTTAGGCATCCCAAGAGAGTAAGGAAGGACATTGTCCTACTCTGGCAACTTTGGAGTTCCTCCAAAATATGAAGGAATGAGTTCATTATATTTCTTTTTTTTTTTTTTTTTTTGAAATTGGTTTACCTTTCTTTGGTTATTACAATGTAAGGAACTATGGAAACAAATATTATACACTTGGAAACTATCCTGAACATACCTCAGAATACCCACTTTTTGGCAGATGTTCAGCTTTATGAGGTGTCTGATTGTTTTCAAGCTATTAATTAACTTCTGGCATATATTTCACCAGTTTTAATAAAATTAAGGCTCTCTTAATCAAGAGCTGATAATTTAATTTGTGGATTACCCATTTGAATTTCCAATGGGCTCTATGAGTGCTTTAAGATTGTAGGTATATGTAAATCACATCCCCATTTCATAATAGAGAATTCCTTGTCAGTTAAAAAACTATAAGGATTGAGCAGAGCCCTGGCCATCTGGCATAAAAAATTCATCAACTTGCAATGGGAGTTCAAAAGTCATTATGAAGAAATTAATTCATCAACTCCACTCATTCATTAATTCAAAAAATGTTGATAAATATCTACCACGTTTGAGGCATAGGCAACTTCTAGGACTAAAATAAAGAAGAGACGGTTTATTCTCTCAGTGGCAAGACTGATTCCCCAAACTAGGAAATCCATTCCAGAGTAATAGTTGGGAGAAGGGGAAGTACAGGATGTTATGGGAGCATAAAGGTGGGCAATCTAATCCAGGGTTTAGGACCAGGGAGTAATTGCTGGAGGTGGTAATGACAGTGGTGTGTGTATGGGCGGTGGGGTGGTTGATAGTGGTTGGGAGAGGGAAAAATGATGAGCAATGGATTTCCCCATCCCCAATACAATCCTAATTACATTTGTTAATTTTTCACTTGGATGCTGGAACTTCACATTGATAGATGAGGAAGAAAGCATGCACATGGTACATTTTTCTGCTAGATGTAAGAGTGTAAGTTTCGTGAGGCAGGAAATGTGTATAACTTGTTCATCACACCACACAGAGAAGAATCAAGATTCTGGTTGACATTGTTTGTCATTTTCTACCTCTACCATGGAAGTGGGAATAAAACATGAAGGGAAGGCATTATGGTGGGGAGGGAGCTCACATTTCCTGAGCTCACACCATCCCAGGTGCTCTCCATACGGTATTCCACTAAACAGTTTCAACAACACTGTGACATAGTTCTTCTCTCATTTTATTGTTGATTTCAAGGACTGAGCTTCAAATTGCATTTTATGTCTATGGTGTGGCAAAGTCCAGAGGGAGAGAATGAAATGTTTACAGGTAGGTTTCAACTTTTGTCAGCTTTCAGGAAGTAATGCTTTGGTAACCAAGCATAAACCCCAAATCTCAGTGGCTTGGTATGGTAAAAGTTAGTGGCTTGCTAATAAAGGATTTAGCTGTGGATTGCTTGCAGCTCCATTTGGGGATCCAGACTGATGAAGCCAGGCCATTTTTATAGGAGAGGGGAAGGTAATGGGGGAACATCACAATGGCTCTTAAAGCTTCAGCTTAATTATAAGATAAATCATTTATGCTCACATTCCATTGGCTAACCCAAATCACATGGCTAAGCCTGATGTCAACTGAATAAAAAGCAGGCTTCCTCCACTGGGAAGGATTCCAGGGAAGGATTCTGTAGAGGTGGGCCTGGGAGTCACAGTATTTGTGAATAAATTATTAAATTGACAACAATCTCCAGGAATGCTTTTGAATGAAGGCATTTTCACTATAAAATGTTTTATTTGTTGATACTATTGGCTAACTGTGTTCACCAACCTTAGGATATGGAAAGCAAAATAATGAATTTAGGTTGATTAGCTTAATTGACTAGAATATAGCTTAATTGATTAGAATACATTATTTAGGACTAAACTGTTTAGCGAACAGTTGGCAAGGTGGCCTTGCACTGAGAAAAAGCTCTACTCTCTGGCCGAAAACTGGCTCTTCCTCCATGTTGGCATGTGCTAATATTTGTTCCCATGAAGAAATAATTAAGGCAGACTTGGTGGAACAAAACCTTCAACTCTAGTGGTCTTGGCTCATGATAACACATTTTTTTCATCAAAATAATCTTGAGAAGCTGCTCACTTGCTCATGAGTAGAAATAGTTGATCAGTTTTCAATAACCATTTCTTGAACACCTCCAACCTGGAAGTTTGAAAGAGATATAGGACTTGGTCCCTTCTCTAAAGGCATTAAAACCCAAGGTAGGTGAAGGCATTTACATGAATGACAACATGAAGGAGCTGAAGGAGCAGAGAAGCCTCTGTGGAGAAATTGGGGCTTTGGAAAGATGTGTAGAGTCTGAGTAGGCCCTCTTGGTGTAGGGCTAATCCTTCTGTCTCCCTGCCCTCGAGAACCTGCTTCTCTGTGCTCCAGGGAGTGATCACTATGTGCCGTGCATGTGCGTCTGGGGACTCACCAGCTTAATCCTTTTCTCAAATGGACAGGTGACCATGTGGACTAAACAATTATGTCCCTTTGCCCCTCTATTCTTTTTTGTTTTTCATTGTTATAAATTTTTCGTTTTTGGGGCTATATAGGAGGTATATCTATTTCTAGAGTACATGAGATGTTTTAATACAAACATGCAATGTGAAATAAGCATATCATGGAGAATGGGATATTCATCCCCTCAAGCATTTATCCTTTGAGTTACAAACAATGAAATTATATTCTTATAAATTATTTTAAAATGTACAAATAAGTATTTATTGACAATAGTAACCCTGTTGTTCTATCAAATAGTAGGTCTTATTCATTCTATTTTTTTTGTACCCAAGCCCCTGTATTATTAAATAAATAACTTACAAGTGGAGACCATGAAAGCACAAAAAACAAGCAGTGTGCAGATCAGGTTCTGGCAACTGGTGGGAAGGACAGGGTGGCTGCTTGTGAAAGTGACTCATCTATTCATGCATAGGCATCCTCGTAATGAAGGACTCCTTTGTTTCTGCCACTCCTGAGTCCTAATCAAAGCTGGCAGTCCTTGTTATATGTTCATTGGTGGCCTTTGGTGATTTGGGAGGTGATTCATCGATGTTAGGGCTGCTTCGTCCTTTCACCGTTGTACTTGACATTCCTATGTAGGCTGGTCATCAAGTGTTCTGACTTTAGAGTGAAACTTCAGGGTTCAGATTCCAGCTCCACTACTTACAGCAGAGTGACCTTAGGCCAACTTATTGTACATTTGTCTCAGTTTCCAACATCCTAGAATAGGGATGATACGTCTTGTATGAGGGTTTCTCACATGAGACAGTGAATTAAAGTTCATGGCACAGTGGCTGGCACACAGTAAGTAATAGGTGTTAGTTATTACTATGATCTTTTCCTTTTTATTTACTGTGCAATAAGGCGATTCATTTCTCAGATTATTTTTAATGTCTGTGCCTCTGGTTTCTGGCACCTTTCTTCTGGCCTGCATATAGAGATTCTCTAGCCTAAATATTCCCTGTACCCTCTCGTCCTCCTGCCTTTTCCTTGAATCTCTCTCACATCTGTATCATCTTTGCCTCTATTTACCATTACTGTTTAATGTGGTGAAAAGAAAAATAATTCATGATCAGCATTTCTTCTTTCCACCTCTCACTCACTCCTCAGACTGAGTATAGCTTCTGACTTTGTCATGCTACCAAATTTTTCTTGGGAAAATTATCAGTGACTTTGCATAATAGCTCCCAAATTCAGAGGTTGATTTTCAGTTCTTGTCCCCTTCATCAGTTTTAGCATTGCTTACCACAAGTCTTTCTTAAACTTTCTCTACCTTTGGCTTCTAGAATGCACGTCTGCCAGTATTTCTGTCTCTTGTACCATTATGTTTAAATTGCCTTTCCTGACTTTTCTTTCTTTGAGTGCCCTGTAGGTATTGCTGCTTATATTTAGAACCTCTAATATCAAAAATTCTGTAGACCCAGCCAATGCTAATAATGAGTAAAAAGCAAACTTGAGTAAATGGAGATATGTGCCCAGATAAGAAGACTGAAGCATTCTTTTTTTTTTTTTTTCCTCATGGAGAGAATTGGATAGAAGGTTCTAATGTTTATCTGACATTACATTACAAATGTAGTGGAAATGTAAAGAAAACTTTGAAAAGGAATTAATTGAAAGAGGACAATTATCTTATATAAAGTAGTATAATCTATTATAAGGATAAAGTAATTTTTAAAAGGGAATACTGGCTGGGTGTGGTGACTCACACCTGTAATCCCAGCACTTTAGGGGAGGCTGGGGTGGGCAGATCACTTGAGGTCAGGAGTTTGAGAGCAGCCTGGCCAAAGTGGTGAAACCTCGTCTCTACTAAAAAAAAAAAAAATGTACAGAAATGAGCTGGGTGTGATGGGCCACTACAGAGGCTGAGGCACAAGAATCACCTGAACTGTGAAGGTGGAGGTTGCAGTGAGCTGAGATTGCACCACTGCACCCCAGCCTGGGTGACAGAGTGAGACTCTGTCTCAAAGAAGAAAAAATTACCATAAAAACACATCTAAAAAGAATAGAAAAGATAGCACAAAGAGAGGTCTTGAATATAGACAAACTTAACCCATAATAATAAGGTAACATAAAACAATGAAAAGAATAATACATTAAAAATCTTGGGAATGTTGACCAACTAGAAGGATAAAGAAAACAATTTGAAATCCTCACATAATTTGTAAGTTACACCAACATTCCAAAGACGTAAAATAGTTAAATGTAAATAAATCAGGACAACGGGAGAGAAACATTTAGGTATATATTCTCCAATATTTCAATAAGGAAGAACTTTTAAGCACTAGGCTTGGTATTTAAGGACACTTGGATCAGTAATTCTTTCTCCTTCTTTAGCATCCAGAATTATAAAATTTTAATCATATTCATCATGATCTCAAGGAAAAACACACAAGAATATTTTGTTCTTTTATACAAGTCTCAAGTTCTTCCTCCAAAGCTCCAGTGTAGTACTTGTATTGGTTTCCCTTGTCTCTCTAGGATGGCAAAGTAGAAAATGCTGTTTCTCTTAAGCTATCCATATCACTTCCCTTTTCTGGGTTCTTATCCTGGAGATTTCTCTTTTCTGATCACTTTCAGTCTGAAAATACCTATTCATTGTCACCTGTAACTTTTCCCTCCATTCATATGCTACAATATGCTGCACTATACTATACACTTTACTGTTGGGCAGTGTGCTTGGTATACAGGCGGTGCTCAATAAATACTTATTGAATGAGAATTTTCCAACCATATTTTAAAATCATTTTTTTAAAAAATTGACGTTTGAGTAGAGTTAACAGTAAGATATTATATGGTTTTAAATAGCTAGAAAGAGGATACTGAATATTCCCAACACAAAGAAATGATAAATGTTTGAGATGATGAATATGCTAATCACCCTGATACCACTGTGCATTGTTGGTATCAAAACATCCCTATGTACCCCATGAATATGTACAATTATTTGTTGATTAAAAAATAAAATTAATTACCTCCCCCAAAATTGGCTTTTAAGTATTATTCATTACTCTTTTGTTAATTCTTTTGATTCATGAAGTGATGGAGAGCTGCATTAAAGTAATGGTAGCAGAGATCATGAAAGAGGTTAGGTATAATTTCTGAATTACATAACTAGATAAAAGAAGTACTAGAGTTAAATTTTGGACCTAGAGTGAAATTTGTGGATGTTGCAAGCCACCCAGCATAGTAACTAGTCAGCAGCTGGAGCTGGAGATAAAATTTTTTTGGAGGGTCCCTAGGCATTGGCCTTTATGTGCGTTTTGTGGGCTAGCTTCTCAAACTGCATATCAGCATGCTTATCCCTGGGATATTCTTTTATTCTTTTCTTTGAGCTTTGTTGTTCTCTAAGATACTTTTAATTTTTCTTTTTGGACTTGTTTGCCCTTAAATCTTTTCAATTTATTACTCACCCAAAGCTATTCACAACTCAGAGAAAGGAAAATGTTCCTTTGACCTTTAATCTTTTGTGGCTTTTTCTAACTGACCTGTATGAGGGAGAAAGAGGCTCCATTCTTTTTTGTGGCCTTGGAAGCTTTTCCTCTTGTATGACTTTGGTATTGCCAAGTCACTGCTTCCACTGGCCTGGCTGTTTAGGCCTTGTCATTTAGCAGATGTAATAACCATGTGCAGTACACCTTTTTACCAAAGCTCCGGAAAAACACCTGCTATCTGTCAGACTTGGCTTCTGCTGGAGAATTATTTAAACCTTTGTTTCTTTTAAACTTTCCCAACATATTTGTTACACAATAAATATTGAGAATTAACAAAATATGGTAGAGGTTTTTTTTTTCCCTGCAGGAGAAAAACCATGTTGAGCAAATACTAGGTACTTTACGTATGTTATATTTAATCATCACAATCAAAACAAATTTAAGAGATGGACATTGTCATTTCCATTTTACAGACAGAGGAAAGGAGGAGCGCAGGTATTTGCTTGATGTCACACAGGTGGAATGTGGCTTAGCTGAGGCTTGAACCTGTGTCTGTACTGAGGCCTGTTCTTTTCCATCCTATTGCAGTGTGTTACAAGATGGGCTAATAGAGCTCCAGGGAAAGCTGGCTGATGGGAATGGGTGGGATGTGTGCAGGGGGAAGGAAGAACTAAGGGTCACTAAAGGAGCAGGTTCTTGACCTGGGAGTATTTGGCAGGGTGGGTACATGTAGGGTAGACAAATCACAGGGTTCTTTAAAATGGACTTATTATGGGTTTTTATTAATAATAGTCTTAGTTTGTATAGAAATTTACAATTTTCAAAGCACTTTCCCTGTCTTCACAAAATCCAGCAATTCCAAATGATTTTCTAAAAAGAAATACGATTTATGAAATAACATATTAGGTGATGATAACACTGTAACTTCATAGTTATTCATTTACTTACTTATTTTAATAGCTTCATTGAGGGATAATTTATTAACATAAAATTCACTCATTGTGAGTGTACAATTCAATGATTTTAGTACATTTCTAGAATTGTGCAGCCATCACCAGTCTAGTTGTAGAATATCTCTATCACTCTAAAAAGTTTCCTCATGCCCCTTTTTGGTCAATCTCTACTCTCAACACCATCCTAGGCAACCACTGGTATGTTTTCTGTCTTTATTTATTTATTTATTTAGAGACAGAGTTTTGCTCTTGTTGCCCAGACTGGAGTGCAATGGCACAATCTCAGCTCATCGCAACCTCCATCTCCAGGGTTCAAGCGATTCTCTTCCTTCAGCCTTCCAAGTAGCTGAGATTACAGGCATGTGCCACCATGCCTGGCTAATTTTGTATTTTTAGTAGAGACAGGATTTCTCCATATTGGTCAGGCTGGTCTCGAACTTCCCACCTCAGGTGATCTGTGCTGGGATTACAGGTGTGAACCACCACGCCCAGCCCATTTTCTGTATAAATTTGCCTTTTCTAGGCATTTCATATAAATACTCAGTCTTTGCATCTGACTTTTTCTACTCAGTGAAATGTCTTTGAATTCATCTGTATGAACCACGATGTACCAGTAGTTCCTTTTATTCAATTGCCAAAATGTTTTCCATTTATGGATATGCCATACTTTTAAAAATTATTCATCTGCTGGTGAACATTTGTATAATTCTTTACCTTTAAATAGTACTTTGTAATTTACATATCACTTTGGCATTCATTATATTAGTTGATCCTCATGAACCATGAGAAGACGTGAAGGCAGATTGTTATTCTCATGTTATGACAATAAGGATGATAATAGAGGCTGATATTTATTGAACTCTTTCTATTTGCATCACTGCTATAAACATGTTGTATGTATTGGCTCATTTAATCCCTGCATCATCCTTGTGGGGAAAAGGCTATTATTATCATCATCTTATATATTGGTAGGCTGTTATGAACAGGTTAAGTAACTTTCTCAAATCTGCAGCCAGTGTGTGGCAAACTGGGTTTTGAAGCCAGGCAATCTGGAACCAGCACTGAGGCCTAGAGAAGTTAGAAGATGACATGTTCAAGGCCTTGTAAGTGGTTTTATTTTCTCTTTCTCTTCATGTTTATGTAAATGAAATTTATAAATTTATTTATTAGATCCCAGAAAGTTTTAGAGAAATTAGACACCATAGAAATTAATGTACAGTGTACTTTATATACAGATGAGGGATGAGAGCTTCTTTACATACAGATGAAGGTTAGTGTACAGTGTACTTCTTTATGAGCAGATATGGGCTGAGAAAAGCCTGGTGTATATGACCTTCTCCGGAGTCACATGCCTGGTCAGTGGTAGGGCCTGGATTAGAATCCAGTTCTGCTGATTCCAAAGTTAGTACTTTTGTCATTAGCTTGCTTCGTAAAGATTTATGCAAAGCCTTGTACAAAGATTTATAGCAAATATAATGAGGATATGTGGGATCCCAGGAGAGAGAAAAGTGATGAGCTTGCATTGAGGGGAGGGCACTGAAATGGGAAGTAGAAGCAGAAAAAACATATACTTGCTTGGTTTTTGAGTTTGGTGTGCAAAAAATACATGTATGACAGGGCCTAAACTTTCTTCTGTTGTAATGAATCCTTGGATTCACAGGTGACTGGGCCAGCATGAGAATTCCATGTGGATCCTGTGTCTGTACAGAAAGAATTGGCCACAATCTTTCCAAAAAGGCTAGGCATTAAGAAAAGAGAGGTTTTTTTTTTTTTTTGAGGATAGAGTTGCTTACTCTTGTTGGCCAGGCTGGAGTGCAATGGCGTGATCTCAGCTCACCTCAACTTCTGCCTCCTGGGTTCAAGCAATTCTCTTGCCTCAGTCTCCCGAGTAACTGGGATTACAGGTGTGCACCACCATGCCAGGCTAATTTTGTATTTTTAGTATAGATGGGGTTTCTCCATGTTGGTCAGGCTGGTCTTGAACTCCAAACCTCAGGTGATCCACCTGCCTCAGCCTCCCAAAGTTCTGGCATTACAGGTGTGAGCCACTGTGCCTAGCCAAAAAAAAAAAAAAAAAAAAGAGCATTTTAAATTTAGTTTTATCAGGTTTTGAAAACTATTATCAACAACTACTTCCTCAAGTGAATCTTTGGAAGGAAAATGCATCAAGCGAGTTTCCCATGAGAGCTTCTCTCAAAATTTTAGCTCTAGGGACTTCAATTATCATAATTGCAGTGCTGTTTGTGGAATCCTGCAGTACTTTATTTTTCTCTTTGAATTTATGACTCCTTCCTCCCTCCTCACCTTGTGAGAAAGGGTCCCTGGCATTATAGCTGAAATGGGCCAGACTTGGGATGTGGTTTAAGCCTCAGGGCCGTGTTGCATGGTGGAGAGGGATGTGTACACTACCCAGCATTGGGAGGGATTGTTGGTGGGGGACAAAGTCTGCAGAGCTGCCTCTCCCCAAGCTCCAGGCTCCACATACACCTCAGCTTCAGCCCACTGCTTGATATCCCAGGCCCCAGAGACATAAATTCAAGGCTTGGTTTTGACCTTCTCATATTCTGTTTTTAAAATATACATATTTTGAATTTTACTTTAAGTTCCAGGATACATGTGCAGAATGCACAGGTTTGTTATATAAGTATACATGTGTCATGGTGGTTTGCTGTACCCATCAACCCATCATCTAGGTTTTAAGCCCCACATGCGTTAGGTATTTGTCCTAATGCTCTCCCTCCCCTTGCCCCCCACTCCCACACAGGCCCCAGGGTGTGTTGTTCCCCTCCCTGTGTCCATGTGTTCTGATTGTTCAAGTCTCACTTATGAGTGAGAACATGTGGTGTTTGTTTTTCTGCTCCTGTGTTAATTTGCTGAGGGTGATGGCTTCCAGCTTCATCTATGTCCCTTCAGAGAACATGATCTCATTCTTTTTATGGCTGTATGGTATTCCATGGTGCATATGTGCCACATTTTCTTTATCCAGTCTATCATTGATGGGCATTTTGGTTGGTTCTAAGTCTTTGCTATTGTAAATAGTGCTGAATAAACATACATGTGCATGTGTCTTTATAGTAGAATGATTTATAATCCTTTGGATATATACCCAGTAATGGGATTGATGTGACCTTCCTATATTCTTTTCTTACTAAGGAAAGGCCTATTCAGAGACTTGAGTTACTTATGAAAACTATGATTTTCACATGTGAAGGTGAAAAATAAAAGTAAATAGATTAATCCAGAAAGGCAGTTTGAATACAAATACCTGAAGGTCTGTAACAGACCTGTTGAGAATGGATGCAGTGACTTCTTAAGTGTCTTGCCCTTGTGTATATCACCTGATTGTCTGACTGGAGGCTGGGGGGCAGTTTCTTGTTCTTCAACAGAAAATTTCCACACACTGATTCCAATTCAACAGCCTGACTACTTTAAATTTATTTTACTGGTAAGAGAAGGGGTGGATAGGGATAGGCAGCTTTGGGAGGAGGGGGAGAAAACACTTAAGGAGGGGATTTTGTTCACGATTCTCTATTATTTCTGGATACCCTGAAGTAGTGGTTTCTAAACCTGGCTGGGCATCAGAATCATCTGGGGAATATGAAACAATAAAACAAGACAAAACAGAATCAGAGCCCACCCTAGACTTACTGAATCAAAATTCCTGAGACTGTAGCCCCAGGAATTTGTATTCTTTGAAGCTCACCCAAATGATTCCTTAATCTTTTAAAAAGAAAACCAAAAGATTGCTGAAGACTCACATGCAATGGATTTTCAAAATGGTGATTTTGTCTTAGGACAGGTTTTCTCAAGCTGTTCACGTTACCCAGCCCTTCCACTCTGTCAGACTTTCAGTGGTTGTGTTAATGTGCTCGGACTGCCATAACAACATATCATCAACTGAGTGGCTTCAACAAAAGGAATTTATTTTTTCACAATTCTGGAGGTTGGGAAGTCCAAGATGAAGGTTCTAGCAGGGTTTAGTTCCTTGTGAGGGCTTCTCTTCCTGGCTTTTAGATAGCTGCCGATTCTCTGCGTCCTCACATGGCAGAGAGTGAGCTCACTGGTATCTCTTCCTCTGTTATAAGGATACTAGTTTTATTGGAACAGGGACCCACTTTTATGACCTAATTTAACCTTAGTCACCTCCTTAAAGGCTTTATCTCCAGTATAATCACATGGGGGTTAGAGCTTCACCATATACATTTTGGGGGAGCACAACTCAGTCTATTACAGAGGTCTACAAAGCCAGTCTCACTTTCAACAGATGAGATTGTCAATGGCAATAACAATAAGACACACACATATACACAGAGTGTTTTCTAGCTTTTTTTTTTTATTACTGTTTTCTTCATTACTCTGTTTTCTTCTTAGTATTGTTTTAAAATTTTCAAAGGGGAAATTTAAAAAATCAGTGACATCAAGAATCAATGGTCTTTAAAAAGTATTAACGTGATACAGTCAATTGTTGAGGCGGACATATCAGAGACGTCCTAGCAGTCTAGAATAATGGAGTAGTCCAACTGCCTTTTGACTCTTGGACAGTTTCACAGAGTTATATACTTTTATAATTTGTTTAGGAATTAAAGTTGTCATTTTGTAATTCAAGTAAAATGTTTTCAAATTAGCATATAATTAAAGATTGTTTTATAAAATTCTTTTTAATAATAAACATAACATATATGTCATAGGGTTGGGGTTTCCCCTTCTCCTGCCTCACCCAATTTCCGGAGCCTAAAACATATCAAAATATAAGTAAATAAAGAGGGCCTTTTAAAAGCAATTTAAATGGTGCTAAAAAAGAGACAGAGGCTTTCTTTTGTTTTGAAGCATGATTATAAATGGGATATGTCAAGAGAAGGTCTGGTTGAACAGTTCAAAGTTTCATCTTATCTTGCAGATAACCCAGCCTGGGCCAGACCCTAATTGGGGCTCTTCCCATCCTATCCCACCCCACCTCTCTCATGTCTGGAGATGCAGAAGAGGAAAGAAATGGGCAAAACTGCTTTGAAAACAAAGAAGAGTATAAATAGGCTTGACCTGGTATAGTTGGTAAGCAAAGCGGGGTTAATAGACTTTGAGATTTAAAGGAGAGGAAAAGAATGAGAAATTCAAAAGTTGGTTGTCTTACTGAGGAGAAGTTAGCCATTTGAAATGGCTTACGGACTTAGACTGAAGCCCCCTCTTCCTACCAGGCCTACAGAGAAGCTTCCAAACAGTTGAGTAATTTGGAGGCCCGCCTCCCAAATACTCCCTGGAGCCTCGAGTCGGAAGATAAAAGTAAAGGACTGTTCTTCTGGACTTCTTTTGCTTTATTTATTTGTTGTTTATTGTGTCTGTATATATTTATTTAGGTTATTGAATGGGACCTCCACTCTCTTTCACTATTAAATGTGTAACGTAGGTTTACATTATAAGGACAAGTCGTGACTTGTTTTCTTTTGGTTAATGAGTCACCACTTAATTCTTTAAGTTAATTATGTAAAAAAGCATGATTTTTTGAAATGGATTTTATAATGACATATAATGTTATGCTTGATTTAAAATATTGATTAAAATTTGATTATATGTTGTGACCTAAAAATGGATAGCAAAGGCTTTTGATTGATGTGGGAACTCTTGCATTTGTATTAAAAATTAACTCCTTTATATTTTGTGCATGGATGTGTGTGTGTATGTGTGTGTGTGTGTATGTGTGTGTGTCTGTGTGTGTGTTTTGCATCTTAATAATGAGATAGAAAGAAAGGTTTAGGCAGTTATGTGCAATCTTTTTCTCTGCAAATAACTCAATGTTGGTGAGTGGTTATTCTCAATAAGTAAGGGATCAAAATGAATTTAATATCACAATATTTTTCTTGTTCAAACATTAGGTTTTGCTGCATTATAGACATTTTGATGGCTAGATGAGTGCAAATTATGCATCTGAGAAAACTTAAAAACAATTTAAAACTGTCATGGGTCATGGTGGGTAGTTGTTCTCAGTTGAGTAAGAAAGCAATAGAATGACTGTAATGGTCATACCTGACATTCATCAGTCATCATTTGTACACATCTGATAGGGCTTGGAGGCCTTCAGACAGTTCTGTTCTTAAGTAGTTGTTTTGCTTATTGATTTAGGAAAAATAATCAAAATAGGAATCATAGCTGTCTTTAAGGATGTGAAACCCCCAGAATGACTTCATGAAAGAGAAAATGATGAGCCAGAAAAATTTGTCAACGTAATAGTTGTAAGAAGCTAAAGGCCTGGCACTCTGGGAGACTGGTGATGCTTTATCAGTCATGAGAAATAAAATTTCAGTTACTTAATGCTTACAGCAGGCAGGTAAAAGAAGTATCAACCAAAGCAATTTACACTTGCATTCGAAGTGTGTGCACCACTTTACATGGATTTTTTAAAAATTTAACTTTCCCAAGGACACCCAGAGGAAATTCTTGTTATCTTTTATTAATTTCATTTTATGATAAGGAAACCAAGGCCAAAAAGGGTAATACATTGCTCAAGGTCATATTGCTAGTAAGTGCAAGAGACAGCTTTCAAAGCCAGGTATGACGACTCTAGAATACGAGCTCTATACATACTCCAAATGTCATTTAATATGGAAATTGAATGTCAGATTTTATTGAGTGCATTATATGTCCTGCAAAGGGCATGGGGCAAGTTCCAGTGTGTCACTTAGTGCAGGTGGCACTAATGAGTGGAAAGTCAGCAGTTTTGACACTCCTCTTATTTTTCTAGTATTCTGTGCTTGGCCTGTGCTTCTGCAGGGGAACTCTACTTCCCATTGCTCTACCTTTTAATTGGGACAGAGTATGAGATGCCTGGTAAAATAGGAGAAAAATGGCTGTTTAAGGCATGTTGGGAATTGTCAGTTGCCAAGCACCTAGAGGCTGTTGGGAGTATCTGTCTCATGAGAAGTCAAGTTCTGTTGCAGTTCCTCCAACTGGGAAAAGGGAAAGCCATTGGTTTTGACTAGCCCATTGCCTACAGTTTTAGTTTTCTAGGGTACTGTAACAAAGCAACACAAACTGGGTGGCTTAAAACCACAACAATTTAGTCTCTCACAGTTCTGGAGGCTGGAGGTTCCAAATCAAGGCATTTTCAGATGTTGCTTCCTCTGACGCTGTGGGCAGAATCCTTCTTTGCCTTTTCCTGGCTTGTAGGGTGTCAACAGTCGTTGACATTCCTTGGTTTGCAGCTGCATCCTTTAAATCTCCACCTCTGTTGGCACTGACAGTCTCCCTATGTATCTCTGTCTTCACATGGCATTTTTCTCTTTTTATAAGATCACTAGTCATATTGGATTAGGGACCACTCTAATGACTTCATCTTAATTTGATTACATCAGCAAAGAACTTATTTCTGAATGAGATCACATTCGTAGGCACTAGACACTGTCACTTTAACATATCTTTGTAGGGGACACAATTCAACCTGCTTGGCAACCCAGGAAGAGCTCCTAGGGTTCTGCACCAGACAATTGTCTTTGTCTCCATGTTAACACAGCATGGTAACCTGCTAAGAAAACTATCCCATAATTTAGACAATGTTATTAGTTAAATAAATCTTTAAGCTAAAAAAGAAAATGTTCAGTTAATTTCTTCTTGAGGGCTATGCTTTCCTTTTAGGGTAGGAAAAAGGAGGAAAAAAGATTATCAGAATTCTCATCTTCTTATAAGCTTAGACCAGGTTGGTTAAGTGCCTGAGTTCAGAAAGATTTTTCTATATCTATGAGAACACAATGCTGGAATTGTGGAGTTAAAATTCTTGTTCTTAGTATAACCATGGACATTGATCTTGATGGTGTTACTGAAAGGTTTCCTCCTTATTTTTAAGCTTTTACCAAGTCTCTGCAGTGTGCAGGAGTTCCAACAGAACAAGGAAGATACTGTTCATCTTCAAATGACACTCACCCTTGTTTTCCCTTCAGAGGTAGAAAAATAACAGCAAAAATGATCTTTGCCTTTAGGCAAAAATAATTTAAAAGGATGTACTGTACCAAATCAAAGAAAGGTAAAAGATAAACAGAGAATGAGAAAGAGAGAGAGAAATTCTAGCAAATAGTACCATTGCTGTTGTATTCATGTTAGTACAGTTTATTCTGTTGCTTAGAGAGGCACTGATAATATATTTTTTGTTTCATTATTTTTTAGTACTTTTTTTTTTTTAACACGAGTTCATTTTTGCTTCTAATCCCATTTCAAAGCAAGGCATAACAGTCTTTGTCTTTGACTCAGCTTCGTAAACTGGCAGATCAAATTTATAATCCAGAGTTGATGGTTTAAAGGCTGAGATGACTGCACTGATGTGGAAGATTGTTTGCTAAACCACTTGAGATTGTACCACATTTCGTGATCACATTGTCTAAAATTCGGAGGAAATTCTAGTACATTACCAGGTGAGGTAATGCAATCTGATAGATGTAAACGAGACTGAGCAGACAACATTTTGTGTCCCGTCTTTATTAAGGCTTGTATAGAGTATATTACACAAATTGATGAAAAAAATTCAAAGTTGCTTAGTAAGCCTAGAAGAGCCTCTGCCTGTGTTTATTTTGGCATTTTTCAACACAATAAATAGTCACTTAATCATGTATTTGAACAGATTTTAATCTCCATGAATGAGTCACAGATCTGACTCTTGATGTTCCTTGATGCATTCCAGTGATGATCTACCATGAAACAATCAGGGAAAGGAAAAAGGCAAGGTTTAAAAAGTTCTCAAGTGGCAAGGATAATCCATATTTGACCTAAGTCTTCAAATTGCTATTAGTCTAATTCTGTAGAAATACAAATGGAAGAGTTTTTCTAAACAAGCAGAGTTGATCCCATTTTAACCATGCCATCACTGACTGCTGGTGAGTACTAAAGGGGCTTGCTGGTCTAGTCATCAGCTAACCCCATTTTGCTGATTCACTCTCCTTAGTTGAACTTGCACTGTTTTTTGAGTCCTGGCTGATTTCGTGATTTAGTTTTGGGCATTGCTATGTAACTTTTACTAAAACAGTGTTTTCAGACATCACCCATTGTTTTCTAAGAATCTTGTTACTTACAGGACAAGGTTAAATGTCTTCACTTTGTACTCAAGGCCCTATGCAACATGTCCCTTCATTTGTGCCTGAAGCTTCAGTGAAACCAGTCCAGCTTTCTATGGACAGGTCCCAGGACTTCTCACAGCCTTTTGCATATGCTGTTTATTCTGCGCGAAACCATCTGCGGTTAATTTAAGTTCGACCTGTCCCTCAAGCGTCACCTCCTTCATGTAAGAGCTATCCCTGAAATCTAGCTTTGTGATTTATCTAACGAAAGTAATTTATTTGAAAAAGGCATAGATGTATTTTACAATTTTTTCTTTCCTTGACAAGTATCAAAGACCAGCATTAAAATCTTTTGACTCTAAAGGTATCAAGGATTATGAGGTAACATTATGTTGGTTAGTAGGGTAACCCAGAAGAATGTTTCTGATTGAATTAACTTGTCATTAGTCTAGCCAACAGCAGCTAGACCTCCTTAGGAGGAAGAAAACCAACAACAAATTTCCTCCATTGCAGCAATTCTGATATAACTGCTTTAGGGTAGACTATTGAATGCTAGTGAGCAGCTGGTTTTTTTCTCTCTAAGATAGAAGTCAAGGAGTCAGGGACATTTTTCAAGGTTGTAGTCTTGGGCTGCTGCAGTTGCATTACATTCATTTCAAAAAGGATGATATTACTCTGGATTTTCTATACATACATAATTCTAAAGCCTGAAAAGTCTCATTTTTAAAAAAGTTTGGGCTTTGGTGTTCTCTGCAATGCTTTAATTCAACTTCAAGGTTGATCTCTTGAGGATATTTGAAACAATGGCTTCAATGGGAAGCCATACTCTCGACCTGGCCATTGCCAGCAAATTCACCTTCCATCTTAAATCCTGTTAAGCCTGCAGTTTTATAGACACCTCTTATTACTGCTTTTGTCCAAAGTATGAAAACAATGGTTGCTGTTGTAATTTGGAGGCTTCAAAATGGTTCTCTCATTCAACTTTGATTGCAGCCCACAGGCAGAGAACAGAAATAAAGCTGTGTTCTCATTAATTTCAGTTCGGGGACTTGATAGTTGTTGTCTAAGTTTATTTCTCTCTCATAGATTTTGCTAAAAGGAACAGGAAAAAGCCAAGAATTTGATCATTATGAATATGCCATTTTCCCTAACACTGGAACCTCTATTAGTAGTAAATAGACATTCTTCCAAAAAGCAGAGGCATTATTGACCCAATATTCTGCTACTCCGTTATAGAGGTCACCAGCTATTGAGCTTGCCCCTGCTAAGCCATGACACTTTTTCCTTTCCACTTTTATTTTAGATTCAGAGGGTACAGGTATAGTATTGTTACTTGGGTATATTGCACGATGTTGAGGTTTGGGATATGAATGATCCCATTGCCCTGGTACTGAGTGTAGTACACAATAGTTTTTCAACTCTTGCCCCCCTCACCACCTCCCCTTTCTAATAGTCCCCAGTTTCTATTGTTGCCATGTTTTTGTCCATGACTACTATGTTGATCTTTATGTTTAGCTCCCACTTAGAAGTGAGAACCTGTTGTTTCGGTTTTCTGTTCTTGTGTTAATTTGCTTAACATAAAGGCCTTTAGTGGCATCCATGTTCCTGCAAAGGATATGATTTTCTTCTTCTTTTTTTTAAAATGGCTATAGTATTCTCTGGTATATATGCATATTTTCTTTATTCAATCCACCATAGATGGGTACCTAGGTTAATTCCTTTCAGTTGCTATTGTGAATAGTGCTGTGATGATCATATGAGTGCATATGTCCTTTTGGTAGAATGATTTACTTTTTTTTGGATATATACCCAGTACTGGGATTTCTGGGTCAAATGGCAGTTCTAAGTTCTTTGGGAAATTTTCAAACTGTGGCTGAACTAATTTATGGCCCCACCAACAGTGTATAAATATTCCCTTTACTCCCGTCCTTGCTAGCAACTGTTTTTTTTTTTTTTTTTTTAACTTTTAGTTCAGGGGTACATGTGCAGATTTGTTACATAGGTAAATTATGTGTTATGGGAGTTTTGTGTATAGATTACTTCCCCACCCAGGGAATAAGCCTAGTACCTGATAGGTAGGTTTTCAGTCCTCGCTCTCCTCCCTCCCTCCACTCTAAGGTAGACCGTGGTGTCTGCTGTTCCCTTCTTTTTCTCACATGTACACAATATTTAGCTCCTACTTATTAGTGAGGACATGTGGTATTTGGTTTTCTGTTTCTATGTTAGTTTACTTAGGATAGTGGCCTCCCGCCCCAATGTTGCTGCAAAAGACATGATTTCATTCTTTTTCTATAGCTGTGCAGTGTTCCATGCTGTATATGTATCAAATTTTCTTTATCCAGTCTACCATTGATGTGCATTTAGGTTGATTCTATGTCTTTGCTATTGTGAATAGTACTATAATGAACATACATGTGCATGTGTCTTTATAGTAGAATGACTTATTTTACTATGGCTGTAGATCCACTAATAAGATTGCTAGGTTGAGTGGTAATTCAGCTTTGAGTTCTATGAGAAATTGCCCAACTGATTTCCACAATAGTTGAAATAATTTACAGTCTCATCAGCAGTGTACAAGCATCCCATTTTCTCTGCAACCTCACCAACATCTGTTATTTTTGACTTTTTAATAATAGCCTGGCTAGTGTGAGATAATAATAGTCTGGCTAGTGTGAGATAGTATCTCACTGTAGTTTTGATTTGCATTTCTCTAATGATTAGTGATGTTGAGCATTTTTTTCATATGCTTGTTGGTTGCATGTATGTCTTCTTTTAAAAACATCTATTCATGTTCTTTGCTCACTTTTTAATGGGATTGTTTGTTTTTTGCTTGTTGATTTAAGTTCATTATAGATTCTGGATATTAGGCACTTGTCAGGTGCATAGTTTGTAGATATTTTCTCCCATTCTGTAGGTTGTCTGTTTCCTCTGTTAATAGTTTCTTTTGCTGTGCAGAAGCTCTTCAGTTTAATTAGGTTTCACTTGTCAATTATCTTCCAGTGTTGTTTTTTTTTCTTTTTTACTTTTAAGTGTTTAATCTATCTTGAGTTAATTTTTGCATATCATGTAAGGAAGTAGTCAGCCATCTTGACCCCTTCCTGTTTTTTGACTTTTTAATAATAGCCATTCTGACTGGTGTGCGATGGTATCTCATCATGGTTTTGATTTGTATTTCTCTGATGATTAGGGATGTGCAGCATCTTTTTGTAAGTTTGTTGCCCACTTGCATGTCTTCTTTTGAGAAACATCTGTTCATATCTTTTGCTGATTAAAAAAATCTTTTCTCTGTTTTGTGCTTGTTCAATTGTTTAAGTTCCTTATAGATTCTGGATATTAGATCTTTGTTGGATACATAGTTTGCTAATATTTCCTCCCATTCCATAGGTTGTCTGTTTATTCTGTTAATAGTTTTTTTTGCTGTACAGAAATCCTTTAGTTGAATTAGGTCCACCTGTCAATTTTTGTTTTTGTTGCTTTTGAGGACTGACTCATAAATTCTTTTCCAAGGATGATGTCCAGATGGTGTTTCTTAAGTTTTTTTTTTTTTTTTTTTTGAGAATTCTTATAGTTTGAGGTCTTGCATTTAAACCTTTAATTCATCTTGAGTTAATTTTTGTGTATGATGAAAGGATGGGGTCCAGTTTTTTTTCTTCTGTATATGGCTAACCAGCTATACCAGCACCATTTGTTGAATAGGGAGTCCTTTCCCCATTACTTATTTTTGTTGACTTTGCTGAAGATCAGATGGCAGTAGGTGTGTGGCTTTATCCCTGGATTCTCTGTCCTGTTTCACTGATCTATGTGCCTGCTTTTATACCAGTACCATGCTGTTTTGGTTACTGTAGACTTACAGTATAGTTTGAAGCCAGTTAATGTGATGCCTCCAGCTTTATGCTTTTTACTTTGAATTGCTTTAGCTATTCATGCTTTATTTAGATTTTATATTCATGTGAGAATCAGTTTTTCTAGTTCTGTGAAAAATAATGTTGACAGTTTAATAGGAATAGCATTGAATTTGTAGATTGCTTCAGGCTGTATGACCATTTTAATGCTATTGATCCTTCTAGTCCATGAGCATGGAATATTTTTCTATTTGTTTGGTTTGCATATGTTGAGACAACCTTGCATCCCAGGTAAGAAGTCTACTTGATTGTGGTGAATTAATGTTTTTGATGTGCTGTTAAATTCTGTTTGCCAGTATTTTGTTGAGGATTTTTGTGTCTATGTTCATTGGAGATATTGGCCTGTAGTTTCGGGGCAAATACTCTTATTTTTAGGAGATGCAGTGTGAAGTAGAGGTAAATAATGATGCTTATAATTTATTTTTAAGCAGGGGAGTAAAAAGTTAAATACTGTAAAATGATCTATCTATCAGCTATCTATCAATCTATAAAATGGTCTATCTACTATCTATCTCACTGAGAATAAGAGGAAGAAAATATAGCAAATTGTTAAGAATTGATTAATTTAGGTGAAGGGTATATGGGTCATTATTGGCTTATTCTTTCAACTTTTACATACCTTTGAAAATAGCTGTAATCTAAGGTTTAGGAAATATTAGCAGGTTGACAGAAAGCAGGAAACTATTAAAAATGCTCAATTCACTCAGAATTTTCTGTGAAATGACTAGGTTTAACTGCTGTGCTTTTTACCCTTTAGAACTGATCATGCCATAATGTCCTCTATATTTTGTCATTAAATTTTCACTTCCCCCAGCTGGGAATGAGCTTTGTGGAGCAATGATTTTGGTCTTCAGTTACTGCTATCCCCCAGTTTCTTGAATGATACCTGGCACTGCTAGATGCTCAAGAAAAATATCTATTGAGTAAAATACAAAGAAAAGAAAATACAGGCAAGAAAATAAACTGGAATTAACACAAGCCTCTTTCTTTCTCTGAATCTTTTCTTTAATCTTTAATAAGTCAACATGATATAATTGGGCCATGAGTTGAACACTTCTACCCCTTATTCTGGGTACTTCTCCAGTATTATTTCTCTGACTTTTAAAATGTAAAGTATCTAACATTTTACTTTTAAATATAAAAATTAACATAAATGTATGCATATTAA
This sequence comes from Aotus nancymaae, assembly GCF_030222135.1. Taxonomy (NCBI): domain Eukaryota; kingdom Metazoa; phylum Chordata; class Mammalia; order Primates; family Aotidae; genus Aotus; species Aotus nancymaae. The sequence continues at coordinate 79,614,753 of NW_026988454.1, forward strand.
AAACATTATTTAGTCATAGAACATGTAAGGAAAGCAATCCATTGTCCATTGCCACCTCTATGAAGAAGCAATAATTTTTAACTCTTTTATTTGCTTTATTTTCAGTGGTTATATTCTTATTTCAAGGATATGCCTATGCTATTATATTCTTATTTTTCAAATTGAGAGAGATCACTTATTGACTTCCTGTTTTGATTGGTAAAGATTTATCTGTTTAGAGATACCTCCCTCCCCTCCCCTAGCCTTCCATATATATATATATATATATATATATATACACATATATCTACTTTAGGATATATCTACTTTAAGTTATCAAAAATCAATATTTTCTTGAATACTTTTAAAATTTAAAATTTAAAAGTTTTCCTAGTTTTTTTCCTAGTGTTTCTAAGTGCTTCTTCTTATTTTGTCCAATTTCCATCCATGTACCTTTAAAATTTTCTAAATTTTCTACATTTTATATGCTATTTGACTTCCTCTTCTGTTTTCCCTGAAGGCCTGGGAGTCATGTTTTCTTTTGCTCTTGATCGTTGGCCTGATTGTTCTCCAGACCTGTTGTTCAGCTTCTATTTGGGGACTTCCCTTAGCCATTTTGTTAGGTTGAATCGTTTCAAGTTTTCTTACCTTTCTCTTTATGTTAGCTCTATCATTTTCTTGAAGTATACTGTTAAGTAAAATCCTTAGAAATTCTTAAATTCACCTAAGGGTAATTTATTTAAATCTGTGCATTTACAAATATATGTTTATTTCATCTTAAATTTGACTGATAATTTTGCAGAGTAAAATATTAATTGTTGAAAATCATTTTCTCTCATATTTTTGAAGGTTCTGCTTGTCTGTCCTCTAGCAACATCCAGGGTTACTGATGGGAAACCCCAAGTCATTCTCATTCTTTGTTAAGTAACCTGTATTTTCTCATTTGTTGTATTCAAATTTGGCATTATAAGATTTCTAATAATGTGCCTCAGGTCTTTCTTTTTAACTTAGTTTTTTTTTTTAGTCAGTATTTTGGAGACTCAGTAGGAATTTTCAATCTAGTGACTTTGATATCTCTGAGAATTTCTCTAGTATTATTTCTCTGACAATTTGCATCTTCCAATTTTTTTTTTTTTTGCTTTGGATATTCCTTTTAGCTGGGAGAATCAACATTCCATCCTTGTTTTATAGATGCCACATATTTTGACTACCTCTGAAGATTTAATCTGTGGTCTCGGAGAGCTTCTTTATTCCTGAGCCTCTCGATTTCCCTTGAGAAGGTGCCCTCTTCAGAAAGGATACCTGGCTCTCAGGATTTTATAGCTAGTGTGTAGAAGGTAAGGGGGAACACCAATGTTTCACATACAAACTTTTAACCAAAGCCCCTGCTTCAGCCTTGTGCCTCAACTCTATCCTATTTTGACTCTGGCTGACCATTCACAAGATCTGATGAGAAAAATTGTTCCTCTGTAAGCAATTATGTTCATGTTTTTCTCCATTTCGATTAATCAGTTTCCAGAACCTTCCAACTGCTTTCCTTCTTCCAAATATATATTTTTTTGCCAGTGTCCACTTGCTTGTCTCTAATTGCCTTTCTTTATTTCTTGTCTTTTATTGCTCTTGTTTTTTTCTTTATTACAAATTTAGTGGAATCTTATACATATATTTTGAGCTTTAGTTCTATGTTATGTTATTTATTTTGTTGTTGAACTTGTTTCAGCTGTGGCCACTGGAAGCGCTTTCATGTTGGCTGCTATGTCGAAGATCAGGTAGTATTTATTCCTGATTCCAATCTCTCCTGCAACCTAAACAATATTTAGCCTATTGGAAACATTCAGCAAGCTCTTTACAAAAATGACTACAGTATATTCAACACATTTGAGTTACACTCATACTTTGTTCCAGTCATGTGCAAGTTTAATGTACAGCTCTACCTCACATAACAGGACATGTATGACACCAGAACATTCCCGTGCTGAAGGTCATAGACAGGAGGGGAAGGGAGTGAATTTCTACTTTATGCATATTTTAGGGAACAATACTGTAGCTATCATTTACTCTTTGAAGCGTTCTTGATTTTGGTCATTTATAATTAGAACATGAGAAAAAGTGACGGTGAATACAAATGAGTACTAACCAAACTCCTAGGCTGCTACTAGAAAATAAAATAAAATTAAAAGAAAGTCCCTTGCCATGTTCACAAAGGTGGCAATAACTGTATATATAAGAAAAAGGCTGTAAACTTATAGAAAAGATAAACTCTGGCTTCTAAACAAATTACAAAATTGATTTTGCCTTTATCCTTCAGTGTGATACAGAAAAATGTAAGCCTGTAGACCTAGTTACCAAAAGACACTTATCCTCCTCAGCCCAGGTACGAACTCAAAGTTTGCCCTGAGCTAGTTTGATCTTCAAGGTTTCTCCAAGTTTTTCCATGAACTCAAATGTGTTCAAGTAGTCAGAATGTTGCACATTGGATAAACCTTTAATGCAAGCAGCCAAGTCCTTGGTCATGAAGCCAGCCTCAGCTGTCTCAATACAGACTTCTTCCAAAGCATTTGCAAAGAAGGCAAGCTCTTTCTTGTTACCAAGCTTTGTTCTGTGGTCTATTCCTCTGGTCTGGGCGAAAATGGAAGACATCTCCTGTCCTTTCTGGTACATGTGGTAGTGACATGTTACAGTTGCATGGGCAGCCTCTGCTTCTGTCTTGCCATCTGGACAAACCAGTACGCTGGTCATCATGCTGAGAGAACCATACCTTTGGGCCATAGAGTCCGACTGCACTTCACCATCATGGTTTTTACAGGCCCAGAAGCTTCCCTCTGATTTCATAACTTGGGCCACCAAGTCATGGATGAGCCTATGCTTATACTAGATCTTTTGGGCTTCAAACTGGGACTTGTACTGCTTATCATATATCTCCTGAAAGATGTCTTTCAAACACCCATCATATTTCTTCAGAATAGTGTTTTTGGTGCTCAGATACATAGGCCACCCTTAGACAGAGCCATTTGGAAGGAACTGTGTGCAAAATCTTCAATTGACTTATCTTAGTTATACATCCCCGTGGCAACACCACCACTCTCTTCAAAGTTATGTATCAGGTATGTCACCTTTTGGGTTCTGTCACTTGGTGTGTAGGTTATCTCTACTTTTCCAGGCCCAGAAACAACAGAATCAGTTGCTCCGTATTGATTCCCATAAGCACGACGACCTATGATGATGTGTTTTACCCATCTGCTCACAAGCCAGGGAATATTTTTGCAGATAATGGCTTCTCTGAAGATGGTGCCACCCAGAATATTTTGTATGGTGCCGTTTGGTGATTTCCACATTTGTTTCAATTTCAACTCCTCAAACTTCTTCTCATCAGGGGCGATAGTGGCCTACCTGACACCAATGTTATACTTCTTTATGGCTTCTGCAGCATCCTTGGTGACCTGGTCGTTGGTGGCATCATGATTCTCTATGCCTAAATCATAGCTATGTAGATCCAATTCCATATAAGGAAAAATGAGTTTCTCCTTAATCAATTCCCAAATGATTCATGTCATTTCATCTCCTTGCATCTCTGCCACAGAACCGCCACTGATATTTTTGGACATTTTGACTTCAATAAACCTTGGCAATGAAGAAATCTCTCATCACCCCCATTCTTCCCAGTCTTGCAGACTCAACTGAACGTAGTTTATCTCCTGCTGGATGATATGCTGGCGAGGAGCTGGGGCACCACAGCCGCTCACACGCTCAGACTCATGCGCACAGGTTGGCAATGCCAAACCGGACTCCCACTGCCTCGGATTCTGACACAGCCTCTGCTGAAACCCCCTATGTGTTTTTATATTAAGCTAAACATGAGTTCATACTGATATCAGTAATTCTACTCCAGCACTACAAGGTTCATTTTAGTTAGGGCAGTTTTTAAATAGTGCTGAGCGCATTAAACCATTCTACTCAAAGCTTCTCTAAATTCTAAGAGAACATCAAAATTATTGTTAAGTTAATCATCAATCTATTTTATTACTTAAATAGGCTTATTTAACATGTTTCTTTTTGAGTACTTAACAAGCACAGAAATATATGTCTATTTTATGGGATTCAGAGCATGTTGACTTATTTAAAATTATTATGAAAGTTTATAGTTTACAGTAAACTATAAACTTTACTGTAAACTATAAACTTTCATAATAATTTTAAATAAGTCAACATGCTCTATTAATTTAAGTAAGGCACAGATCCTCAATCTCTTTGTTTAAGCAAGGAATTTTGCAGTTGTGGGTTTTTTAGCACTTTTCTGCTTAAGGGAAAAGAGCTAAGTACCAATAATTCTCTTCTGACTTCACATAGAAAATTCACATGCATTTGTCCCTTCTAGAACCCAAGGGGGTCAGGGTGACCAACCCTCTGAGCTTATCTAGGAATAAGGGCTTTCCTGGGTTGTGGGACTTTCAGTGCTAGAACTGGGGAGGTCCTGGGCAAATAGGGAAGAGTTTGTACAAATATTAACAAGGAAAACAACTTTTCAAGGCAATCAATTACAACAGATTGTTTAGATGTTAGAGGTTACTTTTACAGGGCATAGTAATTATCTTTGAAGCCCAAGTGTTTTACAAGATGTATTAGTAATTAAATTTCTCTGTTAAATTTTGTGTCGCAAAACAAAATCTGCTTTTCTGCACCTAGTGGAGAGGGACTTATATTTTCTTATTGTTTGAATTATTTTTATTAGGAATTCAAATGACCTACAGTTTCAAGGCAAAGTACTGGAATTCCATTAGTAAACATTAAGAAGAAAAGGCTTGCCTCAGAAGCTCAATCATGCAATGCAGAAAGAAAATGGGGCCGGCAATATCTTGCATCAGCCCTGTCCCTTAATTATAGGCAGTTAGTCATAAATATGATTGATTTAATACTAATTCTTTGACAGGCACTGAACACCTAATTATTATCTTGTTTCTGAGATTACAACTAACTTTTTGAGCTTGCTTAATAAATATCTTTTCCAGGATCATATCACTGTAAAAGTGGCAAATATTGATATATTGTATATTCAAATAATTCCAAATTATATTTTAATTTAAAAAACCATCAATTTATATCCATCTTAGACACAATAGTAAGGAAATTCCTTCATGGCAAAATGATTGTATCTCTTAGAAGTGTGGAGGAAAAAAATTGGTGTAGGAAAAAGCTGAAGAAATTAAATGTGGGAACAGTGACCCCTTCTCTCCAGAAGTATGTGAGGATGGCACAGTGCCTGAGAGTACTGGTGAGCTGTGATTATGTAGTTCTGTGTGATAGTCTGTGTTTATTTCCTCGTTATCAAAGATTCTTTAGGAAAGCCTTGGTGAATGTTCCAGGCTTTTTTTTTTCCTTCTGTGCTTTGGTTATTAATTGTGGTCAGTGCTTGATACCAGCAAGGAGGTAACCAGTATATTCAAAGGGGAATCTTGAGATAAGATATGGGGCTCCACTGACCAGTACCCCTCCCAAAAGGAGATTGGCCCTGTAAAGTAAAGTTTGTAGTTGCTGGCTGCTATGTTTTAAAGGAAAGTAGGAAACCACCAATCCAGACAGAAGTGGGTGAACAGTCTCAGCTTACTCATGTATAGGGAACTCAGAAGAGACATTCATCTCTATTTCTAAAACAATTTAAAAACTTAGAATGATTGCAAATAGCGTTTTAGTCTTCTGTTGCTATAGAACTACGGTTTCTATAAAAAAAGTACTTTCACACCAGCAATAATGATTGACGTATTTTGTGAAATTAGATTCATGACAGGTAGCTACAGGTACTTTGTGATTAGAGGGATAGCTTGGCTGTAATTACATTGACCTAATCATTTCTTACTTCCCTGCCATGGAATATTTTAGAATAGATGATTCCTACCTAAATCAAAGTATTGAAGAGAACATTATATGAATTAATTGTTACTTTCCTTAGACAAATTTTTCAAGGTCTTTAATAATAAGAATTAAATGGGAATGAAGTTAAATAAAATTATAACACAAATGGCTATGTATAAAAGGTAACATTAAAAAAGAACAAGGTTATTATTTTTTAAATATCTGAGTTGAAAAGTCTGTAGTTTCAAGTAAATATGAAGCACTTCAAAGGGTGTAAGAAAAGGTATAAATTTCAAAGATATATCTAATCTTTAAGTTCCAATTTAAATATCATCTTCTTTAGTAATCTTCTCTGAATCCTTGTGTTATATAAATATTTGCTTTTCTTCCAACAACCATAGTATATTTTCTGTACTCCACATAGTACTTTTCAAGATGTATTCTCTAGTATAATTGTTAATATAAATGTTATCTCTTACTAAATAAGTTGCTTGAGGATGGGATCCATGCCTTCATCATCTTTGTTTCTTGTTTCATATAGCTCACATTAAAAATATTGAATGATTAACTGAAGACTCCATTTAAATAATCTATTGAGTAGAGGATAGGTCTGTAGATTTTTCCCGTAGAAGGCCAACTAGTAGATACTTTTAGCCTTTGTAGGCCAAGCAGTCTCTCTTTCAACTATTCAACTTTGCAATAGTAGTGTAAAAGCAGCCATAGACAATATATAAATGATAAGCATGGTGGTATTCCAATAACATTTTATTTACAAAAATAGATGGTAAGCTGGATTTGGTCAATGGGATGTAATTGCTGACCCTGTTGAAGAACGTAGCAGTCATTGGATCTCCAAAAAGAAATGTGTTAATTCGATAAACTAGTATCCTATATTTCTGGAACCCTCATTTGTAATAGCATACTCCCTGCTGCCTCTCTTGAAGCCCCCTCCCAACACACACACACACACACACACACACACCCTTCAGATGTTTGGTGATTTTTGGCTGTCTCCTTGCATTTAAAGGAGGGATGTGTATAGCTGACTGGAAGCTGCATGCATGTAGGTAGGGAGGGCATGTCCATGGTGAACTTTACTGTAGGGAGATCTGGCAGGGCCCTTTCATCAGGGATTTTGGGGTAGTATCTTAAGATCTTTCTCTCGGGTGGATCAGATTCCCAACAAATCTTCAAAACTCTTTCTTGAAGAGTGTAAATCTAGCTGTTAGAGTTCTGGGAAACAAGGGAAGGAAGTGAATAGCATATTTGCACTTATTTCCCTCTTCTCAGTCATCTGTGTTCTTAGATCCTAAAACTACATGTGGAGGTTCTGCCATGTGCCACTGAGCCTTGGTCAGGAGCAGGACACAGAAGCTTTTGTCAGGAACCCATTGAGCTCTTCTGCTTTTCTCCAGATCAGACTGGGGATAGGGTATCTGGTTTCCTTACTTACTCTTCCAAGTCTATCATTTATGACATAAACTTTAGGCACCAATTCCTTCATGGTTTATGCTGTTGAAATTCAAAAACCCAACCTCTTTCAACCCAGATGTCTCTCCTTGTAGCATCCTGGTAGCATAACTAACCAAGAGAAGTGCAAGGGAGGGATCAAGTAAACACTGTGGGTGAACTGTAGTAAGTCTCAAAATAGACTGAGTGACTTAGTCTTCATCACGTGGTGATGAAACAACTCCTTAACTTGAATTTTATAAGTACAAACGATGTTTCCTTTACTACTGTGACAATGTTGCCTAGTATGGGGGAGGCGTAAGACAAGGTAGATGCTTAACAGATTTTAAAAATTATTTATTATTTATTATTATTTTTTAGAGACAAGGTCTTGCTCTGTTACCCAGGCTAGGGTGCAGTGGCACTATCACAGCTCCCTGCAGCCTTGACCTCCCAGGCTCAAGCGATCCTCCTTCCTGCCTCAGGTGGGAGACTGGGACTACAGGTGTGCACTACCACACCCGGCCAATTTTTGTATTTTTGTAGAAACAGGTTTTCACTATGTTGCCCAGGCAGGTCTCAGAATCCTAACCTCAAGTGATCCACCCGCCTCAGCCTCCCAAAGTGCTGGGATTACAGGTGTGAGCCAACATGCCCGGCCAGATGTTTGTTGAGTAACTTGAGAACATAAGGCTAGGAAGGAATTTCTCTGCTTTCTGGTCGCTGGGAATCTGTACATCTGATTATCTAATTCTATCATGTTTTCCACTGCTTTCTTAGTTCTGATTCAATGTGAAAATGCTGATGAATCTGTATTTGTTACACATGTATCTTCATATGAGGCTTGTCAAAAAAGATGACTGTGAATGAGCAGAAAAAGGAAAAAAAAAATTCAAGAAAAATGCTGATTTATATTTACTTTCATTAATTTTTAGTTCCCAAGTACTGTCTTTTTAATCAATTGGTTTGTTTGAACCAAGTACAATCATTAATTGGAATTAATTTAGGGTCCTTTAAATTAACTTATGCAGTTTCTCTTCTATTATTAAAGATTACTTGATTCAGTTAGGTTTTAACTGTAAAAATCAACTGGTAACTTAGCAACCAAATTTGGGTATTTTCCAGATATAGGTAAACAATATTACAGTATCAAATCTCTAACTTTCTTGAAATAACAGTAGATAAAGGACAAAAAAATCTTTTAATAAATACTCAGTTAATCATTTATTAATTTATATGAGAGATGCTGCATATGCTCGGGATCTAATTTTCTGCAGCAAATGTTATTTTCCTTATTCATTTGACATCTGTCTAATATATTGACTAGATAAGTCAGAGATAGAGGGTACACTTTACCTGGTTCCCCTCTTACTTTTAATAATATTTTAATAATAGGCCCTTTAAGTCTTTGTTGGGCACATGGCTCCCAGTAGATATAATATTTCACATATTTCACAGACTCTCTTGCAGATAGGTGTGGCAGAAGAATTGTATACTGGACTATAGAGCAGCAATGACTTGTACAACTTCTGGGTCTTATGATCTTTGCCATAATTCAGGTAGTTCTAACTAATTAATTTGAAATTTCTTTAAAATATATGATTCAAATTTATGATAAAGCAGACTGACTCAATTATTCTCATTGAATGAGATATTTGGTGTACTCACAGAGTCATTCTAATATACTCAAATATATTTCTATATCTTGCTATACACATTATGCTATATACATTACATATACAGACTATCATCTACATTGTTATAATAATATGTATGTATGTATCTACTCTTATATATCTAATAAGAATAAATGAGTGACTGCATATATCCGTTACAAATAAGTTTATTTTTACTGGTTTCATATGCTAAGGACCATATAAAGAAATCTGTTAGTTTTCTATATGGTCCTTGATATTACTGTCTTCTTAAAACTGGATTAGTTGTGTCAAATAAAGAAAAAAACTTTTCAGGAAATACAAGCAAAGTGCAGAATCAAGACACTTGGAAACAGGGATAGGAGACAATAAACTTGTAAAGTAAGCAGAGGGAATAAACTCTTGTCCAAGTGGAAATCAAGTATGTGGCTTTAATTTTTCTTATAAAGTCATAGAAAATAGCTCTAAATAGATTAATATAAGTCATAAGTGACATTAGTGAGCTGTTTTAAACATAATTAAAAAAAGCTACACTGAGATTGTTTTTCTACTGTAAGTCTGACAAAGATCAGAGAGTTTGTCAATTAACTCGTTGCTTAGTGGAATTGTTTTCACTTTAATAGATAATTCTTCAACATGATACCACATTAAAAAGTTCAAATGAATATTCAGTAAAAGGTCTTCCTTTTACCATGCTTAAAAACATTAGACAGTTCTATATTAAAAATGTGTTTTATTTTGAAAGACTTGGTGGTTTGAATAAGAATGAGTAAATTCCCTTGTATGTTTGTAAACAGGCAAGAATTTAATTAGCAGTTTTCTATAACTCTTTGTAGTAAACATTGATTATTATCTCTTAATATTCCAAATCCTGCCAATGAGATGTAAACAAAAGTGTCTTGGGGTAGCTTTTGGGAGCTTAAAAGACAACGATTACACACCTTTAACACACACTTTGTCCCTTTCTCCACCCTGCTGACTGAAACATGGATGCAATGGCTGCCATTTTGAACCCCACCGAGTATGGCTTTGTCTTAGGTTGGTAAAATGATGACCTGAAAAGATCCTGGACCCCTGAGGATTTTGTAGAACAGAGCCCCATACCAGTTCTGCACTCCTAACTCTACACCTTTATATGTGATAGAAATAAAATTGTATTCATGCTAATGTTTTACATCTCTATAAATTGTGGACAAATCCAATTTCTACTGATAGACTCACCAGGACATTTATAAAAATTCTACCTAATAGCAGAATAGAGAGCATGTGAAAACATGAGGAACAATAAAAACAGGTTCCGAATAAAAATCTCAATACTTAATGATCCCAGAATGAAGAGGATTGGAACTTCCGTGGAGGGAATGTGGCAGCATAAGGAGTTAATCCCTTTTCCTCCCAAGGATTGTTATACTATCCAAGAAAGGAGACAGGATTTCTGAAATGCCAAAGGAATGATGCCCAGGTGGTCCCAGTGATAGCACTTATGTGAAACCACCACACTGATTAGCAGAGGGTACATTTTGTAGCTAAACCCCTAGGCTGTCTCCAGTCCTTCTGCCCTGGATCTGCGCTTGCTGAGGGCTTATATTCAGAGTTGAAGCATAATCACCTCCCTTCGACCTCTCTATTTCAGAGCTTTAGGACTAAGTATCACTAGTTGGTTCTATTTATACAAGATAGCTGCTTCAGCTCCATTTATTACATCTTTATTTAAGTCCAGAAGAAGGGGGCATAGGACACAATTTTTTATTAAAAAATTTTTAATTAAATAGCTTTTGATGTGCAAGTGGTTTTTTGTAACATGGATAAATTATATAGTGGTAAATTCTGAGATTTTAGTGAACCTGTCACCGAAGTAGTGTACACTATACCTAATAGGTAGTTTTATATCCCTAGTCCCCGTCCCACCCTCCCCTTTCTGAATCTCTATAGTCCATTATATCACTCTGTATGCCTTTGCTTACTCATAGCTTAGCTCCCACTTATAAGTGATAACATACGGCTTTTGGTTTTCCACTTCATTATTTTATTTAGAATAAGTGCCTCTAGCTCCATTCAAGTTGTTGCAAAAGACATTATTTCATTCCTTTTCACAGCTGGGTAGTATTCCATGGTGTATATATACCATATTTTCTTTTCCACTCATTAGTTGATGGCACTTAGGTTGTCTCCACATCTTTGCAATTATAAATTGTGCTACTATAATAATATATGTGCAAGTGTCTTCTTCATATAATGATTTCTTTTCCTTTGGGTAGATGATGCCCAGTAGTGGGATTGCTAGATTAAATGGTATATTTCTTTTTAGCTCTTTAAGGAATCTTCATATTGTTTTCCTTAGAGGTTGTACTAGTTTACATTCTCACCAGCAGTGTAAAAGTGTTTCCTTTTCCCTACATCCATGCCAACATCTAGTTTTTTGACTTTTTAATAATGGCCATTCTTGCAGGAGTAAGGTGGTATCTCACTGTGGTTTTAATTTGCATTTCCCTGATGATTAATGGTGTTGAGCATTTTTTTGTTGGCTGCTGGTATATCTTCTTTTGAGGAATGTCTATTCATGTCCTTAGCTCACCTTTTGATGGGGTTATTTATTTATTCTTCTTGCTGATTCTTTTAAGGTTCTGGATACTAGTCCTTTGTCAGATGCATAGTTCCCACATATTTTCTCCCAATTTTTGGATTGTCTGTTCACTTTGCTGATTATTTCTTTTGCTGTGCAAAAACATTTTTGTTTAATTAGATCCTTTTTATTTATTTTTGTTTTTTGTAGCATTTCCTCTTGGGGTTTTAGTCATGACTTTTTTCACCTAGCTCAATGTCTAAAAGTTTTTCTAACATGGTCTTCTAGAAGTTTTATGGTTTCAGTTCATATATTTGAGTCTTTGATTCATCTTGAGTTGATTTTTGTATAAGGTGAGAGATAGGGATTCAGTTTAATTCTTCTACATCTGGCTTGCCAGTTTTCCCAGTACCGTTTATTAAATAGGGTGCTTATTTACCAATTTATGTTTTTGTATGCTTTGTCAAAGGTTAGTAGTTGGCTGTTCAATTCTGGCTTTATTTCCAGGTTCTCTATTCTGTTTCCCTGGCCTATTCACCTCCTTTTTTTTTTTTTTTTTTTTTTTTTTTTTTTTTTTTTTTTATCAGTACCATGCTGTTTTGCTTACTTAGTATAATTTGTAGTCTGGTAATGTAATGTCTCCAGATTTGTTCTTTTTGCTTAGGATTGCTTTGGCTACTCAGGCTCTGTTTTGTTTCATATGAATTTTTAGATTGATTTTTCTAATTCTATAAAAAATGATATTGGTATTTTGATAGAAATTGCATTGAATCTGTAGATTGCTTTGGGCAGTATGGTCATTTTCACAATATTGATTCTTTCAATCCATGAGCATGGGGTATGTTTCCATTTGTTTGTGTCATCTATGATTTCTTTCAGCACTGTTTTGTAGTCATCCTTATAGATATCCTTCACTTCCTTGGTTAGGTATATTCCTAGGTATTTTATTTTACTTTTTTGCTGCTGTTGCAAAAGAGATTGAGTTCTTGGTTTGTTCATCAGCTTGGTTGTTGGTATATAGCAGTGCTACTGATTTGTGTACATTGGTTTTGTAACCTGTGACTCTACTGAACTAATTGATCAAATCTAGGACTCTTTTGGAGGAGTCTTTAGGATCTTCTAGGTATATGATTATATCATCAGCAAACAGTGATTGTTTGACTTCCTCTTTTCCAATTTGAATGCCTTTTATTTCTTTCTCTTGCCTAATTGCTATGGCTAGGACTTCCAGAACTATGCTGAATAGGAAGTGGTGAAAGTGGGCATCCTTGTCCTGTTTCTGTTCGCAGGAGGAATGCTTTAAACTTTTCCCCATTCAGTATGATGTTGGCTGTGGGTTTGTCATATATAACTTTTATTATTTTGACATAAGTGTCTTCTATGCCTGGTTTGTCGAGAGTTTTAATCATAAAGCAATGCTGGATTTTGTCAAATGCTTTTTCTGCATCTATTGAGATAATTATATGTTTTTTGCTTTTAATTCTATTTATGTGATGTATTACTTTTCTTGACTTGAGTATGTGAAATCCCGTATTCCTGAGAAGAAAACAACTTGACCACAAAGTATTATCTTATTTTTTTCTTCTGAACTGTCTTTTTGATATGCTGCTGGATTCAGTAAGCTAGTATTTTGTTAAGGATTTTTGCATCTACATTCATTGGCGATACTGGTCTGTAGTTTTCTTTATTTGTTTTGTCCTTTCCTGGTTTTGTATCAGGGTGATATTGGCTTCATAGAATGATTTGTGGAGGACTCTATTTCAGCCTTTTGTAATACTTTCAAACAACTGGTACCAATTCTTCTTTGAATGTCTGGTCGAATTCAGCTGTGAATCCATCTAGTCCTGGCTTTTTTGGGTGGTAATTTAAAAATTACTGATTCAGTCTAGCTGCTTGTTATTTGTTTGTTCAGGTTCTTATTTCTTCTAATTTAACCTAGAAGGGTTGTATGTTTCCAGGAATTTATCTGTTTCCTTTAGGTTTTCTGTTTTATGCTCATAAAGGTGTTCATAGTAGTCTCAAATGATCTTTTGTATTTCTGTGGTATCAATTGGAATGTTTCCGATTTCATTTCTTTTTTTTTTTTAACAGTCTGAATTTAACTTTTACTTAAGTAAGTGTTTGTGAAATCAAAACACTGGAAAATATATCCTCCAATTTCTTTATATTTTAGCATAACTATTAGATCTCTACAAGGTTGCGGTACATTCCATAGTAGCAATGGGTTTAAGGAGACTGATGCTGGCATCTCCAGCAAACTCCAGTGAATTTGCCTGGTGCTACTTCTGGTTCTACCAATAATTCCCAGTGAGGCTTGGGAAATGGGGTACAGCCACTCGGGCTGCTGGACCTCATTTCATCATCCTTAAAATGAGAGGACCCTAGATAATTTCTAAAAACTTCTGGCTTTCACACACTTTAAAAAAATTTCTATAGGTTATTGGGGAACAGGTGGTGTTTGGTTACATGAGTAAGTTCTTTAGTAGTAATTTCTGAGATTTTGGTGCACAAATCACCCTATCAGTAGACATTGCACCCTATTTGTAGTCTTTTATCCCTGACCCTCTTCCTGCCTTTCCCCTTGAGTCCCCAAAGTCCATGTGTCATTCTTATGCCTTTGCATCCTCATAGCTTAGCTCTCACTTATGAGTGAGAACATATGATGTTTGGTTTTCCATTCCTGAGTTATTTCACTTAGAAAAATAGTTTCCACTCTCATCCAGGTCACTGCAAATGCCATTAATTCATTCCTTTTTATGGCTGAGTAGTATTCCATCATATATATGTACGTATGTATATCACAGTTTTTTATCCACTTGATTGATGGGCATTTGGGTTGGTTCCACATTTTTGCAATTGCAAATTGTGTTGTTATAATGTTAAACATTCGTGTACAAGTATCTTTTTCATATAATGACTTATTTTCCTCTGGGTAGATACTCAGTAGTGGGATTACTGAATCAAGTGGTGGTTCTACTTTTAGTTCTTTAAATAATTTCCACACTGTTTTCCATAGTGGTTGTACTAGTTTACATTCTCACCAGCAGTGTAGAAGCGTTCACTGTTCACTACATCCATGCCAACATCTACTATTTTTTGATTATGGCCATTCTTGCAGGAGTAAGGTGGTATCACATTGTGGTTTTGATTTGCATTTCCCTGATCATTAGTGATGTTGAACATTTTTTCATGTGTTTGCTGGCCAGTTGTATATCTTCTTTTGAGAATTGTCTATTCATGTCCTTAGCTCACTTTTTGATGGGATTGTTTGTTTTCTTCTTGTTTATTTGTTTGTGTTTGTTGCAGATTGGATATGAGTCCCTTGTCAGATGTATAGATTGTGGAGATTTTTGTTTCTTACTCTGTGGGTTGTCTATTTACTGATTGTTTCTTTTGCAGTGAAAAAGTTCTGGTTTAATTAAGTACCAACTATTTATCTTTGTTTTTATTGCATTTGCTTTTGGGTTCTTGGTCATGAAATCTTTGCCTAATCCAATGTCTAGAAGGGTTTTTCCAATGTTATCTTCTAGAGTTTCTATAGTTCCAGGAATTAAAGTCCTTAATTCATCTTAAGTTGATTTTTGTATAAGATGAAAGATGAGGATTCTGTTTCATTCTTTTACATGTGGTTAGCCAATTATCCCAGCTCCATTTGTTAAATAGGGTATCCTTTCTCCACTTTATGTTTTTATTTGCTTTGTCAAAGATCAGTTGTTGTAAGTTTTTAGGCTTATTTCTGGGTTCTCTATTCTGTTCCCTTGTCCTATGTGCCTATTTTAATACCAGTAACATTCTGTTTTGGTGAATATGGCCTTATAGTATAGTTTGAAATCAGGTAATGTGATTCCTTCATATTTGTTGTTTTTGCTTAGTCTTGCTTTGGCTGCGTGGGCTCTTTTTCAGTTCCATATGAATTTTAGAATTTTTTTTTTCTAATTCTGTGAAGAATGATGGTGGTATTTTGGTGGGAATTGCATTGAATTTGTAGATTGCTTTTGGCAGTATGGTCATTTTCACAATATTGATTCTTCCGGCCATGTGTGGTGGCTCATACCTGTAGTCCCAGCACTTTGGGAGGCCAACATGGGTGGATCACTTGTCAGAAGTTTGAGACCAACCTGGCCAACATGGCAAAACCCCATGTCTACTAAAAATACAAAAATTAGCTGGATGTGGTGGTGTGTGCCTGTAATCCCAGCTATTCGGGAGGCTGAGTCACGAGAATCACTTGAACTCAGAGGTGGAGGTTGCAGTGAGCCACGATCGCACCACTGCACTCCAGCCTGGGTGACAGAGTGAGACTGTGTCTAAAAAAAAAAAAAAAAAAAAATTGATTCTACTCATCCATTAGCATGGGATATCATTTGTTTGTGTCATCTATAATTTATTTCAGCAGTGTTTTGTAGTTTCCCTTGTAGAAGTCTTTCACCTTCTTGCTTAGATATATTCCTAAGTTTTTTGTTTTTTTCTGTTTGCAGCTATTATAAAATGGATTGAGTTCGTGATTGGGTTCTCAGCTTGTCTGCTGTGGTGTATAGAAGAACTACTGATTTGTGTACCTTAATTTTGTATCCAAAAACTGCTGAATTCTTTTATCAGTTCTAGGAGCTTTCTGGAAGTCTTTATGGTTTTCTAGGTAAATGATTATGTCATCAGCAAACAGAGACAGTTTGACTTCATCTTTACCAGTTTGGATACCCTTTATTTTTTTCTCTTGTCTGATGGCTTTGGCTAGGACTTTCAATACTACTTTGAATAGGAGTGGTGAGAGTGGGCATCCTTATCTTGTTTCAGTTCTCAGAGGAAACGCTTTCAACTTTTCCCCATTCAGTATAATGTTGGCTGTGGGTTTTATTATGTTGAGGAATGTCCCTTGTATGCTGATTATGCTGAGAGTTTTAATCGTAAGGGATGCTGGATTTTGTCGAATGCTTTTTCTGCATCTATTGAGATGATAATGTGACTAAAAAAAATCTGTTTATATGGTGTATCACATTTATTGACTTGTGTATGTTAAACCATCCCTGCATCCCTGGTATGAAATCCACTTGATCATTGAGGGTTATCTTTTTGATATGTTGTTGGATTTGGTTAGCTAGTATTTTGTTAAGGATTTTAGCATCTATTTTCATCAGAGATATTGGTTTGTAGTTTTCTTTTTTCTCTATGTCCTTTCCTGATTTTTGTATTAGGGTGATGCTGGCTTCATAGAATGAATTAGGGAGGGTTCTCTCTTTCTCTATCTTGTGGAATAGTGTCAAAATGATTGGTACCAATTCTTCTTTGAATATCTGGTAGAATTCTGCTGTGAATCTGTCTGGTCCTAGACTTTTTTGTTGGTAATGTTTAAATTGCCATTTTAGTCTCACTGCTTGTTATTTGTCTGTTCAGGATATCTAATTCTTCCTTATTTAAGCTAGGAGGGTTGTATTTTTTTTCAGAAATTTATCCATATCTTCTAGGTTTTCTAGTTTATATGCATAAAGATATTCATAGTAGCCTTGCATGATCTTTTGTATTTCTGTGGTGTCAGTTGTAATATCTCCTGCTTTGTTTCTAATTCTTTTTTTTTTTTTTTTTTTTGAGATAGAGTTTCGCTCTTGTCACCCAGACTGGAGTGAAATGGTGCAATCTCAGTTCACTGCCTCCTGGGCTCAAGCGATTCTCCTGCCTCAGCCTCCCAAGTAAGCTGGGACTACAGGCATGTGCCACCATGCCTGGCTAATTTTGTATTTTTAGGAGAGAGACGGGATTTCTTCATGTTGGTCAGGCTGGTCTTGAATTCCTGACCTCAGGTGATCCACCTGCCTCAGCCTCCCTAAGTGCTGAGATTACAGACTTGAGCCACCATGCCTGGCCATGCTTTGTATCCTATTGGGCTTATTTGGATTTTCTTTCTTCATTTTTTTTGATTAATCTTGCTAATTTAATCAATTTTATTTGTCTTCTCAAAGAATCAGGTTTTTGTTTCATTTATTTTTTGGTACTTTTTTTGTTTGCTCCAATTTCATTTAGTTCTGCTCTGATCTTGATTATTTCCTTTCTTCTGCTGGGTTTGGGTTTGGCTTATTCTTGTTTCTCTAGTTCCTTGTGGTGTCATCTCAGATTGCCTGTTTGTGCTCTTTCAGACTTTTTGATGTAGGCATTTAGGGCTATGAACTTTCCTCTTAGCATTGCCTTTGCTGTGTCCCAGAGTTTTTGATAGGTTGTATCATTATGGTCATTCAGTTTGAAAAATTTTTAAATTTCCATCTTGATTTCATTTTTGACCCAATTTCCACATATTTGCATGGTTTTGAAGGCTCCTTTTGGAGTTGATTTCAAGTTTTATTTGGTCTGAGAGAGTGCTTGACATAATTTCAATTTTCTTAAATTTATTGAGCTTGTTTTATGGCCTATCATATGGTCTATCTTGGAGGAAGTTCCATGCACTGTTGAATAGAATGTATATTCTGTGGTTGTTGAGTGTTCTGTATATCTCTTAAGTCCATTTGTTCCAGGGCATAGTTCAAATCCATTGTTTTTTTGTTGACTTTCTCTCTTGATGACCTGTCTAGTGCTGTCAGTGGAATATTGAAATCTCCCACTATTATTGTATTGCTTTCTCACTTCTCAGGTCTATTAGTAATTGTTTTATAAATTTCGGACCTCTAGTGTTAGGTGTGTATATATTTAGGATTGTGGTATTTTCCTGTTGTAGAAGGCCTTTTATTATTATATAGTGTCCTTCTTTGCCTTTTAAACTGGTGTTGCTTTAAAGTTTATTTTGTCTGCTGTAAGAATAGGTACTCCTGCTTGCTTTTGGTG
Organism: Aotus nancymaae; assembly: GCF_030222135.1. Lineage (NCBI taxonomy): Eukaryota > Metazoa > Chordata > Mammalia > Primates > Aotidae > Aotus > Aotus nancymaae. The sequence continues at coordinate 79,633,053 of NW_026988454.1, forward strand.
TTCATTTGCATGAAATCTCTTTTTCCACTCCTTTACCTTAAGTTTGTGCGCGTCCTTATATGTTAGGTGAGTCTCTAATAGGCAGCAGCTAGTAGGTGGGTGAATTCTTATCCATTCTGCAATTCTGTATCTTTTAAATGAATCATTTAGGCCATTCAAATTCAATTTTAGTATTGAGATGTGAGATACCATTCCATTCATTGTGGTATTTGTTACCTGTGTACCTTGGCTTTTTGTTTTTTAACTTATATTTTTGTTTTATAATCCTGTGTGATTTATGCTTTAAAGAGGTTCTGTTTTGATGTGTTTCCAGTATTTGTTTCAAGATTTAGAGCTCCTTTTAGCAGTTCTTATAGTGGTGGCTTGGTAGTGGTGAATTCTCTCAGTATTTATTTGTCTGAAAAAGACTATCTTTCCTTCATATATGAAGCTTAGTTTTGCTGGATACAAAATTTTTGGGTGATAATTGTTTTGTTTGAGGAGGCTGAAGATAGGGCCCCAATCCCTTCTAGCTTGTAGGGTTTCTGCTGAGAAATCTGCTGTTAATCTGACAGGTTTTCCTTTATAGGTTACCTGGTGCTTTTGTCTCACTTCTCTTAAGATTCTTTCCTTTGTCTTAGCTTTAGAGAACCTGATAATAATGTGTCAAGGTGATGATCATTTTGTGATGAACTTGTTTTCTCAGTCCCAGTACCTGCTAGGAAGCTGAGCTACCTTTCTCAATTTTTTTTTAATTGAACATTTTTAAAAAATTTATTTATTTTACTTTAGGTGAATACTATATCTGGCATTTCTCCCCATGTTATTCCTCCACACCCTCCCCTCCCTCCCCACCCCTCATTTTCTCTCCCCTACCCCCTCAACTGTCCTCTGTGTGTGATGCTCCTCTCCCTGAGTCCAAGTGTTCTCGTTGTTCAGCACCCACCTATGAGTGAGAACATACAGTGCTTGGTTTTCTGTTCTTAGGTCAGTTTGCTGAGAATGATGGTTTCCAGATTTATCCAAGTCCCTACAAAGGACACAAACTCATTGTTTTTTATGGCTGTGCAGTATTCCATGGTGTATATGTGCCACATTTTCTTTGTCCAGTCTATCATTGATGGGCATTTGGGTTGGTTCCAGGTCTTTGCTATTGTACACAGGGCTGCAGTGAACATTCGTGTGCATATGTCTTTAGAGTAGAATGATTTATAGTTCTTTGAGTATATACCCAATAGTGGGATTGCTAGGTCAACTGGAATTTCTATTTCTAGATCCTTGAGAAATCGCCACACTGTCTTCCACAATGGTTGAACTAACTTAACTCCCACCAACTGTGTAAGAGTGTTCCTATTTCTCCACATCCTCTCAAGCATCTGTTGTCTCCAGATTTTTTAATAATTGCCATTCTAACTGGCGTGAGATGATATCTCAGTGTGGTTTTGATTTGCATTTCTCTAATGACCAGTGATGATGAGTATTTTTTCATATGTTTGTTGGCCTCATATATGTCCTCTTTTGAAAAGTGTCTGCTCATATCCTTTGCCCACTTTTGAATGGGGTCGTTTGTTTTTTTCTTGTAAATCTGTTTTAGTTCTTTGTAGATTCTGGATATCAGCCCTTTGTCAGATGGGTAGATTGCAAAAATTTTTCCCATTCTGTTGGTTGCCGATTCACTCTAATGATGGTTTCTTTTGCTGTACCGAAGCTCTGGAGTTTAATTAGATCCCATTTGTCTATCCTGGCTTTTACTGCCATTGCTTTTGGTGTTTTAGTCATGAAGCCCTTGCCTAAGCCTATGTCCTGGATGGTTTCGCCTACATTTTCTTTTAGCGTTCTTATGGTGTTAGTTCTTATGTTTAACTCTGATGCAGTTTTTATGTTAGTTTTTATGTTTAACTCTTTGGAGTTAATTTTAGTGTAAGGTGACAGGTAGGGGTCCAGTTTCTGCTTTCTGCACATTGCTAGCCAGTTTTCCCAACACCATTTATTAAACATGGAGTCCTTTCCCTATTGCTTGTTTTTTCTGGGTTTGTCAAAGATCAGATGGTTGTAGATGTGTGGTGTTTCTTCTGGGGTCTCTGTTCTGTTCCATTGGTCTATGTCCCTGTTTTGGTACCAGTACCATGCTGTTTTGATTACTGTAGCTTTGTAGTATAGTTTGAAGTTTGGCAGTGTGATGCCTCCGGCTTTGTTCTTTTTGCTTAGGATTGTCTTGACTTTGTGGGGTCTCTTGTGATTCCATATGAAGTTTAAAGTGGTTTTTTCCAGTTCTGTGAAGAAGGTCATTGGTAGCTTGATGGGGATAGCATTGAATCTACAGATTACTTTGGGCAATATGGCCATTTTCACAATATTGATTCTTCCTAACCATAAGCATGGAATGTTTCTCCATCTGTTTGTGTCCTCACTTATTTCGTTGAGCAGTGGTTTGTAGTTCTCCTTGAAGAGGTCCTTTACATCCTTTGTTAGTTGTATGCCTAGGTATCTTATTCTCTTTGTAGCAATTGTGAATGGGTATTCACTCTTGATTTGGCTCTTTGTTTGTCTGTTATTGGTATGTAGGAATGCTTGTGATTTTTGCACATTGATTTTGTATCATGAGACTTTGCTGAATTTGCTTATCAGTTTGAGAAGATTTTTGGCTGAGACGATGGGGTCTTCTAGATATACAATCATGTCATCTGCAAATAGAGACAGTTTGACTTCCTCCTTTCCTAATCAAATACCTTTTTATTTCTTTTTCTTGCCTGATTGCTCTGGCTAGAACTTCCAATACTATGTTGAATAGGAGTGGTGAGAGAGGGCATCCTTGTCTAGTGCCTGATTTCAAAGAGAATTCTTCCAGCTTTTGCCCATTCAGTATGATATTGGCTGTAGATTTGTCATATATAGCTTTTATCATTTTATGATACATTCCATCAATACCAACTTTATTGAGAGTTTTTAGTATGAAGGGCTGTTGAATTTTGTTGAAGGCCTTCTCTGCATCTGTTGAGAAAATCATGTGGTTTTTGTCTTTGGTTCTGTTTATGTGATGGATTACATTTATGGATTTGTGTATGTTGAACCAGCCTTGCATCCCTGGGATGAAGCCTACTTGGTTGTGATGGATAAGCTTCTTGATGTGCTGTTGCAATCTGTTTGCCAGTATTTTATTGAAGATTTTTGCATTGATGTTCATCATGGATATCAGCCTGAAGTTCTCTTTTTTAGTTGAGTCCCTGCTGTGTTTTGGTATCAGGATGATGTTGGTCTCATAAAATGAATTAGGGAGGATTCCCTCCTTTTGTATTGTTTCATACAGTTTCAGAAGGAATAGAACCAGCTCCTCTTTGTACATCTGTTAGAATTTGGCTGTGAACCCTTCTGGACCTGGGTTTTTTTGGTTGTTGGCTATTGATTGCTGCCTCTACTTCAGCCCTTGTTATTGGTGTCTTCAGGGTTTCAGCTTCCTCCTGGTTTAGTTTTGGTAGAGTACAAGTATCTAGGAATTTATCCATTTCTTCCTGGTTTACTGGTTTATGTGAGTAGAGCTGTTTGTAGTAATCTCTCCCATCCAAGTACTAACCAGGCCCGACCCTGCTTAGCTTCCAAGATCAGACGAGATCGGATGCGTTCAAGGTGGTATGGCCATAGACTGTAGTAATCTCTGATGGTAGTTTGTATTTCTGTGGGATCAGTGGTGATATCCCCTTTATCGTTTTTTATGGCATCTGTTTGATTCTTCTCCCTTTTCTTTTTTATCAATCTGGCTAGTGGTCTATTTTGTTGACCTTTTCAGGAAACCAGCTCTTGGATTTATTGATTTTTTGAAGGGTTTTTGTGTCTCTGTCTCCTTCAGTTCTGCTCTGATCTTAGTTATCTCTTGTCTTTTGCTAGCTTTTGAGTTTTCTTGATCTTGCTCTTCTAGTTCTTTCAATGTTAATGACAGGGTGTCGATTTTAGATCTTTCCTCTCTTCTCTGGTGGGCATTTATTGCTATAAAATTCCCTCTCGGTACTGCTTTAAAGGTGTCCCAGAGATTCTGGGAAGTTGTGTCTTCATTCTGGTTGGTTTCAAATAACATCTTTATTTCTGCCTTCATTTCATTGTTTATCCAGTCAACATTCAGAAGCAAGTTGTTCAGTTTCCAAGTGGTTGTGCAGGTTTGAGTGTGTTTCTTGATCCTTAGTTCTAGTCTGATTGCACTGTGCTCTGATAGACTGTTTGTTGTAATTTATGTTCTTTTACATTTGCTGAGGAGTGATTTGCTTCCAGTGATGTGGTCAGTTTTAGAGTAAGTGCAATGTGGTTCTGAGAAAAATGTATATTCTGTGGATTTGGGGTGGAGAGTTCTGTATATGTCTATTAGATCCTCTTGGTCCAGCTCTGCATTCAAGTCCTGATTATCCTTGTTAATTTTCTGTCTCTTTGATCTGTCTAATATTGACAGTGGAGTATTGAAGTCTCCCACTATTACTGTGTGGGAGTCTAAATCTCATTTTAGGTCATTAGGAACTTGCTTTATATATCTGGGTGATCCTGTGTTGGGGGGCATATGTATTTAGGATTGTTAGCTGTTCCTGTTGGATTTATCCTTTTACAATTATGTAATGTCCTTCTTTGTCTCTTTTGATCTTTGTTGGTTGGAAGTCCATTTTATCAGAGACTGGGATTGCAACCCCTGCTTTTTTTTGTTCTCCATTTGCTTGGTAAATCTTCTTCCATCCCTTTATTTTGAGTCAATGTGTGTCTTTGTATGTGAGATGGGTTTCTTCAATACAGCACACCAATGGGTTCTGACTTTTTATCCAGTTTGCTAGTCTGTGTCTTTTGATTGGGGCATTGAGGCCATTTACATTCAATGTTAATATTGTTATGTGTGAATTTGATCCTGCCATTTTGTTACTGGCTGGTTTTCTTTCTCATTAGTTGACTCATTTTCTTCATTGCATTTTTGGTCTTTGCCAGCTGGTTTGCTTTTGCAGTGACTGGTACTTGTTCCTTTCCATGCTTAGTGTTTCTTTCAGGAGCTCTTGTAGGGCAGGTCTGGTGGTGACAAAATCTCTCAATAATTACTTGTCCGTAAAGGATTTTACTTCTCCTTCACTTATGAAGCTTAGTTTGGCTGGATATGAGATTCTGGGTTGTAAGTTCTTTTCTTTAAGGATGTTGAATATTGGCCCCCCTCTCTTCTGGCTTGTAGAGTTTCTGCCAAGAGATCTGCTGTGAGTCTGATTGGCTTCCCTCTGTGGGTGACCTGACCTTTCTCTCTGGCTGCCCTTAGCATTTTTTCCTTCATTTTGACCCTGGTGAATCTGACGGTTATGTGCCTTGGGGTTGCTCTTCTTGAGGAATATCTTTGTGGAGTTCTCTGTATTTCTTGAATTTGAAATTTGGACTGCCTTGCTAGGCTTGAGAAGTTCTCCTGGATAATATCCTGGAGTGTGCTTTGCAGCTTGGATTCATTCTCCCCCTCATATTCAGGTACACCGATCAAGCGTAGATTAGGTTTTTTCACATAATCCCATATTTCTTGGAGGCTTTGTTCATTTCTTTTCACTCTTTTTTCTCTTGTATTGCCTTCTCTTTTTATTTCATTGAGTTGATCTTCAATCTCTGATGTCCTTTCTTCTGCTTGATTGATTCGGCTATTAAAACTTGTGTTTGCTTCATGTAGTTCTCGTGCTGTGTTCTTCAATTCCATCAAGTCGCTTATGTTCCTCTCTAAGCTGGTTATTCTAGTTAGCACTTCGTTTAACCTTTTTTCAAGGCTTTTGGTTTCTTTGCATTGAATTAGTACATGTTCCTTTAGCTCTGAAAAGTTTGTTATTATCCACCTTCTGAACCCTTTTTCCATCAATTCTTCACACTCCTTCTGGGTCAAGTTGTGATCCTCTGTTGTTGAGGAGTTGTGATCCCTTGAAGGAGAAGAGATGTTCTGGTCTTTGATGGTTTCACCTTTTTTGCATGTTTTTTTCCCATCTTTGTGGATTTACCTGGCTGTGGTTTCAGAGAGCTGCTTGATGAGGTCGCTTGTCTGCCTGTGGGGGCGCTGCTGGGTTTCTAGGGACTCCTTCAGGTTACCAGGGAAGCTTCCTGTGTCTTTTTTCTTTATGCTGGGAGGTTAGGCCCGCCTCTTCTGCTGACCTGTAGGCGCTGCTGGGTTGTTAAGAACGCTGTCCCATTACTACGTAGGCTTCCTGTGTTTTTTGTTAAAACTTGTAGCCCGGTCCTACTCCTCTAGTGGTGTGTTATGCCCTTCCTCCAGTGGGCTGCATCATTCAGGGTTCATCTCAGACTGTGGCACTGGCTATGCAACCCACTAGAGTCAGAGCTTCAGCCCTCTGGGGTTTGTGGGGGAGGTTAGGGACCTCCCCAGCAGCACTGGGGCCATCTCCCCCTTTCAGCTTTCTCTCTCTCCAGTCATGGAATAGGGGCTGCCCAGCTGCTCTTGCTTACAGCTCCCTCTCTCTCTGGGTGCGGGGAGGGGTGATAGCTCAGTCTGCAGACTCTTATTCAACTCCACACTTGTAGTTCCTGGCGCTTGACTGGCAAAGATCCCCTGTTCTGTATATTGCTGAGGCTCTGGGGGAAGTGCTATATCTGATCTGGAGCGCCAGAGGTGGATCCTCTGACTTGCCGGTCAGATGCACTTTCTGGGTGAAGCAGCACCCCTCCCTGCCTCGGTCTGCCCTGAGTGGGCTTTGCTCACCCTCAGACCAGACCCGTTGAAATGCACCTGGTACCTCAGTTGGAGCTAGGATATCTCTGGGTTTCTGCGTCTCTCTTGCTGGGTGTTGTGCGCTGGAGTTTTGTCTAATCCACCATCTTGGATCCTCCCTCAAATTTCAAGTAGCATTCTTTTTCCTATGTGTGCTTATCCGATTGACAAATCTGATATTGCATATCTGATCTCGGATGTTGAAATGCAGTAAAGGCCTTGAAGTAGTCCCAACTTGTCAGCCATTGATCACCTTCTTCATCCAGGGATCTTAATTTCTTAAGAAATATGGTATTCATGGAAGCTGGATAGTAGGCTGCATTTCTTTAGCTTCTTCAGTTTGATGAACCCGTCAAGAATTCTTAGAGTATTATTCATAATTTCTCTCTGGTTGTGTGTAAATGTCTAAGAATGGCCTCTTTGTACTTCTGTACTCTGTAGTTGCAATATTCCTTTTGCCAAAGTAAAGGTGCTCCATTTCCACAAATACACAGTGAATATTTTATTTGAGGCTAGGTGAGTACTGCACTTTAGTTTCCAAATCTCTGATAGCTAGTACCTGCCCAAGTGTAATACAAACAAGGCCAAGCATTAAAGGTCACATTCAAGGAAATCTGGCATTTTATTAAAAAACCCAAACTTTTCACTGTCTCCTCTTGAGAAAACACAAAGCCATTGTTTCATGTGTTTTTCCATTTTTTTAGTTGTTTATTGCAGGGGCATAAATTCAATAGTCCTTGTTTTTCCATCGTGGTCAGCAACATTGGTCAAAACATAGTGCATAGGGAGCTGTTTCCTCTCTTATAGTAGCAGTTCTTTTCCTCCCAGAAGTAGCTCTGTTATTTCTACTCTAAATATCATTAACATTTCTAGATTTTCTGGCTTTTCTTTTTCTTTCTGCTCCCTTGTCCAGTACCTTCAACAGCATAATAAAAAGTTGAGTAGCAGCCCAGGGCAATATAGGTACCTTCAACTCAGCAGGTGGAAGCTGTTTGGAGTGAGACTGGGGATCAGTCTTGGGTAGAAAAGATAGCAGACACCATTTAATGTCTTGTCTTTTACTCTTGTTATTCCTGTTTACATTGATATTACTTCTCGTTTACTATCTGTCTCCACCAGGAGGCGACTTTAATTTCTATGGAGCTAGGGACCATGCCAGTGGTATTTACTTCTGTATACTGGGTTTTTTGCTTATAAAAGGAATGCATATGTTTTGAATAAATAAATATGGTAAGATAAGTGAATTAGTTGTATGCATAAATTGAGTTTCGGAAGAAACCTTCGAGAACCATGTGTTAATTCTTTTTGAAACACTACAACTCACAGACTAAAGCTTGCAATAATATTTCCTACATTAAAAACAATTCTAAGTTAATTGTTATAAGATTTTGAGTTAATTTCTGATCTTATTACAATTATGCACTTCTTCATGAGAATTAGCTTTTTTGTTAATCACCTTTGCTAGAAGTATTAACATTTATTTGCTCACTGGGGAGACTATTTTATAAATATTCACAGATTTGAGACTCTAGTGACCTATGAGAATGTCTAACTTATAATTATGGAGTAGCTTAGCCACAGGGAGAATCAGGCTTATTGTCTGACAATTTTCAGAATTGTGTACTTAAACTCTGGCTTTGGAGCAGAAAAATGAAATATATAAGGAAAAGGAATGTTGCCATTTTGAACAAGTAAATGAGTCTTGGCAAGAAAGAGGAAAAGTCATTAGCATTGCAAAAATCTACTTAGCCTACAAACTTCCTGTAACATTGACAAGACCCTTGAGGATTTGTTTGCTTGTTTATCTTTTGCAGAGGGAGAGAGAAAACTCAGGCTTTTGCAGTCTGTGTAGCAGGCAATTTGAATATGTTATGGATCACTACATGGTCTTTCAGATGATGATATAAGTAAAATTCATTTCCAATGCAGAACAATATTACAAATGCCTGGAACATTATAATCAAGCAATCATGTTTGATTTTTTTTTAAGGGTGAAGCAGGCACAATATAGTAGATAATGAATACCACAAGAAATTGATGTCTTTCTTAGAGAACTTACAATCTTATTTCCTTTCAAACATTAGATGGTTAAATGATAAGACCTCAAACTTATCAAATAAGTTCACATTTAAAGATGTTTAAGAATTCGGGGCTATTTGCATTCAGTGCCTTTAATGGGAAGCCTGAGCTTTTCTTTTTGAGTGATATTCGTTCTTCTAGCCTTTTGCCTAACACTGGAGCTGCTCCTTTCTGGAGCTGCAGAAAGGCTAGGTCCATAATGTAGGATTAGAGCATGTTTATGCTGGAAGGGAACTTAGAGATCAACTTGTCTCACTCTTTCTTTGAGAGGTGGGGACATTGAAGTCCAAAATGCATGACAGAGGTTGGACTGAGTTCTTACCTGAGTCAGGTTCTACCTGGGACTCATGCTCTGCTTGTCTCTCCCTTTCCTGCCACACTTCAGCTTGAACTTCTAACCAGACACCAAGATCTGTCCATTTTATACCCTACACCTGTATAAATTCCATCTTTCCATTTGTTTTGCTAGTGTCATTTGATAAAATTCTGTTATTTCTTACCTGGACTAAACAAAGAGCTCCTGGCTGGCCTCCTTTGTGAAAACCTTTTAGCAGTTCTCACTACCTACAGAATTAAATTCAAGCTTCTTAGCATGATCTGTGAGGACATGTGTGGTCTGGCCCCTGTTCACCTCTCCCAGTTAATGGCTTTCACACTTTTGGAAGCAAAAGTACTAGACTACTTGTGGTTTCCTGAGGTCACCGTGATGTGCCTGGCCTCTGAGCCTTGAGCAGGCTCACAATCCCTCCTCATCTGTTTGACAGTTCCCTATACAGCCTGTGAAACTCTGGATAGGATGACTTGGACTATTTATTTGCTTTAGATCTATGGTTTATCTAGTACATAATGCTGCTTTCCTTGTAGTGTAAATTCCTGAGTGTTTTTTGTGTTCTTTTCTAAAAATTTAATGTCTTAAATGGTGGATATATGTAATTATATGTCCACATAGCTAGTTATATAGACTGAAAATAAGTTTGTAGGTGAAGAATTATTCTAACTAGAGGCAGGGTTGCTTGGTGACAAAGGCTCTGATCACAATAAACTATCATGATGGCTAAAGACTGTAGTTGTGTATTTTTACTTTATGAGAGAACTGATGATTATCAAAGATTAAGATAAGGAAAATTTCTAATTAGGTATTTCTGTTGGAGATGTGATATATGGATATAAAAATATTGGTCATCAAAATATATTTAGAAAATGTCCCTCTTTACCTTTTAATTACAATATGGGTGTCATTTAATAGAAATGAGAGCTATATTCTTTTTGAATAGACTTGCCAGGAATATATTTAATTTATTACTGGTCATGGTAGTTTGAGCAAACTAGAATTTAATTAAGTTGGTTGGAGATAAAATAATAGATTTTTAATGCCAACCAATGAAAAAACATGACCTGAATTATCATTAGACAGTGTTAGAGGCATATAAATATAAACTTAAAAAATTCTCACTTCTGAGTTTGAACTGACTGAAACGATACTTTGGAGCAATGTTTAATGTACTAAATAGCCCATGGCTTTAAAAAATGTTACATTTTCCAGTGAAATAGCTTAACTGGGTATTTTTGAAATTTGAAGATATATATATCTCAGTTGCATTAGAATATTTAAATATGTAGAAATTCTTTTATTATCAATTATACTTATAGATAATAGCATATGTAAAATAAGGACACATACTTGAAACACAGCTAGTGAAAATTTAAGCTTTACCTTAAAGAGACAAAAATTGAATGAGCTAACTGTGTGGCTAAATTAGATGTACGACAAAAATAGGCTGGACATGGTGGTTCATGTCTGTAATCCTGGTGCTTTGGGAGGTCCAGGAGGGAAGATTGTTTGAACCCAGGAGATTAAGACCAGCCTGGGCAACATAGGGATACCTTATCTCTATAAAATATTTTTTAAAACAATTAACTGTGTGTGTTGTCATGTGCCTGTACTCAAGATTAGGTGGGAAGATCACTTGCGGTTGAGGCTGCAGTGAGGCATGATTACATCACTGCACTCCAGTCTGGATGACAGCCTGAATGACAAAGTGAGACCCTGTCTCAAAAAAACAAAGTCCTAGACAGAGAAATTAGGCAAGAGAAAGAAATAAAAGGCATCCAAATGAGAAAAGAAGAAGTCAAGCTATCTGTTTTTGTGCATGACATGATTCTCTACTTAGAAAACCCTAATGACTGCCAAGAAGCTCCTGGAACTGATAAATGGCTTCAATAAAGTAAAATCAATGTACAAAGATTAGTGACATTTTTATACACCAATAACATTCAAGCTGAGAACCAAATCAAGAATGCAATCTCATTTATAATAGCCACAACAACAACAAAAAAATAAAATACTTGGCCAGACACAGTGGCTTATGCCTGTAATTCTAGCACTTTGGGAGACTGAGATGAGCAGATCACGAGGTGAGGCATTTGAGATCAGCCTGGCCAACCGTGTCTCTGCTAAAAATATGAAAATTAGCTGGGTGTGACGGCAGGCACCTGTAATCCCAGCTACTCAGGAGACTGAGGCAGGAAAACTGCTTGAACCTAGGAGGCAGAGGTTACAGTGAGCCAAGATTGTGCCATTGGACTCCAGCCTGGGCAACAAAAGCAACACTCTGTCTCAAAAACAAAAGCAAAATAAATAGATAATAATAAAAAAACTTAGGAAGACATCTAACCAAGGAGATGAAAAGCCTCCATAAAAAGAACTACAAAATGTGGCTAAAAGAAATCATAGATGACAAAAGCAAATGGAAAAATATTCCATGCTCATGGATTGGAAGAATCAACATTGTTGAAATGGACATACTGCTCAAAGCAAACTACAGATTCAATGCTATTCCTATAAAACTACCAATTTTATTCACTTGGTTCACTTGGAGCCAAAAGAGAGCCTGAATAAACAAAGCAATCCAAAGCAAAAAGAATGAAGCCAGATGTATCACATTACCTGACTTCAAAATATACTATGAAGCTATAGTAATCAGAACAGCATGGTACTGGTACAAAATCAGACAGACCAGTGAAACAGAATAGCGAACCTAGAAATAAAGTTGCTCACGTATAACCATATCATTTTCAAAGTTAACGATAATAAGCTATGTGGAAAGGACTCCCTATTCAATAAATGATGCTTGGATAGCTGCTAGCCATATACAGAAGAATGAAGCTGGTCCCCTACCATTCACTACATACAAAAATTAACATGAGATGGATTAAAGATTTAAATGTAGGACATCAAACTATAAGAATCCTGTAAGAAAATATATAAGAAACACCACTCTGGACATTGGCCTAGGGAAAGAATTTATGAGTAAGTCTTCGAAAGTAATTGCAACAACATCCAAAACATTGACAAGTGAAACCAAATTAAATTAAAGAGCTTTTTCACAACAAAGAACTATCAACAGAGAACCTAGGGAATGGGAAAAAATATTGACAAACTGTGCATCCTACAAAGGTCTAATACTCAGAATATATAGAGAACTTAAGTTAAAAATAAAAAACCAAATAATCCCATCAAAAACTGGACAAAAGAAATGAACAGACACTTCTCAAAAGTAGACATGGAAGTGGCCAACAACATTAAAAAAAGCTCCACACAGAGAAATGAAAATCAAAACCATTGTTAGTTACCATCTCACACCAGTCAAAATGATTATTGTTAAAAAATAAGAAAGCAACAGATGCTGGAGAGGCTGTGGAGAAAAGGGAATGTTTATACACTGTTGATGGGAGTGTAAATTAGTTTAGCCACTGTGCAAAGCCGTTTGGAGATTTCTCAAAGAACTTGAAACAGAATTACCATTCAACCCAGTAAAGTCATTAAGAGATATATAGCAAAAAGAAAATAATTCATTCTACCAATGACACACATGCACTTGCATGTTTATTATAGCACTATTCATAATAGCAAATAGATGGAATCCAGGTGCCCATCAACAGTGTGTTGGATAAAGTAAATGTGGTACATATACACTGTGGAACTGTGAAGCTATAAAAAAGAATCATGTTTTTGCAGCAACATGGCAGTAGCTGGAGGCCATTATCCTAAACAAACTAATGGAGGCACAGAAAACCAAATATCACACGTTCTCACTTCTAAGTGGGAGCTGAACATTGGGTAGTCATGGACATAAGTATGGCAATAATAGAAACTAGGCACTACTGAGGAAAGAGGGAGGAGGGCAAGGATTGAAAATCTAACTGTTGCATACCATGCTCAGTAGCTGGGTAATGGAATTATTTGCTCCCCAAATCTCAGCATCACACAATATACTCATGTAACAAAACTGACATCTACCCCCGAATCTAAAATAAAAGTTGAAATTATTTTAAAAAGTAACAGAAATACGATATAGCATTGTAAAATTAAAAAGAAATGGCTTCCTTAAAAAGCTAAACATAGAATTATCATATGACTCAGCAATTCTCCTCCTAGGTATATACCCAAAAGAAATAAAAACAAGTACTCAAAGAACACTTGTACACACATGTTCATAGCTGTACTATTTACAATAACCAAATGGTGAAAGCAGCCTAAATGTTCACAAGCAGATGAATCAATAAATAAACTGTGGTGTGTGTATATATACATATATATATGTATATATACACACACACAATGAAATATTGTTCAATCATAAAAGAAATGAGCTACTGATGTGCTAAAATGTGGATGAACTTTGAAATATTAGGCTTAATGAAGAAGACAGACACGAAGGTTACGTATTGTGTGATTCCATTTATAAGGAATATGAAGAAAAGAAAATATGATGAAAAGAAAAATGTCCATCGAGAGAGAATGGATATTGGTGGTTGGCGAGAGGATGTGGAGGGGAGGCAACTGCTTAATGGGTGCAGGATTTTCTTTTGGAACAGTGAAAATGTTTTGAAACTAAGTATATGGTAGATATGTTGGTTACACCACATCAGGAATGTACTAAATGCCCCTGAATCGTTCACTTTAAAATGGTCAATTTTATGTTGAATGAATATCACCTCATGTTTCTTTTTTTAAAGAGTATTTCCTGAGCAGTTCAGATGCGCTGATGGGAACACAGTTAAAGGATATAAGAAACACTTTAGGAAGAGTTCTAAGTGACATTTTAAGTTTGCTATTCTATTAGTAGTTCAACCATTTGCATTTATTTATAAAACTTCTTGTAAGACTGCATTAATCAACTTTTGACTAATAAAACAACAGAGTTTTCTTCTGAAGAGTAGTATATTAGCAACCTTACTGCTTTATGGTAATGAATATTGAAGGGTAGGTAATTAAAAGCATGTTGTTCTTCTGATGCTGCCATCAGAGCTTGATGTCCCTCTGAATAAGCACAGGACACTTGGCCCACTGGGAGCACTGCAGGTCTGTCCTGTAGATCGTTATCTTTTTGGTCACCAGGCAGGAATGTGTTCTCCTAGCCTGTTAGAAAATAGAAAGGGAAGCAAAGGGCAGGGCCTGAGCCCAGAATGCTTGCTTTTTCTTCAATTAGATTAGCCTCTCCCTCTCCTCTTGTGGGGAGAAGTAAGTGTTTGGGAAGATAGTCCAGGAGACATGAGGAATGAAGAAAAAGAATGAAGAAAAAGGGTTCTGCCCTGATGTGATTGCAAGATTCTATTTTTTCAAATCCTCTGTTTTGATTTTTTTCCATTATTAGGTGAAATTCCTGTAGTCCAAGAAAAATTAAAGAAGATTAAGGATTTTCCACTTGATAGGTTTCTTTTATTTATTTTTTAAAATTATACTTTAAGTGCTGGGGTACATGTGCAGATTGTGCAGGATTGTTACATGGGTATATACATGCCATGGTGGTTTGCTGCGTCTATCCCCCCGTCATCTATATTAGATATTTCTCCTAATGTTATCCCTCTCCAATCCCCTGACCCTTGCCATCCCTACCCTAGCCACCCCTACCTCCCAACAGGCCCCAGTGTGTGATGTTCCCCTCCATGTGTCCATGTGTTCTCATTGTTCAAAACCCACTTATGAGTGAAAACATGTGGTGTTTGTTTTTCTGTTCTTGTGTCAATTTGCTGAAAATGATGGTTTCCAGATTTATCCATGTCCCTGCAAAGGACATAAACTCATCCTTTTTATGGCTGCATAGTATTCCATGGTGTATATGTGCCACATTTTCTTTATCCAGCCTATAACTGATGGACATTTGAGTTGGTTCTAAGTCTTTGCTATTGTGAGCAGTGCTGAAATAAACATATATGTGCATGTGTCTTTATAGTAGAATGATTTATAATTCTTTGGATATATATCTAGTAATGGGATTGCTGGATCAAATGGTATTTCTATTTCTAGGTCCTTGAGGAATCTCCACACTGTCTTCCACAATTGTTGAACTAATTTACACTCACACCAACAGTGTAAAAGTGTTCCTATTCCTCCACATCCTCTCCAGCATCTGCTGTCTCCAGATTTTTTAATGATCACTATTCTAACTGACATGAGATGGTATCTCAATGTGGTTTTGAGTTGCATTTCTCCAATGACAGTGATGATGAGCTTTTTTTCAAATATTTGTTGGCTGCATGAATGTCTTCTTTTGAGAAGTGTCTGTTGATATCTATTGCCCACTTTTTGATGGGGTTGTTTGTTTTTTTCTTGTAAATCTGTTTTAGTTCTTTATAGATTCTGAATATTAGCCCTTTGTCAGATGGGTAGATTGCAAAAATATTTTTTCCCATTCTGTTGGTTGCCAGTTCACTCTAATGATAGTTTCTTTTGCTGTACAGAAGCTCTGGAGTTTAATTAGATCCCATTTGTCTATTTTGGCTTTTGTTGCCATTGTTTTTTGTGTTTTAGTCATGAAGTCCTTGCCTACGCCTATGTCCTGAATGGTATTACCTAGGTTTTCTTCTAGGGTTTTTTATAGTGTTAGGTCTTATGTTTAAATCCTCAATCCATCTGGAGTTAATTTTTGTATAAGGTATGAGGAAGGGATCCAGTTTCAGCTTCCTGCATATGGCTAGCCAGTTTTCCCAACACCATTTATGAAACAGGGAATCCTTTCCCCATTGCTTGTTTTTGACAGATTTGTCAAGGATCTGATGGTTGTAGATGTGTGGCATTACCTCTGAGGCCTCTGTTCTGTTCCATTTGTCTACATCTCTGTTTTGGTACCAGTACCATGTTGTTTTGATTACTGTTGCCTTGTAGTATAGTTTGAAGTCAGGTATTGTGATGCCTCCAGCTTTTTTTTTTTTTTTTCCGAGGATTGTCTTGGTTATGGGGGGTCTTTTTTGGTTCCATACGAAGTTTAAGGTGTTTTTTTCCTGTTCCGTGAAGGTCAATGGTAGCTCGATGGGAACTGCATTGAATCTATAAATTACTTTGGGCAGTATGGCCATTTTCACTATTTTGATTCTTCCTAACCATGAGCATGAAATATTTTTCTGTCTGTTTTTGTCCTCTCTTATTTCCTTGAGCAGTGGTTTGTAGTTCTCCTTGAAGAGGTCCTTCACATCCTTTGTTAGTTGTATTTCTAGTTATTGTATTCTCTTTGTAGCAATTGTGAATGGGAGTTGGCTCTGATTTGGCTGTCTGTTATTGGTGTATAGGAATGGTTGTGATTTTTGCACATTGATTTTGTATCCTGAGACTTTGCTGAAGTTGCTTATCAGCTTAAGGAGTTCTGGGGTGAGATGATGGGGTCTTCTAAATACACAATCATGTCTTCTGCAAATAGAGACAAATTGAATTCCTCTTTTCCTAATTGAGTACTTTTATTTCTTTTTCTTGCCTATTGCTCTGGCCAGAACTTCCAATAGTATGTTGAGTAGGAGTGGTGAGAGAGGGTATCCTTGTCTAATGCCAGATTTCAAAGTGAATGCTTCCAGTTTTTGCCCATTCAGTATGGTATTGGCTGTGGGTTTGTCACAAATAGCTTTTATTATTTTGTGATACGTTACATCAATACCTAGTTTATTGAGAGTTTTTAGCATAAAGGGCTGTTGAATTTTGTTGAAGGCCTTCGCTGCATCTATTGAGATAATCATGTGGTTTTTGTCTTTCGTTCTGTTTATGTGATGGATTACATTTATTGATTTGCATATGTTAAACCATCTTTGCATACCAGCAATGAAGCTGACTTGATTGTGATGGATAAGTTTTTGATGTACTGTTGGATTCTATTTGCCAGTATTTTGTTAAGGATTTTTGCATCAATGTTCATCATGGACCTTGGCCTGAAAATTTCTTTTTTAGTTGTGTCTCTGCCATGTTTTGGTATCAGGATGATGTTGGTCTCATAAAATGTGTTATGGAGGATTCCTTCTTTTTGTATTATTTGGAATAGTTTCAGAAGGAGTGGTACCAGCTCCTTTTTGTAGGTGTGATAGAATTCATCTGTGAACCCCTGTGGCTCTGGACTTTTTTTGGTTCATAGGCTGTTAATTGCTGCCTCAACTTCAGCCCTTGTTATTGGTCTATTCAGTGCTTCAACTTCCTGGTTTAGTCTTGGGATGTTGTAAGTGTCCATGAATTTTTCCATTTCTTCTAGATGGCTGGATTATGTATATAGAATTGTTTGTAGTAATATCTGATGGTAGTTTGTATTTCTGTGGAATTGGTGGTGGTATCCCCTTTGCCATTTTTTATTGCATCTACTTGATTCTTCTCTCTTTTTTATTCATCTGGCTAGCAGTCTGTCTATTTTGTTGATTTTTTAAAAAAAACCAGCTCCTGGATTTATTGTTTTTTGAAGGGATTTTGTGTGTGTGTGTGTGTGTGTGTGTGTGTGTGTGTGTGTGTGTTTCTATCTCCTTCAGCTCTGCTTTAATCTTAGTTATTTTTTCTGCTAGGTTTTGAAATTTTTTGATCTTGCTCCTCTAGCTCTTTCAGTTTTGACAATAGGGTGTCAATTTTAGATCTTTCCTTGCTTCTCATGTGGGCATTTATTGCTATAAATTTCCCTCTAGACACAGCTTAAAATGTGTCCCAGAAGTTCTGGTATGTTGTGTCTTTGTTCTTGTTGGTTTCGAAGAACATCTTTATTTCTGCCTTCATTTCATTGTTTATCCAGTCATCATTTAGCAGCCTGTTGTTCAGTTTCCATGTAGTTATGCAGTTTGAAGTGTGTTTCTTAACCCTGAGTTCTAATTGATTGTACTGTGGCCTGAGAGACTGCTTTTTTATGATTTCTGTTCTTTTGCATTTACCGAGGTGTGACTTACTTCCAATTATGTGGTCAATTTTAGAGTAAGTGTGATGTGGTGCTGAGAAGAATGTATATTTTGTTGATTTAGGGTGGAGAGTTCTGTAGATGTCTATTAGGTCCACTCGGTCCAGATTTGCATTCAAGTCCTGGATATCCTTGTTGATTTTCTCTCATTGATCTGTCTAGTATTGACAGTGGAGTGTTAAAGTCTCCCACTATTATTGTGTGGGAGTCTAAGTCTCTTTTTAGGTTGTCAAGAACTTGCTTTATGTATCTGGGTGCTCCTGTATTGGGTGCATATATATTTAGGATACTTAGCTCTTCTTGTTGCATTAATCGCTTTACCATTATGGAATGCCCTTCTTTGTCTTTTTTGATCTTTGTTGGTTTAAAGTCTGTTTTATCAGAGACTAGGATTACAACCCCTGATTTTTTTTTTTTTTCGCTCTCCATTTGCTTGTTAAATCTTCCTCCATCCCTTTATTTTAAGCCTATATGTGTCTTTGCATGTGAGATGGGTTTCCTGGATACAGCACACCAATGGGTCTTGATTCTTTATCCTATTTGCCAGGCTGTGTTTTTTGAGTATGGCATTTAGCCCATTTATATTTAAGGTTAATATAGTTATGTGTGAATTTGATCCTGCCATTTTGATACTAGCTAGTTGTTTTGCCCATTAGTTGATGCAGTTTCTTCATTGTATCAAATGGTGTTTGTCATTTGGTAAATTTTTGGAATGGCTGGTACTGGTTTTTCCTTTCCATGTTTAGTGCTTCCTGTAACAAGCAAAAGGCAGGCCTGGTGGTGTTGAAATCTCTCAGCAATGGCTCATGTGTAATGGATTTTATTTCCCCTTCATTTATGAAGCTTAGTTTTTCTGGATATGAAATTCTGGGTTTAACATTCTTTTCTTTAAGAATGTTGAATTTTGACCCCTACTGTCTTCTGGCTTGTAGGGTTTCTGCTGAGAGATCAGCTCTGAGTCTGATGGGCTTCCCTTTGTGGGTAACCTGACCTTTCTCTCTGGCTGCCCTTAGCATTTTTTTCCTTCATTTCAACCCTGGTGAATCTGATGATTATGTGCCTTGGAGTTGCTCTTCTTGAGGAATATCTTTGTGGTGTTCTCTGTATTTTCTGGACTTGAATGTTGGCCTGCCTTGCTAGGTTGGAAAGGTTCTCCTGGATAATATCCTGAAGTATCCTGAAGAGTGTTTTCTAGCTTGGATTCATTCTCCCTCTCACATTCAGGTACACCTATCAAACATAGATTAGGGTCTCTTGGAGGCTTTGTTCATTTCTTTTCACTCTTTGTTCTCTAATCTTGCCTTCTCATTTTATTTTATTGAGTTTATCTTCTATCTCTGTTATCCTTCCTTCTTCTTGGTCAGTTTGGCTATTGAAACTTGTGTATGCTTTGTTTTCAGCTCTATCAAGTTATTTTCTCTCTAAACTGGTTATTGTATTTAGCATTTCTTGCAACCTTTTTTTCAAGATACTTAGTTTTTTTTTTTTTTTTTTTTTTTTTTTTTTTTTTTTTTTTTTTTGCATTGGGTTAGAACATGTTCTTTTAAATCAGAGAAGTTTGTTATTACCCACCTTCTGTAGCCTGCTTCTGTCAATTCATCATACTCATTTTCCATCCAGCTGTGTTCCCTTGCTGGTGAGGAGTTATGATTTCTTGGAGGAGGAGAGACGTTCTGGTTTTTGGTGTTTTCATTTTTTTTTTGCACTGGTTTCTTCCCATCTTCATGGATTTATCTACCTGTGGTCTTTGAAGTTGGTGACTTTTGGATGGGATTGGTATTTCAGATAGTGTCTCTGAGTGGATGTCCTTTTGTTCAAAGAAATGTAGCTATTTCTGTTTTTTAGTTTTTTTTGCTAACAGTCAGGCCCCTCTGCTTCAGGACTGCTGGAGGTCCACTCCAGACACTGCTTGCCTGGAAATCACCTGCTGGGGCTGTGGAACAGTAAGGGTTGCTGCCAGTTTCTTCTTCTGTTATCTTCATCCCAGGAAGGTACCCACTAGATGTCAGCCAGAGCTCTCCTTTATGAACTGCCTCTTTGGATATATGGGGGTTAGGGAGCCTCTTGAGGAGACAGTCTGTCCCTTATCAGAGCTCAAATGCTGTGCTGGGAGCTCTGTTGTTCCATTCAGAGCTGCTGGGCAGGTATGTTTAAGTCTGCTGCAGTGGAACTCATAACCACCTCTTTTCCCAGGTGCTCTGTCCTGGGATGGTGGGGCTTTATTTATAAGTCCCTGACATGCTACTGGCTTTTTTCAGAGATGCCCTGCCCAGCAAGGAGGTAGTCTAGTCACAGTCTGCCAGCAGAGGTGTTGCTGAGCTGCTGTGGTCTCTGCCTAGTTGCTGTGTAACCTTTCTTATGGCTTTGTTTACAGAAGTACAGTTAGAACTGCCTCAGTAATGGTGGTCTGCCTCAGTAATGGCGGACTGCCTCGGTAATGGCGAACTCCCTCAGAAATCGCCAACTGCCTCAGTAATGGTGGACTTCCTCAGTAATGGCGGTCTTCCTTGGTAATGGTGGACAATGGCGAACTCCCTCAGAAATCGCCAACTGCCTCAGTAATGGTGGACTTCCTCAGTAATGGCGGTCTTCCTTGGTAATGGTGGACTACCTCGGTAGTTGTGGACTGCCTCAGTAATGGCGGATGTCCTTCCCCCACCAGAACTCGACTGCCCTGGGTCAAGCTCATATTGTTGCACTTGCTGCGAAACTCTCAATCCAGAGCATTTCAGATTGCTGGTCTTTGTGGGGGTGGGACCTCCCAAGTCAGATCACCTGTCTCCCTTCTTTCAGCCCCCTCTTTTTCAGTTGAATGGGTGGCTCTGTCTCTGAGGCATTCCAGGCGCCAGTTGAAACAGCTGCCCAGCTTTGTGTGAGTTTTTGCAGAAACCCGTGGTTCTGGGTGAAGAAGCTGTGTTGGAAACTTGTGGCACTTTTCAGCCTGGGAATCTCCTGGTCTGGGGGCAGTATCTGAACTGGAGTGCTAGAGTGGCTGAAGAAGCCCCCGATGGTCTCTGTTTGGTAGGGAGGGGGTCCTCTGGGGATTGCACTTCCCAGGTGAGGCAGCACCCCACCTTGCCTCAGCTCTCCCTTCTTCAGCTACACCACTGTGCAACCAGATCCATTGTGATGCACCTGGTACCTCATTTGAAAATGTGGAGATCACTCACCCTCTGCATAGATCGTGCTGGGAACTGCAATCCAGAGCTGTTCCTGTTCAGCCATTTTGCTTTCTCCTGTGAGATGGTTCATATTTTGGTTTTGATTTGCATTTCTTTAATGATTAGTGATATTAAGCTTTTTCATATTCTTGTTGGCTGATGTATTGTGTTTTTTTGAGAAGCATCTGTTCATGTTCTTTGCTCACTTTTTAATGGGGTTATTTTAAAATTTCTTTAAGTTCCTTACAAATGCCTCATATTAGATCTTTGTCAGATACATAGTTTGCAAATATATTCTCCCATTCTACAGGTTGTCTGTTGATCCTGTTGATAGTTTCTTTTGCTCTGCAGAAGTTCTTAAGTTTAATTAGATTCCACTTGTCAATATTTGCTTTTGTTGTGATTGCTTTTGATGTCTTTGTCATGAAATTTTTGCCCATTTCTATGTCAAGGATGGTATTGCCTAGGTTGTCTTCCAGGGTTTTCATAGTTTTGGGTTTTACTTTTAAGACTTTAATGTAGTTAAAGTCTTAATCTTGAGTTAATTTTTGTTCATGGTGTAAGGAAGGGGTCCAGCTTCAATCTTCTATATATGGTTATCCAGTTATCTCAATACCATTTATTAAATAGGGAGTCTACCCATTACTTGTTTTTGTTAGTTTTATCTAAGATCAGATGGTCAAAGGTGTGTGGTCTTATTTCTGTATTCTTTATGCTGATCCATTGGTCTATGTGCTTGTTTTTGTATCAGAACCATGCTGTTTTGTTTACTATAGGCTTGTAGTATAGTTTGAGGTTGGGTAACATGATGCCTCCAGGTATGTTCTTTTTGCCCGGGATTGCCTATATTCTTTTTGCCTGGGATTGTCTTGGCTATTTTAGATCTTATTTTTAAAATTTTTTTTTATTTCATATGAATTTGAAAATAGTTTTTTTTCTAGTTCTGTGAAGAATGTCATTGATAATTTGATAGGAACAGTACTGAATCTGTAAATTGCTTTAGGCAATATAGACATTTTAATGATATTGTTTTTTCCTATTCATGAGCATGGGAGGTTTTTCCATTTGTTTATATCTTTCCTTATTTCTTTGAGGAATGTTTTGTAATTCTCATTGCAGAGATCTTTCATCTCCCTGGTTAACTGTATTTCTAGCTATTTTCTTCTTTTTGTGGCAATTGTGAATGGAATTCCCTTTATGATTTGCCTCTAGATTTGGCTGTTTTTGTATAGGAATGCTGATAATTTTTGTACATTGATTTTATATCCTGCAAATTTGCTGAAATTTTTTATTAAATAGAGGAGGTGTTGGACTAAGACTATGGGGTTATCTAGAAATAGAATAATGTCATCTGCAAACATAGATATTTTGACTTTCTCCCTTTATATTTGGATGCACTTTCTTTCTTTCTCTTGCCTGATTGCTCTGACTGGGACTTTCAGTACTATGTTGAATAGGAGTGATGAGACAGTGCATCTTTGTTTTGTGCTAGTTTTTAAGGGAAATACTTTCAGCTTTTACCCATTCAGTAGAATGTTGGCTGTGGGTTTGTAATAGATGGCTCTTATTGTTTTGAAGTATGTTCCTTCAATACCTAGTTTATTGAGAATTTTTAACATGAAGGGATGTTGAATTTTATCAAAAGCCTTTTCTGCATTTATTGAGATAATCATGTGGTTTTATCTTTAGTTCTATTTATGTGATGAATCACATTTATTAATTTTTGTATGCCAAACCAATCTTGCATCCCAGGGATGAAGGCCACTTGATCATGGTGGATTAGGTTGATGTGCTAGTGATTTTGGTTTGCAAGTATTTTATTGATAATTTTTGCATGGAAGTTCATCACAGATATTGGCTTGAAGTTTTCTTTTTTTGTTGGATCTCTGCCAAGTTTTGTATCAAGATGATCTTGGCCTATTGAATGAATTGGGGAGGAGTCTCTCCTCAATTTTTTGGAATAGTTTTAGTAAGAATGATACCAGCTGTTCTTTGTACATCTGGTATGATTTAGCTGTGAATCCATCAGGTTTCAGGCGTGTTTTTTTTTTTTTTCGTTCATAAGTTACTTATTACTGATTCAATTCTGGAGCTCATTAGTGGTCTGTTAAGGGATTCAATTTCAATTTCTTCCTGACTCAGTCTTGGGAGGTTGTATGGAGTTTTGGAAATTTATCCATTTCTTCTTGGTTTTCTAGTTGGTGTGCATTGAGGTATTTGTAGTAGCTTCTGATGGTTGTTTTTACTTCTGTGGGGTCAGTAGTAACATTCTCTTCATTATTTCTAATTGTCTTTATTTCCTTTTTTCCTCTTTTCTTTTTTATTAGTCTAGCTATTGGCCTATTTTGTTAATTTTTTTCAGAAAACCAACTCCAAACTCCTTGATCTTTTTTTTTTTTTTTTTTTTTTTTTTTTTTGAGATGGAGTTTCGCTCTTGTTACCCAGGCTGGAGTGCAATGGCGCGATCTCGGCTCACCGCAACCTCCGCCTCCTGGGTTCAGGCAATTCTCCTGTCTCAACCTCCTGAGTAGCTGGGATTACAGGCACGCGCCACCATGCCCAGCTAATTTTTTGTATTTTTAGTAGAGACGGGGTTTCACCATGTTGACCAGGATGGTCTCGATCTCTTGATGTAATGCCCTTTTTTGTCTTTTTTTTTTTTTTTTAAAAAAACAAATCTTTGTTGATTTGAATCTGTTTTGTTTGAAATTCGGGTTGCAAACCCTGCTTTTTTCTGTTTTCCACTTCCTTGGTAGATTTTCCTCCATCCCTTATTTTGAGCCTATTAGTGTCATTACTTGTGAGATGCATCTCTTGAAGACAATATAACACTGGGTCTTGCTTTTTTATACAGCTTGCCACTCTCTGCCTTTTCAGTGAGGTGTTTAGCTCATTTACATTCAAGATTAATATTGGTATGTATAGATTTGATCCTGTCATTGTGCTGTTAGCTGGTTATTATGTTAGCTTGCTTGTGTGATTGCTTTGCAGTGACACTGGTCTGTGTGCTTAAGTGTGTTTTGTATTAGAAGGTAGTGGTCTTCCAGAGCTCCTGTACAGCAAAAGAAACCATCATTAGAGCAAATTGGCAACCAACAGAATGGGAAAAAAATTTTGCAATCTACCCATCTGACAAAGGGCTAATATCCAGAATCTACAAAGAACTAAAACAGATATACAAGAAAGAAGCAAACAACCCCATTCAAAAGTGGGTAAAGGAAATGAACAGATGCTTTTCAAAAGAAGACATATATGAGGCCAACAAACATGAAAAAATGCTCATCGTCACTGGTCATTAGAGAAATGCAAATAAAAACCACACTGAGATATCATCTCACGCCAGTTAGAATGGCAATCATTAAAAAATCTGGAGACAACAGATGCTTGAGAGGATGTGGAGAAATAGGAACACTCTTACACAGTTGGTGGAAGTGTAATTTAGTTCATCCATTGTGAAAGACAGTGTGGCGATTTCTCAAGGATCTAGAAATAGAAATTCCATTTGACCTAGCAATCCCATTACTGGATATATAACTAAAGAACTATAAATTCTTCTATTATAAAGAGACATGCACATGTATGTTCACTGCAGCCCTGTGTATGATAGCAAAGACCTGGAACCAACCCAAATGCTCATCAATGATAGACTGGACAAAGAAAATATGGTACATACACACCATGGAATAGTATGCAGCCATAAAAAATGATGAGTTCATGTCCTTTGTAGGGACTTGGATGAATCTGGAAACCACCATTCTCAGCAAACTGACACAAGAACAGAAAGCCAAACACCATATGTTCTCACTCATAGGTGGGTGTTGAACAACGAGAACACGTGGACTCAGGGAAAGGAGCATCACACACAGGGGACAGTTGGGGGGGGTAGGGGAGAGACAATGGGGGTAGGGAGGGAGGGGAGGGTGGGGAGGGATAACATGGGGAGAAATGCCAGATATAGTATGCACTTAAAGTGAAATAAATAAATAAATAAATAATAAATAAAGAAGTTAGTGGTCTTTCCTTTCTGCATTTAATGTTCCTTTCAAGATCTCTTATAAGGCAGATCTGGTGGTAATAAATTCCCTCAACATTTGCTAATCTGAAAAGGATTGTATTTCTTCTTCACTTAGGAAGCTTAGTTTGGCCAAATGTGAAATTCTTGGTTGAAGATTTTTTTTTCTTAAGATGGTTAAATAGAGACTTCCAATCTCTTCTGGCTTTTGAGGTATCAGCTGAGAGGTTTGCTGTTAGCCTGATGGGATTCCCTTTCTAGGTAACCTGCCTTTTCTCTCTAGCTGCATTTAGCATTCTTTTTTGTCATTTTGACCTTGGAAAATCTGATGATTTTATGTCTTTGGGATAATCTTCTTGTGTACAATGTTGTGGGAGTTCTCTGTATTTCCTGAATTTGACCATTAGCTTCTCTAGCAAGGTTGGGGAACTTTTCATGGCTTATATCCAGAAATATGTTTTCCAAGTTGTTTTCTTTTTTCTCTCCCTTTCAGGGATGCTAATGATTCATAGATTTGGCCTCCTAACATTATCCCATACTTCTTGGAGGCTTTGTTTATTCCTTTTTATTCTTTTTTCTTTATTTCTGTCTGACTGTCCTAGAGAACCAGTTTTCAAGTTCTGAGATTTTTTTCCTCAGCTTGGTTTATTCTGTTGTTAATACTTGTGATTGCATTGTGAAATTCTTGTATTGTGTTATTCAACTCTATCAGACCCATTAGGTTCTTTTTTGTAGTGACTGTTTTGTCTTCTATTACTTTATTGTGATTCTTATTTTCCTCGAATTGGGTTTTGCCATTCTCTGAATCTTGATATTTATTCTTATCCATATTCTGAATTCTACCTCTGTCATTCCAGACAGTTTGGCCTGGTTAGGAGCTTTCTCTGGAGAACTGGCACAGTTGTTTGGGGGACATAAGACACTCTGGCCATTTGAGTTACCAGAGTTCTTGTGTTGGTTCTTTCTCATATTATGTGGTTAAATTATGCTATCTTCATAGCATAAAATTGCAAGGTGAAGCAGGAAATGCTGATGTAGAAGCTGCAGCAAGTTATCTAGAAGATTTAGCAAAGATCATTGATCATTGATGAAGATAGCTACACTAAACAAGAGATTTTCAATGAAGACAAAACAGCTTTATGTTGAAAGAAGATGCCATGTAGAACTTTCATAGCTAGAGAGGAGAAGTCAATGTCTAGCTTCAACGTTTCAAGGACAGACTGACTATCTCATTAGGAGTGAATGCAATTGGTCAGTTTAAGTTGAAGCTAATGCTCTTTCACTGTTTTGAGACTCCTAGGCCCTTAATGATGCTAAATGGACTCTGTCTGGTCTCTATCAATAGAAACACAATGCCTGGATGATAGCACATCTGTTTACAGTATGATTTACTGAATATTTATAACTCAGCATTGAGGCCTATTGCTCAGCAAACATCACTTCTTTCAAAATATTTCTGCTCATTGACCAAGTACCCAGTCACCTGAGAATGCTGATGAAGATGTACAAGGAAATTAATGTTTCCATGCTTGCTAGCACAACATTCATTCTGCAGTCCGTGGATCAAGTAGTAATTTCAACTTTCAAAATCCTGTTATTTAAGAAATAAATTTCATAAGGCTATAGCTGCCAAAATAATAATTTAGCTGGTGTATATGAGCAAAGTAAATTAAAAAGCTTCTGGAAAGGATTCACCATTCTAGATGCCATTAAAAACATTTGTGTTCCATAAGAGGAATTCCAAATACCAATATTAACAGGAGTTTGAAAGAAGTTTATTCAATGCTCATAGATGACTTTGAGGGGTCCAAGACTTCAGTGGAAGAAGTAATTGCCAATGTGGTAGAAATAGCAAAAGAACTAGAAATGTAAGTAGAACCTAAAGATGTCACTGAATTACTGTGCCTCGTGATAACATTTGAATGAATACAGATTGCTTTTTATGGGGAGCAAAGAAAGTTTTCTTAAGATTTAATCTACTCATGAAGAATATGCTGTGAACATTTTTAAGATGGCAATGAAGGGTTTAGAATATTACATAAACTTAGTTGATCAAACACTGACAAGCTTTGAGAAGATTTACTCCAATTTTGAAAGAAGTTATACTCTGAATAAAATGCTACCAAACAGCACTGAATGCTACAGAAAAAATATTTCATGAAAGTAAGATCTCATTAATGTGACAAACTTCTTTGTTGTCTTATTTTAAGCAACTTCTGCAGCCACATCATCCTTCAGTGCCCAGCAACAGTGATCAATCAACAGACATCAACATTGAGGGAAGACCCTTCACCAGCAAAAAGATTGCAATTTGCTGAAGGCTCAGATGAGCATTACCGTTTTTAAGTAATGAATTATTTTAAAATTAAAGGTTGTACCTTATTAGACACAATGCTATTGTACACTTGGTAGACTATAGTGTGATGTAAATATAGCTTATATGCACTGGGAAACCAAAAAATGTGAATGACTCTCTTTATTGTGATAGTCTGTTACTAAACCCACAGTATCTCTAAGTCATGCCTGTAATCTTTATCTCTAAAATTTCTATATTGTTTTCCAAATTTTATTTAATTTTTTATATGTTTTTTTTTAGTTCACTGAACATCTTTGTTTTTGGAATACACACACACACACACACACACACACACACACATATATATATATATATATATATATATTTTTTTTTTTTTTTATTGTACTTTAGATTCTGGGGTACATGTCCAGATCATGCAAAATTGTTGCATAGGTACATTTGTGGCAAGGTGGTTTGCTGCCTCCATCCCCACATCACCACCTGACATTTCTCCCCACATTATTCCTCCTCACCCACCCTCCCACTATCCCTCCCCTAGCTCCCCCAATGGACCCCAGTGTGTGATGCTCCCCTCTTGGTGTCTATGTGTTCTCATTGTTCAACACCTGCCTATGAGTGAGAACATGCAGTATTTGGTTTTCTGTTCTTGTGTCAGTTTGCTGAGAATGATGGTTTCCAGGTTCATCCATGTCCCTACAAAGGACATGAAGTCATTGTTTTTTTTATAGCTGCATAGTATTCCATGGTGTATATGTGCTTCATTTTCTTTGTCCAGTCTGTCATTGATGGGCATTTGGGATGGTTCCAGGTCTTTGCTACTGTCAACAGTGCTGCAGTGAACACACATGTGCATGTGTCTTTGTAAGAATGATTTATAATCCTTTGGGTATATACCCAGTAATGGGATTGCTGAGTCAAATGGAATTTCTATTTCTAGGTCCTTGAGGAATCACCACACTGTCTTCCATAATGGTTGAACTAATTTACACTCCCACCAACAATGTAAAAGTGTTCCTTTTTCTCCACATCCTCTCAAGCATCTGTTGTCTCCAGATTTTTAAATGATCACCATTCTAACTGGTGTGAGATGGTATCTCAATGTGGATTTGATTTGCATTTCTCTAATGACCAGTGATGAGTATTTTTTCATGTTTATTGGCCTCATAAATGTCTTCTTTTGAAAAGTATTTGTTCATATTCTTCACCCACTATTGGATGGATTTGTTTTTTTCTTGTAAATCTGTTTTAGTTCTGTGTAGATTCTGGATATTAGCCCTTTGTCTGATGGGTATATTGCAAAAATTTTTTCCCATTCTGTTGGTTGCCAGTTCACTCTAATGATTGTTTCTTTTGCTGTGCAGAAGCTCTGGAGTTTAATTAGATCCCATTTGTCTATTTTGGCTTTTGTTGCCATTGCTTTTGGTGTTTATGCCTATGTCTATGTCCTGAATGGTGTTGCCTAGGTTTTCTTCTAGGGTTTTTATAGTGTTAGGTCTTATGTTTAAGTTCTTAATCCATCTGGAGTTAATTTTAGTGTAAGGTGTCAGAAAGGTGTCCAGTTTCTGCTTTCTGCACAATGCTAGCCAATTTTCCCAACACCATTTATTAAACGGGGGATCCTTTCCCCATTGCTTGTTTTTGTGAGGTTTGTCAAAGATTAGATAGTTCTAGATCTGTGGTGTTGCTTCAGAGGCCTTTGTCCTTTTCCATTGGTCTATGTCTCTGTTTTGATACCCGTACCATGCTTTTTTGATTACTGTTGCCTTGTAGTACAGTTTGAAGTCCAGCAGCGTGATGCCGCCAGCTTTGTTCTTTTTGCTTAGGATTGTCTTGGCTATGCGAGCTTTCTTTTGGTTCCATATGAAGTTTAAAGTGGCTCTTTTCCAGTTCTGTGAATAAGGTCATTGGTAGTTTGATGGGGATAGTGTTGAATCTATAAATTACTTTGGGCAGTATGGCCATTTTCACAATATTGATTCTTCCTAACCATAAGCATGGAATGTTTTTCCATCTGTTTGTGTCTTCTCTTGTTTCCTTGAGCAGTTGTTTGTAGTTTTCCTTGAAGAGGTCCTTTACATCCTTTGTTAGCTGTATTCCTAGATATTTTATTCTCCTTGTAGCAATTGTGAATGGGAGTTCCCTCTTGATTTAGCTCTCTTTAAGTCTGTTATTGGTGTACAGGAATGTTTGTGATTTCTGCACATTGATTTTGTATCCTGAGACGGCTGAAATTACTTATCAGCTTAAGGAGAGTTAGGGCTGAGATGATGGCATCTTCTAAATATACAATCATGTTAATCTGCAAACAGAGACAATTTGACTTCCTCTTTTCCTAATTGAATACCCTTTATTTCTTTTTCTTGCCTGATTGCTCTGGCTAGAACTTCCAATACCATATTGAATAGGAGTGGTGAGAGAGAGCATCCTTGTCTAGTGCCACATTTCAAAGGGAATGCTTCCTGTTTTTGCCTATTCAGTATGATATTGGCAGTGGGTTTGTGGTAAATAACTTTTATTATTTTGTGATACACTCTGTTGATACCTAGTTTATTGAGAGTTTTTAGCATAAAGGGCTGTTGAATTTTGTCGAAGGCCTTCTCTGCATCAATTGAGATAATCATGTGGTTTTTGCCCTGGGATGAAGCCTAGTTTGATTCTGATGGATAAGCTTTTTATGTGCTGTTGCAGTCAGTTTGTCAATATTTTATTGAAAATTTTTGCGTCTATGTTCATCATGGATATTGGCCTAAAATTTCCTTTTTTCATTGAGTCTCTGCTGGGTTTTGGTATCAGAATGATGTTGGTTTCATAAAGTGAGTTGGGGAGGATTCCCTCTTTTTGTATTGTTTGAAATAGTTTCAGAAAGAATGGTACCTGCTCCTCTTTGTATGTCTGGTAGAATTTGGCTGTGAACCCTTCTGGACCTGGACTTTTTTTGATTTTTAGGCTATTAATTTCTGTCTCAACTTCAGCCCTTGTTATTGGTCTATTCATGGTTTCAACTTCTTCCTGGTTTAGTCTTGGGAGGGTGCAAGTGTCCAGGAATTTATCCATTTCTTCCTGATTTACTGGTTTATATTCATAGAGTTTTTTGTAGTAATCTCTGATGGTAGTTTGTATTTCTGGTATATTGGTGGTGATATCACCTTTGTCATTTTTTTATTGTGTCTATTTGATTCTTCTTTTCTTTTTTATTAATCTGGCTAGCAGTCTATTTTGTTGATTTTTTCAAAAAACCAGCTCCTGGATTTATTGATTTTTTTGAAGGTTTTTTTTTTAATGTCTCTATCTCCTTCAGTTCTGCTCTGATCTTAGTTATTTCTTGTCTTCTGCTAGCTTTTGAGTTTTTTGATTTTGTCTTCTAGCTCTTTCAACTTTGATGATAGGGTGTCAATTTTAGATCTTTCCTTGCTTCTCATGTGGGCATTTATTACTATAAATTTCCCTCTAGTCACTGCTTTAACTGTGTCCCGGAGATTCTGGTATGCTGTGTCCTCGTTCTCTTTGATTTTGAAGAACATCTTTATTTCTGCCTTCATTTCATTGTTTATCCAGTCAACATTCAGGAGACAGTTGTTCAGTTTCCATATGATTGTGTGTTTTTGAGTGCTTTTATTAATCCTGAGTTCTAATTTGATTGTGCTGTGGTCTGAGACACTGTTTGTTATGATTTCTGTTCTTTTGCATTTGTTGAGGAGTGATTTACTTCCAATTATGTGCTCAATTTTAGAGTAAGTGTGATGTGGTGCTGAGAAGAATGTATATTCTGTGGCTTTGGGGTGGAGAGTTCTGTATATGTCTATTAGGTCCACTTGTTCCAATTCTATGTTCAAGTCCTGGATATCCTTGTTGATTTTCTGTCTTGTTGATCTGTCTAATATTGACAGTGAAGTGTTGAAGTCTCCCACTATTATTGTGTGGGAGTCTAAGTCTCTTTGTAGGTAATCAAGAACTTGCTTTATATATCTGAGTGCTCCTGTATTGGGTGCATATATATTTACAATAGTTAGCTCTTCTTGTTATATTGATCCTTTCAGCATTATGTAATGCCCTTCTTTATTTCTTTTGATTTTTGTTGGTTTAAAGTCCATTTTATCAGAGACTAGGATTGCAACCCCTGCTTATTTTTTTGCTCTCCGTTTGCTTGGTAGATCTTCTTCCATCCCTTTATTTTGAGTCTTTGTGTGTCTTTGCACATGAGATGTTTCTCCTGAATACAGCACACCAATGGGTCTTGACTTTTAATACAGTTTGCCAGCCTGTGTCTTTTGATTGGGGCATTTAGGCAATTTACATTTAATGTTAATATTGTTATGTGTGAATTTTATTCTGCCATTTTGTTACTGGTTGTTTATTTTGCTTGTTGGCTGATGCAGTTTCCTCATTGTGTCATTGGTCTTTACCATTTGGTTCATTTTTGCAGTGGCTGGTGCTGGATGTTTTTTTCTGTGTTTTGTGCTTCCTTCAGGAGCTCTTGTAAGGTAGGTCTGGTGGCGACAAAATCTCTCAGTAATTGCTTGTCCATAAAGGATTTTATTTCTCCTTCACTTATGAAGCTTAGTTTGGCTGGATATTAGATTCTGAGTTTAAAGTCATTTTCTTTTAGGATGTTGAATATTGGCTCCCACTCTCTTCTGGCTTGTAGGGTTTCTCCAGAGAGAAATCGAATTAGTGAGTCTGATGGGCTTCCCTCCGTGGTGACCCGACCTTTCTCTCTGGCTGCCCTTAGAATATTTTCCTTCATTTCAACACTGGTCAATCTGATGATTATGTGCCTTGGAGTTGCTCTTCTTGAGGAGTATCTCTGTGGTGTTCTTTGTATTTCCTGTTTTTGAATGTTGGCTTGCTTTGCTAGGTTGGGGACATTCTCCTGGATAATATCCTGAGGAGTGTTTTCCAGCTTGGATTCATTTTCCCTGTTCTCTTCAGGTATGCTGATCAAGCGTAGATTAGGTCTGTTTACATAATCTCATATTTCTTGGAGGCCTTTGTTCATTTCTTTTCACTCTTTTTTCCCCTTTCTTACCTTTCCTTTTTATTTAGAGTTGATCTTCAATCTCTGATATCCTTTCTTCTGCTTGATCAATTTGGCTATTGAAACTTGTGTATGCTTCATGAACTTCTTGTGCTGTGTTTTTCAGCTCCATCAAGTCGTTTATGTTCTTCTCTAGGCTGTTTATTCTAGTTAGGATTTTTTCTAATCTTTTTTCAAGGTTCGTAGTCTGCAACTCAGGGTGGTTCTCAGCCAGGCAACAGTATCATTGGCTGTGTGCTGCCAAAGTCTCAGAGTGAAGTGCTGTATCTGATTTGGAGTACCCAGGAGGTGATGCCCCCTGATCCTCCGTGCCAGATACACTTCCCAGGTGGGGCAGTGCCCTGCCTTGCCTCAGCTCACCCCCTTTGGGCTGCCTTTTTTGGGGTTAATCCCACTGTTCAGCCAGTCCCTGAGGAACTAACCGGGTACCTCGCTTGGAGATGCAGATATTGCTCTGGTTCTGTGTCTCACTTTGTGGGTGCTGCACTCCAGAGAAGCTCCCTTTCTTCCATCTTGGTCCCCCTCCCACCACTGAACAGCTTTAAAAGGATTATTCTGAATTCTTTTCAGTCATTTGATCGATCTCTATTTCATTAGGTTTGCTATTGGAGCTTTATTAGTTTATTTTTGAGGTGTTATGATATCCTGATTGTTTGTAATTTTTGTATCCTTGCATTGTTGTGTGTACATTTGAGGAGACAGCCTCCTCTGCTGGCATTTACAGGTGTTCTTTGGCAGGGATAGATCTTTACTGTTTAGCCTAACTGTGATTCTGAAAGGGCCAGCTGGTAATGACCCCACACAGGCAGAGCCTTTTGTGGGCTCTCTAGTTGGCTGGGCTGCTACCTTAATTCAGATGTTATCTGGGGCTGCTGTCTAGGTTCCACTGCCCAGGAACATTACTGGTTGGGCACTGGTATCAGGAGGAGCTGCTGGCTAGGGAATGCAAAGCTTCTGGTTAAGCTGATAATAAGATATATTCCCTGGCTGGGTAATTCTGCTATTTGGGATCTGCATTTGGGTAGCATTCCAGGCTGGGCACTGAGGTTAGGCATAGTTACTGCTTGGGATGGACAGAATCAGAGGCCATGCTCTTTGAAAGGCATGATTGAGGATTGCCTCCCTGTCCTAGATGAGCTGTGTGGCAAGCTTTTGGCTGAGTAAAGCAGCTGTTTGACTTCCTGGATCAAGTAGTTCTGGCCCCTATGCTTCTCCAAAATGTGCTAAGGTATGAGTTTCCATGCCTTGGAAGGGTGGTTGAGTGAGCTTTTGGGCTGAGAGGAAGTGCTGCTTGACTTCTTCTCCCATTATGCAGGCCTAGCCCCTATGCTTCTCTGCAATGGATGGAGTCAGGGTCTCTCTGCTTGCATGGGGGGGGCGGTCATTGGTGTGGGCACTGAGGCTGGGCATGAAGACTAACCCTTCTGAGACTCAAGCTAGGTTGAACTTCCTACTGTGCTTCTGAAGACCACAAAGTCAGCTTCATGATGACTTGTATCTTCCTTCCAGTTCCATGGCTGGAATAAATGCAGAGGTACCACCAAGATCTGTGTGCTGACCTCTGCTTCCTTCCTTTCTTTTTTATCTGATCCTGGGCAGTCTAACTGTGCTATTACCTACCCACAATGTTACCCATGAAGTAAGACCAGAGTAGCCTTCCTGGGAAATGTATGATGTTGCTAGGGAAGCTGGATAACTGCCCAAATTCTTTTCCCACAGTAGAAACTTTGGGTCAAAGAGTTTCTCTCCATCTGGCATTGTGCCAACCTGGGGGACGGGGAGGAGCAGTGCAGTCAAAGTAAGACTGTTCTTCTTAAGCTTTTAATTCAGTTTTCATTCAGTTCTGTGGATTAAGTGAGTTGTATCTAAGTATTACGATTTTTGAAAAGACATTCTGGTCTGTGCATAGTTGCTAGTGGATCCTTCTGTTGGCTGGGCGGTGAAAGTGGAGCCATAGACTTCCTATTCTACCATCTTGCTGACACCACCTCTAGAAAGTCTTCCAAATTCTTCATATATTAAAAAAAAACTTCCTTGATTGTGCTGTTGCAATTACATGGACGAACCTCGAAGTCATTATGCTAAGTGAAATAAACCAGACACAGAAAGACAAATACCACATAATCTCACTTGTATGTGGGGTTTAAAAATACTCCTATTCTCCATAGAAGCAGAAAGTAGAATGGTGATTACTGAAGGTGGGGAGGTGGAGGAAATGGAGAGATACTGGTCAAAGGGCACAAGGTTATAATTAATGTAGGATAAACAAGTCTAGAAATAAAATGGGCAGCATAATGAGTATAGTTAATAATACTGTATTGTATACTAGAAATTTGTGAATAGAGTAGATTTTAGATGTTCTCATCACACACACTAAAAATGGTTAACTATGTGAGGAGATGAATATGTTAATTTGCTTGACCGTAGTATTGTTAATCAGTTCACTATATATATCAAAAACCCATCCTTGAGCCCATGTATCCTTCTCTAGCTACTGGAGTTCTCTTTTCCTTTTCATATCCAAATTTTTCCTCTTTCACCTCTCATTGTTTCTTAACCCATTGCTTCTGCTCTTAAGTTACGAAGGCAGGGAAACACTTTTCACTAACACATACTCTTCCATTTGCAACAACATGAACCTCGACCTGCTTCCAGTCTACACACCCTTGTCCTTTGTAACTTTCCACTTGGCAACATTTTATTTATTTATTTATTTTTAATTATTTTTTTTTCAGACGGAATTTCACTTTTGTTACCCAGGCTGGAGTGCAATGGCGCGATCTCGGCTCACCGCAACTTCCGCCTCCTGGTTCAAGCAATTCTCCTGCCTCAGCCTCCCGAGTAGCTGGGACTACAGACGCGCGCCACCATGCCCAGCTAATTTTTGTATTTTTAGTAGAGACGGGGTTTCACCTTGTTGACCAGGATGGTCTCGATCTCTTGACCTTGTGATCCACCCGCCTCGGCCTCCCAAAGTGCTGGGATTATAGGCGTGAGCCACCGTGCCCGGCCTACTTGGCAACATTTTATACCCGTGATTACTCTCTTTTTTGAAACATTTGCTTCCCTTTCCGTTCGTGACCCACCCTGCTAGGTTTTTGTTGACTCTCTAGTCATCCCTCTGTCTCCTTTGCAAGGCCTTCTTTCTGAACCATCCCTGTGATGTTGGTATTCCTTAGTTAGCTCTACTTTTTACCCCACACCACACATGTGCCCCACTTTCACCATGCTAACTCCTACAGCTTCAATTATTGTCTCTGTGCCACAGATTCTCTATTTCTAGTTCTGACTTTGACCTCTGTGCTAAGCTATAGACACGTATGTCTAGTTCCATATGTCCAAATCTAAACTCCTTGTCTTTTACTGCAAGCCTGTTCTATTTTTAATTCCCCAAGTTAGTGACGTCACCATCCATTCTACTGCTTACCTCCAACAGATTATCAAGTCTAAGAGATGCTGTTACAGTCTTAAGTCTTTCCACTGTTTGTTATCCATGCTGCAATTACTACTATTTCTGCTCAATATTATTTTTCATCTAGAATACCTCAAGCATCCACAAAGCTTTTATTGTCTTAGGGCCTTTAGTCTATCCATTCCCTACACTGCCACCAGAGGGAGACTTCCACAGTATGAATCCGATTATATCAGCAGATTAAAACTCTTTCATAATGTCTGTTGCTTAAAGAATCAGTCCTGTGACTCAGAAGGTCCTTCATGACATAGTCCCTGTTAATCAGTTCAGGCATCTCTTCATTGTTTATCCCCTTGTGCATTATTTTTCAGACATACTAAAACTAATGAAGTTTCTAATCAGTGAATAAAGCATATTCATGCTCTTCTAAGACTAGTAACAAATGAGTGGATAAATATTGTCTTCTCAATTGATTAGTAAATATACTGCATTTTCTTCTTGTTTGCGGAAGATTTACATATGCTATTATGTATATGATAAAGTAAAAACCTTGTGCATGCCCACTTTCAAAATGTACCTATGCTCAGAATTGCAGGAATGAAAGGTTAAATAGGAAACCAATAAAATTCAAATAAAGTGATTTTGTTAGGTTATGCTGACAGGGTGGGAGTACTGATGTGGCACTTAGGCTGTCACTTCCACATCCTGCCAGATATTGCTAATCAGCCATGGCACTCTTTTCTAACCCCCATAAACCTTATCACAAGGCTCCACCTCATAAACCTTATCACAAGCGCATTGGGAAGCCACTGCCAGTGGGAGTGGCTCCTATGATGCAGCCTCTTTGCTGTTTGTCTGTGTGGTTATGGCAAGCAATTTTGCCCTGAGGACTCCAGGATAAAAAAGCACAGAGGAGTAAATACTTTCTTGAAATTTTTGTCTCATATTGTTTCCAACAAGGACACAACAATTTGCTGTACATGTCTTTCAATCATAAAGGAATGCTAGTTCGGATATCTTTAAACAGGGTATGCATCCTCTTGAGGGTAACTGAAGACTTTCCGGGGGCATATGGCTTGGACGGCTTTAAGGAAATCATCTTGTAGATGCTCAGCTCCCATTGTGTCTCTTCCTTAAGCTGATTGTCTGAAAACCACTCCTGAAGTCAGTATTTCTCTATTCCTACCTCCTTTTTCACCTCCTACTTTACAAAAAAACATTTGTACTTCTCACCCATCCTAAATCTTATGATGCATTTCCCAGGGTATAAAAAAGTTAGGGACTAAATGGAGGAATGTTTGAAAATGTGAAGCTCCTGAATAAGAGTCTTAGATTTGGTTAAAAACGTATTTACATATGCAATGAAATTACATGCATTGTGTATATACATATAATAAAATTATATACATAAGATTTATGTGTATATGAGCAATGCCTGATTTTATTTAAGTTACAAAATTATGGAAAGGCTCTAGCTAGCCTTGTCTCTGTTTATATAAATTAGAATTAGAATTCAGAAGTAAAATGAGTGTTATAGAGTACATACTGACTTTTTCTTTTTTTCTTTTTTTTTGAGATGCAGTCTCGCACTGCAATCTCTGCCTCCTGGGTTCAAGCGATTCTCCTGCCTCAGCCTCCTGAGTAGCTGGGGCTATAGGCGCTTGCCACCATGCCCAGCTAATTTTCATATTTTTAGTAGAGTCGGGATTTCATTATTTGGCCAGGCGGGTCTCGAACTCCTGACCTTGTGATCCACCCACCTTGGCCTCCCAAAGTGCTGGGGTTACAGGTGTGAGCCACCACGCCCAGCCATACTGCCTTTTTTTAAAAATAGGAAAACGGAAGTTGGGCTTTATATGGCAATAAGTCTGATTTGATTAATATGCTTGACCACGAGAACTCGCTTTTCCAGTGAGGTTTTATACAGCAGATGTTTCACAAATGTTTCAGAACTAATGCTCATAAACATATAGCAGACATGTTCAATAAGTTGAATGGGCTAAATCTGCAACTCCAAGTAAATTAATGTATTTAAATCTTATATCTAATATGCAATATCCTAGAAATTGCATCTTTTTAACTATTACATTTGAGATAAAAATTTAGATGTCAACTTAAAAACATATAAGGGGGTGTAGAATTTTTTAAAATTGTGGTGTCAAATAAGTTGACAATATTTTATGTACCTTACAAAGCAAGTTTAATATTCCATAATATTTTAAAAACAACACAATTATGCTTTGAATGATAGTGCTTTTGAGTACTTTAAGGAACTATGGTGTTATAATTTACACTGGTTTTCATCCACGGTTCCTGGCTCATAACTCCCATATCTCTGTTACAGCCTTTTGTGTTATAATGCTGGGTATGTCAGGACTCAGGGGCAGGCCTCTGAACTTCCTGTGCCTTCTTTCCACTCTAATGTTCCCCTGTCTTTCTGAATGTGGGTCTTCAGACTCTCAGGAGCAGGTCCCATGCTATACCTGGGAGAACAAATGGTAATGTCATAAAACCTCCATAAAACCCCAAAGGACAGGGTTCACTGAGCTTTCAGATAGCAGAACCCTTGGAGGTTCCCGTAGGGTGATGCGCCCAGGGAGGACATGGAAGCTCTGCACCCCTTCCCCCATACCTTGCCCTATGTGTCTCTTCATCTGTATCCTTTATAATAAACCTACGAATGTAAGTAGGTATTTCCCTGAGTTCTGTAAGTTGCTTCAGCAAATTAATCAAACCCAAATAGGGGGTTGTGGTAACCTGAGCTTAAAGCTAGTGGGTCAGAGTTCCACAGGCTGGGACTTGGGACTGGTGTGTGTGTGGAGAGGGGCAGTCTTGGAGACTGAGTCCTCAACTTTTGGGATCTAACACTATCTCCAGGTAGATAGTGTCTCAACTGAATTGGAGGACTTCAGGCTGGTGTCTGCTGTTTGGTGTGTCGGGAAAACCACCCATGTATTTGGTCACAAAATTCTTCTGTGTTGATTGTTGTGTTGTGAGAGTAGAGGGAAAGCATGGTTGAGAGGAAAGTTTTCCCCTACAACAGGGACCATAGAGACACCTTCCTCTAAACAATGAGAAAACTGAGGTGCAGAGAGATTACTGACTAGCCCATACTCTAACATAAGGGTAGATCCCATCTATTTCTCCTGATTTGTCAGACCACTGCTCATCATACCCACTACAAAGGGTCTATAAAATTGGTATTGACCTTCCACAAACTTTGATTATATAAGGGAGCATGAATATACTATAATGTATATAAAGCACACATGCATACACTCTACTGTGTCACAAACTTGCCTAACAAAAATATTTATAATAAACATTAATTTAACATTTAATTAAGCAATTCTTCTCAGCTTCTTAACATTTAGAAGGGTTTTTAGCAGTTATTTTTGAAGTACAGATCTTTTAAAATGTTATCCAGGGAACTATGAATTGATTTTCCTTTTTCTTTCAATAATGTTCTGTTTGGCAAATAAAGGCTTTTAAAGTTGTTGCAAATATTGTTAATTTACTAATTAGCCATCACAATACCTTGTGGAAGAAAATAAGCCTCAGGAAATGAAATAAGACTCCTGGGCATTAGTCCCGTGTATACTACTAATTTGCTGTGTGGCCTTGGACCTCAGTGGGTGTGTATTTGTGTGTGTTAAATTGCAAGGGTGTTATATAGGTTTTGCTCTGAGGAGCAACTCTAATTGATGATAATTCCCTGGAGTTTTGCCTACTGAATGATTCTAAGGCTACTTCTGGTGTTCATGAGAAAGGTTGCTGACTGGTCGAGAATATTTCTTGTGGGTGTAGATGGAGAGTGATATATATTTATCAACTCATATAATGTAGGTATCATATCGTACCTATTTGTATCACCCATATGGTACAAAGAATTATGTTGACAGTATTTGGTGTTCTGGTACACAGGGGTATGTGTCTTCTCCTCTTAAACAGGGATTAATTAAAGAAAATATGAAATCAAGAGCAATCATATTCCTTTAATTAGCGTTGGGGTGGTTTCCACTTGTGAATTTTTAAAAATAACTGCCAAGAACACCTCACCATTCCCCTAGATTTATAGCTCACAAGAGACCTACCGATGAGAATTAGAAATGCACTTATGAGAGTTTGAGGGAAGGCCAATGAAGTTGTCACTGGGGAAACAATTCTGTTGTAGGTAGAACCTCTCAGATTGAGTCTTGAGAACATCTTGATTAAGTCACCATTTCCTACAAGAGAATTGTCAGTATTCTCCTGCAGGTCCGGGAACAAGATTTGCTTGGTTGAACCAGAGGTTATTGTTTCTCGATGACAGTCTCACTGCTGTTGAGTTCACACGTACCTGATGCATAATAACATTATACTTAATTAATAATGGGTGGTAGACATTTTATGAGTCCCTTATTCAAGATACCCACTTCCTGGTATCATGGTACCTGAGAGGTGAGCTTGTTACTGGTGAGAAGATGAGTGTGGATTATAGTTCTGGAAATAGAATGAGTTGAAGTGGCCTTCAAAAGGATTAAATGGTATGCTCAGTACTGGCTCAATGGGCAGTGTACTATAATCGTTGGGGGGCTTTCTTCTATTTTAATATAGAATGCTGTATAGTATTTGTGTGGCTGTGTTGTGATTAAGCCACATTCCTGTG
Source organism: Aotus nancymaae (assembly GCF_030222135.1). Taxonomy (NCBI): domain Eukaryota; kingdom Metazoa; phylum Chordata; class Mammalia; order Primates; family Aotidae; genus Aotus; species Aotus nancymaae. Next base: position 79,673,593 of record NW_026988454.1, read on the forward strand.
AATCATTAATTTTAGTGTTTGTGGAACTTGGGGAGCATAGTACTCTGAGCTATAAAGGTTGGCAAGGCCTAGATCCTCCTGGAAACTTTGCTGTGGCTAATGCGTGCTGAGTGACACAGAATTCTAAGACATTCAACATGAAGAAAAGATATTAAAGGAGCTCCTTACAAACATTCTAAAATGGAGGCAATAGATTTATATGCCAGCATGTTTCCTTCTTTTCTTCTCCTTATTAGATTTGAAATGTTATGGTGAGGAGGCTGAACTGGGGATGTGCAAGGCCTATGAGCTATGTAAACTTATCAAAGGTGAATCTTAGGGTTTGGATTCATTATTTCATCTTGTATGCCCTGCTTTTCAGACTCTCAGAGACCTGCTTACACAAAGAACCTGAACAATGGAATAACAGTAGACTAGGATTCTGAAATCCCTCTCTAACAGAGACTACTTATTGTTCTTCATTAACCATTGTCCTTTTCCTTTTGAATAATATAATCCCTCTCCAGCCACTGTTAGCAGAGCAGGTGGTCACCCACCTAAAAACATACTTGTTTCTAGGTGTAGCCATGCAAATAAGTTTAATCCAATGGAATTTGAGCAGAAATGTGTGTAATTTCTAGGTTATCTTATATATATATATTATATATGCACATATATACATATGTGTGTGTGTGTGTGTGTGTGTTTTGGGGGTTTCTAAAATTATAGCATCTAATTAATACAGAAAATGGTACCCAGAAGTGGGGTCATACATAACAAAACCAGAACTATGCTTAGCAGTCTGGCAGTGGTTTGCAAGGAAGCAGGTGGTGTAGACTCTGGTGATGCTGACTTCAAGCTGTTGAAAAATATTTGATACAATTTTGTCTACAATAACTTGGAAAGCAGAGCACATGCTCACTGAGTCTGTTGGTCTGGGGTAACTACATGGAAAACTTCAAAAGTTTGATGTTTATAAACTCTTTCGGTTGCTTTGTGCAAAAGAGAGGTGAAGGCAGCCAAGTTAGTTTTGGAAGCAGAGTTGGAAAGAAATACGAATCTGCTAAAGGAAAGTCCCGCTGCCTATAACCTGCAGGTTAAATTTGGGGATTCACTGCGTTACAAAAATCAACTCTTCTGTAGCAAACTTTTGAAGATAAAACTGTCCTACTCACCTTTGTGTTTTCTTGTCACCCACTGGGGAATGATGAGAATTGGAGCAACCTTAAGAGCCAGGTGTAGGGAACAGTAGCGATGGCTCTGCCAAGCCAAGATTATTTACATCTAGACTGTGGGGAGAGAGTCAGACACCTCTGTTTCATTCAAGCTACTATGTTTTTGTGTTGCTTTGTTTGCGGGGCTTCGTTAGAATAGACTAACTTCTTTCTTCTCATATTACTCAGATAACCCAGGTGTGTACTTGGAAGTAGCAACAGAATGGCTTGCTGAGATATTTCTACTAAATGCTGAGGAAGTATAATAGCATATTACCACATTCCAGTGGAGAAAATCACACTAGTGATGGGGTTGCTTGTGTCTGTCCTGAACAGTGTTAGATAAAAAGTGATTTTTTTCCTCAATCTGGCTATTATTAGCTTGATTTTTTTCTGGTCAGACTTTTAATTAAATGTGTTTATATATCTTATTATATTCTTTTGTGGGGCTGGAGGACATTCTGTGCAATCTCAGTATGCACTTTTATAATCAGACCAATCTCTGGTATTCTTGGAGAACCTCACTGAATTTAAATTAAAAATTAGTACAAGATGACCTTCAATGAACAAAAATATGGAATGAGATCCACCAATTAATGAATGCTGTGGTTATTCTCCAATAATAATGGTACAATAATAATATCAAATATATATAGTTAATGTCATTCTTAAAATAAATTTCTGTTTTATACCACTGAAGCTGAAAATAGAGCCCAGCTCACTTGGCCACCTATATGATGACCCATTGTCACGTTCATATGAGAGACTCAGGAGAGTCATATTGTAACCTACCATTTTAACTTAGCCTAAAGTGTGGTGATCTAATTCATAGTGTGGTTTTAGTGAGGCAAAGATATACCCTGGTTATTAATTATGAACTGATTTGAGGTATCACACATACAAGGAAACGTAAGTATGATGAATGGTTGGAAGAGGTACATATTTTTATATTCATGAACACATCAACATTCCCAAGATTATATGGAGGTAGGCAGTCTTCATAGATGCCATAACAAATTGATTAATGATATTGTAAGACTGAACCCATAAAGATATTCTAAAGTTGGTACTTCAAGATGCTTTGGAACAGGCCAATAATTATATATGCCTATGGAGAAGACACAACAAAAGTGGAATTTGAGAGATATCGACATAAAGCTATTTTCCTTATCAACAAACTTTTCCACCATGAATAACTGATCTCCAAGAGCTTGGATTTAGAATTATGATCAATAAGAGGCATTCACAGATAGGTTATGAGGTCATGCTATTTAAAATACTATCATTCACTGCTCTTTAAATAAAGAGATCATGATTGTGTTTGAATAGTAGCAAAGAGTGTCTGCTGAATTGCTGTAGGCAGTAATCACACTGATTCTATTGCCCTATCTAGCCTGTCTTCTCTCTTTCTCTGATAGTGAGTGACATTTTTCTCTGGTAGTGAGTGGCACATATTTGCAAGATGGCAGTTTTAACTTTTAGTGTTAAATTTAGAAATACCAGGCTCTAATGCACTGAGTTAGCATATCAGTTCAGGAACTAACTAATTTACTATCTATTAAAATCTGTCACATACTTTTTTAATGTATACAAATCTAGGCTGGGTGTGGTGGCTCACACCTGCAATCCCAGCACTTCGGGAGGCTGAGGCAGGTGGATTACCTGACTTCAGGAACTCAAGACCAGCCTAACCAACATGGTGAAATCCCATCTCTACTGAAAGTACAAAAATTAGATGGACATGGTGCTGCACACCTGTAATCCCAGCTACTCGGAAGGTTGAAGTGTAAGAATCGCTGGAACCCCGGAGGTGGAGGCTGCAGTGAGCAGATATTGCATCACTATACTCTAGCCTGGGCGACAGAGCAAAACTCCAAAAAAAAAAAAAAAAAAAAACTAGGTAATTTGGAAAACCAAACCTAGTAGGAATTTATCACTTTGCTTACAGTTCTGCCCTGGTATTTTTAAAAGTAATATGAAGACTCAAAAGGTAAACTTTTGCTTTAAACATTTTTCTGTGCTATGTAGTATTTATCTTATTTATTTTAATGCCCTCGAATTTAGAAAGGTCATTTCAACAGTGAGTAGAAGAGGTTCTTTCAATTTCTTTTTCCATCAATGGCATTGAAGTATTCTTAGTACTCCTATAAAATCATTGAACAAAAACTTCTCTTCCCTACTTCGATTATTTTCACTACTTCTTGGTAACTTTGGGTGAACCACATGGCCTGTGTCGGAGGCAAATTGTGATTTTTTTTTAAACAGACATTTTAAGTGTCAGTGTCAGAAGTCCTGCAATATACAATGCTTTTCTTATGTCACCTCATTAAGTGAACTAAACAGAAAATAAAGTTTTTAAAAAAGAAGTTTCTATTATTATTTGTGCCAGATCATGCTTTTAACAAACCTTTTAGGGTTGGATTTTTACAGGACAACATTCTGAATAACTGAACTGTGAGAGTTCAAGTTTTCTGCCAGAATGTGTCAGGATGAGCTAGAAAGAATGCCGCAGAGGTTGAACTTGATGTTTACTCTCCTTTGACAAGTTTAGTGTCAGGTCCTGCCATGGCTTTGATAGTGAGTTTATTTTATATCTCTGTAACTATGGAAATCCATGTTGGTGAAGGGGAGTTCCAGTTATGGAGCAGTGCGGATATCTTTTACCACTGCCATTCTCAGGATAATCCTCATAAGGTCATAGAATTAAAAAATGCAGGTTTCAGAGATGATTAAATCTCTTATGTTTTTTTAAAAAATATATTTTATTGCACTTTAGGTTCTGGGGTACATGTGAAGAACATGCAGTATTGTTGCATAGGTACATATATGGCAATGTGGTTTGCTGCCTCCATCCCCATCACCTATATCTGGCATTTCTCCCCATGTTGTCCCTCCCCAACACCCTACCCCCCACTGTCCCTCCCCTAGTCCACCCCCTAGACCTCAGTGTGTGATGCTCCCCTTCCTGTGTCCATGTGTTCTCATTGTTCAACACCCACTTATGAGTGAGAACATGCAGTGTTTGATTTTTTGTTCTTGTGTCAGTTTGCTGAGAATGATGGTTTCTAGATTCATTCATGTCCCTACAAATGACACAAACTCATCATTTATTTATGGCTGCGTAGTATTCCATGGTGTATATATGCCACGTTTTCCTTGTCCAGTGTATCATTGATGGGCATTTGGGTTGGTTCCAGGTCTTTGCTATTGTAAACAGTGCCGCAATGAATGTGTGTGTGCATGTGTCTTTATAATAAAATGATTTATAATCCTTTTGATATATACACATGCACACATATGTTCATGTGTCTTTATGATAGAATGTTTTATAATCCTTTGGATATGTAAATGGGATTGCTGGGTCAAATGGAATTTCTTTCTTCTTCTTCTTTTTTTTTTTTAGATCATACTAAATTCTATTTTCATTTTGGGGGAGAACCCCTATGCTGATTTTCATAATAGCTGTACTAATTTACATTCTTTTTTTTATTGCATTTTAGGTTTTGGTGTACATGTGAAGAACATGTGAGATTGTTGCATAGGTACATACATGGCAGTGTGGTTTGCTGCCTTCCTCCCCATCACCTATATCTGGCATTTCTCCCCATGTTATCTCTCCTGAACTCCCCACCCCTCACTGTCCCTCCCCTATTTCCCCCCAACAGATCCCAGTGTGTGATGCTCCCCTCCCTATGTCCATGTATTCTCATTGTTCAACACCCACCTATGAGTGAGAACATGCGGTGTTTGATTTTCCATTCTTGTGTCAGTTTGCTGAGAATGATGGTTTCCAGGTTCGTCCATGTCCCTACAGAGGACACGAACTCATGGTTTTTTATGGCTGCATAGTATTCCATGGTGTATATATGCCACATTTTCCTTGTCCAGTCCATCATTTGGGTTGGTTCCAGGTCTTTGCTATTGTAAACAGTGCTGCAATGAACATACGTGTGCATGTGCCTTTATAATAGAATGATTTATAATCCTTTGGATACATACCCAGTAATGGGATTGCTGGTCAAATGGAATTTCTATTTCTAGGTCCTTGAGGAATTGCCACACTGTCTTCCACAATGGTTGAACTAATTTACACTCCCACCAACAGTTTAAAAATGTTCCTATTTCTCCACATCGTCTCCAGCATCTGTTGTCTCCAGATTTTTTAATCTTTGCCATTCTAACTAGCGTGGGATGGTATCTCAATGTAGTTTTGACTTGCATTTCTCTAATTACCAGTGATGATGAGCATTTTTTCATATGTTTATTGGCCTCATATATGTCTTCTTTTGTAAAGTGTCTGTTCATATCTTTCACTCACTTTTGAATGGACTCGTTTGTTTTTTTCTTGTAAATCTGTTTTAGTTCTTTGTAGATTCTGGATATTAGCCCTTTGTCAGATGGGTAGATTGCAAATTTTTTTTCCCCATTCCATTGGTTGCCAATTCACTCTAATGACCGTTTCTTTTGCTGTGCAGAAGCTGTGGAATTTGATTAGGTCCCATTTGTCTATTTTGGCTTTTGTTGACAATGCTTTTGGCGTTTTAGTCATGAAGTCCTTGCCTATGCCATTCACAATTTCTACAAAGAGAATAAAATACCTAGGAATACAACTAACAAAGAACAAAAAGGACCTCTTCAAGGAGAACTACAAACCACTGCTCAATGAAATAAGAGAAGACACAAACAGATGGAGAAACATTCCATGCTCATGGTTAGGAAGAATCAATATCGTGAAAATGGCCATACTGCCCAAAGTAATTTACAGATTCAATGCTATCTCCATCAAGCTACCAATGACCTTCTTCACAGAACTGGAAAAAAACACCTTAAACTTCATATGGAACCAAAGCAGAGCCCACATAGGCACGTTAATTCTAAGCAAAAAGAACAAAGCTTGAGGCATCACACTACCTGACTTCAAACTACACTACAAGGCTACAGTAATCAAAACAGCATGGTACTGGTACCAAAACATAGATATAGACCAATGGAACAAAACAGAGGCCTTGGAGGCAATGCTAGACATCTACAACCACCTGAGCTTTGATAAACCTGAGAAAAACAAGCAATGGGGAAATGATTTATTGATTTTTTGAAGGGTTTTTTTGTGTCTCTATCTCCTTCAGTTTTTCTCTGATCTTAGTTATTTCTTGTCTTCTGCTAGCTTTTGAATTTTTTTGATCTTGCTCCTCTAGCTCTTTCAATTTTGATGTTAGGGTGTTGATTTTAGATCTTTCCTTGCTTCTCATGTGGGCATTTATTGCTATCAATTTCCCTCTGCACACTGATTTAAATGTGTCCCAGAGATTTTGTTACTTTGTGTCTTTGTTCTTGATGGTTTTGAAGAACATCTTTATTTCTGCCTTCATTTCATTGTGTATTCAGTCAACATTCAAGAGCTAGTTGTTCAGTTTCCATGAAGTCATACAGTTCTGTGTTAGTTTCAAATCTTGAATTCTAATTTGCTTGCACTGTAGTCTGAGAGAAGGTTTGTTATGATTTCCGTTTTTTGCATTTGCTGAGGAGTGATTTACTTCCAATTATGTGGTCACTTTTAGAGTAGGTGTGATGTGGTGCTGAGAAGAATGTATATTCTGTGGATTTGGGGTACAGAGTTCTATAAATGTCTATTAGGTTTGCTTTGTCCAGGTCTGGGTTCGAGTCCTGTATATCCTTGTTAATTTTCTGTTTCATTGATCTGTCTACTATTGACAGTGGAGTGTTAAAGTCTCCCACTATTATTGTGTGGGAGTCTAAGTCTCTTTGTAGGTCATTAAGAACTTGTTTTATGTATGTGGGTGGTCTTGTATTGGGTACAAATATATTTAGGATCATTAGCTCTTCTTGTTTCATTGATCCTTTTATCATTATGTAATACCCTTCTTTATCTCTTTTGATCTTTTTTGGTTTAAAGTCTATTTTATCAGAGACTAGGATTGCAAAACCTGCTTGTTTTTGCTCTCCATTTGCTTGTTAAATCTTCCTCCATCCATTTATTTTGAGCCTATGTGTATCCTTGCATGTGAGATGGGTTTCCTGGATACAGCACACTGATGGGTTTTGACTTTTTATCCAATTTGCCAGTCTGTGTCTTTTGATTAGGGCATTTAGCCCATTTACATTTAAGATTAATATTGTTATGTGTGAATATGATCCTGCCATTTTGATGCTAGCTGGTTGTTTTGCCCATTAGTTGACACAGTTTCTTCACTGTGTTGAATAGTCTTTACCATTTGGTACATTTTTGGAGTGGCTGGTACTGGTTGTTCCTTTCCATGTTTAGTGCTTCTTTCATGAGCTCTTGTAAAGCAGGACTGGTGGTGATGAAATCTATCAGCAATTGCTTGTTCATAAAGGATTTTATTTCTCCTGCACTTATGAAGCTTAGTTTGGCTGGATATGAAATTCTAGGTTGAAAGTTCTTTCTTTAAGGATGTTGAATTTTGACCCCTACTGTCTTCTGGCTTGTAGGGTTTCTGCTGAGAGATCCTCTATGAGTCTAATGGGCTTCCCTTTGTGGATAACCCGACCTTTCTCTCTTAGCATTTTGTCCTTCATTTCAACCCTGGTGAATCTAATGATTATGTGCCTTGGGGTTGCTCTTCTTGAGGAATATCTTTGTGGTGTTCTCTGTTTTTTCTGGACTTGAATATTGGCCTACCTTCCTAGGTTGGGAAAGTTCTCCTGGATAATATCCTGAAGAGTGTTTTCTTGCTTCGATTCATTCTCTCTGTCACATTCAGGTACACCTATCAAACATAGATTAGGTCTTTTCAAAGAATCCCATATTTCTTGGAGGCTTTGTTCATTTCTTTTTACTCTTTGTTCTCTAATCTTGCCTTCTCAATTTATTTCATTGAGTTGATCTTCAATCTCTGATATCCTTTCTTCTGCTTGGTCGATTCAGCTATTGAAACTTGTGTATGCTTTATGAAGTTCTCATATTGTGTTTTTCAGCTCCATCAATTCATTTATATTCTTTTCTAAGCTGTTTATTCTCATTAGCATTTTGTCAAACCTTTTCTCAAGGTTCTTAGTTTCTTTGCATGGTGTTAGAGCATGTTCTTTCAGCTCAGAGAAGTTTGTTTTTACCCACTTTCTGAAGCCTGTTTCTGTCAATTTATCAGACTCACTCTCCATGAGCATTGTTCCATTGCTGGTGAGGAGTTGTGATCCCTTTGGAGGAGGAGAGACGTTCTGGTTTTGCATGTTTTCATCCTTTTTGTGCTGGTTTCTTCCCATCTTTGTGGATTTGTCTACCTGTGGTCTTTGTAGTTGGTGACTTTTGAATGGGGTCTCTGAGTGGATGTCTTTTTTGTTGATGATGAAGTTATTTCTATCTGTTTTTCAGTTTTCCTTCTAACAGTCTGGCCTCTCTGCTTTAGTACTGCTGGAGGTCCACCAAGATCCTGCTTGCCTGGGGATCACCTGCAGCAGCTGCAGAACAGTAAGGGTTGCTGCCAGTTTCTTCTTCTGTTATCTTTCTCCAAGAAGGATACCCTCCAGATGTTCAGCCTAAGCTCTGCTTTATGAGGTGTCTCTGGATATACGGGTGCCAGTGACCTGCTTGAGGAGACAGTTTGTCCCTTGTAGGAGCTCAAGTGCTGAGCTGTGAGCTCCGTTGTTCCATTCAGAGCTACTGGGCAGGTACGTTTAAGTCTGCTGCAGCAGAACTCATAACTGCCTTTTTTTCCCAGGTGCTCTGTCCTGGGAAGGTGGGGCTTTATTTATAGGTTCCTGTCATGCTTCTGCCTTTTTTCAGAGATGCTCTGCCCAGCAAAGAGGTAGCCTAGTCACAGTCTGCCAGCAGAGGCACTACTGAGCTGCCCTGGGCTCACACAGAATGCCCAGCTTCTGTGTGAACTTGCCTGCAGTTTTGTTTATGGAGGTATAGTTAGAACTGCCTTGGTAATGGCAGTCTGCCTCGGTAATGGCAGACTGTCTCTGTAATGGCAGACTGCCTTGGTAATGGTAGATTGCCTTGGTAATGGCAGACTGCCTCGGTAATGATGGACTGCCTCAGTAACAGTGGACTGCCTCAGTAGTGTTAGGCTGCCTCTGTAATGGCAGATGCCCTTTCCCCCACAGAGCATGACTGTCCTGGGTTCAGCTGTGCTTTCTGTGAAACTCTCAATCCAGAGTGTTTCTGATTGCTGGTCTTTGTGGTGGTGGGACCTGCTGAGCCATATCACCTGGCTCCCTGTTTCAGCCCCCTTTTTTTCAGTTGAATGGGTGACTCTGTCTCCCAGGTATCCCAGGCATCAGTTGAAATGGCCACCCAGAGTTGTGTGAGTTTTTGTGTGGAGACCTGCTGCGCTGGCTGATACAGCCATGCAGGAGACTCGTGGTGCTTTTCTGCCTGGGAATTTCCTGATCTGTGGGCAGTAAAAATTCATTTGGAAATGCAGTGATCACTCACCCTCTGTGTTCTTGCTGGGAACTGCCCTCCAGAGCTGTTTCTATTTGGCTATCTTGGATCATTGGCCAAATATCTTATGTTTTTTAATTTGTGGAAGCTGATTCCTGGAGGTCAAGTTGAGCTTCTAATGCAGACTGCTAATGGTGGTTTACCTCATCCCAGTGGTTAATGAAAGATTTGATCAGTGCATGGATTAAAATCTGGTTGTATTACCTAGGAAATTAAGGCCCTGTTCTCCCTCCTGGTTTTGTGTTATATCATCTCTACATAGTAGGCTTATTCCTCCCTCCCCTCTTCCATCTTATTGAGGTCAAATAAAATAGAGAGTCAAATTTCTAAATGTAAAACATTTCATTTGGGAAGACAGAATTGCAATATGGAGCATATATACACACAGACCAGACTGTCTTTGGTATATCTGAAGAACAAAGGGAAGGTTGGAGGTTTTATATAAAAAAAGAAATGTTATGTATTGTTTTGTAAGAAAGTTCATAAACACTAATAAAGTTTTGAGGGTTGGCAAGCTCTGACTGGTGACCGACAGCAGTTGGTAAAACTAGTCTTAGAGTTGTAGCAGTTGTTTCAGCAGCCATTAGATAAAACTGGTTTCAGGTTGCAGCAGGCAGTTTCAGCAGCCAGGCTTGTGGATAAATACATTCTTGGAGCAATTTTCTGTGCCCTGAGTGCTTCCCTGCTGCCTGGCCCCTGGCATCTCATCTCTCTTTTAGTTGAATATGACAAGAGTGACCCATTTATATGATCAACTTTCACAATCTATTCTCTGATATATATTCAGGCCCATCTTCAGTCTATCCTTAATGAAAAGTTTTACAAATGGAGGATTTTTCTTACGCTTTCCATGTGCCCATGTTCACATCACTAAAAGCCTCATTTTTATCTGCACCATTATTTTATTCTGTCTTTCCTTCTTTGAAAGTGTGTTCAGAATAGAGAAGAGAAGAAAAAGAAGGGAAGAAATTCATCTCATTACAACTCACCATCTCAAGGAAGTGCATCCTTTCTCCTTCCTCCATTCCTTCCCATCTCAGTAAAACCTCTCCACACTCCAGCACTGTGGACACTCTAACTTATTTCCTTCCAGTCCACATAAACTGGACTGGCACAGGCTAACAGTTACTCTTTGATTGTCAAATCCAACAGACACTTTTCCAGGCCTTTTTTGACTTGATCTTTCTGCACATTGACATATTTTGTAATTTCCTTCTTGAAATTATTCCTCCTTTGGCTTTTGTAACAAGACTGAATTTCTCCTCATCTTTCTACTCCTTCAATATGTTTCTGATCTACCTGTATCCTTCCCAAGACTGTGTCATTGATTAGGGGTCAGGATAATGTAGTGCCTAAATCTTTAGATACTGGAGCCAGACTGCCTGTGCTTGAGCCCTCTGGCTGTACCACTTGGGTCAGTTACTTAATTTTTCAGTGGCTCAGCTTTGTCATCTGAAAAAAGGGGAGCTTACTATTATTCTCTTCTAGTGTTACAGTACTAAGAATAATGCCTGGCAAAACAAATGGTAAATGTTTTGTAAGTCTTACACATACAGACACATACACAGCTGGCGGGAGGGAGTGGAGAGAGAGAAAGATAATGCACCATTCTTTGGTTAAAAATATTTAAATGTTTGTGGTCCCCTGTTGGAACTCCTGAAGAAGCTCTTGAGACCTATGCTTAAGAGAGATAGGAAACATACCTCACATACACATTTATTTTTCATTCCTAATTTTGAAATCTGATATTGGATTTGGCTACTTTTCAGTTCCTATTCAAACATTTGTGGCCAGATGAACTACAGATCCCTTTGTCTCTGACTTCATCATGGCTCCTGGGTCTGTATCAATGGTGACTTGGCTGTTTGCTCACATTTTCCCATTGAATGTCAAGCTAGCCTTCTCTGCCCTCCCATTCCCCACCATATTTAGAACTTCAAACCTACTATACTAAATCTAACCTTAAATAAAGAGGATGGGATAGAAGTGCCTACAACCTTTTCCTACTCTTGCAGAAATGGAGAGGACAGGGAAGATGTTTATCACAATTATCATAAAAAATTATTAGGAGTTGAAGACCAATGATACTTGCAGGAGGGTGGTATTGGTGGTGGCAGTATGGAGGCTGTGCTTGCAGGTGCTTGGACCTCTAGCTTCATGGCAGGAGGGAGGAGTGACATTCTTATGGTGATTTCTAGCCACAGTAGGTGATTCTCAGATAAACAAAAAATGTTCTCCACAGTGTTTAAATCAAGAACTGTTGTGGTGTGTGAGGTCAGTGTCAGGAGAGGGGTAAACAGAAAGGAAGAAGGAATTTTAACAAAGTTTCGCTTTGGTCTACACCTACCCTTTACAGTGTTCAAGAAATTTATGTAAAGAACTTGAGTTAATTTTAAAATGACATTTCACTGTTGCTCTATATTTTCTCATTATACTGCAGAGACTGAACCATGTGGTTCTTGGCTTAGTAAAAGCCAGTATCTTCTTTAAGCATGAGACAATCATTCATTACCAAACTACACTCCTCTGTCTAAAATCATAGCTCAAGATCTTCTCTCTGCTTTGCAATTTGTAAACAATCCTCCCACCCCTGACTCACTCTGGCCTTTAAGCAATTATTGAAGACACTTCATCTACTCTAGGTTCATATTGTGGTATGCTTCTCATAGAGTAATTCATTCATTAATACAACAATCTTAGATATTGCTGTATACACTACTTAGAAATTCTAAACTTCTAATGAATAAAAAAATTTGTTAGATTTTTTTGCCTCTCTGCATACTTAATGTTTATTTTTTGAGGCTCATTTCAAAAACATTGTCTACATCAAAATACCTCTTTGTGTATAAAGAAGGAAGGTATTCACTTGATTTTACAGGTGAGAAACTGAGACTCAGTGATGTGACATTCGTTACCTAAGGTCTTGTGCGTGATAAGTGGTGACAATATTCTGTTTTTGAGTCTAGTGAGCAGCTTTCCTCAGCTGTATTATGAGAGGTTAGATCAGGCTTTGTGGGGTTGTATCTCCCCTCATTTGATACTGAGAGGACATAAAAGAAACAAAACAAAAGAAAAAACTCTGAGCACATTACATTTCTGTGTAAATGGTGTTTGGATATTATTTTAGAATTTCTGGAAACAGAACCAGATTGCTGCCTTTTCATTACTTTCATCTGAGATTATACTGAGAACAAATCATAGGGAACTTCTCAGTATTTCAGAAAGTATCTCAGTGTGTGTGTGTAGGGGGCAGAATTATTGTATATGATAGAGGGGGTATAAATATATAAAAATTGTGGGGGATTTTAATATTTTAGGTTTCTAAAGAGATAGATATCAAGTTATTGGATTTGGGGAAATGTTGATGCTAAGAAATTGATGCTAACACTTCAATTATGAAAATTGGGATTATAATGGGAATTTGGAAAGGAAATTTACAGTTTTAACAAAATCCATAGACCAGCAGTACAGTAGTACAGAAACCTGGCTCTCCAGAATGGCTGTTGCAGTTTTGATGATTCGTTGATGATCTATTGGACTTAACTGAACATCTCTGTGCCTCAGAATCACAGTGCAGTGATGAACTGGGCTAGTTAATGGTAAGTATACTGGTTAGATCAGTAATAAATATTCATTTCACATTACACAATGAGGACCTAACTTCACTTGTTACTGAATGAGTTAGTTGTTATGCCTGCATTGATGATTTAATTTCAGCAAATAAAGCTTGTTTTTTAGATAATGTGAGGGTTTCTAAGGGTAAGTGGCACAAAATTGCTGTCCTCTTTCACTTCACTATTTAGTGAAGGAACAGGACTCATACAAAATTCATTAAAACAAAAGGCCCTGGCTGTTGTGTGGAAATAGCTGTATAGGCATAATGAATTAGCATCCTGTGTATACAGTCTAATCCTTTGTCTGCATATTCAACTATGTGGACAACAATTTCTGTGATGTTCCATTGAAACATAACAGGATGATAATGGAAGTCCATACAGCTCTAGAGAGCGCACAGTGGGAAGGATGATGAGTTATTTCTGGGTATAAGTGGGAAAGTAATGAGGAAAATAATAGTCTTTGGAGAGAAGTGAGTTATCATGGTGTAAGAGGAGGTTATCAGTAGGAGGAAATTTTGTGTACAGGGCATGGCAAGTGCCTTCTAGTTTGTACTCATCTTCATGGGTGCTTAAAGATCAATCAACATCATTTTACAGTTAGAGTTTCCTCAGGGAACATAGTCTTGATTCAATTTCTCAGCTTTCTACAATGGCAAAAGCAAAATCATTTCACTCTCATTACTTTGTGGAAACAGAGTCACAAAGTTGAGAGTTGAAATAATGTTCAAGGTAACACCTAGATAAGACACAACTTTGGGAAACTGTTGCCTTTTTTCATTTTCATTGCTTTATCAGTGCTGAAGGTTTTGCTAAATATGAGGTATGAGGTGTGACATTAAGTCAGAGAACTGACTTTTATGAATGTTCAGTATGCTTATTTCAGAGTCAAACCTTTATTTGAAACTGCACTCTTTCTTCTTATTGCAATCATTTTCATGCTGTAATCTGTTCTGGAAATAATCATTAAGTGGCATAGCAAATCACTATCACTTGTTCTTATTTTTTTCTGAAAAGATATACTCCTTTTATAAAAGAAAAGCTAAGACCTGCTAAAATATTTGTAATCTAAGAATGTGGTTCCGTTAGATTTTTAAAAGAAGTATTAACAATTTTTTAAAAATTTTGTGGATACAGAGTAGGTATATATATTTATATGATGCATGAGATATTTTGATACAGGCATGCAATGTGAAATAAGCAGATTATGGAGAATGGGGTAACCAGCACCTCAGGCATTAGGGATAGCGTTACAACAATCCAATTACCCTCTCCTCTAAATTCCAAATTGTATATTTAAGTTATTGACTACGGTCATGTTAGATTTTTTGAAGCAGAGGGTTGATTTTGAGTTTGGAAATGTAAGTCATAACAAAGAAAAAGATGCATGAAGCATAAATTATAATAACTATCGGTTATTTAAAAACTCTTCAGCCTTACCTCCATTTTTTAAGAGAGAGAGATGGCAAAGGACTGCATTTATTACTCAGTCTTTCTTCTTATCTCAAAGATTATTAGTTATAGACAGACAGCATTTATTGAGTGCTTACTCTGTGCCCCCTTAAACAAATCTCTGAGGCAGAGTAGATGCTATTCTTATACCACAGATATTAAGCAACATGCCGAGGTCTTTTAGCTCATATGTGAAAGAATTGACATTTGAACCCATATTGTCCAGCATGTGTTTTCTGAACTGCTGTTCTATGACTGTTTTCTCTTTAAACCTGCAACTTTTCATTAAGGGGTTCTCCCTGGAGAAATTTCCAGTCAAAGTCAACTTTTTTTCTGTGAGATATACGTGTGTATATTGTGTGTCTCTGTGGGTTTATTTGTACGTACTTTGTATGTGTAGATCATCTATGCCAGCTTCCCCAAGCAACTGCTGTATCAGTCAAGATTAGATAGGCCATGGCAGTAGTAACAAACAACCCCCAAATCACAATGGCTTAACACAACACAAGTTTATACAAAACCCCTTTGTCCACTCTGCATATCAGTGTGGGTAGTCAGAGGGATGTGGGGATGGGAGACTGGGGGAAGGGGCTCTTCTCCATGCAGTTTTACAGGGGCTCAGGGTAATGGAGTCTTGGCCATGTTGTAGCTGGCCATCGGAACGTGTAGATTCCTCAGTCTATGTGTTGAGAGGAGAGCCAAGAACCACATGCTGGTTTTTAAGTGCCTCCTCCTGCAGTGAAAAAGCACTTCTGCTTGAAGCATCTCATCCTGAGCTAGTTCTGTGGCTCCACCTAACTGCAACGGGGTGGGAAATGTAGAGAGGCAAAAAGGACCTGACGAGTAGCAAGTATCTCTGCCATAGCCACTCCCACTATGAACTTCCTTAAAAGTCTTAAATAACAGGAAACTATTGGATCATATGAGTTTCAAACATTAAGCCAGGAGAAAATGTGTATTAGATACTCAGAATTTCTGGGTGATTTCAGCTTGTTCAACCTCTTTACTTCATCTGCCCCCCGTTGTGGCGTTCCTTTTTCTTGAGTGTGGAGGGGGTGATATGCAAGTCTGTTGGTTATACTTGCTTCTAGATTTCCTCTCCTACCACGTTTGGGAAGCCACTGGATTTGTAAAATCTTAGAATGACTGAAATTCCCTCCCAGCTCTGCCTCCATCCAGCAGTCCTCCTCTTCCCACTGCCATTTGGTGCTGCCTTGCAGAAGCCTGACTATTAGAGCAAAGTTCTTGCCTTTGTGTCCAATTCCCTGAACATATACAACAAATCTCTCTTCAAAACTGGCAGATGGAAGAAGGAATATGAATTTTTTTCATTGCATTTCCTTCTTCATTATGTATGATGACATCATGATGGGGTTTAAGAGATGCTACCCCAAAATGTAACTGAGCCATTTAGCAGTTTAGCCTCAAGTCACGTTTAATTTCTTTCCCCTTTTTCCTCCTTTCTCCGCAGCCTCAAGATGTAGCTCTGAGATAAACTACAAATGTGTTTTACAGCCTTGGAATGTTTTCTTTTCTCCACTCCCTTCCCTTTCCCACTTTATGCTCCCATGTCTTATGTACATTTATTTATGTAGATGTTTATTATGCACACACCATACTCACTTCTCTGATCATATTTTTCCTTAGAAGCATCACAGATTGGATCCTGATACAGATCAGATACTTCTGGAATTCTCTCTCCAACGAAAGATCAGTTTAAGGTCAGAATCCACTCCCAGCTAGAGATCGAAGGTAAGATTAACTGAGATTAATTTGTAACCTGGTTGGGCCCAAGGTGGTGCCAGCCCCTTCACCAGATGGGGGACAATCATTCAAGATGAACCATCGGAGCTGGTCATGCCACCTGGCACCTCCTTGCCTACCGCCCACCCCTGCCTCTTCTGCATTCCAAACTCTCTCTTTAAAATCTCCAGCATTACTTCCACAAGTTAAAGAGTGAAAATTTTTTCTGCCCACTCTTCCTCTTGCTAGCAAAATAAAGTTTTGCTTTCTTTTGATCACATCTTGTTATTATTTTGGCTTCTTTCTACAAGCAGTTAGCAGCCAGACTATTTTTGCCAGTTACAAAAATATAGCACCTTGGCATATGAAATATTTTAAGCTGAAAGAATTTACTGAAGAAGGAAGAGCTTTCTGACCCTCCCCTTCCATTTTCCTCTAAAGCAGGTCATAAGAACTTCATGCGAAAGATGTCCACCCTATACCTGGAGGAAAAGAGCATCTTTATCTTAGAAGATGAAGGGACACGGTGTGGAATCTGAACAAACAGACCTTGGTAAGTTTCCTCCTGTTTACTACACTTACCTCATGTTCTCTGCCCTATCATATTTCTCTATGACTGTACACACTTCATCAAACCTACTATAAAAAACATGTGGCTGGGCACAGTGGCTTATGCCTGTAATCCCAACATGTTGGGAGGCAAAGGCAGGAGGACCATTTGGTCAGGAGTTCAAGACCTGCCTGGCCAAGATGGTGAAATCCAATCTCTACTAAAAATACAAAAATTAGCTGGGTGTGGTAGCAGGTGCCTGTAATCCCAGCTTCTTGGAAGGCTGAGGCAGAGAATTGCTTGAACTCAGGAGGTGGAGTTTGCAGTGAGCTGAGATTGTGCCGTTGCACTCTAGCCTGGGCGACAGAGCAAGACTCTGTCTCAAAAAAAAATAAAAATAAAAATAATAAAAACCCAAAAAACATGTGGGTATAACTATTTCTTTGGGTCTTCATTTCCTTATAAAGACTCCTGTGTCCCAAACAGTGACCTTTGGTTCTTAGCCTGGTTCTTGGTGACCTCTGCAGCATCAGAATGATAGAACAGGCTTTTACATAGGCCTAAGGGTAGGACTTATTGGTACTTTGAACCAAACTCGTATGGGAAGAAGGATGAATTTGAGAGACTGAGGGAGACCTTGTACATGAGGCAGCCTTTAAACTTTAGGGAGTAAGAAGAAAATCCTCTTTCCCAAGATGCTTTCCTGCCTCTCCTCACACTGTCAGTAGTAGACCTAATAGCTTAGTCATAGCAACAGAAATTTCACTAATTAGGGATTCACTTATGTTAACAAGCACCCTTTTTAAGATGCAATTAGGATTTAGGATGGCAATTACTAATTCACAATTCATGCAAATTTTCTTAATCAAATTGCTTTTCTTCTTAACACCTAGCTGAGATTTGTCTCTGTGAAGGAAATGGAAGGAGAATTTGGAATTTGGTAGTGTCGGAGTTAGGAGTGGGTGGAGGGCAGAGAAATGAGAAGAAAAGGTAATTAAAAATACGTCTTTTTTTCTTTTTTTCCCCCAATTATTAAAGTCCTTAGTGCAGTTCAGTGGAGTGCTTAAGAGCACAGGTCTGGAACCAGACTATTCTTGCCAGCAGCATGGCTCTGGGCATGTTGCTTCACCCCCATATACCTCAGTAATAGGAGGATAATACAAACATATCAATGGGTTTGATTTTTAAGATTAAATGAGTTAATACATGTAAAGATTTTAGTACACAGCATTCAGTAAATACTAGCTCTTTTGAATAATTTAGAAAATACAAAACAAAGTAAGAATTTCTCAGATGCATAGCACGTCTTCAGATCGTTGTACCTTTAAAGGACCACTAGTTCACATTTTGCCCTATTTCTATTCAGCATGTTTACATATCATATACAAGTACACATACAAATTGAGATCATGTTGTCATTACATTTTAGAGTTTTGATTTTTTTTTCAGGTAATATTAGCTATAAGTGTTATAGAACTGAACCAGGGTCTGCTTGCCTTGCACAGTAAGACCAGATGTCCCTACCGAGGATTCCAATGGTAGAAAGGAAAGTGTTTATTTGCAGGGCTCCAAGCAAAGAGGTTCAGGCAGCTGGTGCTTAAATCCTGACCCCACTCCTCTCCATGGCTTGCAGGTAAGGGTTTTTAGAGGCAGGGGTAAATTTCAGGAAAGCAGAAATTATAGACTAAATCATAAATCAATACAATTACATATTAGTTTTGGCCTAAAATGTGGGATATCTTGAAGTGAGGGCTTACAGGTCATAGGTATATTCAAAGATTTTCTGATTTGCAATTGGTTAAGGAAGAGAAGCTTCGCTTGAAAATTTGGGGTAAGCAGGAAGGAATGTTAGCTCTGGTTCATGAATGTGACTTTCTTCATGCTCCACAGGAAGAAATTGAGAACAGAATTCAGACCCCAATTCCCCCTTATCTGAGGTCTACTGTGGGGGATGAATTGTTTGGTGAGGGTTTGGGTTCCTGAAAAACAACTCAGAGACATATGTTAAGATGTCATCGTTAATTTCCGTAGGGAACCAAGCATCCTGTGATTCTAGCTTCCTTGGCTATTGTTTTAGGCTACTATTACCTTCATGCTTATCAGATTGCTTAACTCCTCAAGGCTATCGAGGTATCCAGAATTTCTCTTGAAAGAGCTCAATATTTTCCCTTATTTCCATGCTTGGGGGGCCTGCAGGCCACTAAGAGGGGAGTCCCTGCTCTGTCTCACAAGCACTTTGGAAAAAGCTTCGTGAAGGAGGCAGGCTAGTAAAGGTAAGTACATTTCCATGGTCAGATCTGAAAGGGGTTTGCGGTTTAGGACTATGGTATAAACAAATACATAAGTCAGGAAGCCAAGGAAGGAACAGAGACACTCAGGTGGAGACAGGAGGGCACAGGAGGTGGGGAGGCTAAAGGAGAACTTAGGTGCGATTATGGAGGAACAAGAGCACTTACTCTTTAGATAATAATAGTGGGTTGGGTTGGAAGTGGATTTACGAAGACCAATTAGGAGTCAATTTTAATAATCCAAGGCAGCAGGGGTGAAGGACTGAAATAGGGACTGCATGATTTTTGTAGGAGTAAATAGGAAGCTGGGCGTATGAGAGGCAGTGTAGAGAAATAATTAAATTCCCACCCTTTTCTGAGAAAGAGAGATGGGGAGAAGATGGGTAGGGGAGAGGAAATACTACCACAGAAGGAACGGTAGGAGGTGAGGTCGTTGATAAGGGTAGTGAAGGCAAGTATGAAACATGTTAATAGAATGGAAAATATTCTGAATAATCATTTAAAGGAAATGGGCTCAAATTAGGAATTTAAAAAATATGCAGAAGCTTTAAGGCTTACCTTATTCAATGAGAGAAGCACATATGCCAACTTCAAACCAGATTTAAAATTGGATCGACGTGCTATACAAATTCTTTAGTTATATAAACCTAATAGTTGTTGAAGACATCTTTTATTGCAGCAGAAATAAAAAATATAAATCTTTATATAACTTATGTGTTAAGTTCTCCTTTAAATTCTTGCTCAGATGAAGGGTACAGAAAGAACTGTGGCTTCTGGGTCTAACTCAGGAAGTGATCATAAAGACTTCTTCCATTTGTATAGGAGGGCTTTATTGTTTAGAAAATATGTTAACTCATGTTACCTTACCTCACAAAAGGACTGGAAGGAAGGAAAATCTTGAGTGTAAATCACACTGGAAAAATATTTTTTGAAGGAAAAGAGTTTTTCATGCTAATAACTGCCATTTCCAGGAAGCATAGAAAAGAGATTAATCCTCAAGGGCAGCTAAGAGTTCTTCTAAGTCCTTGTTAAAGAAGCCTGTTCCAGGTTAGGCACATGTTTTTGGGATTTGATATTTTGCCAGTGGAAATAATATTTTTTTTTCTTTTTGGTTTTATGTTGACTGCCCAGAATGCTTGGAGCTTTTTGAAATCTCCGTTAGGGCTTTTACATAATATACCAATAATCATTTCTTACACAGCTTTGAGATCTTTTCCAGGAATGGTGATATGTTTTGCCTAGAAAGTCAAATTTTTGTGTAAGCATTTTGAATCATCTGGTTGACATTTAGGCTATTAGTCCTTACTATCAAAATCACTAGCCATAGAATTATGAAGGATTGGTTTTGGCCTTGAAATGCTTATCAAAAACTGAGCAAACAGTATTGTAGAGGGCTTTGTAGGGCCTTATATACTAGTTTGCAATTTTCCTCTTTCAGATTTATAACTTAGGAA
Organism: Aotus nancymaae; assembly: GCF_030222135.1. Taxonomy (NCBI): domain Eukaryota; kingdom Metazoa; phylum Chordata; class Mammalia; order Primates; family Aotidae; genus Aotus; species Aotus nancymaae. The sequence goes on from NW_026988454.1 coordinate 79,694,315, forward strand.
TGTGGCTTGTTGGATTTCCCATATTTAGAAGGTTTGTTTATAATAATTATTTTGTGTTTTATATCCTTTATAGTTTTATATATACTATTTTTCTCTTAGTGAATCCCTATGAAGTATGCAGGGAAGGGCAACACTACTTTTTCCAACAGAAAAATAACCCTGTAGTGAAGGTGATTTGCTCAGGGTCTCACAGCTAGTACCAGGGAAGCCAGGATTTGAACCCTCATCCTCTCATACCCACTTTTAAACTGACATTTTGATGCCCGTGCAAGTGATGGGACTTGATTCTAGAATAAAAATGAAAATGAATTATATTTACATTAAATAGAATAGGATACAATTTCCATGTTTAATGTTTAAAATGGTTGAATATTGGCAGTATCATGTAGTTCTACCTAATAAAGATAGCCAAATGTGGTGGGGAAATAGTGTAGATTTTAGAGTCTGACTAGCCTAAAGCTAGAATCCCAGCTGTACCTCATGTCAGAATTCAATTACTTCTATATTGTTTAACTTTTCTAGGCCTTTGTTTAACCTTCCTAAGCCTTTGTTTCCTCAAGAATGGTACCTCCTATAAAGGTCCTTATGAAGAGCGCACAGTGCCATGTCTGCAAAGAGCCTATCTCAGTGTATGATGTATAGTAAGTTATAAATAGAACACAGCAAATATTATTGCCAATAAAGGATTGACAAATACCAAACTGGAAAAAAAAGGAGCATTTTAATTGTTTATTGTATGTTTAATATTGTATTTTTAGATAAGAAACAATTTGTCATTCTTTTTAAGTACTGAATATTACTTTTTTAGTATTGAGTGCTATTTTTTAATTTGTAGGTTATTTGGATATGTGTGGGAGAAGAAGGGCATTATTGATTATTTCTATTTTCTGTCTCTTATACATATTTTCTTTTTCTCTATAATAAATAGGAAGTGTTTTTATAGTGGATGTGAATCTATAAGATAAAAATTGGTTTAAGCATTAAATGATAAAATATTAAGAATGTGAAAAAGGAACAACTCTCTAAAAAATTGATAGCCTCTGGGTGAACAGAAGAGTTTGATATTTAAAGTAAAAATCCATGTAACTCTTCCATTTGCTCATGTGCATTAATTCAGTAGTTTATACATTTATTCATTCATCCAACATATAATATTTAAGTACCACTATGTTTCAGGAACTGTGAGAAGATAAAAAAATATGGAATTCTTAATTCATAATGGGTTACTGATGACATCTTCTTCATAGAATACTGAAATACAAGGAAGATGCACCCATCTTGGGCCATTCAGGTATATATACCTTATATGCATATCTGAACTCACAAAAAAAGAATAGGAAATAGAAACTCAGCTCCAGGGAAATAATAGATTGTGTCTCTTATACATTCAATGGCTACTGGAAGACTAATTTATAAAGATATAGGTGGTATATTTGCCAGTGAAAAATCTTACAAAAAATGCTAAGTGGGACTGGTGCAGTGGCTCATGCCTGTAATCCCAGCACTTTGGGAGTCCAAGGTGGGTGGATCATGAGATCAGGAGTTCCAGACCAGCCTGGCCAACATAGTGAAATCCCCTCTCTATTAATAATGCAAAAAAATTAGCCAGGCGTGGTGGTGCATACCTGGAATCCCAGCTATTTGGGAGGCTGAGGCAGGAGAATTGCTTGAACCTGTGAGGCTGAGGTTGCAGTGAGCAGAGATCACGCCATCGTACTCCAGCTCAGGCAACAGTGCAAGACTTCATCTCAAGAAAAAAAATTCAAGTCTGCCATTAATGAGGCAGTCCACCATTACAAAGACAGTCCACCATTACTGAGGCAGTTCTAATTACTATGAACAAAACCACAAGGAAGTTCACACAGCAGCTGGGCAGAGCCCACGGAAGCGCAGCATTGCCTCTGCTGGCAGACTGTGACTAGGCTACCTCCTTGCTGGGAAGGGCATCTCTGAAATAAGGCAGAAGCATGACAGGAATTTATAAATAAAGCCCCACCTTCCCAGGACAGAACACCTGGGAAAAAAGGCAGTTATGAGTTCCACTGCAGCAGACTTAAACGTAACTGCCCAGCAGTTCTGAACAGAACAACGGAGCTCACAGCTCAGCACTTGAGCTACTATAAGTGACAGACTGTCTCCTCAAGCAGCTCCCTGACCCCCATATATCCAAAGAGACATCTCATAAAAGAGAGCTCAGGATGACATCTGGCTGATATCCTTCTGGGAGAAAGATAACAGAAGAAGAAACTGGCAGCAACCCTTACTGTTCTGCAGCTGCTGCAGGTGATCCCCAGGCAAGCAGGGTCTGGGTGGACCTCCAGCAGTCCTACAGCAGAGAGACCAGACTGTTAGAAGGAAAACTGAAAAACGATAGAAAGAACTTCATCATCAACAAAAAGGATGTCTACTCAGAGACCCCATTTGAAAGTCACCAACTACAAAGACCACAGGTAGATAAATCCACAAAGATGGGAAGAAACCAGCACAAAAAGGATGAAAACACCCCAAACCAGAATGCCTCCCCTTCTCCAAGTGATCACAACTCCTCACCAGCAAGAGAACAAGACTGGATAGAGAATGAATCTGATGAATTGACAGAAACAGGCTTCAGAAAGTGGGTAATAACAGACTTCTCTGAGCTAAAATAACATTTTCTAACACAATGCAAAGGAACTAAGAACCTTGAAAAAAGGTTTGACGAAATGCTAATGAGAATAAACGGTTTATAGAAGAATATAAATGAATTGATGGGGCTGAAAAACACAACACAAAACTTCGCAAAGCATATACAAGGTTCAATAGTCAAATCGACCAAGCAGAAGAAAGGATATCAGAGATTGAAGATCAACTCAATGAAATAGTTGGCAAGATTAGAGAAAAAAGAGTAAAAAGAAATGAACAAAGCCTCCAAGAAATATGGTATTATGTGAAAAGACCTAATCTACGTTTGATAGGTGTACCTGAATGTGACGGAGAGAATGAATCCAGGCAAGAAAACACTCTTCAGGATATTATCCAGGAGAAATTCCCCAACCTAGCAAGGCAGGCCAATATATAAGTCCAGGAAATACAGAGAACACCACAAAGATATTCCTCAAGAAGAGCAACCCCAAGGCACATAATCATCAGATTCACCAGGGTTGAAATGAAGGAAAAAATGCTAAAGGCAGCCAGAGAGAAAGGTCAGGTTACCCACAAAGGGAAGCCCATCACACTCACAACGGATCTCTTGGTAGAAACCCTACAAGCCAGAAGAGAGTGGGGGCCAATATTCAACATCCTTAAAGAAAAGAACTTTCAACCTAGAATTTCATATCCATTCAAACTAAGCTTCATAAGTGAAGGATAAATAAAATCCTTTACGACAAGCAATTGCTGAGAGATTTCGTCACCAACAGGCCTGCTTTACAAGAGTTCCTGAAAGAAGCACTAAACATAGATAGGGACAACGAGTACCAGCCACTCCAAAAACATACCAAATGGTAAAGACCTTTCGACATAATGAAGAAACTGAGTCAACTAATGGGCAAAACAACCAGCTAGCACCAGAATGACAGGATCAAATTGACACATTAACAATATTAATCTTAAACCTAAATGGGCTAAATGCCCCAATCAAAAGACACAGACTGGTAAATTGGATAAAAAGTCAAAACCCATCAGTGTGCTGTATCCAGGAAACCCATCTCACATGCAAGGATACACATAGGCTCAAAATAAAGGGATGGAGGAAGATTTAACAAGAAAATGGAGAGAGAGAGAAAAAAAGCAGGAGTTGCAATCCTAGTCTCTAATAAAATAGACTTTAAACCAACAAAGCTCAAAAGAGACAAAGAAGGACATTACATAATGGTAAAAGGATCAATGCAACAAGAAGAACTAATGATCCTAAATATATATGCACCCAATACAGGAGCACCAAGATGCATAAAACAAGTTCTTAAGAACCTACAAAGAGACTTAGACTCTCACACAATAATAGTGGGAGACTTTAACATTCCACTGTCAATAGTAGACAGATCAACAAGACAGAAAATTAACAAGGATATCCAGGACTTGAACTCAGATCTGGACCAAGCAAACCTAATAGACATTTACAGAACTCTCCACCCCAAATCCACAGAATATACATTCTTCTCAGCACCACATCACACCTACTCTAAAAGTGACCACATAATTGGAAGTAAATCATTCCTCAGCAAATGCAAAAGAATGGAAATCATAACAAACAGTCTCTTAGACCACAGTGCAATCAAATTAGAACTCAGGATTAAGAGTTCATGGAAACTGAACTGGCTCCTGAATGATGAATGGATACACAATGAAATGAAGGCAGAAATAAAGATGTTCTTCCAAACCAACAAGAATGAAGACACAACGTACCAAAATCTCTGGGACACATTTAAAGCAGTCTCTAGAGGAAAATGTATAGCAATAAATGCCCACATGAGAAGCAAGGAAAGATCTAAAACTGACACCCTATCATCAAAATTGAAAGAGCTGTGAGAAAGATAAAAAAAAACTCAAAAGCTAGCAGAACACAAGAAACAACTAAGATCAAAGCAGAACTGAAGGAGACAGAGACACAACAAAACCTTCAAAAAATTAATAAATCCACGAACTGGTTTTCTGAAAAGATCAACAAAATACACCACTGGCCACATTAATAAAAAAGAAAAGAGTGAAGAATCAAATAGATGCAATGAAAAACGATGAAGGGGATATTACCAGTGATTCCACAGAAATACAAACTACCGTCAGAGATTACTACAAACAACTCTATGCACATAAACTAATAAACCTGGAAGAAATGGATAAATTCCTGGTCACTTGCCTCCTCCCAAGCCTAAACCAGGAAGAAGTCGAAACCCTGAATAGACCAATAACAAGGTCTGAAGTCGAGGCAGCAATTAAGAGCCTACCACCCAAAAAAAGCCGAGGTCCAGATGGGTTCACAGCCGAATTCTACCAGACATACAAAGAGGAACTGGTACCATTCCTTCTGAAACTATTCCAAATAATCCAAAAGGAGGGAATCTTTCCCAAATCATTTTATGAGACCAACATCATCCTGATACCAAAACCCGGCAGAGACTCAACAAGAAAAGAAAACCACAGGCCAATATCCATGATGAACATAGATGCAAAAATCTTCAATAAAATGCTGGCAAACTGATTGCAACAGCACATCAAAAAGCTTATCCATCACGATCAAGTAGGCTTCATCCCAGGGATGCAAGGCTGGTTCAACATAGGCAAGTCTATAAAGGTAATTCACCACATAAACAGAACCAAAGACAAAAACCACATGATTATCTCGATAGATGCAGAGAAGACCTTTGACAAAATTCAACAGCGCTTCATGCTAAAAACTCTCAACAAACTAGGTATCAATGGAATGTATCTCAAAATAATAAAAGCTATTCATGGCAAACTCACAGCCAATATCATACTGAATGGGCAAAAACTGGAAGCATTCCCTTTGAAATCTGGCACTAGACAAGGATGCCCTCTCTTACCACTCCTATTCAATATAGTATTGGAAGTTCTAGCCAGAACAATCAGGCAAGACAAAGAAATAAAGGGTATTCAATTAGGAAAGGAGGAAGTCAAATTGTCTCTATTTGCAGACGACATGATTGTATATCTAGAAGACCCCATCGTCTCAGCCCAAAATCTCCTGAAACTGATAAGCAACTTCAGCAAAGTCTCAGGATACAAAATCAATGTGCAAAAATCACAAGCATTCCTACACACCAATAACAGGCTTAAAGAGAGTCAAATCAAGAACGAACTGCCATTCACAATTGCTACAAAGAGAATAAAAATACTTAGGAATACAACTAACAAAGGATGTAAAGGACCTCTTCAAGGAGAACTACAAACCTCTTCTCAAGGAAATAAGAGAGGACACAAACAGATGGAAAATCATTCCATGCTCATGGTTAGGAAGAATCAATATTGTGAAAATGGCCATACTGCCCAAAGTAATTTATAGATTTAATGCTATCCCCATCAAGCAACCTATGACCCTCTTCACAGAACTGGAAAAAACCACCTTAAAATTCATATGGAACCAAAAGAGAGCCCACATAGCTGAGTCAATTCTAAGCAAAAAGAACAAGGCTGGAGGCATCATGCTACCTGACTTCAAACTATACTACAAGGCTACAGTAATCAAAACAGCATGGTACTAGTACCAAAACAGAGACATACACCAATGGAACAGAACAGAGGCCTCAGAAGCAATGCCACACATCTACAACCACCTGAGCTTTGACAAACCTGACAAAAACAAGCAATGGGGAAAGGATTCCCTGTTTAATAAATGGTGTTTGGGAAAGTGGCAAGCCATGTGCAGAAAGCAGAAACTGGACCCCTTCCTGACACCTTACACTAACATTAACTCCAGATGGATTAAACACGTAAACATAAGACCTAACACTATAAAAATCCTAGAAGAAAACCTAGGCAGAACCATTCAGGACATAGGCGTAGGCAAGGACTTCATGACTAACGCACCAAAAGTATTGGCAACAAAAGCCAAAATAGACAAATGGGATCTAATTAAACTCCAGAGCTTCTGCACAGCAGGAGAAACAATCATTAGAGTGAACTGGCAACCAACAGAATGGGAAAAAATTTTTGCAATCTATCCATCTGACCAAGGGCTAATATCCAGAATCTACAAAGAACTAAAACAGATTTACAAGAAAAAAAAAACAAACAAACTCATTCAAACGTGGACAAAGGATATGAACACATACTTTTTTTTTTTTTTTTTTTAAATATGGAACGCTTCACGAATTTGTGTGTCATCCTTGCGCAGGGGCCATGCTAATCTTCTCTGTATCGTTCCAATTTTAGTATATGTGCTGCCGAAGCAAGCACACACATACTTTTTAAAGAAGACATATATGAGGCCAACAAACATATGAAAGAATGCTCATCATCACTGGTCATTAGAGAAATGCAAATCAAAACTACATTGAGGTACCATCTCACACCAGTTAGAATGGCGATCATTAAAAAATCTGGAGACAACAGATGCTGGAGAGGATGTGGAGAAATAGGAGCACTTTTACACTGTTGGTGGGAGTGTAAGTTAGTTCAACCATTGTGGAAGACAGTGTGGTGATTCCTCAAGGACCTAGAAATAGAAATTCCTTTTGACCCAGCAATCCCACTACTGGGTATATATCCAAAGGATTATAAATCATTCTCTTATAAAGACACATGCACATGTATATTCATTGTGGCACAGTTTACAATAGCAAAGACCTGGAACCAACCCAAATGCCCATTGATGATGGACTGGACAAGGAAAATGTGGCACATATACACCATGGAATACTATGCAGCCATCAAAAATGATGAGTTCGTGTCCTTTGTAGGGACTTCGATGAACCTGTAAACTGTCATTCTCAGCAAACTGACACAAGAACAGGAAATCAAACACCGCATGTTCTCACTCATAGGTGGGTGTTGAACAACGAGAACCACATGGACACAGGGAGGGGAGCATCACACACTGGGGTCTCTTGGGGGGGACTAGGGGAGGGACAGTGGTGTGCAGGGAGTTGGGAGGGATAACATGGGGAGAAATGCCAGATATAGGTGATGGGGATGGAGGCAGCCAACCACATTGCCAGGTATGTACCTATGCAACAATCCTGCATGTTCTTCATATGTACCTCAGAACCTAAAGTGCAGTAAAATATACATATATATATATATATAAAAGAAAAGAAAAAAAAGGAAAAAATTCTAAGAATAGGTAATGTCATTAAAACACTAAATGTTATTGTTAAAGAAACTAATAATCAAGGAATTCATACAAGAAAAAAATAAAATTATAGATTTTTATGAGAAGAATGTTTACCTTAAGATAGAGAAACCCATAACTAAAATTTGAGAAATCTTTGAAATGGTAAACTACCATTGACCTATTACAGTTTCTGCACTGTTCTTTCCATAGTGCCCAAAGAGTATATTTTTCTTTTTCTTTTCATGCTGTAGGTTAAAGCAAAAACATTTTCTCATGCAAATTTTAAGTTTTGGTTAAGTGGCATTGGCATTTATTGATTTTTTAAATATGATTAGAAAAAAATACATTTGTTTTTCAGATGGCATCTGCAAAGTAATTGGCAGATGAGTTTGAATTCTGTTTCTGCCCTAATTAGCTGTATAATCTTAGGTCACTGAACAATTCTGAGCTTCAGTTGTCTCGTCTATTAATTAGGCACAATGATTTCTAAGATACAGGATGGTTGTGAGGATGAGTGTTGTGAGATAAGGAACATGTCTAGGACAGTATCTAGGACACAAAGAGACTGAAATGTTATCCCTTTCATTAAAAAATATTTGATGCATGAAATGTGTGGTTTTCAAAAAATTGCTGCTATTTTAATTCTACTTTTAATTATTTCTTCGAATCTTTTTTTCTCCTTGGAAATATGTAATCAACTTTACATAAAAGTAAAATGGATAATAAGATTTAATTCCTTAACTTTTTTTTCCAGCTGTGTTTTAGAAAAATGTTTATTTTTTTAATGTTTGTTATTTTTTAAAAAACATCTTGAATGTTTGCAAACATTTTTTCATGACACAGAGAGACATCAATATCAACTTGTCCTTCATTTAACATTTATTGGGTACCTACTATCCTCTAGGCAAGATTCTGGGGCTGTGTACACAGTTGTGAACGAGACAGACATGGCCTCTGCTCTCATGAAGTATGAGAAGTGCCATAAAGTAAAAAGACAGGATGTTGTGATAGATTAAGCCAAGTGCCCTAAGGTCAGAAAGATGTGTAAAAGGAAATGACAAAGGTCAGTGTGGCTGGAGCACAGGAAGGTTGGACAGAGTAGTGTGAAACAGCAAAGGACTGGCCATGGAGCTGACCATGCAGGGCCTTGTAGATCATGGCAAAGAGGATGGCTTTTACTTTAAGCATGGTAAACGTATTGATAGAAAGTCAAAATTATGAAAGATCTGGCACCTGTGATGTGATTTAGAAACAGAAATTAGGGATGATCACAGCTTGGACTAGGTTCATGACATTCTCTGTGAGATGCACAGAGAAGCAAGTCGAAGAGTCATCTGTTTTGAAGATAAAAAGTACAGGCTTTATTTTTTTTCCTAGCATGGAATGGCTATGAGAGCTAAAGGAGACAGATGAATTCCAAATGATTTTGCAAGTTTCTAGCTTGAAAAATTGGATAGTTCTTGGTATCATTTACTAAAATGTGGGAAAAGTGAAGAAGGAGTAGGATGATTATATGTATTTTGTTTTTGGTGAGGGACGATTAAAAGGTCTGTCTGGGTCATGTTAAGTTGGAAATATCTGTGAGACATTCAAGTAGAGATAGCAAATTGGCAACTAGTTCAGAACACACCATTCACCTGCTCAAACCCTGTATTGGTTTCTTATCTTGGTTAGAAAAAAATAAAAAGTTCTTATAATGGCTGACAAGTGTTGTTTTGGCCTCTGCTCACTTCTTGGATCCCATCTGCCTGCTTTCTGTCCCTCATTCACTCTGCTTCAGGCACATGTGTCTTCCTACTCATCGTGGAAACTTGCCATACCCTTTGTGTTTCAGAACATTGGAGCTCGCTGTTCCTTGTGATAGAAGAGCCTCTTCCCACGATCTTTGCTTGGCTCTTATGGCTTACTCCGTGCAGGTTTTTTTTTGCAAGTCCCCAAGAGGGCTTTATTATTTCTTTTCAACGTCCTGTTCTGCTGCTTCCTTGGCTCTTTTTGCTCGTATGCCGAAGAGCTGGGCGTTGGCACGGGCCATAGGGAGACTAGCGAAGGCTTTGAAATTCTTCTCCTCAGTGGTGACTTGGGCTTTCTCCTTCTTTTTACCTCCTCAGAAATTCCTTTCTGATCACTCAACTAGAATGGCCTCTACCTTCAACTTCAACATTCTCTCCCCATATCTTGCTTAGTTTTTTCACCAATGACTGCTTCCAACTTATACGAATGTTTTACTTTATTTTGTTTATGACCTGATTTCCCACTTGAAAATAAGCTCCATGAAGGCAGGGACTTTGTCAAGTTCTCTACTGTATCTCTAGTACCCAAGATAATACTTAGTATATTGTGGGTACCCCACAATTCAATAAATATTAACTGAATGAATGATTGTGATGGTCAGAGTGCATAGCAATAGTTGCAACTAGACTGTACATTTGGGAGCCAAGTAGATGGTGTCTGAAGCTCCAGTGATAGCTGAGATGATCCAGGGAAAGTATAGATTATGAGTAGAAGTGAGCCATAACTGAGGGCTGACAGACTCCCAATATTTGGAGGTCGAATTGAGGAGGGGAGGGAGGGTCAATGCCAATAGAGACTGACGGATGACAACCAAAGAAGCCTGGAAGATCTGAGAGAGAAACCAGGGGAGCACAGAGGCATGATTCCAAAAAGAGTGTTACAGGATGGCAGAAGCAATCCTTTCTCACTCAATCTTTCTCCAAAGAAGTTGTTTATTAATTGTCACATTATTACTGAGCTAATTTCTTATGTATCTAGTTGTACATAGACTATTCCTTATACATGGAGATAAAGTATTCAAATAATTAATCTGATATTGTACATCATAATTACAGTCCTTTTATCAACCTCTTTTCCTATTACTGTTTATTGAGATACCTATTTACCAAATATATACAAATATCTTTGTTCTTAAACTGCTCCATAAGTTAATTTTTGTTCCTGCTGTCCGCTTTTTGTCATTGCTTTGATATCACCATGTAGTTGTGATGAAAAACTTTCTTGAGGGTGGGAAGGGGAAACAGTGAAATCAAGGTAGCATCAGAATAGTTTGTTTAACTCTTGGGGACAGTCTATTAAAGAAAATGGTGTTGCTATTGATTACTTATATACTAGTATCCTGGAAGTAACAAATATAGTACACTAAGATCATAAAAACGGCTCAAAAACTCGTGGGATAGATATTAATATTTGATCTACTCAACTAATATAGTTTTAATAAATCAACTTTTCAGCTTGGGTGTTACTTTAAAAAGTCTAACTTTGATGTGATTTTCCAAAACATCATCAAAAAATTAATTTTACTTCATTGTTGGTGTTGCCAAATAATTTCCTTGGTTTTGAACTACTTCAAGGTTTTTTTAAAAATAGAGCCAAACTCACAATTTCATGGTTGATTTTATCTGTCTTCTAATATCCTGACATTTCATTACTTAGAAATGTATTTGAAGTCACTGTCACCTTTGCCACTAGTAAATGCCTGTTATTTGCTTCTTTCAGAAGAAACTGTCCTTTCAGTTTAGGTACCAAATACTTTTCTTGGCCATGAAGAAAATACTGCACTCTTTGGCATGATGGCGAATCATATACAATTATAGATTTTGCTTGAAGTTATTTCTTACCTGTCCAGATATTGTTTATATTGCATATGAAATGGCTTAAATAAAGCCGTGAAATTAATTAATATTAACTTTAAGATATCTACAAAATGGTTTCTTTTGTAATTATTGTTTCTGATAGGGGTAGGACAAAGCGTTCTGCATTTGTACTTTCATATAATTTTAGTTTGAAAATGTAAAGAATAAAGACCTAAAAACTTTGAGTCTTCCCACTATACATGGAAGCTGTTCTCTCTCTCTTCCTTTCCTCTTTTTTTTTTTTCCGGAGAGAAAACCTTTATTTGCATAACAACAAACATGGGTGAAGTAGGAGGCATAAGAGAACCAGATTAAGGTGAAGAATCTTGGCGGGAGGAGAGGAGGAGGAAGGGCAGAGGCACTCTTGTGGCCATAAACGCGTTTCCTTGTTGGCTTCTGGACTGCTCCCTCCTCATGCTCCCCTGAGACTTCTCTTTTCTTGGCTCACAGTCTCGCTGCGGCCCGGCTGGCTTCCTTGTCTCACAGTCCCAGAGTGCTCCCTCCCAAACTGGTTGGTGGGGCGCAGATTCCTACTGTGTGGGGTAGCAGCTACTCAGAAGGTGTTAACTTGAATTTTTTGCAGCTGTTAGTGATTCTGACACCCGTGGACCTCCAGGCGCGGCTCCTCCTACCACGAGAGGACTCTGGTTTTTCTAATAAAGAACGTTCTGGCCAATCAGTCCAAGAAAGGCCCGGATTGTCTTCCAGGCTGTTGTCTCTGCAGAAATGCTCCTCAGGGTGGAAGGTGCTGCTGCGGCAGGGCACGTCTCCTGAGTTTTCAGGTATGTAGTCTGCGTCTAAAGCAGAAGGGGAACACTCCTCACACCCTTTCCTCTTTATCTTTTTCTCTTTTGTTTCATGAAGATTTAAAGTGACACACAAAGATTTAAAGAAAAAAAAAAAGTTAAAACGAATGTTAGATCAGCAGGACGTGACACAAAGGAAAAAATAAAAGGCAGGCAAGTGAAACTAAATTTAACAGTGAGGTTAAATCCCTAAATTGTAGCTACAAAATCCCAAGTACTTGTTAGAGGTAGGCAGTGGATTTGAAACTAAGGCTTCTAACTGGTAATGTGAGGAAAGAAATACGGTAAGTTTTTTTCAAAAGGAGAAATAATCTGGTATCCTAGGTTAATCACCTTTATTCCTTACAGGGACAACAGAAAGTTTTTTCTACCCTTGGTCCTCATAGAGAGCAGACTGTGTAGTGCAGTGAAGGAAGTTCTCAATAGTGTTATCATCAATTAACATAGGAATTATTCTCATACTGCCCTATAGCATGAAACCAAAGCACAACTCAGTAAAAGCGATTCAGACCCATGGGGGTGGGGGGTTAGAGGGGCACTTTAAAAGTGGACAAGGTGAAATGCCCCCTAGTGAACTACTATCATTTAGATTAGGTAATATTTAGATGAATGGCAAATTTTATATCTTTCATGGCAGTGATCTTCAAACTACAGTTTGCATCTGTAAGTGGGAAAAATTATTTCAGTGAGTTGCAACCAACTTTAAAAAAATAGAATAAACAAGAGTAGTATGAAACTGAAAAATCAGAGTGAAATTACCTCCTAGTGTGGGTCTATTTAAAGGGTTTGGAACACCTTGTGTTGAGGCAATTTTCATAGACTATCTTCTTTGCCTGATTTTGGGGAAGGTATTTCTTGGGAGTAACTCAGATTATATCCCTTTGCAAGCACCTTGAGAGCTGCAATTCTGGGTTCAATTATCAGCTAGGGGCCAGCGAGATGGGAGTGGAGAGAGAAGTATTGAAATGCATTTGGAGAAATGGAGATTACTGAAAAGACCTCTACATCGCTCTGTGATGGTGAATGAAGATGGTATGCACCAGGGGTCCAGGAGACTGTGGAAATGAAAGAAAAACCTGTATAATTAAATGCATAGCTTAGTATGGAGCATCTGCTATAACCCAGTTAAAAGTTGGAAGTCATCCATCCAAAATACTAATTTTGGGTTTTTTTCCCAGTGACTTCACTGCAGGTCCAGTGATAATATGGCAACTGCATAACTGTGATAAAGTAACATCATGTACAGCCACAAGATTAACCCTAGAAAAGAGTACCCTTTTTTTCCACAAGGCAAGTCTCACTGATGCAAAAATCTATTTTCACTCCTGAGAATTTGATTAGATTTCACCAACCGCAATTAGAAAACTCAGTATTTTTCACTCTCACATGTAATTCAAAAGTAATTGTGTGTTGAAGTGCTACAGTTGTAATGCCTCAAAAAATATGACTTCATACATGGTAATTTTACATTCCATTTGTCCCATAATTAAACCCAAGAGAAAGAGAAATCACATAAGGGGAAATTATAACAGCGAATGTCTTGTAAGATCTTCTACTTTAAATATTTTACACACACACACACACACACACACACACATATACATATTCAGTTATTGTGAATCATCTTTTTCTCTGATCTTGCCTTATCTATCATCTGTAAGCTCCCTAAGGTCAAAAACAACGTTCTGTACTTTTTAAAAGAAAGTAGGTTTACTCAGGTATAAGTTGTGTACAGTAGAGACAGATGTTTGCTGTGTTCTGTAACTACCACTGAAATCAAAGTGCAGAGCTTTTCCATCACCACCAAAGGGTTCTGTGTGGCCCTTTGTAGTTATCCTCCTTTTTGGATCCCAGCCCTCGGTAACCACTGATCTGTTTTGGTCCAGTTTTATCTCTTGCAAAATGTCATTTAAATTGAATCATAAAGTATACAATGTTTTGAGTCTGTCTTTGAGAATCATCCATCTTGTGTATGTATCAGTCATTCATTCCTTTCTAATGCTGGTTTGTATTCCATTATATACTGCTTATCCATTCACCAGTTGATGGACAGTTATATTTTTTCAGTTTTTAGTGGTCATAACTAAAGCTGATATAAATATTTACATACAGGGTTTTGTGTAGAAATATACGTGCATTCTCATGGTTAAATGTCTAGGAGAAGGATTGCTGGCTCATATGGTGAATGTATATTAACTTCACAAGAGAAAGCACTTCTTGAGTACAATCATTTCTCAGTTTTTTGTGCCAAGGATCACTGCAGATATAGAAGAAACTGGGTACATGTAAATGAACAAACCACATATCAGCTATTAATTCCAATGAAATTATTACCAGAAAACATGGGGATTTGACTGATTTGCCTTCTGCCTCCATGCCTTTGTTTACTATGAATTGGCTACCAATAAATAGTGAAATCACCCAAGGGCAGTAGAAAACAAGTTAGAGAAGCAACTGAAAATCTGGTAGATCCATAAGTTGGAAAATAACTGTCTTAAGAAGTAACAATTAGCTATGGATTAAAAATCATGCAGAGTTCTTACTTTTATCATCTTCATACTCTGAGGTAGAAAATGGCAGTATTTTCAAAGATGGTTTCTGCTTTCTGTTTAAAGGAGTTGATTTTACATGCAAGTAACATAAAAGTGACCTAGATTTTTTCTTTTGAAAATGTAAATTAAAAAAACAATTTTGCATTTATTGTGCTAAGTTTTAGTTGCTGAATAGAGATAAGTCAACAAATGCTGCCAAACTGAAATGCTGCTTAATCTTTAAGTGTTACAATGTTTTGCCATAAATAAGAACATCGCTACAATAAGAAATTTACATTTTAATCAAAGATGATTTCCAATGTGTCTTTCCTTTTGGTTTTTTATCTGTAATATCTCAGTTATTTTGACTAAGGCTCAAAACTTCATCAACACAATGAAAAGCTGTTTTTTTTTTTTTTGTTTTAAGTGATTAGATGAATTCTTCCAACTGAGCCAATTGTCAGAAGCTATTTTATGAAGTGTTATTCACTATAAAAATTAGAATTCATAAATGCAAATATTATGTGAATGATAATTAGCTTTTTTGTCCTTTAACAATCAAGGTGTTATGGGGATTTACTCACACAGGCAACTCTTTTAGGAATCTTTTAAATTTTTGAAATAATGATGTGCTTTTCAAATCATGCATTAAACATGCACTGTAGACCATGCACTTATTCATGGTCACTGGCAATTGCAAAAGCAGATTCCAGGGTCATAGAAGAGGAAGTCAGACCATACTTGGAAGGCAATGCTGAATTATCACAGATAGAGTCTTTGAGTGGTGCTCAGCAGGGCCAGCAGATAGGTCACTAAGGCCTATTCTAGGTACATGAAAATCTTTCTTCCTCTGAGGTCTGGTACACAGTAGGGCTGTTTGTAAGTATGGTCAGTACACAAGGGCCTGTTGGAATGTGTATCTGAAACTGCCTCTTGGAGTTCCCCCTACTGGTTGATACTTGAATTTTTCTGTTTCACATTTGTATATTTTTGTCTGGGGTCTTAGATCCTACTAAAAACTATGAGAAGCAACATTGTCTTATATATTTGCCTTTTAAAGTATAGTATGAAGGAGGGATCAAAGAATAGGTGTTACCCAGGGAAACTGTAAGAGGAAGGGGAGATGTCGTGGATTGGGAAAATACAGTTCCTGCCCTAGAACCTAAATGAACTAGCTTTTACCTTGGAAATGTAAGTCACTGTGCCTGCCGATCACAGACCCTGTAGATACTGGCCAGCCACACCTGGGATGGAGATTTGACCTAAAGAATAGTGATTTCCATTGGATATACACCTATCAGACCAGAGTCCTTAGAGGATAAATGATGGTGTCTTGAATCAGAGTGACAGCAGTAGACAGGGAGAGAATAACTAGAGCAATTAGAGCCCACATTTGCTGATTGACTAGGCTGTGGGTGGAGGTGAAAAAAGAGATATGTCATAAATATGAGGCAACAGATATGACAAGGTAGGGGAAAATAGGATGGGATCATAACTGCGAAGCAATTAAGAGGTACATTTTAATCAGATTAATTCTGAGATGACTATCAAATATCAAGTAAACAGCTGCAAAATTCTTGGTGTGAATGGTTTAGTCCAACTTCCTGTGCTAAGAAACTTGACCAAACTCTAGTATGGCTTCTATCAGCCAAGACTTATCCCTAGGATAACCTCAGCCTTCCTGAGAAAGCTCAATACTGCCAAAATAATTTATCACTTGTTCCAGCCAAAACCTGACTATAGGCCCCTAGCCTCCCTTTTCTTAGAGCAGTTACTTTAGAAAACTTGCCATTGTCAATCTTTTCTCTGCCCCTTCGAGAAGTAAATCTTCTATCACCCATAAATGTTTATATCTCAGGCTCCCTTCAAGAGCCTGAGACCCATCTCTTTGAAATGTAAACATCCAGGGAGGTAGTTTTCCTGATTCTCAATTCCTATGGAAGGGAAAGAGCCTAACTTTGGTGGACATCTTGCTTTAATTTGCAATATTTCATTCTGTCCTATAGATACGAAAAGTTTGTTTCTCCCCACTGTACGCATTAGTGAGCAAACTCAGATATCCTAATCATATTCATCAACCCTTCACCACCCTCCCCACCCCTGACCTCCAACCCCTTAAGTTCTTTTCCTTTAGCATCTCCCAGTATTTTAAAAGTCTCCTGCCTTCTGTTTTGGTAGAGCTGCGATCAGTTTGCACTCAAGTCTCTCTTCTCTACTGCAGTAGTATGAATAAAATCTGTGTTACTTCATTTCTCTTTGATGAATAGCAAGTGGGCAGTCGATATACAGGTCAAAAGGTCAGAGGATAGGTTGAGACCAGACATGTAAAATTTTAAGTCATCAGTACATTAATGCTGTTTAATTCACCTCTGTAGAGAGTAGAAAGAGAGAGAAAAGATAAGGAAACCCTGGACAAAGCAGTGGAGAACTTTTACATTTAGAGCAAGACAGGTAGAAGAGGAAGGATCAGAGATTAGATGAAGAAGGAGAACCTGAAAAGAGGATTGAGGAGGAGCTCAATCAGGAAAGAGGAAAATCAGGGGAGTATGTTGTAGAATCAAGGAAGGCGGGCATTTCAGGTCAGGAGTGGTTAACTATGTCAGATGCTACTGAGAGGTTGAATAATATAAGGACAGATAATTGATGACTATATTTGTCAACATGGTGGTATCAATGACTTTGACAGACTCCAACAGTGAACTCATAGGACCAGAAGGTAGAACTTCAGGGAGGAGTGAACAGGGCTGAAGAAGTGGACAATTTTGAGAGGTTCTACTAAAAAGAGAAATAGAGAAAGGGAGATGAAGTGCAATGTGGGGACCAATGGAGGTTTTTTTTTTCTTCTTCTCTTAAAAACAAACACTAGAGCATGTTTTTAGGCAGGGGGCCACAGTCTAGTAGAAATGGAAAACTGATGATATGAAACAGAGGGGATAGTGCCAGAGTGAAGCCCTTTAGAAGGCAAAAGAGATGGCATTCCTAAAAGCAAAGTTTGAACTCTGAGAGAAGAAAAGACACATTCTCCGTTTTAAGAAGTGAGTGCTGGTGCAGGAAGGTTTATAGATTTGGTGACATGAAGATGATCTTGTTTAATTAAGGCTCTTATTCACTCCATGATACATAAATTGAAATCTAAATGGGGGGAATTGGAAAAAACAGAAAAGTGAGAAAAAGATGTGAAATAGTCATCTCTCAAAGTAATAAAACAATGGGGAAATATTGTCAGACTGCTGGTGTTTTAAAGGCCCAATGGGGTTTGTGGTCATGAATGTTATATGAAGTTGGTCAGTTTACTTGTGTGATGTCTTTCATCAATGTCCAGCTGTTTGGTTAACCACCTTAAATATTGGCATCAACCAGGGCTTTTATTTTCTACTGTTATATTTAGTGAGGAGAAAAAATGTGCTGGTGGTGAGAAAATGGTGGAGTCCATGGGACAGAATTTTGATCAAGTTCAAGAGTTTTGTCAGTGCAGGTATTGAGCAAGTGTTCAATAAGTAGTGATTGAAAACTGTAATGTTTGAAATAGAGATTTTTGAAGGAGGAACAATTTCTGGTGATAAAACATAAGGAATAGAATATAACCATAGCGTGAGTGACTGTGGTGGAGTAGTGCAAAAGAAATTAGAGTCACAGGTAGATAATCTTGTAGATGTTGAAGCTGTCATGAATACTGATAGAGTCTAAATGGAAAGGAATACCAATCATAGCAAAAGGGAGATGACCAAGACCCTAGTAGATGGCAGCAAGCAGGGGAAAACTAGTTGTGATATTCAAGTGGCCTACACGTGAAGGAAGAAGGAAATGTGCTCCACCTCCTCCCCAGACACTGGTATTACCCATCGAGAGAGAAATTCAGACTCTTTAACAAAGATTGCAAGGCTCTGCATGGCTTTTCCTTCCTGAACTGTCTTTTTCATCGTTTCTGGCATTACTTTTCTGAATACTACCCACATTCTACTCACATCAGCCTTTCAGTTTCTTGAGGAGGCTAAACTGCTCCATCTCAGAGCCCTGGCACATGTTATTTCCCATGCCTTAAATGCTTTTCGTGTGTATGGCCCCTTCTTAACCTCATTTTAGATATCACTTCTCTTTCCTGACCTCAGGAATTAAGGTGTTCCCTCTTATCTTTTTCTTTGTGATACTTATCAAAATTTGAAAGTATATATTTAATAATTGGTATATTTTTAATTATGTTAGCTTCATGAAAGTAGGATATTTTTCTCATTATCGTATTTATAGACTATGACAGAGAACCAGGTACATGGCAAGCAGCAAGTGGAGGAGCATAGTGGCTAGGAGTGCAGGTTCTGGAGTTACGTGGCCTAAGTGCAAATTCCAACCCCACCAATGCTACTTATGAGAGCTTCGGAAAATTAGCTACCCAATTTGTAAAATAGGAAAAATATTTATCTCACAGAGTACAGAGTAGATGTGAGGATTAGAAGTAATATATTCAACTGTAATACCTACCGTAGAGTAAATGCTCAATAACTTTTGCCAAAGGATGCAGTAAATAAACATTCATGTATTCAACTTTCTATTGTGGATTGATTTGCTATGGAAAAAAGCTCTTTTAATTGTACAATAATATCATCTGTAACATTAAGCAATCAACTCTCTCTAATGTTTAGTTCCTTAAACTATAAAATGAGGGATCTGGGTATTGTGATCTCTCTCTCTATATATATATGACAATACCCAGATCCCTCATTTTATAGTTTAAGGAACTGAACATTAGAAAGAGTTGATTGCTTAATGTTACAGATGATATGATTGTACATGATATGATTGTATAATATGTATATATATATATATATACTAAAATCCTCAATTATTGTACTATAAAATGGATGTTTTCCTCCTGTGACCTGTCAGAAAAGTAGTAATCCTCCATTACTCAAAACAGTGACTTAAAAATAGTTGGAGGATAGTGGAACCATCTAGAAAGCTCTATCAAATTACAAATGCTTTTCCTCTTATGTTGCTTCTGATTCTGGCACATGTGGAGAGTGGGTGTTGTAGTTTAAAAACTTCTGCAGCTAAATAAAATCTCCTCCTTTTGGCTTTCCTCACCAATCAGCTCCTGTTACCTATCTTATTGAGAACCACTGATTTAGCAGATGTTAAAAGAAGAAATGCTTAGCATAAATGCGTGTATAGAAGTTAAACACCACAGCTTTTCCTTTTTAAATAACGTGATAACTTTGACCATGTACATGCATGAATGTACCATTTATTCTTCCAGCTGGAATTGTTATAAATGTTGCTTTTTGGAAAATGATTCTATTCACAGCTCCGTGCAACTACATCTCTCCAATCCTTAGAACTTGTGTATCAAGTAGCATTTTATTATCACAAATCTCTCTAAATAGAATTATACTCTAATAACTATGTGAAAGGATTTTAGTCACTTGAAATTCCTTGTATTGTATTCAGTGAAATTCTATTTAGATTTTAAAAGGCAGCATATCTTTGAAATTTGTAGCAATCAAATTCCAATGAAAAATCATGACAAAGTTAGGTTTCAAGTGTAAAATTGTGAATAAGTGGCTATTTCCCTTCTTGTCTGGTCTGCTTCAATTTTTCTTCCACTTCCAAACCAAATGGAAAACGGGGAAGGGAGATTCATAAACAAGGGAATAGAAATTGGGTCAGCATGTGGCTATCTGACCTTAGTAACCACCAAGCTTTGGTATCTATCTGGAAAGTCCTGGGGTTGGATTTTGGCGTCCTTGATGGTGGGAGCTGATTTACTGGCTTAGATGGTGACTATTGACTTGCCTCAATTTTTGGCACTTACTCTCCATGTCTTGACGACCTTTGAGCCTCTTATTTTCTGCAGTTGCTGTTAGGGAATTTTCTGCAGCTTGAGGAGGCCTACTCTACAAAGCTAGTATAAAAAGAAACTTTCAATAGAAAACTGAAGCTTAGTTTTATTTATATTTCATTTTTCTCCACATATATTTAAAATTTTTGGGTGTAATCAATTTTGTTGTGTTAAATTTCCATTTCAGTCAGCACCTGTCCAAAAATGTTCCAAATTCTTCCAATTTACACTTGTATTGCTGGCTCCTGTATTGCAAGGTGTTTGGATAGGAAAGCTTCTTTCTGCATTGAGGATTCTTTTTGCAATTTCTTGTTTACATTTGCTGTTTGCATATGAAACTGAAGCTCTCATTATCTCAACTTTTTTCTATAACAAAACTTCCCAGTGTTTTTGATATCACTGAGGATTTGAAATACAGAAGTTTCTGTGAAACTTTGAATGGAGAAACCAAACAATTTGTCCGTTTCTTAGTGATGTAAAACGTGGGCAATTTACTCTATGCAGGCTTAGTGAGAACATTTCAGATGGGAACTTGTGTAACTGGGTGTTACTTAAAGGATCTGATACCAAGAAATGTTGTGTTTAATTTTGTGCTTAGGAGAGTAGCGTCTAATTGCCTTTTAGCCCCCAAACACAGAAGCATAAAGAAATTGCTTCTTCATTCCAGGTGTCTTTTCAAAACATAAAGAAAATCCAATACATATCTTCCAGTGAGAGTAAGACAGGAATATACAAGCATGAGAACAAGCATCAAACTCCCAGAGACTCTGAAAGGAACTCTCACTTTTGGATGTGGGTTATAAGCACACTTTGGTTCAATTCCACAATTAAAAAAAAATTTCTGCCTTGTCACTCAGGCTTGAGTGCAATGGTGCAATCATGGCTTCCTGTTGAGGCTTCAGCCTCCCAGGCTCAAGCAGTCCTTCCACCTCAGCCTCCCGTATAGCTGGGATCACAGGTGTGTGCCACCATACCTGGCTAATATTTTAATTTTTGTAGATATGAGGTCTCATTATGTTGCCCAGGCTGGTCTCAAATTCCTAGGCTCAAGCAGTCCTCCCACCTTAGCTTCCCAAAGTGCTGGGACTACAGGCATGAGACACAGTGTCTAGCCCTACAATTTTTAGTATACTTCCACTATGTACAAGACATTGTAGGAGATAAGCATGAATAAGACAAAGACCTGGTCTTCAGGGAATTCATAGTATAATGGAAGAGACCATGAGAAATGATGTGATAGGGATATGTGGGAGGGCTTGTAGACACATGGGGAGGGACTAGAGTATTTGGGGACCTTCATGAGCTGAGCCTGGAAAGATGTTGCTGGCAAGGTGCATTCTGACATGCTTTCTGTCTCCATGAAGTATCACTATCTTAGTTCTTCCCTGCTGCTATAACACATTATTTCAGACTGGGCAATTTGTAAACAAAAGACATTTATTTTTCACAGTTCTGGAGGCCAGGAAGACCAGGATCAAAGCATTGGCAGATTCCGTATCTGGGAAGGGCTTTCTCTCTGTTTCATAAACAGCACCTTCTAGCTATGTTCTTATGTGGTGAAGGGGCAAACACGCTTATTTGGGCATCTTTTTTAAGGCCACTAATCTCATTCATGAGGGTTCTGCCTTGATGATTTAGCTATTAAAGGTCTCACTTCTTAATGCTATCTCATTAGAGATTAGGTTTCAACATATGCATCTTGAGAGGTCACAAACATTCAGACCACAGCAGTCACAAATTTTAAGAAATAGATTAACTGCCACTTGATCATTCATTTATTTACTTATCAATATTTCTTTGAAGACTTTATGGGCCAGTCACTGAGCCTCCTTGGATTTATTCACTATTTATTCATTCAGTATATTTTATTTGAACATCTACCACATGCCAGTCACTATTGTAGACTCTTTACCTTATTGTTTCCCCAAGACTATAATTTTGGCATATTTTGAAGATGGTCAGCCATGAGATACTGCTTATGGCCATGGAGTCTAATTCAAAATTGTCCATTTTGCCATTAATTCACAACCAATCCAACTTTATTCACCTTACTACTCATGATTAATTTTTTTCCCAAGGCAGGGGCCATTGGTATCATAGTTTGAAAAAACAGTAGACTAGGAGACAGAAACATGAGCTCTAGACCTAGACTTACCATTTGTTATCCTCTCCATCTTGAGCAAGTCAGTCTTTCTGTGTCTCTTCTGCACCTTTAAGATTAAAAGAATAATCTTGACTTTTTAACATTAGAATAGTCATGAGAATTGAGTGAGAAGAGATACCTGATGGCTCCTCATAAGCTGTAACAGCTGCATACAAATGGAATTTTTAAATGATTTCTAAGCAACTTGCTCAGCACAGCAGTTACTAGGTATTTTCAAAATACTTGATAATATTAATGATGATGAAGTTGATGGTAAATATTTATTGATGTTGGAACTCATAAATGCATCCAGCAGGTGATACTGGAAATGGACCTATTATGCACCAAAATGTATCTCCTCAAAATAAATATCTTGAAACCTTAAGCCCCAATATGACTATATTTGGAGATATGGACTTTATAAAGGTAATTAAAGTTAAATAAGGTTATAAAAGTGGGACCATAATCCAATAAGACTGGGATTCTTAACAGGAAGAGAAAGAGAAACCAGGGATGTGCAGAAACAGAGAAGTGGCCTGATAAGGATATGGTAAGAAGGCAGCCATCTGCAAACTGAAGAGAGAGGTTTCATGAGATGGCAATCCTGCCAGCAACTTGATCTTGGACTTTTAGTCTCCAGATTTGTGAGAAAATACATTTCTGTTGTTTATGATATTTTTGTTATGGAAGCCCTAGCAAATTTATACAGAATCCTTATATAAAATTCAGGTGGATTTCTGGGCAAGATGGCTGAGTAGGAACAGCTCCAGTCTGTAGCCCCCAGTGAAACCAATGCAGAACTTAGGTGATTTCTGCATTTCCAACTTAGGTACCTGGTTAATCTCATTGGGACTGGTTAGACAGTGAGTGCAGCCTACGGAGGTGGGGAGCAGAAGCAGGATGAGGCATTGCCTCACCCAGAAAGCACAAGGGTTGGGGAACTCCCTTCCCTAGCCAAGGGAGGCCATGAGAAATTGTGCTGTGAGGGATGGTGTTATCTGGCCCAGATACTACACTTTTCCCATGGTGTTCACAACCCACAGACCAGGATATTCTCTTGGGTGCCTACACCACAAGGGCCCTGGGTTTCAAGTACAAAACTAGGTGGCCATTTGGGAAGACACTGAGCTAGATGCAGGAGCTTTTTGTTTGTACCCTAGTGGCACCTGGAACACCAATAAGACAGAACTGTTCACTCCCTTGGACTTATAAATAAAGACCCCACCTTCTTGGGACAGAGCACCTGGGAAAAAGGGGTGGTTGTGGATACAGCTTCAGCAGACTTAAACATCCCTGCCTGGCAGCTCTGAAGAGAGCAGTGGATCTCCCAGCACAGTGTTCAATCTCTGATACATAACAGATTGCCTCCTCAAGTGGCTCCCTGACCCCCATGTATTCTGACTGGGATACACCTCACAGCAGGGGTTGACAGACACCTTATATAGGAGAGCTCTGGTTGGCATTTGGTGAGTACCCTTCTGGGACAAAGCTATTAGAGGAAGGAACAGGCAGCAATCTTTGCTGTTCTGCAGCCCCTGCTAGTGATTCCCAGGCAAGGAGGAGCTGGAGTGGACCTCCAGCAAACTCTAGCAGACTTGCAGCAGAGGAGTCTGACTATTAGAAGAAAAACTAACAAACAAAAAGAAATAGTTTCAACTTCAACAGAAAGGATGTCCACTCAGAGACTGCATCCAAAGATCAACGACCTCAAAGACCAAAGGTAGATAAATCCAAGAAGATGGGAAGAAACCAGCACCAAAGTGCTGAAAACTCCAAAAACCAGAACGCCTCTTCTCCTTTAAGGGATCACAGCTCTTCACCAGCAAGGGAACAAAACTGGATAGAGAATGAGTTTGACAAATTGACAGAAACAGGCTTCAGAAGGTGGGTAATAACAAACTTCTCTAAGCTAAAGGAACATGTTCTAACCTAATGCAAGGGGGCTAAGGACCTTGAAAAAGGTTAGATGAAATACTAACTGGAATAACCAGTGTAGAGAAGAACATAAATAACCTGATGAAGCTGAAAAATACAGCACAAGAACTTCATGAAGCATACACAAGTTTCAATAGCTGAATTGATCAAATGGAAGAAAGGATATCAGAGATTGAAGATCAACTCAATGAAATAAAGTGAGAAAACAAGATTAGAGAAATAAGAGTGAAAAGAAATGAACAAAGCCTCCAAGAAATATGAGATTATGTGAAAAGGCCAAATCTACATCTGATTGATGTACCTGAAAGTGATGAAGAGAATGGAATCATGTTGGAAAACAGTCTACAGGATATTATCCAGGAGAACTTCCCCAACCAAGCAAGGTAGGCCAACATTCAAATTCAGGAGATACAGAGAACACCACAGAGATACTCCTTGAGAAGAGCAACCCCAAAACACAAAATCCTCAGATTCACCAGGGTTGAAATGAGGGAAAAAATGATGAGGGCAACCAGGTTAACCACAAAGGGAAGCTCATCACACTCACAGTGGATTTCTTGGCAGAAACCCTACAGGCCAGAAGAGAATGGTGACCAATATTCAAAATCCTTAAAGAAAAGAATTTTCAACCCAGAAGTTCATATCCAGCCTAACTAAGCTTCATAAATGATGGAAAAATAAATTCCTTCATGGACAAGCAACTGCTGAGAGATTTTGTCACTATCAGGCCTGCCTTACAGAAGCTCCTGAAGAAAGCACTAAACATGGAAAGGAACAACCAGTATCAGCCAATCAGCCACTCCAAAAACATACCAAATCGTAAAGATCATCGACCCTATGAAGAAACTGCATCAACTAAAGGGCAAAACAAACAGCTAGCATCATAATGGCAGGATGAAATTCACACATAACAATATTAACCTTAAATGTAAATGGGCTAAATGCCCCATTTAAAAGACACAGACTAGCAAATTGGAGAGAGTCAAGACCGATTGGTGTGCTGTATTCAGGAGACTCAACTCACGTGCAAAGACACACATAGGCTCAAAATAAAGGAATGGAGGAAGATTTACCAAGCAAATGGAAAGCAGGAAAATAAAAAAAAACAGGGGTTGCAATCCTGGTCTTTGATAAAATGGGCTTTAAACCAACAAAGATCAAAAGAGAAAAAGAAGGGCATTACATAATGGTAAAAGGATCAATGCAATAAGAAGAGCTAACTATCCTAAATATATATGCACCCAATACAGGAGTACCCAGATACATAAAGCAAGTTCTTAATGACTGCAAACAGGCTTAGACTCCCACACAATTAAAGTGGGAGACTTTAACACCCCACTGTCAATATTAGATCAATTAGACAGAAAATTAACAAGGATATCCAAGACTTGAACTCAGATCTGGACCAAAGGGACCTAATAGACATCTATAGAACTCTTCATCCAAAATCAACAGAATATACATTCTTCTCAGCACAACTTCGCACTTATTCTAAAATCAACCACATAATTAGAAGTAAAACACTCCTCAGCAAATGCAAAAGAATGGGAATCATAACAAACAGTCTCTCAGACCACAGTGCAATCAAATTAGAACTCAGGATTAAGAAACTGATTCAAAATTGCACACCTAGATGGAAACTGAACAACCATAAAACCCCAGAAGAAAACCTAGGTAATACTATTCAGGAGATAGGCATGGGCAAGGACTTCATGACTAAAACACCAAAGCAATGGCAACAAAAGCCAAAAGAGACAAATGGGATCTAATTAAACTAAAGAGCTGCTGCACAGCAAAAGAGACAATCATTAGATTGAATCAGCAACTAACAGAATTGGAAAAAATTTTTGCAATCTACTCATCTGACAAAGGGCTAATATCCAGAATCTACAAATAACTTAAATTTACAAGAAAAAAAAAATACCATCAAAAACTAGGTGAAGGATACAAACAGACAGATATTTCTCAAAAGAAGACATTTATGTTTATGCAAACATATAGAAAAAAGCTCATCAATGGTCATTAGAGAAATGCAAATCAAAACCACATTGAGATACCATCTCATGCCACTTAGAATGGTGATCATTAAAAAATCAGATGACAACAGATGCTAGAGAGGATGTAGAGAAATAGCAACACTTTTACACGGTTGCTGGGTGTGATAGTTCAACCATTGTGGAAGACAGTATGGCAATTCCTCAAGGATCTAGAAATAGGAATAATATTTGACCCAGCAATCCCATTATGGGGTATATACCCAAAGGATTATAAATCATTCTGTTATATAGACACATGCACATGTATGTTAATTGCAGCACTGTTTACAGTAGCAAAGACTTGGAACCAACCAAATGCCCATCAATGATAGACTGGATAAAGAAAATGTGGCACATATATACCATGGAATACTATGCAGCCATAAAAAAGTATGAGTTCATGTCCTTTGCAGGAACATGGATGAAGCTAGAAATCATCATTCTCAGCAAACTGACACAAGAACAGAAAACCAAACACCACATGTTCTCACTCATAAGTGGGAGTTAAACAATGAGAACACATGGACATAGGGAGGGGAACATCACACATTGGGGCCTGTTGGGGGATGGGGGACTAGGGGAGGGATAGAAGGGAGTTGGGGGCTAGGGGAGGGATAGAATTAGGAGAAATGCCTAATGTTCTGTTATTTATTTATTTATTTATATTGTACTTTAGGTTATGGGTTTAACTAATAACTAAAATGACAACTGGCTTCTGAATAAATTACTTGGTAATGTAGATTCTAGATTACTTGTAGTTTTATTCTTATTATTTGATAATGGTAGAGCATCATATTATGCAGCCAAAACTTTCTTTAATGAAAGCTGTAAAGCCATTTGTTAAAACTATCCAGCATTACAAGATAGTTATGGAAAGGACAAGTTTTTTGGCAGCTGAAAGTGCTTCAAGTGGAGGCTTTTAAGAAATGTTTGTCAGAGCAAACCTATTTTTAATATGAAAGTTAAGTGACTTGAAAGTTCAGAAATGATGCAGTAACTGCTGTGGGACTAATCACACCATCTCTTGCTTACCAAATTACTGTTACACGCACTATAATAATGATGGCTTGAAGGCAATAGATGAATGGATACTTTGGACAAATTATGTAGTATAGGATACTGCTATGACTGAAGAGGGTCCTTTTCAGTGCTTTGCTTCATGGTGAGAAGCATTGTTACCAAAAGGAGAAATAAAAAGAAAAATTACCCTAGTGATGGTGATGGGGGTGGGGATAGGACTAAAGTTAACAAAAAGTGTTCAGTCTTAAAATACTGATGTGACTAATCCAGCTTGTTTAAGCTTGAGGCCTTTCCTTGTTAATGTATGCACCATCTGGTCATCATTTATTGTCTAATAGTATTAATCCTTACACAGACCTTTAGTTTAGGCCCTTGTTCTTCAAAGTGTGGACCACAGATAAGCAATCTGAGTCACCTGGGAGCTTGATGAAAAATGCTGGATCTTGACCCCACTTCAGGCCACAGACCTACGGAATCATAATCCGAATTTTACCAAGATCCCAGGTGATTCATATGATTCATTCATTAAAGTTGGAGAAGCACAGTGAGTGCTGTACTTTAAGGTGAATAAGAATCACCTGAATATCTATTAACATGCAACTTCTGCTTTAGTAGTTGTAGGGAGCCTGAGATGCTGCATGTCTGATAAGCTCCCAGGTGATGCTGATGCTGTGGGTTGCTAGACCACACTTTGAGCAATAAGGACTACAGAAGAGCTCCCAAACTTTTCTGATGAGAAGAATCATCCGTGGAATTTGCTGAAAATTCAAAATTCCAGGCGTCCTATTAGAACCACTGAATCACATCTCTGCTACTAACTAGTTGTGTGACTTCGGGCAAAGGATTTAACAATTCTGAGTTTCAGTGTTCCCATATCAAAATGGGAGTAATATCTACTTGTGTTTGGGGACTTAGATCACATATATAAGGAAGTTAGCATAGCATATGAGACACAACAGATACCCAATAACTCATAGGTTCTGTTACTTCTATTACTACCATAAATTACAGTTTGACTGCTGCATGTGTATGTGTTCCTAATTACCTTATTGAAAACTGAAGGGCAAAGAGAATATTTGACTTTTTAAATTTTAGTTTAGTTCTCAAAGTGGCACAGTTGTTTGGACATAGGTCTAAAAGTTCCACATTAAGATAAGATGTGAAACTCAAGTATAAGTTTAAGAGGTTCTGCACTTAGAGTGAGGAGCCAAACACACATGAACCACAGGATACAAGCTGCAGCAGCATTTCCCAAATGATGTGCTGTAGAATCCTGATCTTGGGAAATGCATACTGAAAAAAATTAATTTGAGTTGAAATTAGTTTAGGAAACATTGGTATTTATAGCCTCCTCCTGATAAACTAATATTAAAGTATTGCAATAAAAAACCCTGTTTAACTTATTTAACCAACTGTTTTCCACATTTTGACTGTGAAACATTTTTTCACTTAACGGACCAGGGACTGGTGTAATAACTCATTAGCATGACCTTCAGAGACAGTTGTCTAATGGTTCTCTGCTCTCTTTTCAGCAGTTCTATGTCAAGAAGCTATTATTAGTACTGTAAAGTACTAATCCTGGCTGTGTTAACCTAGGGAGGGCAGGGTGATAAATGAAAGCTGTGTTTATGTCTTTATATGTTATTCTGTACCTGACTTTTCATAATATTTTATTTTGATGAGTTGTACTTGGCTCAGATGAGGTTACGTCTAGACTAGTCTGTTAGAAGAACTGCTCCACCCATGTGTACGTATGTATATAAGATTCATATCTGTGGCTTAATTTGGAGGAGAGCAGTGGAGCCTCACTCACTTCATGCTAAGGTAGTAAGAATTGCATTTCTATGTGGTTACAAGTCCATCTGACTAGAAAAATGTTGCTGATAGCACTAATACAGCTCTTTACTGACTTGCTTCTTTATCCTTAAGATAAGTAAACTGAGTTTGTGATGTTTGTGCCTGGACTTTCTATCAACTTAAACCTGCTCTTGGCATTTGTTAATATTGGGATCATACAATCCAGTAAGTGCCAGAAATAATTTTCCAGGAAGAACAATTCTGTTTTAATTTAGAAACAGTTTATATCTTTCTATGTTTTCAAGAAGCTATCATTGTAAAACTTAGCAGGTAAAAAACATATTTGAATGTAAAAATTATGCTGTGAAATTATAGTCTGTTAACAAACTGCCACCAAATTAACTTACCAGATTAATTGTGCTCTCCATTGAGTTGTATGCTTACCAGGAATAAGTTGTGGTTCATTTCAAACCTATTTATTTTAGTTGTACCCTAATTCTAACCTTATACTTTCATAATGTAATTAAATATTACATATTCTATGACAAGAATGCAGGAGAAGCTTGTTATTAAATTTTTTGTGTAAAAAAGCTAGATAAAATGTAAGTTGCCTCCCCCTTCCTCCAACTAGACACCAAACCTAGATGAAGTAAGCTGCCAAACTATTACAGTAGAATTAGGTGTAGACAAAGCAGTTATAAAGGTTCAGGGAGGAGTCATAAAAATCTGGAAGAATTCTTCACTCAGGAGGAATTGCAAATGCCTGAGTGAAGACATTGAAACAGGATATCATAGTTAATGTATTATCCAATTATAAATAGAAAATGCAGAATTTCAATTAGTGAATCTGAATGAATGAATGTGCTCTTATGTGGTTTCAGTAAAAATGAAATGTATGGTGTATTTCATTACATATCAACTTTTAATGATTGTTTGATTTAACAGTCTTTCTCCATGAACCAACCCACTTGATCCAGTCTGGTTATATTGGATAATAGGCTTCTGTAGCATGAACATTGTGATCAATGAAATGTCTGACTTCCCCCTATAATTTCAACTCTCCTCTTTCAGATAGCTATAGTGTAGATAATAGGGTTTGGGACATATTGCTCCAAAATGTGGCATCTTGGCATTTCAGGAAACCACGGAACCAGGAAGATCACTTTTGACTTCTCCTGCCTTCTTCCCTGAAGTAGGACATAAAATAATTTTCTGACCTTCCTCTGAAGAAGACCTTCATTTTAGGGGAGTTCACCTTTTATTCAGAGACACAGAGATGCTAAGAAGAGTTTGAATAAACAGATCTTGCTGAAGTTTATTGTCATTATATCATAACTTTTGCCCTCCAATCATACTTCTGCATGACTGTACATAAAAATACACAAAAAAACTTCATGTTTCTTTGGGTCTTCGCTTTTGAAGGTCTCCATGTCTTCTAAAACTTAAATTAATTTATCTTGTCTTTTTTTTCTCTTATTACTCTGTCTTTTGTAATAGAGTCTCATACATGAACCTAGAGAGGAGTGAGGAAAGAGATCTTTTTCTCTCCTACATGGACATCTCTAAGGCCATCGAATCCTGTGATCCCTTTAACTGTAGTTGCTGCTTCCACCTCTCAGCTTACTTCTGCTCAACAGCCTATTTGAAAAGGGTAAAAGATGATGAAGATGATCCGTCCTTGTTTCTGGAGCGAGCTTATTATTTCTATTGGCTCATGAAACTGTTGCCTTATTGTCTCTGAATTCCTGAAGTGCAGACATTTGCTTCCCTCATCATAGTGACCCAGCTTGCCTTTCTTAACACTATTTTCACTCCTTTAAACCAGTGGCCTTCTTTGGTAGCTTACAATTGAGGTTATATCATCTTTGTTCTTAACTCCTGGCTCATGGACTTCTCACCTGTCCTGCTCACACTTCCCATGCTTCATTTATTTCTGAGTTGTGTGTCTGTCTGCAATACCTTGTCTTGGTCTTTACTTGGCACTTTTGATGCCTTGGGCACAGTCTTCATCTTCTAGTTTTAAATCTCTATCCCAACTGGATGGTGAAATGATATTGCTCTTTTTATGGCATTTTTCAACAGGTGCAGCAAACTGGAACTTAACTGTGAAGGCTTTGCATGTACTGCTTCGAGTTCTGTTCTTCATGTTGTTTTGAATTAGATCTAGAGGCAAGAATAAAACTGGAGGGACCAATTTCTTATAATTATGAAGCTTGTTTACAGGGATCTATAGTTACTATCTGGTATCAAGTTAATTCTGAATTATTAATTATGTATATATTGATTATGACTTTGAACTTAAGGAACCAAGGCTAGGAGTTTAACCCAGCTATGGAAAGCTATAGATTGTAAGTGATAAAGAGGAGCAAGGTGGGGTGGTGGTGAGTGGCTGTTTCTTATTATAAAGATACACTGTATTCTTGGGTCATGGTAGAGAATCAATTCAATGATGTTATTATAAATACAAAGCTAAAAAGAATGAATTAATACTTCTACTTAGAATGCTTTGTCTCTATGAGTTAAGTTTGTTTAGAGTTTAAAGAAGGACATGGATTAGTTTAAAACATTTTAGACATAATATTATCATAGGAACAGAACAATAATGAAAATATACATTACCTTGTAGTTCTGGTCTTCATACCATTCTCCTCAAATACTCTTGTATGACGCTAACTCAGGGCTGTCCAATGACGTAGCAAATAATCTTTATGAAAACCTACAAAGGTCACTATGACTATGCAAATTATTAACTCAAGTTGGATTCTTCAGTCTAACCATTTATTTCCAAATAGATTTGTGCATGTCATTATATGGTTTTATAGCTTATTCGATACTGAGAGTTCTAAGTCTACTGTTTGGAATTTGTCAGTTGGATTTAGACAGCACATGTGTTGGATATATTAATAAATGTGATGTAGTCTTAACTATTAAAAGATTGTAGCCATTCTATCTAATATTTTTCAGTTCCTGATTAGCAAGGCAAAAGCTTAGAAATATAATTTAGTGATACAGAAAATAAACAGAGAGTATACTAAATAGTATGCTAAAACATTGAATTATTCCTGTCCGTATTCTAGAACAAACTCTAGACTCTTGCCAGAGTTTGGTCTGTAGTGTTCTAGAGTTTGTTCTAGAATAGGGACAGGAATAATTCTCACAATAGAAAATAGACACAGTGTCTTTAGGTAAAGTAATACTGCTAGTAAAAGCTTCCCATTTTATACAGTGAGATGCAACAGCAGAACAGTGTAAATGGGCTCTCCAGATAACTTAGGGAAAGAGCAAAGTCCTGTGCCATTCAGCCAGTAGGTACAGGCAAAAGGTCCAGATACATTAAGAATCCATCCCAATGCTAGTAGTAAGCCTTTCTTGGCCACTTCTTGATATAAAAAGGGTGATCATTCAAACAGAAGGGATTTAAGTGAATTTTCCTTGTGTTTACTAGCAAATCCCAAGTAGTAGTAGCCTAAATTACATCAACTTTTGGATACATTGACTTTTAATTTTATGTGAAGATTTTACATTACCCATCAAAGATTCCTTCATTGATGTACATAAAATGCTATATATAAGAATTTTTTCCATTTAAAAGTCACCTCGCAAGATTAATTCAGAAACTTTCAGCAGAATGTGGCTTTTTGGGCAGAAAAAATACAGTAATATTGGGCATACCTGGGGGTTCTCATGAGGTCTGCTTCTTTCTTCCAAACTAAAACCTCCTGTCCTTCCAAACTAAAACAAACAAGGGGCTAAGAGGTGCACTTTGGGTATATTAGCAGTAGGCAACTGCACTAATGCCTATGAAGTTGTTTATATAATCATATATAGGGCAGTGATTCTGCTCTGAGCAAGTAGTTTGGATTTTTTATTGTACAGCATTTTTAATACTGAACTTACATGCACCGTATCATAGCCTTGCCTCTTCCTTAGACGACTATCATAACCATGTTATGTATTCTGACTAAACCTCTTTAGTTACACATGCTCTCCTCAAAGGGATAAGTATTGTCCCTTTGAGGAGCTGAGATGCTAAAGCAAACTCTTCCTTTCTCATCACTCCATTTGAACCTGACCTGCAGAAAAAGTTAAAACTTTAAAAACGGGCCCCTGGTCACAGATGTGGACCTCGGTCCACCTCCTAGTCATAACTCTCAGCCTCTTTTGCTTCTCACAGGCAGAATGACATGAGACAAATGGGATGTGATCTGCAGCCAGAATGTCAAAAGAACAATTGGCAATTAATATTTTGTCAGTGTTTCTCCAAGAAAGGAAATGCTTTGATTCTAGATGACAGGTTACATTTATGGACCAAAAAAATAGGAGGGAAAACCTCTGAGGAAATATAAGAATTTGCTATCAATATCCTTCTACAACAAGAAAATCCATTATCTTTAAGTCTGTGCTCAGAAAACCAGCTCACATTTGCTCTTCTTGGTGGATTACCCACAGGAATTTGTTGCTTACCCCACCCACTCCCCCTCCCACCCCAACCTTTTCCTTTATTCCATTCAGATGATTACTCTCACTTTTACCCCTGAGGACTAGTCTTTGCTATTAAAATAAATCAAGAGCTATTGACTGGGGAAAATATGTTAGTTCAATGTGTTGTTTGATCCTATTTACCGCCTAGACTCTGCTTTGATTTGCACACTGATGCCTCATTTTCTTGCCAGAGTTTTGTCTTTTGCTTGAGTGTAAATCCCTTTATTTGGGTAGCTGCCCTAAGTTCTTGATCTGTTGAGTTCTGATCTTTAAATACTGCTTTTAATTTTGTGCTGGAATGTTTTTGTGTGTCTTTGCCGGAGTAATAAGTTAATACTTTGAGGTGGGTCATTTGTTCATTTTTCTGTCTTCAAAACAAGGATGGCTTTGGTGTGTGTGTTTATAGGTGTGTGGATTTCTTACAGACAAACCTCTGGATACTCTAAAGCCGGGGTGTTGGTAATTTTGCACTGCCTTTTATTTTAAATGGTTATGCAACAACCTACAAATATACAAAATAAAACAATGAAAAGATGAAAAAAATAGAGCAAATCAGAAAAGAGAGAAATAGGATTAGAGAAATAAGATGAAACCAGGGATGAGGTTAGCACACAAAATGCATGCTGAGGCCTTCCCTACTTGCTGCACTTGGACCACAGGTTTACCTTTGAATCTTCTAGCAGCCAATATGGAGAAATAAACATAAAAGTACATAATTTGCTGTACATATGATTAAAACTCAAAAAAGGGTAATTATCAATATTTATTCCTATGAGAATGTTTGCTGTGCTTTCATAAAGACCATTCTGTGATACTTAATGAACCATCAGTAATGTCCTCATGCTAAGACAACAATGAATATCCCGGGATGGTTTCTTTTTGCATCCCTCAATGTGCATGGCTAACAAAATTATTAAGCTCAGTTAATTCAGTAAGAGCAGTTTTACAGAGTTCAGACAATGTGGTCAAGCTACATAGCTCTCACAGTTTCAACTCAATATAGGACAAATTGAAGTTTACACTTTATGGGCCACTTATTCAAAGTTTAGAAAATTCTTAAATAGTGCATCTGTCAATGGATTTTTGACAGTAACTTGGAGGACATGGGCATGAGGCTATGATTATAAGTTCCTGGAGTACAGAGAATCCATTGTTGACTAAATTCAGAATCTTATTCCTTAATAGACAGGTGAGCTGGAAAATAGGACTGACATTCTCATTTCACATGTGAGGACCCTAATGACAATCTGACTTCCTAATAGAAGTGAGCCTAGGTAATTCACATGCAGAAGAAAATATTTTGCTTTGCTCAATCACAGTGAAAAATTAATGATACAAGCAAGGAAGTTCTATTCCTTGGAGCCTAACTGTAATAACTTTAGCCTAGAAACTTTCAGGGGTGAGTGGTGGAAAAAGCCAGTTCAACCATAAAAAAAGTAAAGTAATCATCTATGAAATATCCAGTTTTAAATATAGAATTTCTTGGTGAACTTTTCAAGGCAAACAGATTGCTAAATATACCTTCAAATCACTGATCTCAGTGATTTGATTTGCTCCTATATCCCTGTAAGATACCAGCCAGTTAAACTTTGGGTGATGCCTATTTAAAAATAAATTGGCTTTCAAATGGTTGATATATCACCAATCTTCCTGGCAGTAATTGGATCATGGCACACTTTGTCACCATATTTTACTTCCATCTTCTAATTAATTATACTAATTGATTCTTTGATTTTTACAGAGTTTTTCTAGTCAAACATTTCTACTTAGCAGCATTGTTCTTCCTATATAACTTAAAATATTATGCAAACTCCACCTCCCCATTTCCCTACATTTTGCATTTAAGTTATTTGTTTTGAGACACTTTGTGAGTCCTTTGTATCAAGAAAATAAAGTTTCCTAGAAGCTCTACAGAAGACTTTTGTGTATGTTATGTTAGCCAGGACTGTGATACCTGACTATTCCTAGTTGCAGTGGAGACCGGGAAAGTGAATATTTAGCTTTTCCAGATCTAGAGTGGAGGCACACCAGGGAGAATGGGAATAGGAGCTAGGGTTACTGACTAGCGTGTTTTCTACAGCAGCTTTCTATGCCATAAAACAAAGATGGTAGTGAAAGTAGGATTACAGGATAAGGGAAGGGCATTTAGATATTTGCATCAATGAATGGATAAGGTGGGGGTTGGGATCCACAAGGAAAACTTCCTTGGTAGAGTCAAGGCGAAGTCAGGAGGAGATTCAATAGTGATAACTTAGAAGTTCTAACTCCTCCATTTGTGTTTTAATGCAGTAAACTGCTATGCACTTCTTGATATTAAGACATTTCTATAGTCATTTAGCTCTAAAAATGGAAAAGAAAGGTCTCAAATTTGGTATCTTGCCTCTGAATGAGGTATTAAATAGAAAATATTTTGGAAAAAAACACAAAGAAAAAGTGATAAATTATTATACAAATTGAGTAAATAGGTAAAATGGTCATGTTCTTTCTCTTCAATTTTATAGTAGAGATTTATTCAAGAACACTGTTTTGTAATACCACCTTAAAAGCATATTGAGAAAAAGAAAAATAGCCACATTTTCATCTTTTGAAACATGACTGTTTCTATCTTAGAAAAACATCAGGTAGGATGTTTTTGGCAGGAAACAATGAAAAACTTCATCTCTAATGACTTAAAAAATAAGGAAATTTACAACTTATATGTACCTAGGTAGGGCAGGTATAGGGTTCCTTCAGATTACTTTTGTCCTTATCTGAGAAGCCCTTTACTCCAACTTTTTCTTTCTGTTAGTGCTATCTGTGGTCTGGGAGCAAAATTACCACAGTTCCAAGTGATACATACAAAATAGGTTTCTACGGAGAAGCTTAGTTTTGAGAGCTAAGATTTCAAAGAGAAATCTTAGATGGAATTCATTGGAATCATCTGGGGACTTTCTAGGAATGAAATTCACAGGCCTAGTCTAGACTTTCTAAATCAAAAACTCCTGAGTGGGGCCCAGCACTCCATGTTATAACAAGTCCTCTAGGTAATTCTTGACTGGCCCACGTTTGGGAAGCACTGGCTCAGACCAGTAATTCTAAATCCTAGCTGTACATTAGAATCACCCGAGGAACTTTCAGCACACCAGATGCCAGAGTCTCATCCCAGAACTGTCAATTTTTGAGGAAGGCTGAGGTAGGAAGAGAATAGGTAGGGAACTGAGTACTGGTACCTCAAAATCTTCTGGGTTAAGAACCTCTGGTTTAGACTAATGGTGATCCACCCCTTGGGATGGGAATGACCTGGGCCCAGACTTCCCTGAACATATGGTGAGATGATCTGAATATTTATGTCCCTCCTAAAATTCATATGTTGAAATCCTAACCCCTAAGGGATAGTATTAGGAGGTACAAGCTTTGGGAGGTGATTAGATCACGGGGGTGGAGACCTCATGAATGGCATTAGTATCCGTATAAAAGAGGCTTGAGTGAGAACTCTTCCGTCATTGAGGTTAGAGTAAGAAGATGGCTATCTCTGAATCAGGCAATGGGTTTTCTACAGAAACCAAATCTGCTGCTGTCTTGATCTTGGACTTAGTCTTCAGAACTGTAAGACATAATATTTTTTTGTTTATAAGCCACCCGGTCTATGGTATTTTGTTATAATAGCCTGAACAGGCTAAAACACACATGTAATCCCTATATTACATGGCTGTGGGGAAGGGTAGATACCTGCAGGGAATATAAAATATGGAAGTTAGGAAGAAGGATGGCTGCTGGGCAAGTCACCAAGAGCACCTTCCACATATTCCATAGCTGTGATCTCAGCACAGACTTGAATTAATGCTTTTTCCCCTCTTAACATTATGTTTTCATATAGTTACATCATTTCATGTCATAATTATTGTCTTAATGTCCATGCAATAAATGGAATCACTTTTGAAGTTGAAATGTGTATAATTTTCACAAATCTAAGAAATGTTCATGAAGAATGTGAGGAGCTGGTGTTATGTAAGTTTAAAATTACCATAGAAACAGACTCTGCAAAGCTGTGTTATCAGAAGCATAGCAGACGTGTATGTGATGATGTGTCGAACACCAGCAAAGCACAGCTTTTGGAAGCTGTGCTGAGTGTTTTTCTACCTTCCCCGATGACAGAACTTGTATGGAGATGATTCCAAGTAAAAAAGTCTGCAAAAATTTTCTCAGCTGTACTCTATAATTAGTAGAATACTAGTTCTTTTAGGTATGAGCTGGAAATACCATGATTCATACTGGATAGCTAAATATTTGGGAGCTCAATGCCAGGTATTTTCTAACTCACTACTGACAGTGATCACATAAAGTTAAAAGAAGACCAATTGACAAATCAAAAAATAGATGCCTATTAGGGATTTCCAAGACATATGTACAAGACAATATGCAAGGGGCTATGCAAGAAATGAAAAAGAGTGAGACGACGTGATCCTTGCTCTCAAGGCCCTTATATTGTTGCTGGGAGATGAGTCAATGTACATGAAAAGGTAAATAAGGAGCTAAACCGATAAGTACTAAGAGACAATGGATTTATCAAATAGCTACTATCAATAATGAAATTAGTAGGTATTTAATGGAAAGCTTTGGGTTATGATTATGTGGGATGAAATCATAGAGGAGTGATTGCTACAGAATTCTAAAAGCTAAACAGCCTTTAGGTCTCCATAGGGAGGATTATGAGGCAGTCTAGTAAGTCTGGGGAAAAGCACATGAAGATGTGCAGAGGCTTTTGATGGTGAAGGACTATCCCAGTCTGGTTTGATGAATGAGATAAGATCCATTCCTTTTGTGCTTCTGGTAAAACATCTGGTATTTTTGCATGTTAAGTATGAGGTAGAAACTTATATAAAGTGAGATTATAGATACAGGAATGGGCCAGATAATGGAGGTGGTTGTGAGCCATGTTATGGCCTTTAGTTTTCCTATGCCTGTGTTTCTTTTTATCACTGAATAATACTCCACTGTCTGGATGTACCACAGTTTATTTAACCATTCACCTACTGAAGGACATCTTGGTTGCTTTCAAGCTTTGGCAATTATGAATAAAGCTGCTGTAAACATTCATGTATAAGTTTTTGTGTGAACATAAATTTTCAGTTCATTTGGGTAAATATCAAGGAGCCTGATTGCTGGATCTTATGGTACAAGCATGCTTACTTTTGTATCGAGGAACAAATTTTAATTATAACTGAAACCAGATAGAGGTTTGAATTGCCAAGTTGGATTTTTCACAGGCTGAAAGGTACTCATCTACTCATTAGACTGAGTTTTTCTGTTTTGTTTTCTTATAATTTTGGCTGGTATGTGGCACTGACTCAACACATAACCCTGCTATTCAGTATACATCATCCTTCAGTAATCTCTGTTCAAAATTAAGAAGGGAGCTGTCTGATTGGCTCAACCTAGCCTGTAGGATTGATTGGTTTCCTCCAGCTTTGGTGTCCAATCAGCTGGGGCCACAGGACAGGACCAAAGTCTTAGACTTGCCCCTCAAGAAAAGCTGGATGGATTGTGTGTGTGTGTGTGTGTGTGTGTGTGTGTGTGTGTGTATGTGTTTTGATGGGGCTTGGGGGAGGATAATTTCAAATCAGGAGGTTTAGCTGGGAGGCTATGTTAGCTGTGTCTAACTCAATTAGATCATATTGTTCCCAATTACTGGTTTCTCTTGTCTAATTAATAGTAGTACCCCTTTCTAATTTCACAGTTTTGACTGGAATTATCTGTAGGTATCAGGTATATGGTAGGAAGAAATTCTAAAGAATTCTAGAACCTTCTTTGTATGCTTGGGGGGAAGTAAATTGCATAGAGTTTTTAGAAAAAAGAAGAAATAAAGAAAAACAAACTAGGCCACAAGTTATAGTCAGAAGGTTTAATATGTTTTGTTTCAGGCAAAATAAATATAGTTCTTAAAAAAAAGAACATGAAATAGTTCAGATTTTTTTTTGAAGCTGACCATTTCCTAATTTACTTTAGTTAAATGCAAATGAACATAAAAGTAAATTTCTTGTTGGCCCAGTTTACCTGTTAATTAAATTGCTCTTATTTTTCTATGTTCCTCCAATATTTGTGCAAACCAGATATTTAATGACAATAGTTCTATCATATAAATTCGGTAGGTCTTCCTGAAAGGTAATTAACATGGAAATAATTGGCTTGTGTACCCATTTAACCAGAGGGCTTTCTTTTCTTAACTTTCTTTGATGTGCTTTTCCTTTAATACCCTTTAATAGATCCCAAGCAGCTCTAGCATTAAAATATATGCTTAGCTTTTTTTTTTTTTGAGACAGAGTCTTGCTCTGTTGCCAGGTGCCAGGCTGGAGTGCAGTGGCACAATCTTGGCTCACTGCAATCTCCGCCTCCTGGGTTCAAGCAATTCTCCTGCCTCCTGTCTCAGCCTCCCAAGTAGCTGGGACTACAGGCGTGTGCCACCATGCCCAGCTCATTTTTGTATTTTTTAGTAGAGACGGGGTTTCACCATGTTGGCCAGGATGGTCTGGATCTCTTGACCTTGTGATCCACCTGCTTCGGCCTCCCAAAGTGCTGGGATTACAGGCGTGAGCCACTGCACCCAACCCCTAGCTTTTTATGATTACTTTAAGTTTATTTAGCTTTAATTTTAGTAATCCTAGAAAATAGGGCGAAAAAAGGCATTTGTGCTATAAACCATAGTGATTCTGGTCACAGAATCAAGACATAACTGAAGAAATTTCCTAGGAATGGTGACAACTCTGCTGTTTTCAAAACATAAATATTCACCTTATTTGCATATGTTTTTTTATTGCACTCTTTAAATAAGTCATGGGGGATCATATGTAGTGATTGAGATGAAGATTGAATTAGAACTAAAGTATTAGAAGTTTGGGAGATGGTTGTTTGATTTTTTTACTCTGTTCACTGATATTATTTCGAAATGCTTTTAGAAAAAAATCTATAAAGACAGTTCTGAAGATATGAGTATTGTAAACAATAATTTTGACAATCTGCTTGATACCAGCCAAGTGATGAAAGGGATGGGAGTGCTCCAAAGTGGAAGAATAAAAAAGTTATGGAAAAAGTGTTAACTTCCAAGTGTGATGAACACTTCAGATAGAATCATCAGTTTATCAAATACCATGATAACACCCAATTCAATGTAATGGGGCTTTTTCCACAGTCTGGCCTACAGCCCATCACAGCTTTGCTTTTTTTTACATCAACACAAAGAAATCTATTACACTAAAAACTTATATAATAGAATTGAATGTGGGTTGCAAATTTCTGCTGCTCAGTCAGCAGACTACTATTAAATGGAGACATTATTCTTTTGAAAAGGAGTCAGATATAGTAACTCCTAGAGTATAATAAAAGATATTCTTATGCATTTTGACATATTTGATAGATCCCTCCTCATTACCGCTTCTTCTTCCAGGGCTGCAAAGGTTCATATCCATGACAGAGCCCCATCCTCAGACCCAAGCCCTCAGTGGTTGATTGCATTTGTATCTTACAGGGTAGGCTCAAACTGTATCTCTTTCAGGATGGTTTCCCTGATCATCCCACCACCACACATTTTAGGACACACTACACATTTATTACTTTTAGGTCTTCAACTTGCCACAGTAAATAGTAACTAATCAAGAATTATCCTGTAGTTGTTTCATGTGGGTATATATACTGATCACCTTGTCAAGGACCATGTGTTCTAGTAAGCTGTATTCTTTAAATATTACTCACTGAATGCTGAGAAAAGAAAGCTAGAAATCACATGACCTTTGATTATTTTTTATTTTACTGCTTAAGTACTTTTTAAATTATTCAAAGATGGACTTAACATGAAGCAAATTAAGGTAGTCTTTAGGGTCCTTATTTGCAGGGCCCTTTTCAAGGAGTGAGAGTGGCCTCAGGATGTGTTCACATGGTCATATGATTTCATAAAATTTGCAATAGAGTCATTTCAGCCTTAATTAGTTAACACTGTTATCTCCTTCAATTTATATATACTTAGCCTCTGTCACACTTCCTCTTGGCGTAGGTGATATGAAGTGGCTGCAGGCATTTAGGGATCCAGGAATGGAGAATTTGATTTCATTTGGGATCAGTGAGATATATTTACATAGCTTGCAGTCATTTCTGACTACAGATTAGCTATTGCTAGCTGTCCTGAGGTAGAAACATGCCCACTACTCTTTGTGCTGAGTTACAAAGGAGCAGGGTTAGAAGTTGTATGATGATGTCCTAAAGTATCCAGATTTGAATTTATGTTGAGAGTGGAAGATAAATGAAGTTTGAAATATATAGAACCGGCAGCTAGTCTGCTGGAAATTCATTAAAGTATTAGTACATCTATATGAAAGACACACAGACCACCGGCACCACTACAGACAAAAACCTTAATGGAAATATTCCCAGATTTGATAGCATTCCTAATAAATTTTTATTACTTTACTGATAGTAAGCTGCAAAACAGATGAAATCTTTTTCAAACTATCAATTATCAACGAATATGAAGCTGTAAACTGTATTAACCCTCTCAAATAAGGGGGACCTGAATCTTAATTAGTCAGGTAGCCACCTTCTTGAGAAAACAAAAATCAACCATTTAATGATGCAGCCTTCAAATGTATTATATGCATGAGATTTATGTCACATTTAAACACCCAGAACTATGAGGGGCAACCCTCCTTTTATTATTCTAAAATCTGACTCCTAAATATTTGCAGGTTGTTTTAACTTTTAAAATTTTATTTTCTGCATTTGTCAACCTCTAAATTGGAAAGAAATGGAATGAAATTCTAAAAATGAGAATTGAAACTCTTTGAGATAGTCATATAGACAATATGAACATTTAAATTTATTTTTCAGATTTTTGTCATCAGAATCATTCTCATTTTAGAAATCGAGTTGATGTTTTCTATCTTTTTCTATAATCTGAAGGAGTTTAACTGACATTAATTAACTATATGTTTTGACAGAATTCATTTTTTGAAATTTATGCTTATTTATTTATTTTTACTTGGAAGATTTGGACCCAAGTAAACTTGGATAGGTGATCCTGACAGAATTCATTTATGAAGCTAGTTAGAAATTTTTTCCCTAGTTTTTAAATCCTTAATATAAGGCTTTTAGAGTTTTCTATGTATTTTATGTCAATTTTTATAATTTATATTTTCCTATAATACTTTGTCATTAAAATAAAAATACACAGTATTTAGGATTTTTAAATTGTGTCTATTCATAGTCATAAATGTATATAAATGGCAATATTCATTTTTCTCAGACTTTAACTTGCCTACTTGTGTTTTCTCTTTTTGTTTTTTGCTTTTTTTTTGTCTTCTTTCAACTTTTATGTTAGATTCAGGG
Source organism: Aotus nancymaae (assembly GCF_030222135.1). Taxonomy (NCBI): domain Eukaryota; kingdom Metazoa; phylum Chordata; class Mammalia; order Primates; family Aotidae; genus Aotus; species Aotus nancymaae. Next base: position 79,737,664 of record NW_026988454.1, read on the forward strand.
AGTACATGTGTAGGTTTGTTACCTGTGTGTATTGCATGCTGCTAAAGTTTGGGATATGAACATCCTGTCACCGAGTTACTGAGCATAGTACCCAGTAGTTAGTTCTTCAACACTGGTTCCCTCCCACCGTCCCTCATCTGGTAGTCCTAAGTGCCTATTGTTGTTTTCTTTATGTCCCTGACTAGGCAGTGTTTTGAGTCAAAACAGGTAGTATTTCGTTTTCTGTTTCTGCATTAATTTGCTTAGGATAATGACCTCTAGCTGTACCCATGTTGCTGCAAAGGACATGATTTCATTCTTTTTTATGCCTGTATAGTAGTATTCCATGCTATATATGTACCACATTTTCTTTATCCAGTCCACCATTGAGAAACACTTAGGTTGATTCCATGTGTTTTGTTGTTGTGAATAGTGCTGTGATGAACATGTGCATGCGCACTTCTGTTTGCTACAACAATTGTTTCCTTTTAAATATATACCCAGTAATGGAACTGCTGCATCCAGTGGTAGTTCTGCTTTAAGTTCTTTGAGAAATCTCCAGATTGTTTTCCACTGTGGCTAAACTAATTTACACTCCAACCAACAGTGTATAAGTATTCCTCTTTATCCACAGCCTTGCCAGCATCTGTTGTTTTTTTGACTTTTTAATAATTGCCATTCTGACTGGTAAGAGATGGTATTGCATTGTGGTTTTTATTTCCATTTCTCTGATGATAAATGATGTGAAGCATCTTTTTACATATGTTTATTGCCATTTGTATATCTTCGTTTGAGAAATATCTTTTTTTTTTGCCTAATTTTTAATGGGATTATTTGACTTTTGCTTGTCGAATTGTTTAAATTACTTATAGATTCTGACTATTAGACTTTTGTCAGAAGTGTAGTTTATGAATATTTTCTCCCATTATGTAGGTTGTCCGTTTCCTCTGTTGATAGCTTCTTTCGTTGTGCAGAAACTCTTTAGTTTAATTTGATCCTACTTGTCAATTTTTGTTTTTGTTGCAATTGCTTTTGAGGACTTACTCATAAATTCTTTCTCAGGGCTGATGTCCAGAATGGTGTTTCCTAGGTTTCCCTTTAAGACTCTTATAGTTTGAGGTTTTACATTTAAATCTTTAATCCAACTTGAGTTTACTTTTGTATATGGTGAAAGGTAGGGATCAATTTTTATTCTTTTGCATCTGTTTAGTCAGCTATCCAAGGATCATTTATGGAATAGAGAGTCCTTTCCTCATTGCTGATTGTTGTTGACTTTGTCAAAGATCAAATGGCTGTAGGTATATGGCTTTATTTCTGGGTTCTATATTCTGTTCCATTGGTCTGTTGTGTCTGTTTTTGTACCAGTACTGTGCTGTTTTGGTTACTGTAGCCTTATTGTATAGTTTAAAATCAGGTAATGTGATGCCTCCAGCTGTGTTTCTTTTGCTTAGGATTGCTTTGGTATTCAGGCTTTTTCTATTTTGTATAAATATTAGAATACTTTTTCTAGTTCTGTGAAAAATGATATTTATAATTTGATAGGCATAACATTGAATCTGTAGATTTCTTTAGGCTGTGTTAAATAACCATTTAAAAAAATATTGATTCTTCCAATTAATGAGCATGGAATATTTTTCCACTTGTTTGTGTCACCTATGATTTCTTTTAGCAGGGTTTTGTAATTCTCCTTTTAGAGATTTTTCATCTCCTTGGTTAGATGTATTTCTAGTTAATTTATTCTTATTGTGGCTATTGTGAATTGGATTGTGTTCTTGATTTGGCTTTCAGATAGAATACTATTGGTGTATGGAAATGCCACTGATTTTTGTACATTGATTTTATATGTTGAAACTTTACTGAAGTCGTTTATCAGTTCCATAATTTTTTCGGAACTGGTAGACTTCAGAGTTTTTTTTTATATAGGATTATATCGTCCATGAAGAGAGATAATTTGACTTCTTTTCCTATTTGGATGCTTTTTATTTCTTTCTCTTGCTTCATTGCTCTGGCTTAGCACTTCCAGTACTATGCTGAGTAGGAGTGCTGAGAGTGGGCACCCTTGTCTTTTTCCAGTTCTTAAGGGGAATGCTTCCAGTTTTTGCCCACTCGGTATAATATTGGTATTTTATATGTGGGTTTGTCAGAGATGGCTCTTTTATATTGAGGTATGTTCCACTGATAACTAGTTTCTATGTGTTTTTGTCATGAAGGAAAGTTGGATTTTATTCAAAGCTTTTTCTGCATCCATTGAGATGATAATATGGTTTTTGTTTTTGATTCTGTTTATGTGGTGAATTGCACTTATTCTTTTGTGTTTGTTGAACCAACCTTGTATCCTAGAAATAATGCTTACTTTATCATGGTGATTTAACTATTTTATATCCTGTTGTATTTGGTTTGCTAGCATTTTGTTGAGAATTTTACTGGAGTGCAGTGGTGCGATCTTGGCTCACTGCAATCTCCATCTCCCAGGTTCAAACAATTCTCCTGCCTCAGCCTCCCAAGTAGCTGGGATTACAGGTGCATACCACCACACCCAACTAATTTTTGTATTTTTAGTAGAGACAGGGTTTCACTGTGTTAGCCAGGATGGTCTTGATCTCCTGACCTCATGATCTACCCACCTTGGACTCCTAAAGTGCTGGGATTACAGGTGTGAGCCACCGTGCCCAACTGTGTTCAGAGTTTCAGTTTCTTCCTGATTGAATCTTGGGAAATTTTTTGTTTCCAGGAATTTTTGCATTTCCTCTAGATTTTCTAGTTTGTGTGAATAGAGGTGTTTATAATAGTCAGTGAGGCTCTTTTGTATTTCTGTGAGATTGGTTGTAATGTCACCTTTGTTGTTTCTGATTGTGCTTATTTGAATCTTCTCTCTGTTTTTCCTTTGTTAATCTAGTTAGCAGTCTATTCATCTTGTATATTTTTTCAATGAACCAATTTTTGGTTTCATTGATTTTTAATATGGATTTTTGGGTCTCAGTTTTATTCAGTTCTGCTTTGAGTTTATTTATTTCTTTTCGTCTGACAGCTTTGGGGTTAGTTTGTACTTTTTTTCCCCTAGTTATTCTAGGGGATGTTAGATTGTTAATTTGAGATCTTCCTAACTTTTTGAGGTGGGTGTTTAGCACTATAAACTTCTCTCTTAATACTGCTTTTGCTGGATCCAGGAGATTTTGGTATGCTTTGTCTGTGTTTTTCACTTATGTCAAAGAATTTTTAAATTTCTTCCTTAATTTCATTGTTTACCTAACAGCATTAAGGAGTAAGTTGTTTAAATTCCATGTAATCATGTGACATTGAGAGGTCTTATTGGTATTGATTTCTATTTTTATTCCCCTGTGATCCAAGGGTATGGCTTTTATGATTTTAATTTTTTTGAATTCATTGAGACTTGGTTTATGCCTGAGCATGTGGTTAAACTTGGAGTATGTTCTGTGTGTAAATGAGAAAAATGTATATTCTGTGTTTGATGAGTGAAGTATTCTATAGATATCTATTACGTACAATTAGATGAGTGTTGAGTTTAAGCCCAAAATTTCTTTGCTAGTTTTCTGCCTCAATGATCTGCCTCATGCTTCCAATGGTGTGTTAAAATCCCCCACTATTATTGTGTGGTTGCCAACGTTTTTTCTAATGTGTAGAAGTACTTGTTTTATGAATCTGAGTGCTCCAATGTTGTGTGCATATATATTTAGGATAGTTAAGTCCTCTTGCTGAATTGAACCCTTTATCATTATTTAATGTCCCACTTTGCTCTTTTTTACTGTTGATAGTTTATGGTCTTTTTTATCTGGTATAATAGTAACCCCTGCTCTTTTTTGTTTTCTATTTGTATGATACATTTTTCTCCAACCCTTTAGTTTGAGCCTATAAGGGTAATTACATCTGAGATGGATCTCTTGAAGATGGCAGACAGATGGGCCTTGATTTTTAAATCCAACTTGCCACTGTATGCTCTTTCAGTGGGGTGTTTAGCCCATTTATATTCAAAGTTAATATTAATATATGAGGTTATGATCCTATCATGAAGTTGTTAGCCGGTTTCTTTGTAGTTTCTATTGTCTGGTTGCATTATAGAGTTTGTGGACTCTGTGTGTGTTTCAGTGGAAGCAGGTTTTGTTCTTTAACTTCTATGTTTAGAACTCCCTTAAGGGATGGGTACTGTGACTCATGCCTGTAATCCCAGCACTTTGGGAGGCTGAGGTGGGTGAATCACCTGAGGTCAAGAGTTTGAGACCAGTCTGGCCAACATGGAGAAACTCTATCTCTACTAAAAATACAAAAATTAGCCAATGTGGTGGCACACACCTATAATCCCAGCAACTTGGGAGGCTGAGCCAGGAAGATCACTTGAACCTGGGAGGCAGAGTTTGCAATAAGCTGAGATCAGGCCCCTGCACTCCAGCCTGTGTAACAGAGCAAGACTCTGTACAAAACAAAAATGAAACCCTCCCTTAAGGGTTGCTTGTAGGCTGGTCTAACAAATTCCCTTAGTGCTTGCTCATCTGGAAAGGCTCTTATTTCTCCTTTACTTATGAAGCTTAGTTTGGCAGGGTATGAAATGCTTGGCTGAAATTTCTTTTCTTTAAGGATACTGAAACTAGGCCCCCAATCTTCCTGGCATGTAAATTTCTGCTGGGAAATCTGCTGTTAGCCTGATGGGTTCTTTTGTATGTGATCTGATCTTTTTTTCTGGATGCTTTAAGATTTTTTTCTTTAGCATTCACCTTGGACAGTCCAGTCTGGTGACTATATACCTTCGTGATGTTTGTTTTGTATAGTATCTTCCAGGTATTCTCTGGATTTCATTATCTTGATGTCAACCTCTCTCAAAATTAGAAAAGTTTCTTGAATTATTACCTCAAATATGTTTTCTAGGTGGTTTACTTTTTATTCTTCCTCAGGAATGACAACAATTAATAGATCTGGTCACTTTACATAATCTCATATTTCTCAAAGACTGTTTAAAAAATTTTTCTTTATTCTTGCCTGACTGGGTTAATTCAAAAGACCAGTTTTCAAGCTCTAAAATTCTTTCTTCTGCTTGGTTTAGTCTATTGATAAAACTTCTATTTTATGTTGAAATTCTTTAAGTGAGTTTTTCAATTCCAGAAGCTCTAATTGATTTCTTATTTAGATCCTTATCTCTTACTTCATTTCCTGGATTGCTTTAGAAGTCTCTTTGTGTTGACTTTCAACTTTGTCTTATATCTTGTTGAGCTTCCTTGAAATTCATGCTTTAAATCATTTATCTGTCATTTATGGGTTTCCATTTTGTTAAGAACCATTGCTGGAAAGCTGGTGCAATTCTTTGACAGTGTTACCACATCCAGATTTTTCATGGTGCCAGAATTCTTGCACTGATTTCTTTTCATTTGGAGATGCTGGCACTTCTAATTTTTGCAATTATTTTCATGAGGTAGGATTTTTTCTTTTTCTCTCTTCCCTATGTTATTATTTTTTCTTTCCCTCTTCCTTTCTTCTTCTCCCTAGATGGTGTGACTGTAGAGAATCCTGGGTCAGGTCTTTTGGTTTGGCTTCTATAGCCCTGTAAACTTCTGTCAGCAAGTTTTATATTGGGCCATGCAGTTTGATCTACATGCCACTACCTGACACTTATATGTAAGAGCCAGCTGTGGCCAATGTGGCTGTGTATATATTTGATTCTTATGTACTTGCAGAAGCTCTCTGATTCCTCTAGCAATGGGCTGGTTCATTCAATGCACAGCAGTTTGAGCTCCCTACTTAGCCCTGGTTGGGGGAGGAGATTGGCAAGAACCACAAAGGGTGGGCTGGACTGGGCAAGTCCATCTATAGGTCCCCCAGTGGTAAGCACAAGCACCAGCACCAAGGGAGAATACACTGGGTGGCCACCAAGTGCCCAGGGGTGTGGCTAGGCATGGAGCTGGGAAACCTTGGCCCCAATTTCTCTGCATAAGGATGAGAGGTGTGGCCTAAACTCCTAATCCAGAAGTGTGTGTGCTCCTGATGCCTGGTGATATGCCTGGACATGGAATGGAAAGGGCCTCATTTGAGCTAAGATCTCTACATAGTAGGGATGGGGCAACTCAGGCTGCTGGACCTCTCAAGCAGGTGCTCTGAATGCCTGGAGACTTTCCTGGACATGTAGCAGAGAGGGCCTTCTGCATCAGAATCTCTGGATAGGAAAGGTGGGGCAGCTTAGGCTGTTGAAGCAGATGAATTGGTACTCCCAGTGTCTGGAGATCTGCCTGCGTGTGAAGCAGATAGAGCCTTCCTGCACCAGGATCTCTGCACAGGCAGGGTGGGATGGGCCAGGTGGGGTGGGCCAGGCTACTGATCCAGATGAGCAAGTGCTTCAGATGCCTGGATATCTGCTTGGTCATGGAGTGAAGAAAGCCCTGCTGTACCATTCTCTATGTCTGTGAAGGGTGGCACAGCTCAGGCTGCTGTTCCAGGCAAGGGAGTGCTCCAAATGCCTGGATTTCTACCTGGGGATGGAACAGAGAGGGCCTTGCTGCACCATAATTTCAGGAGAGCAGGCTGGGACACCCAGTAATGGCACATGCAGATCAGTTCCAGGTTGCCAAGCTGGCCTAGCTGCAGGTGTTACCACCCGGGAGAAACTGCAGCTGTAGCAGCTCTATTCCTACCCCAGGCTTACGATGGGGAAGAGCACAATTCCAGCACCTACTGCTGAGGCACTATTCACAGTTCTAGCTGTGGAGGCCCATACCCTACTCCAGAGCAAGTGCTCCCATCTCTGACAGGACACCAAAATTCCTGCATGGCCATGCTGCTGGGTTGCCTAAGGATGGCTCACTTTGTATGTGTCTGGATTAAAAATGGCATCCTGCTCTCAATCCCAGCTCTGGGAAAATGTCTACAGCTTTTCCCAGTGTCTTTTTCTCACAGCATTTCCAAGCATCCCCTCAAGTTAGCTCCAGGGCTTGAGAGAAACAGAGTACTCTCCCTTGGCTTAGGTTGCTTGGATTCCCAGTGGAAAGGTGAGTCACAGAGAGAGGCTCTCCACCTTTCTCATATACTGAGGCTTCACTAACTCACATTAGCTGAACGCTGTCATGGGGACTGTTTGTTAGTATTGTCTTCTCTGGGATTTGGGGTGGAGATTCTGGATCCTCTCTGGGGTGGAGATCCCATAGATCCTTCATGATTCTGATGGATTCCCATTTTCCTTCTTGAATTAAAAGCTTATAAAGTTAATTTTTGTGTATTATCTTGCTGTCTCCAAATGGCTGAGGCACATTGAAAGCCTCTAATCTGCTATCTTGGAAAAATAAATCAATTAATTATTACATGAAATAAATGATCTCTGGTTATGTTCTGAAAACATTTTACCATTCCTTTATTAGACTTAGTTTCTCATGATATTCCAAATACTCCTCCTACTCTGGCTGGTTGGCCTATTTATCATCACTCAATATACTGTATATCTATCTCCCTGTAATGTGCTTGTCTCTTAACATAATATGCTTATCTTTAAATCCTACAAGCTTTGTCAAATTCTATTCCTTTTCAATACACAGATTAAAGTCTACTCCTATTCCAAGAAGCCTTTTATGACCTTCCAGTAAATAGAGCAATTGCTATTGCACCAACTTCTTAAAACTGTCTTGAGACCTCTCTTGTGTTCTTGCCTCATGATGGCATTTAATTTTTTGTATCTTAGCCTTATTTCCCCTATTAAATCCAGATGTTCCTAGGGGCTCCTATTCAGTGATATTGCAATGATTTGAGGGCCTGTAACTGTTATTCAATACATATTTTTGATTTAATACCTCACAAATGTCCAGTTTTACATCTGAGAGTAAGATTTTTAAGCTAGTGAGATAAGTTTGCCAGTTTAAGGGAGTCCCTTTGCTGAGATTGGACTCCAGATATTTGTTTTATTTCATTTTGAGGGAGGTGGAAACAACTTAATATTTAAGAGTGTCTAAGGATGTTGAAAAAAACCTTCAAGCTTTTTTTTCTCATTTCTTTGAAGGTAGAGACTAATTCATACTTAAGGTCCTTTGGCCTATTTGTTTTGAACCCTCCTCCTCCTCTTATTCTCTTTTCTTATAAAACATTATACAATAAATATATTTGAGTATTCATAAATATTCTTTCATGTGATATCCTATTTTGAGTATTCATATAAATATTCTTTCATGTGATATCCATTTCAGGATATCCTATCTTTAAAATATCTTCCCATATATTGCTTTTCCAGTTATGACCTCTTTTCTCTGCTCCACATTCCAGCATAATTTCCTATAACAATGATATTTGATATTTCTACTTCCTCTTTTTTTCCTTAATCTACTCTAGTTGAGCCTCTGTTTCTTTTATTCTGTTATAACTGCTCTTGTTTAGGTCACAAATTTTTTCCGTGGTACCAAAGTCAATGGTTGTGTTTCCATCCTGGAAACACTCTCATAAAAATTTCCATAATTTCCAGAGGGTGAGCAGCATGGGAGGGCATGGCTTCTGAGGTTTTGGTATGAACAAGATTAAAATTCATGTCTTTTCAACAAATCAGGGGAGAATAACTCCAGTGCCCAGTTCTCAGAAACCTCTCATGTGTTCACTTACTGTCCATGTTCTTAATCTCATTAAAAGGGGCAGGAGTTTTGTAATTAAGCATATCCTTGAAGACAACAATGCAACCTTCAAGCAATGTAGTTATATATTGGTGAAGAATGGAAAAATATGTCCCAGTGCTACTGCAAAGCTAGAGAAGAAAGATGGGATGTCCTTCTGTGACGAACATGCTTATGGGACTAATTAGACAAATGGGATCAAATTAAACTTAAGAGCTTCTGCACAGCAAAAGAAACTATCATTAGAGTGAACTGGCAACCAACAGAATGGGAAAAAATTTTTGCAATCTACCCATCAGACAAAGGACTAATAGCCAGAATCTACAAATAACTTAAACAAATTTACAAGAAAAAAACAACACCATCAAAAAGTGGGTGAAGGCTATGAACAGACACTTTACAAAAGAAGACAGTTATGCAGCTAACAAACATATGAGAAAAAGCTCATCATCACTGGTCGTTAGAGAAATCCAAATCAAAACCACATTGAGATACCATCTCAAGCCAGTAAGAATGGTGATCATTAAAAAAATGAGGAGACAACAGATACTGGAGAGAGAAATAGGAACAATTTTACACTGTTGGTGGGAGTGTAAATTAGTTCAACCATTGTGGAAGGCAGTGTGGCAATTCCTCAAGGATCTAGAAATAGAAATACCCTTTGACTCAGTAATCCCATTACTGGGTATATACCTAAAAGATTATAAATTGTTCTATCATAAGACACATGCACACGTATGTTCATTGCAGCATTGCTTGCAACAGCAAAGACCTGGAACCAACCCAAATGCCCGTCAGTGATAGACTGGATAAAGAAAATGTGGCACATGTATACCATGGAATACTATGCAGCCATAAAAAAGGATGAATTCATATCCTTTGCAGGGATGTGAATCAATCTGTAAACCATCATTCTCAGCGAACTGACACAAGAACAGAAAACCAAACAACGTATGTTTTCATTCATAAGTGGGTGTTGAACAATGAGAACAAATGGACACAGGGAGGGGAACACTGGGACATGTTGGAGGTTGTGGGGGTTAGGGGAGGGATAGCAGGGGATGGGGAGATTGGAGAGGGATAATATTAGGATAAATACCTAATGTAGATGACGGGGGCTGGGGGAGTGATGCAGTGAACCACCATGGCATGTGTGTACCTATGTAACAATCCTGCATGATCTGCACATGTACCCCAGAACTTGAAGTATAATAATAATTTAAAAAACAGGCAAATAAACAGAGCAACAATAGCAACAACAGAACCTCATACAATCCAACAGTATGCTGCATTCAAGTAATTCACTGCAAATACAACAACATAGGGAGGTTGAAATTAAAAGAATGGAAAGAGATACACCATGAAAATGTTGATAAGAAAAGCAAGAGTGGTTATATTAATATCAGATAAAGTAGACTTTGGAGCAAAGAAACTTGATAGAAAGAGGAACATTACCTAATGATAAAAGGATTCATTCATCAAGAAGACATAACAATCCTAAGTATGTATGCATTAAATAATAGCATCTCAAAATACATGAAGCAAAACTAATAAAGCTGAACAGAGTAACAGAAAAAAAATGTAGCTGAGATTTCAATACGCTCTTCCCAGCAATTGATAAAACTAATAGATCATTGGTACAGCTTTAGATCAGAACAACGTGATCAAGAGCAGTGGTTCCCAACCTTTCTGGCACCAGGGACTGGTTTTGTGGAAGATAATTTTTCTATGGACATGGGGGTAGTGGGGAGGATGGATGAAATGGTTTCACCTCAAATCATCAGGCATTAGTTAGATTCTCATAAGGAGCAGGCAACCTAAACCCCTCACATGCACAGTTCACAATAAAGTTTGTACTCTTAGGGTAATCTAATAAGAAAAAATTCATATGGAACCAAAAAAAAAGCCTGAATAGCCAAGACAATCCTAAGCAAAGAGAACAAAACTGAAGACATCATGCTACCCAATTTCAAACTATGTTACAAGGCTACAGTAAGAAAAACAGCATGGTACTGGTACAAAAACAGACATAAGACTGCACGCCTACAACCTTCTGATTTTTGAAAAACCTGACAAAAACAAGCAATAGGGAAAGGATTCCCTATTTAATAAATGATGCTGGGAGAAAAGGTTAGCTATATGGAGAAAATTGAAACTGGATCCCTTCTTTACACCTTATACAAAATGAAGTCAATATTCATTAAAGACAAATGTAAAACCTAAAACTATAAAAACCCTGGAAGAAAATCTAGGCAATACCATTCAGGACATAGGCACGGGCAAATATTTCATGATGAAAACACCAAAAGCAATAGCAACAAAAGCAAAATTTGACAAATGGGATGTAATTAAACCAAAGAGCTTTTGCACAGTAAAAGAAACTATCATCAGAGTGAACAGAGAACCTAGAGAATAGGAGAAAACGTTTGCAATCTATCCATTAGACCTTTGACAAAGGTCTAATATCAAGAGTCTACAAAGAAATTAAATAAACTTACAGGAAAAACAACCCCATAAAAATTGGGCAAATGACATAAACAGACATTTCTCAGAATAAGACATTCATGCAGCTAACAAACATGGAAAAAACTCAATGTAACTGATCATTAGAGAAATGCAAATCAGAACCACAATGAGATACCATCTCACACCAGTCAGAATGGTAATGGTTAAAAAGTCAAGAAACAACAGATGCTGGCGAGGTTGTGGAGTAAAAGTAATGCCTTTACACTGTTCATGAGAGGGTAAATTGGTTCAACCATTGTGGAAGGCAGTGTGGCAATTCCTCAAAGACCTAGAGGCAGAAATACCATTTGACCCAGCAATCCCATTACTGGGTATATACCCAAAGCAATATAAATCATTCTTTTATAAAGATATGGGCACATGTATGTTCATTGCAGCACTATTCACAATAACAAAGACATGGAATCAACCCAAATGCCTGTCAATGCTAGACTGGATTATAAAAATGTGGTACATATACACCATGGAATACTCTGCAATCATAAAGAGGAATAAGATAATGTCCTTTGGAGGGATGTGGATAGAACCGGAAGTTGTTACCCTCAGTAAACTAATGCAGGAACAGAAAATCAAACACTGGATATTCTCACTCGTAAGTGGGAGCTGAATGATTAGAACACATGGACACATTATGGGAAAGGAACAACACACACTAGGGCCTGTTACAGGGGCACAGGGCAGGTAGAGCATGAGAAATAATAGCTAATGGATGCTTGGCTTAATTTCTGGGTGTTTAGTTGATCTGTGCTGCAAACCACCATGGCAGACATCTGTCTGTGTAACAAGCCTGCACATCCTGGACATATACCCCAGAACTTAAAATGAAAGTTGAAGAATAAATAAATACATTTCTCATTCTTCATACAAGTATCCATCTCATTCTTCAAACAGTGATCATTCTCACTGAAGAGTGGCAACCCAGATTACCTTGTTTTTCTTCTGGATTGAGTGTTATAAGTAAAACATACTTTTCAAAAGTTATGTGTTTCTTTCCACTCCAGGCAAGGAAAAGAAAGAGAAATAATCCCTTCAAACCTTCTGGGATTATTTGGAGCTATGCCTAAAGGGAAAGAGACATCTTTGTAATAGGATTTCCCAAGTCATGCATAGAAATCCACATAGGTAACTAGGTGGGAGCTGTCTCTATGAGTGTCATCTTTGAGATCTCGATGTCTGGTTGTCTCTATTGGAATGCCTGCATTTTTCACCTTTCTTCACCTCCTCTAAATTGGGTAATCTGAATTCCTCCTCCAGTGAACTCTGACTTTTATCCTCTGAGAAAATAGCCCCCAGGACAGGGCCTTCCTTAACCATGTATCTTGCCTTTTAACCTAAATTTCTGTGGTGGCTACTTTACGTAAGATACAGTAAAAAAAAAAAATTATATTTAGTTTCTATTAAATGTTAAAGAAAATATTATGAAAATATAAAAAAATTAACATAATTCTACCCTAAGGAGAATCTGTTATCAAACTGTTTGAACATAGAATGACAATGAAGCAGCTTAATAATAATCCTGGAATGTGCAAAGAGAAAAAGGATGAATGACTCAAAATTTTTTACTAAAACTGTAGATAATCCAGTTATCTTCATTAGATACCTTAGACAGTTGCTATGGTCTGAATGTATCTCTCTCAAACTCATATATTGTAATCCTAACCCCCAAGATGATGTATTAAGATCTGGGGTGATTGGGTCATGAGGATGAAATTAGGGCAATCTCATCCTCATGACCCAATCATGATTGAGAGGTGATTGGGTTATGAGGATGAAACTCTCATGAATGAGACTAGTCCCCTTATGAAAGAGGCCCCAGAGAGCTGCCTTGCCTCTTCCACCATGTAAGGACACAAGGATATCTATGAACCAGAAAATGGGTCCTTACCAGACACTGAGTCTGCGGGAGTACCTTGATCTCAGACAATTTCTATTGTTTATAAGCTACCAAGTTTGTGGTGTTTTATTATGGCAGCCTTAGTAGAGTAAGACATCAGTGATATAGCTAGAGCAACTCATGTGTCTGAAATACCATTCAATACTACAGACAGAAGCAGTTTAACACTTCCTTTTATAAGAATTTTTTTCTATAAACTTAAGTTATATATACTGCATTGAAGAAGCTATAAAAATGAAAGTCCAGTTTATGAATGGGGGAAATTCTTATTTCTCTAGCTTTAGGTGATGACCAGGGTCCTCAGGCAGAGTCAGTCATGGCCATCAAGAACTTACTGTTAAAATGCTAAGGACTGTGATGAACTCCAGTGATTCAGTCCTTCCAGCTAACGGAGAGTTTCAAAGTTAGTAACAACAGAGTATCTTAAATTTGTACAACAGGTTATTATTTTAAAGAAAATATTCTAAAGCTTCTGTTTATTGACATATTCTCCTGTCTTGCAAGTTCACAGCTTGAAGGTCCATGTTTTGTCATTAGTGATTAGATCTTGAGGCTATGAGTTGCTAATTCAGATGATGATATTTACATTTTTAGTCACTAAAGATATTTTATATTTACCTGATGAAGGTAATGTCTTTGAATTTGAACAGAACACTGACCACTTATGTTAAGAGAAATCTAAGCAAAATCTAAAATCTTAGCAAAATGTAGGCAACTCCCAGCTTTACTCAGAGCCATTTCTCCATTCATATCATAGATCTGTGGTGACCCTCAACACCACCTGAGTGACACAGAGTCACATACTATATGTGGGCCTAAGGAACAAATGATAGAAGAGGGCTTAAGGGAGGAGGATAGAAATCCAAGGAAGACCTGACTCTGGACTACGATGGAGGTACGGTAATCATGTGGGCTGGGCCTTTTAGCAGCCTGGGACAGAGGTGACAGCTCGGTGAGGGCTGAGAAAAGAGCATGTGGTGGGGGTGCAGGTCGCTCTTACCAGAATCCACTCCTTTGTGCTTTAGTTTAATATAGAAAATTATGTAGAACTCCTGGTTTAAAGGCCGCTTGAGATGTCTTAGTGTCTGTAGTTGTTAAAAATAATACAGCATTGAGAAAAGAAAGGATAACTCTTCTTGGTACGTATTAAAGGAGTTTTACATAGATGGTAAATGCATGCAAAAACAATATGATACTATACTATTTCCCCCTTATCCTTAGGGGATACATTCCAAAACCCCAGTGATTGCCTGAAACCTCAGATTATTGTATTGAACCCTATATATATATATACTATTTTTTTTTTCTATATAGTAATGGGCTGGTAGCATCTACTGTGTGGATATGCTGGACAATGGGATGATTCGTGTCCTGGCCAGGACAGAGTGGGATGGTGTGAGATTTTAGCATGTTATTCACCAATGGTGCGCAATTTAAAGCTGATGAATAGTTTATTTCTGAAATTTTCCATGTAATATTTTTGGACTGTAGTTGACCACTGAAATCACAGAAAATAAAACCATGAGTAAGGGGGACTGCTGTATTCTAATATTTTTCAGGGAAGACTAAGGAACAGGTGAAGGTTTAACTAAAGCAGAGCTAAAAGAAGACCACTGAACCATCCTGGGAGCTAATGACTGGCCAAGAGACCACAGGGTCAAATGTTCAAGAGGGAGGAAAACCTCTTATGTACTTGTTGACTGTTGTTTTATAGTTCTGCTTTATACTTTGATAGCGGTTTCATAGAAGACTTTGAGAGTGATTTTCTAGTTTTACAAATGATTCCATTTTATATCAGAAACACGAAGGATGAAGCAGATGAGTGAGTAATACAAATACAATAACACTAGAATTTCCTGTTTTCAATCTCAATCTTGGCACAGTATGAGGTACAGCTATTCACTTTCATTCTAGCTATAGCAGTCCTCCTAAAAACAAATATGGAAAGACACATTTTTCTGAAAAATAGCAAAATAAGAACCAAAGGCACACAATAAGAACAGCCTTATTTAAAATCAGATAACAGTGAATTTTAAGTTATTCAGCCCTTAAAATGTTACGTGGTTCAGAGATGTGGGAGTTATACAAGAAAAATCAAAGCAAAAGTTTTGGGTTGATTGCCCTTGTAGTCTCTGGTTCAGTGGACTTCTAACCCTATTTAATCTTTTGAGGAGCTCATTGAATTTTGTTTTTGTTTTGTTTTGACTGTTAACTTATCTGCTTGCATGGCAGCATTTGTTAGATAGAATATTTGGAAATAAAACAATAAGCCTCCAGGCTTCCTAGCCTAAGGGGAAATTGCTTCTCTAGCTAAAGTTTTAAAACCTGCAAGTTCGATAGCCTTCAGCCTGGGGTTCCATATCAATTGCTGCATTATAACCTCCTGAGATGTCAGAAGCCTTTTCTCTTATTAGATATATGACTTTTACTTACAATTCTCTCGATGGCACATTGAAAATCAATTTCTTTCCCCTCCAGGGCTCTGATTTTTAAAAAGGGCAACCAGGGAAAATTACTTAGGGACAGAATGCATTGCAACCATTCAGGTTATCTTCAAATGCTTGTGTGTCTCAGACACACTATTTGCTTTCATTAGTGGAGATACCCACAAGACGCACAAAGTTTTGATTTGTTGCCTTCTCCACTCAGAGGAACAAAAAGTTTTGTTGAAACTTTGGATTACATGAAAGGGAATCCAGTGAATCTTTGGGGCAAGGCCCTTTTAATAATGCTCTGCCTTGGCATGATTTCACCCCTTCCATGTTTCCTGCTAGAACTATTTTAGACACACTCAGAGAAAGAATACTCTCTTCACTTTTGACAATTGCCTTGCTAATCAGTAATCAACCTGACTTATACCCATGTATTTTTAGAAACCATTTTTTTCCCCATCAAATCCTTTCCCACCCTACTGTCTGTCTTCTCCTAGGTGATGGTCCTGGAGAACCTTCCCTTGGCTGTCCCAGAATGACTCTCGTTCTGCCGAATTACTCCTATACACCTATCTGTTACCAGCAGCCAGTGTCTGGCTGCCTACTTCATATGGCAAAAGATCTTTTCCTTGGGTGATTGTCTCGGTGCAGAGCAAGCTGTTTTTTGCTTTGCTCTCCTTGCAAAGATGTGTGGTGCTTTTGGATTCTGGGACTTGCTTTCCATGATTTTTTTTAAAGCTTTATTCTCCATACCCTGGGTAGAATTAATCATTTTTGGGGGCCTGATAGAGGCCCATCTGGAGCTACTCAGCCATAGAAGGATTACAGCTCCATAGGACATACATTGAAAGATGGCTGTATTAATTTAAGTGGGAAAATTCTCAGCTAATTCATGAATCGAATTTGGTGAGATTGAATGGTAGTTTCTAATAATGAAGATGGAACACTTCAGTGAATAATTTCTATTGAATTAATTATAGCTGTTCATATTTGGGTTTCCTCTAGTCTATTCCTAACATGCTTTAAGTACATCATTAAAGTCAAATGCCATGATGATTGAAATTCATTATAGTGAATTTCTTTGTATAACAAAACAGCTTGTATATTCCACACCATTTTGTAGGCAGCAGAATTGCATAAGAAAGGCAAAGGGACCAGGCGCAATCGTTCATGCCTGTAATCCCAGCCCTTTGAGAGGCTGAGGCGGGTGAATCACCTGAGTTCAGGAGTTCGACACCAGCCTGGCAAACATGGTGAAACCCCGTTTCTTCTAAAAATACAAAAAAATTAGCCAGGCATGGTAGTAGGTATCTGCAATCCCAGCTACTGGGGAAGCTGAGGCAGGAGAACTGCTTGAATCAAGGAGGTGGAGGTTGCAGTATGCTGAGATCGCACTATTGCACTCCAGACTGGGTGACAAGAGTGAAACTCGTCTCAATTAAAAAAAAAAGACACAAAGGAAGCATTTCTCACATGCTGTTATAAAATTTAGGTTATCTTTTGTATTTAAAGCTGTCATTATTGATGAGAAGATAGTCCCAGAATACAGCTGAATGGCTTACCATCAAACCAAGACACAGCCAGGAGGTAAATGGTTCAGTAAGTGAGATAAACGGTGGAGATGTTTTCTGAGGGAATGTGAGAATTCCCCATGTAGATGCATCAGGGAGATAGCAAACTCAGTCTGTGGCATTTTTCTTCTGTGACAGGTCACACTGCACAGGAATCTAAAATAGCATGGATTTAGAGTCAGCATGCCATGTAATAGATTCTCATCAAATTTACTCTTTAGTTTTTTTAAAGGCAGCATCCACAGAGACTAAAAATTCTTGGAGAAGCTCAAGAGCCATGTTTCTATGTACCACAGAAAAAAGTGATACAACCCAGGATGGATGAAGATGTATAAATAATAATAACATGCTATTACAAAATTACCTATATGCATTTTGTTTACTTTGTGACTCACTTCAACCTTAAGATTGTTAACATTGCCTCATGAGCTATAGATTTCTCATATGGAAAGTGTCATTTTGTAATTTAAAGTAATAAATACTTGAATAGCTGTTAGCCAAGAAGACAACTTGCTTGACCCTTGGCCATGTGCTGCACAGTTTTAATAGCCACCTACATAAAACATTTGGAAAATTGAATATTTTAAATATTTATGATGAGTGAATGGAAATACCTGCTCCTCTATCATTCTTCATTTGTGAGCAATGCCATGGCTTTCTTGGGGTGTATTTCGTAGAGTCTGTAGTCTCAGAGTTTCCAGTTGCATCTGCTTTCCTGGTCACCATTTTGCAAGGGGTTTGGGGGAATAGCTTAGGAGGAGAAGGGGAAGACTGGAGGAGATAGAGGAGGTGCTTCTCATAGCTCATCTCGTCTCTTCTTTAGTAACAGTGTGGTGCAATGGCCTAAGCCTAGGCTTTGAAGTCACACAAGCCTGCTCTCTAGCTCTTTTCCTGTTGATCTCCAGCTGTATATCCTTGGAAATATTGTTCAATGTCCTGGGCCTCAGAATACTACTACTGCTCCTGAGGAATGCCTTAAGGCATAGTTGTGTGAGTTAAATGAGATAGCATATGGCAGGTGCCTAGCACAATTTGTAGCATATGGGAGCCTACCAATAAATGCCAGTTTTACTTTCCCACTCCCCTTTATAACTTCCTTGAACCAGTGTCGTCCTTTGCTTCCTGTTCTAGGAGAAGATTCTCAGCATGACTAGTTTAGTGTAAAATTGTAGTATTTCAGTTCTTCATCTACTTCATTAAAAAATGCTCCTGAGCTTAAGTTGCTAAATTCAGTGGACACATGTCAGTCTTTATCTTATTTAATTTTTGTAACATTTAACTTTGAGGATAAAAATAATCCCCTAGTCTTAGAAAAAGTCTGACTCTTCTATAGTCATGAGAACAGCCATGACTAGAATAGGTGTTACTAGAATAGGTGTTAAACTTTTAAATAAATCAATACTTGAAGAAAGCAGTAAATTCAATTTTGGTTTAGTTTCAGATTTTTCCAGTGGTTTTATCTTTTGACTATTTTATATGTAGGGCTGAGGCTCAGCCAGGATAAACTGGTTCAGATGCTCTGGCTGCTTAGACCTGGGGCTTGTTATTTATTTGTTTCTATATCTCTCTCAGTATTTCTTCTCAGTCTTTGCTTTCTCCTTATTCTACTTTTGCGTTCTTAAATCTTGACATTATTGAGGTTTTTGGCTTTGTCTCCTTTAGTTCCTCGTGCTCTTTGGATGACCTCTTCCACTTTAGCAGGTTTACCTATGATATTAATGAGTCCCAAATCTGCATCTCTAGATAGAAATGTTTTTACTTGTAAGTTTGTCTGCCACTAGATATTTCTACATGATATTGCACAGGTACTTCAGATGTGACATTTCTCACAATGAAATTCATCTTTGCACTCAAATCTGCTACTTTTATATCCTAGGGCCCAGTAATCTAAGCCAAAACCTAATTGCCTGTCCCACACGATTCCTACAGCAAAGTTACGTAGTTTTTTTTTCCTCTACGTGTGTATGTATCTGCCTTCTGTTTTCAGGTCCCAGTCCCACCGTTTGCTTGAATTACTGCAACAACTCCCTAAATAATTTCTGTAACTCTAGTCTTGCCCCTTTTCAAAACCCCACTCTGATTGGAGTAATCTAACACTATCAATTTTGAATGCTGTGCTCACCTGCAAGTAAGAGAAAATTCAACTCATTGTGATTTAAGTAATAAAACGTAGGTCGCATCACGTATGAGGATTTGTCTGGAGATATCAGTCCAGAGCTGATACAGTGTTTCTGTGACACCATAAAGAAGTGGCTGTTTACTTCTGCTTTGCTGTTGTATTTCTGCCCTCGTGTTTAGTGCTTCATGGTAGCAAGATGGCACCAGCTACAATGCCATGTAGCATGTCTTACTTCCAAGCCTTCATACCTAAAAGTCTTGTGAAATTCTTTCCTTTTTTCTAGGGAGACAAAGCTTTCAAGAGGGGATTCCCAACATATTTCCCCT
Source organism: Aotus nancymaae (assembly GCF_030222135.1). Classification (NCBI taxonomy): domain Eukaryota; kingdom Metazoa; phylum Chordata; class Mammalia; order Primates; family Aotidae; genus Aotus; species Aotus nancymaae. The sequence continues at coordinate 79,757,093 of NW_026988454.1, forward strand.
GTTAAATCAAGTTTAGCCTCAAGCTGCCTCCTTACATGTCTAAGTTCAGCCTGAAGGTTTTTCTGTACATCGTGAATGATAACAAGTGGAGGTGTAAACACATCGTAGCCTACACTTGTGCCAGTCACTGAGTTTTGGGCAATCAAATGTAGTCAACCGTTTGAACAGTGTTCATATAAGGCAAACGCCGAACTGTAACCAATCCAGTTGTTTTGTACATCACCTCCATTTTCTGTACATCATTTTCCTTTTTCTGTCCATAAATAAATCTTCTTCTGCCACATGGCTGTGCTGGAGTCTCTGAGCCTACTCTGGCTTAGAAGCCTGCCTGATTTGCAAATCGTTCATTGCTCAATTAAACTCCTCTAAAATTTAATTTGGCTGAAGATTTTCTTTTATCACCCCTTATAGTTCATTGGCTAGAATTGGGTCAAAAAACACCCTTAGCTGTAAGGTAGTTAGTAAGTGAATGTTTCATTTTTTTTCTCAAATTTTGTTTGTTTAATACGTAATGGACTTTAAAAGCAAAATGGCAATGTATATATTGATAACATATGTAGGAGTAAAATATATGAAAGTAATCACATGGAAGGAGGTAAATGCAAGAATATTGTTCTTACATATGGAATTGTGTAACATAATTTGAGATAAACTGTGATAATTTTATTTTATTTTATTTTTCTTTAGGTTTTGGGGTACATGTGCAGGTCATGCAGGGTTGTTGCATGTTTCATTTTTTTCAGTCTCCGCTGTTAGAGGTGTGCAAGGAGGAAAGATGATGGGAATTGATGTCGAGTTGGCCAACTAGTGGTGTCCAACACAAAATTATAAACTAGAACTGCTCAAATGACTTCCTATAGTTCATGGAACATTGTCCAAATTTCTTAGCTTGGCATATAGGTCCCTTCATCACCTGACCTCTCTTATATTTTATTAACTAATATTTCTCTTTCACCCACCCTCCACTTTTGCAGAGCAGAAGGGAGGAGAATTTGAGAGCTGAATCATATTACTTAGTGACAAAGCACTTAGTTAAAGGAATTGTTTAAATTATTGCACTGAATAAGGCTTAAATTAATGTTTCTTTGTATTATCCATTGTGTAGACATATGTACAGAAGATTAGTAGAGAGAAAGATTATATAGAGAAAGAAGTCATATTTTCTTTGCACCTCTGAGCGCAGTGTGGTAAATTTAGTATTTCACTAGAAAGAACATCAAAGGACATTAGGGAGGTTTGGATAAATTAGAATAATTTGGAAAAATGCCTAATAAAATATCTGATATCTTTGCTATTTAACATCTCAGTGAAGAAAGTTAAAAAATTTCTTCCAAAGACAAATAATTATGTTTTTAGCAGATTTGTCAAAATTTTGCTCCTAGGGAAATATATTCACCCATAGGCACCTTAATGTTTTTATAGTTTGTTTGTCATAACCATAGATGAGTTAATTAGATAGGTAACTAGTGGCAGGTCAGAGGTATGAGACACAGCTGTGATTGTAGTGGCAGCAAACCACCTTTGGGTTCAATGTTGATGCCCTTTTTTTGGTATAAAATTTTGATAATCTTTAGTACCAACACCTTTATTTGACAAATGACCCAATATCTTATTATTTAAGCAATACTGCAGCGGTAATGCAGGGTATATCCTGTCCACTGATGACCTGCTGTATTGCTAGAATTGGACACACTTCTCTGTGGAAGAATGTCCTTTGATGGGCGGCCTTATTGAATTCCTTTTTCTTTTCTTTTTTTTAATATATGTATTTTATTGTACTTTAGGTTCTGGGGTACATGTGAAGAACATGCAGGATTGTTGCATAGGTACATACATGGCAATGTGGTTTGCTGCCTCCATCCCCATCACCTATATCTGGCATTTCTCCCCACATTATCCCTCCCAACTCCCTGCACACCACTGTCCCTCCCCTAGTCCCCTGTAACAGACTCTAGTGTGTGATGCTCCCCTCTCTGTGTCCATGTGTTCTCATTGTTCAACACCCACCTATGAGTGAGAACGTGTGGTGTTTGGTTTTCTGTTCTTGTGTCAGTTTGCTGAGAATGATGGTTTCCAGGTTCATCCATGTCCCTACAAAGGACACGAACTCATCATTTTTTATGGCTGCATAGTATTCCATGGTGTATATGTGCCACATTTTCCCTGTCTAGTCTGTCATTGATGGACATTTAGGTTGGTTCCAGGTCATTGCTATTGTAAATAGTGCCAAAATGAACATTCGTGTGCATGTGTCTTTATAATAGAATGATTATAATCCTTTGGATATATACCCAGTAATGGGATTGCTGGGTCAAATGGAATTTCCATTTCTAGGTCCATGAGGAATTGCCACACTGTCTTCCATAATGGTTGAAATAATTTACACTCCCACCAACAGTGTAAAAGTGTTCCTATTTCTCCACATCCTCTCCAGCATCTGTTGTCTCCAGATTTTTTAATGATCGCCATTCTAACTAGCATGACATGGTATCTCAATGTGGTTTTGATTTGCATTTCTCTAATGACCAGTGTGAATTCCTTTTTCGATTGGCTCAGTCCTTTGATAATGCTACACAAGTTTAAACTTCTACATAATTATGGACTCTTTCGAATTTATTTCCACTTTGCTCTCTCAACCTAAACTGAATTTTCTAGTTTTCTATTACAATATCCACTGAAACTTAAATTGAACTGTTTGTTTTTACAGTTTTATAATTGAGTTTTATTTCAAATTGTACTAAGTAGTAAATGTATATTAATATGTTATTAATAAAATGATTCAGCTTCAAAGAAGGTCAAGTGCTGAATATATAGTATCTAATAATACAAACAAGTTTTCTTTTTTTACAGTAAAAGTTCTCTTTAAGTCTTGAATATGTTTTATGTATAAACTAGAGGATATTGGTAATTGTATTAGTCTGTTCTCATGCTGCTATGAATACCCGAGACTGAGTAATTTATAAAGGAAGCAGCTTTAATTGACTCACAGTTCTGCTTGGCTGCAGAGGCTTCAGGCCTCAGGAAACTTACAATCATGGCAGAAGGTGCCTATTCACAGAGTGGCAGGAGAAAGAATGAGTGCCAAGTGAAGGGAGAAGCCCCTTATAAAACCTTCAGATATTAAAGAACTCACTCATCATCACGAGAACAGTATGAGGTTAACTGCCTTCATGATTCAATTACCCCTCCAAATGTGAGGCCTCCCAGACATTTGGAACTGTGAGTCCATTAAGTATCTTTTCCTTTATAAATTACCCAATCTTGGGTATGTGTATTAGCAGTGTGAGAAGAGACTTTACACATGTAGGAAACCATTTATCCCTCCTAGGCCTCCAGGCCTGTGATGGGAGGGGCTTCCATGAAGGTCTCTGATATGCCCTGAAGACATTTTCCCCATTGTCTTGGTGATTAACATTTGGCTCCTCATTACTTATGCAAATTTCTGAAGCAGGCTTGAATTTCTCCCCAGAAAATGGGGCTTTCTTCTCTATCACATCATCAGTCTGCAAAGTTTTCAAACTTTTATGCTCTGCTTCCTTTTGAATTCTTTGGTGATTAGAAATTTCTTCTGCCAGATACCTTAAATCATCTCTTTCATGTTCAAATTTCCACACATCTCTACAGCAGGGGCAAAATGCCACCAGTCTCTTTGCATAGCAAGAGTGATCTTTACTCCAGTTTCCAAAAAGTTTCTCATTTTCATCTGAGACCACCTCAGCTTGGACTTTATTGTCCATATTACTATCAGCATTTTGGTTAAAATCATTCAACAAGTCTCTGGGAAGTTCCAAACTTTCCCACATCTTCCTGTCTTCTGAGCCCTCCGAGTCTCTAGGAAGTTCCAAACTTTCCCACATTTTCCTGTATTCTTCTGAGCCCTCCAAACTGTTGCAGTCTTTGCCTTTTACCCAGTTCTAAAGTCACTTCCACATTTTTGGGTATCCTTATAGCAGTGCCCCATTCCCAGTACCAGTTTACTTTATCAGGCTGCTCTCATGCTGCTATAAATAAATGCCTGAGACTGGGTAATTTATAAAGAAAAGAGGTTTAATTGACTCACAGTTTTGCATGGCTGGGGAGGCCTCAGGAAACTTACAGTCATTGTGGAAGGCACTGCTTTACAGGGCAGCAGGAGAGAGAATGAATGCCAAGTGAGGGTGGAACCCCCTTATAAAACCATCAGATCTCATGAGAACTCACTCACTATGACAAGAACAGCATGAGGGTAATCACCCTATGAATAAATTATCTCCCACTGGGTCCCCCCCATGACATGTGGGGATTATGAGAGCTACAATTCAAGATGAGATTTGGGTGGGCACACAGCCAAACCATATCAGCCATGAAGCAAAGTTCTAAGCTAGTGTTGCCTATGGATATTTAATGGTATCATACAGGAAGTATAAAGCTTTATGCAAGCAGGAATCTGCTGTTTAGTTTGACTTTAAGCTAGGGACTTCACTCAACGAATAAGCTTTATATTTTCTGTTCCATTGTCAGTGCAATGAGAAACTGATTCCACAATAAGGAAGCAGCTGCCAAAGAGCCTCAGAAACAGAATGTGCTTTTAGAGAGACAGAGAACAACATTACAAAACCACTGTTGGAGTTAATTAAGAAAGAGCAAGGATTCTACATGATCAGGGATTCATGAGCTCCCAGCTCAGACAGCGAGGAACAATCAAGAGGACTCATCTGAGGGCAGACCTTGTGTTCTAAACATTGTTTCGAATTCATCCCCAGATGATTGGTGAGAAGGAAACAAACAAAAGTATCAGAATCCTAGATACATCCCACTGAGTTTGTGTAAAAATGTAGGTATTGTAACCTGGATGCATTTTCCATTCAAGAATATAGGCTTAATCTTTTAAAAATATTTCGAAAAAAAAGATGAAAAAAGAATAATATTATAAACACTTGTATTCTCATTGCTCAAATCAAATCAAGTCATTTTCAATAAGTTATTCTATCCTTGTTGAAAACCCCATAAATTAGAAACTTTTGGGAATTGTTGCATACAGAAATTTGGATGCTACTTGTTACTAGGGACAAGATTCTGTAACTTAGAATGGACAAAACGAGGTAAACAGCCTTCTTTTACAGAATGATGCCTTGATCTAACAGAATTTGTTTCTTTCCAGTTATGATTTGGTTATGGTGCTCAGGAGTTAGGAAGTAAAAGAAAATCATGGATTCTATCTTATGTGTTGTACAGGAAAAAGTCTCAAAACTTTAAGGCAGGCATTTGAGAAAGGTGAGGCCCCTGAAAGCCAGCACAAGTCTGAGCACAAATCTTGTCTTCTACCTCTCACTAAAGAGTTCAGGACTCATTGCCACTTTGAACATCAAGAAAATGTGGTTGTTAACAGTAGTTTCATAATGTTCTTCTACAAATTCAAAGCAAGCAAACAAATATCAAGCTTCAGTTCTTTGTCCTTCATTTTTCCCCCTTTGTGCCACAAGTTGGATTGTGTATTCCTTCTACTGTTCTTGACATACTGTTCTCTCGTTGTGGTGGGTGGCAATTCTGGGAGGCTAAAGAGAACGTTAGCTTGATGTAGTTAGCAGAGCTAAAGTCCAAGCCGGTATCCTCACTGAGAGGAATGAAATACAAATGGATAATTGTGATGGTGAATTTTTCAAATGGACTGTGATGAACAGGGGACAGTTTTGGTCATGTGTTCTCTGCTTTGTTTGGGAAGAGCCACCTCATCTGTTTTGTGACAATGAAACTATTGGCTTGGGCATCACCTGTTGTGGTAAAGTCCTGAAAATGTGCAAAGGCCTACATTCTCTATGTTTCAAAATAAAAGGCATGGGCACGTAAATGATGGTGATTTTTTTCTTCTTCAGAAAATACCTCTGATGAATAAGACTGCGTCAGCATGCTGTGCTTCCTTGGAGTGGATAATGAAATATTTGTGATGCAGTGTTGGGGTCTGCTTTCACACTGGCAATCACAATCCAAGCAAAATTATTTGACTGAAAAGTAACAGATGATACATAAGGGAGATTCATTTCCAATTTTTTCTTGTATTACTTTTTCAAACCCAAGCAAACATGGAGAATATTTTAGATCCTGAAACCAGCATATTTAATGGCAATAAAAGGAGTAATTTAAAAAAAATCAAACCAATGATGATTTATTTAGTGTCTGTTTGATGTCAAACACCATAAACGTGTATAAAAGATAAAGAGAAATTTAAGTCTCAGGTTCACTATTACCCCTCAGACTCAGCACTAATACTCTAGGTGGAGAAATAAGATACATATGAACAAATTAATTTTTTTTAAGAGACAAGGTTTTTGTCACTCTGACTGGAGTACAGTGGTGCCATAATAGCTCACTGTAGCCTCAAACTTCTGGGCTCAAGTGATCCTCTCACCTCAGACATAATAGCTCACTGCAGCCTCAAACTCCTGGGCTCAAGTCAGCCTCTTGCCTCAGCCTCCTGAATAACTAGGACTACAGGCACATGCCACCATGTCTACCTCTGAGAAAACTTTAGGAGAGAAAAGAAATTAGAGCTGAGTACACAAAACAAAAGGTATGTTTCTAAGAAAGAAAAATTGAATTTTGAAGTGATTAGTAGAAGAAAAACAGGTTTACACCAAGTTCTAGTAGAATTTAAATAGAGATAAATACACAGGCTGTATTAGGATTTTATTGTGGCATTGAGGGGTCATTGAAGTTTGTGTGTCATAAAATCGCTGTTTGGGGAGTAGTGTAGACACTGTTATAATAGTTTATGTGTGAAGTAACTAAGGATTGGAAACCTACAAATTGGTGGTGTAGATAAAGAATAAGAATGGGCTGGAGAGAAACTGGGACTAGGGGTAAAGAATGGAGTGACCTTGGTGAACACTATGATAACAGGAGAGAGAGGAAGAACAAAAGAGGTGATGCCTTGTTATTCCTGAAGAGCCTGGAAGACCCAGAAAGCAATGACTCCATACACATCAAGGTCGCTGTATCATAAGTGGGGCTGGCTGGAATTTCAGGAAGAGTATGCTATGGTAACGGGGCTTCTGAGGCAGAAAGGCATAGTGAAATGTCATCCTCACAGAAGTAGAGAGCAAAACAAGATCTAACAGAAACAGTCTAGAAAAAGTAATGATTTAGAAACTAATCACATTTTAGTTGAAAGCAGCAGGATTTCCCCCCATCTCAATAGGTAATTAAGAGTGGAAAACCTTTTTTTTTGGTTGCAAATAAAAGCAATCTGAAATCTGATATGTGTGACATTAAGAGAAAATTATGTATGCTGGTTTGAATCCATGAAGAGACATAAAAATAGCTATAATTCTTATGAGTCCGGCAATCAAGTTTTGGGAAGGTGAAGGGTGTATGATAAACAGAGATGTGCTGCATCTCTAAATTCAGATAAAACAGATACGATGTTTCTATCACCATTGTCATCTGATGGCCATCATTATAATGGATCAAGCATTTAACTACACATGATACTTTTAGACCCTATTAAAAAATAATTGATCAAAAAGAGCCCGTGTTCTGAGATCTAAAGAACAGTCTCATGACCTTACATTCATTTAGGACTTGATAATTTGGAATCAAACACAACCCACTTTACCAAGTGATTTCTGAGCATATACATGACACTGCTGGGGTTGTGGGAAGTCTGCAAAGATAAATTAGACACTGCTGCCCTCTAGGAGGAAGGAAGCAGCACATGTCCATTAAATACCTATTTGTCCTGTGCCGGGCACTTTGCTCAGCTCCATGCGAGGTCTTCATTATATGTGTTGTCTTATAATCTAGTTGGGAAAGCTGTTGCATATCCCAGTAATTCGAATATCAGCTAAGCTCTAATAAGTAAAATGCTAGATCTGGGAAAACTCCTTGTACTGGGTGAAGTCTAAGCCGAACTTTGACAGATGGGCAGAAAAATTGTGTCTTTTTTCAATATTTGGATTTTTTATTTTGTAACCCTTGAATGTGAAAAGTACCATCATGTATATAAAAACAGCATATAGGACAGTATAATTTAGTCAAAACAATTGAAAATATTTCAACACGAAGAAGAAATAATGACTTTAAACATATGTGAATTGTATATGCAATTTAAATCAATAATAAATATCCAGTATGATTATAAATAAAATGTTAATAATAGATTTCCTATTGAATACCAGTCAGCTTTTATATGTGTATTTCTCAAGTACGTAAATAGGTCAGTGTTGGCAGTCATTCTAAAACACATTGATTCCTGGTTTTTACGATTAAAAATAATAGTGCAATAAACACTCTTTGCACATCTCCCTGAGTACACATGTCAAGAATTTCTCTAGAATATAACATCCAGAGACTAGGTTAGTGAATAAGCAAATATTTTTTGAGTATCTTCTCTGTTCCAAGCCTTGGGAAAAGGAAGGTGTCCTTCATGGAGCTTACCAGCTACCAAAGGATCTAAGAATTGACAGAAGAAAATGAAGATACTATTTTATTCTTTCCTTTGCCACCTCTTACATTTTTGCAAATTGATTCTATAAAACCATATTTTTAATAGGCCCATCCAAGTGCACTGAAAACTATGACGGCAAACTACTTATCTCATTATATGAAACCATGAAGACAAAATTGTTTGCTGTAACAAGTTTCAGTCTTTTTATATCAGATAGTAACAGTGTCACCGTGAAGTTCTTTTATTTACTTTCTCAGTTCTAAATAGGTGACTGAATCTATTGGTGTCTTGGCTAAAATGCTTCAAAAGAATTCATGTGTAGATACAGAAAAACCTTGGATTTTTCAGTATTGAGTAAGTTTAGAAAAGATTCTTTGATTTTGGGTTTGTTGTCTATGGTTGGTGAGTGTGGGGAGAGGCATGAGACCCCAAAGCACAAGCTCAGGTGCCATCTGTGAGAGTAGATGTAGGGGTGGCTCTCAGAGAAGGGAAGGCAGACTCCTAGGCTAGGCAGACCCTTGTTCATGCAGGACGTTTGTTGGCTGTGGAATTTGAAATGAATAGGTTATATAAGGCTGAGGGAGAGCTGGCTCTCTGCATATCAGAGAAATGGTTGTTCTGCTCTGTGAAGAAAGCAGGCATCTTTCTGCTATGCCATCATCTGAGGGACAGTGTGTCAGAGAACAGACAGTGATCAGTGAGGATTCATTTTTATGATATGTTGCTATATTCTTCCTTTTCCCACAAATTCTATTTTATTGTGAAAAAATCAAACCTAAGAAAAAATGTTTAGATTTTGACTAGATTTTACAGCTATTAATATATTTCCACGTTTGCTTTCTCTGTATTTGTCTTTCTCAGCATCTACTGGGCTGTTTTTATAAGAGGCAGAGTTACTGTATTGTATTTGCGTGTATATTTGTGTGTGTATCCCATTGGTTCTGTTTCTCTAGAGAATCCTGATGAATATATGTGTGTGTGTATGCATATGTGTATGTATACATAGATATATAGTATGGAGGGAGAGAGATTTTAAGGAATTGGCTCACATGATTGTGGAGGTTGGCAAGTTCAAAATCTGTAGGATAGGCAGTCTGGTTGGAGACCCAGAGAAGAGTAGAGATGTTGAAGTTCAAGGTAGTCTTCTGGCAGAATTCCTCCTCCTCCTGGGGAGGTCAGACTTTTTCTCTTAAGGCCTTCATCTGACTGAATGAAGCCTGCATACATTATAAAGGGTAATTTGCTTTACTTAAATTTACTGATTTAGATGTTAACCTCATCTAAAAAAAAAGAACCTTCCTAAAAACATCTGGACTAGTGGTATAAGCCAAGTTGACACAAAAAATTAACCATCACATGCACAAAAAAGGCAAGGTGGGAGAAAGGTCTCTCTTTCTCTCTTCCTCCCACCTCATATTCCCTCTGCCTTTTCCTTTGTCTTCCTTGTGCTCAAACACAGTGACTTTTAACCTACTACACTCCATTCGGCCTACCTCCCTGAGCAACTTCTTCAAAGGGAGGGGACTTTTCATTCTCCACTTGTCCTCCCATGACTGGGTGACCACCTCAGGGATATGAGATGCCCAAGGTGTGGGTTCTAGTGGGGAGCTAATAGGCCTCCATTTGTCTTTGTTTTATGGGGTAAATCTTAGAATAGAAATTTACTGAGGACATCTGTGCTTTGGGTGTTATGAGATAAAACTGCTATTTTTTTTCTTATTTAGCCCCTTTGTCTATTCCCTATCTGTTAGGTCTTGGGGATATATAGACAAAGGCTGATTAATTTAAACTTAATTCCACAAAGGGCTATATTTCAACTAATCATTGCTGTGAAGAACCTGGTGCTTACATTTTTATCTTTTCTATAAAATATATTTATTTTATAATTGGAAAATTAAAAAAAAATCCCCAAACCTAATTTCATGTTAGTGTGGGGAACCTGGTGTTTTAGTTTTTTATTGTTGCCATAACAAATTACTCCAAGCTTAGTGGCTTAAAAACAATATAAATTAATTATCTCACATTTCTGTAGGTCAGAGAAGTCTAAATGGGCTTGGATAATTTCTCAGTTCCTGATCAAGGCTGAAATTAAAGTGTAGGCAGCCTGCATTCCTTTCAGGTCGTGGGGATGAATCTGGCCTAAGCTCACTCAGGTTGTTGACTGAATTTGGGTCCTCATGGTTGTAGACCAAGAGGTTCCTGTTTCCTCAACAGATGTTGGCCAGAAGTTGTTCTCAGCTGTTAGAGGTCGCCTTCATGCATTCCTTGTCTTGTTACCTCCACCTCTATCTTCAAAGCTAGCAAAGTTGGGTCAAGTCCTTGTTAGGCTTTGAGTTTCCCTTACCTGCCCTCCTGCCTCATCTCTCTGATGGATTCTTCTGCCTTCATTTTTGGCTTTTAAGAGCTCTTGTAATTACATTAGGCCTACCCAGAGAATCCAGAATAACCTCTTTATTTTAAGGTCAGCTGATTAGTAAACTTAATTCCATCTATATTAGTGTTTGATTAACTAACCAAGAGGAAGACTCTTGGGGAGACATAATTAGAATTCTGCCTAACACACCAGACTCCCAGTACTTCTTTCCTGATGGAACCTGAAGTGTTCTCTTCCTGACTAATTTGCCAAAGCTTATCCTAGCATTGCTAGATAAGCAATTGCTTCTTACTTTGTAATGGCTACTAGGGTAAGCTTCAGTAAAAGCTAAAATATATTCTTTCTAAAATCTATGTCCCTAGTGTCATCTAACTCTAATGACTGATGGTTGTGACCTCTGTGACTTCATTTATCTCCTTTTCTTCCTCCTCCTCCAGGGATCTGAGCATTCTTTGTGTTCTAAGCTTCAGTAAAACCTTACCCTAGTGGCAATTACAAAGTAGTTCAGGCAATTATCTAGAAGGCTCAAAGAGTTTTGCTCCTTATGTTTGTGGGGTAAAATTTCTTGACAGAAGAGACAAATTTGTTTCAAATTTGACATACTCCAACATTTCACACATATTTGAATTGCAGCTATCTTTCAAATACCACAGCTTACTCTACTGCCACCCCCTTCCCTTGTTACTTCTGTATGATGAACCAGTTTGGTCTTATCATCAGTTACTGTTCATCTTCCGTCTGGTTGTCAGGTGATTGACAAACACTGGTGCATTCCCATTTTAGCTGCCGGCACCTTCAGAATCTCCTCCATTGGCTTCTGCTCCTTCTCTGACACATGGATTTTTCCCAAGTCCTTTATGTCCTCAGCCTCCTCAAGTTTTTTCAGTGACACCATTCTTTGAAGAAACTCCTCTGATCCCAGGATATTCTCCCCTCACTTCAATTTGGATGATGTCTTATGCCAATGTTCTCTTCCTACACGTGCTGTAATGGCTCATGAGTAGCTGTGTGTTTGGGGGAAGAGTGTGCACTGTAGACTCTAGCAAAGGGTATGCCTAAGAAATGATCGTAGTTGGGAAGCAGAATTCAGGGCAAAAAGGGGCAGACAAAACCTCACTGAGGACATCTGGATCATAAAATGCCAGGTAGGACCAGTGGTTGTATGGATAGGAGTCTTAATTTGATTTCGAATACTCTGTCTAGTACTGTATTCTACTGTCCCTATAATCATGTGTACTTGCCAGAAACATAGCCTGGCTTTGGCTTCAGATGATATTTGAGCTTTGGTACAGGAAGTTAGTGATGCCTGGCTTCCTTTTCTTTTTCTTTTTTTTCTTTTTTTCCAGTTCATGCTTTTTTTTTTTTTTAATTGTATTTTAGGTTCTGGGGTACATGTGCAGATCATGCAGGGTTGTTGCATAGGTACTTACATGGCAATGTGGTTTGCTAACTCCATACCCCCATCACCTATAACTAGTATTTCTCCCCATGATATCCCTCCCCAACATCCCCACTGTCCCTTCCCTAGCCCCTCCCAACAGACCCCAGTGTGTGATGCTCCCCTCCCTGTGTCCATGTGTTCTCATTGTTCAATACCCACCTATAAGTGAGAACATGCAGTGTTTGATTTTCTGTTCTTGTGTCAGTTTGCTGAGAATGATCGTTTCTAGATTCATCCATGTTCCTACAAAGAACATGAACTCATCGTTTTTTATGGCTGCATAGTATTCTATTGTGTATATGTGCCACATTTTCCTTGTCCAGTCTATCATTGATGGGCATTTGGGTTGGTTCCAGGTCTTTGTTATGTAAACAGTGCTGCAATGAACATGAGTGTACATGTGTCTTTATAGTAGAACGATTTATAATCCTTTGGGTGTATACCCAGTAATGAGATTGCTGGGTCAAATGGAATTTCCATTTCTAGATCCTTGAGGAATCGCCACACTGTCTTCCACAATGGTTGAACTAATTTACACTCCCACCAACAGTGTAAAAGTGTTCCTGTTTCTCCACATCCTCTCCAGCATCTGGCTTCCTTTTCTTACTGGTTTTGTCATTGCATTCTGAGACTTTTCCAACATCTCTAAGCACTTACTATATTCATATGAAGGGAATTTATCAGTCTGTCTATTCTGCTAAACTGATACAAGTGTTTATCATACAATATTTATATTTTATAATTTAAAAATTTCAACTTTTACTTTAGATACAGGTTTATTATATGGATATACTGCAGGATAATGAGATTTGAGGCACAGATTCCATCATCCAGGTAGTAAGTATAGGACCTAATAGGTAGTTTTTCAACCCACACCCTCTGCCCTTCCTCCCCCTCTAGTCATCCACAGTGTCTATTGAACTCATGTTTATATGTCTGTGATCAGTGGTGGACTAGATAAAGAAAATGTGTTACATCTACACCATGGAATACTACACAGCCATGAAAGAGAATACAATCATGTCCTTTGCAGCAACAGGGATGTAGCTGGAGACCATAATCCTAAACAAATTAACACAGGAACAGAAAACCAACTACCACATGTTCTCACTTAGCAGTGGGAGTCATAAACTTTTTAATGGGTTCTTTCTAAGGTCTAGTCTCTAACACCTCTCAACAATTCAATAACATTCACAAAATCAAATTCTGACATTAAGCAATGTCAAAGATTACCGAAGGGGAGAATGTCCCAGCAGCGTTCACTCCTATGGCTAAGTCACATGGTTGACACAGGAACTCTAGATACTAAAGCTCAGTTGTGAACATATTTTTATTTATACACTATTTCTTTCAACAAAGAGTTATTAAATATTCCTTTGTAAAAGTCACTGCCCCAGGCACTAGGAACCCACTGCTGAGCAATAAAGAGGAATCCCTGCCCCCACTGAGTTTATAATCTGGCAAGAGAGAGAAGCATCAGGTGACTAATTACACAAGTCATTATTTAACTTGTTTGTGATATGTGCTGTGAAGGAGACATCCAGTGAACCCTGAGAGAGTGTAATTGGAGGAATTGACCCAGTTTTTTAAGAAAGCCGTCCTTCAGAGAGAAATGTTTGTGCTGGGCCTGAAGGATCCCAGTAACAAGTTATCTCTGCAAGTTGAGGCAGAGGGGAGAATTCAGCTGGTGGCTGTAGCGTGTGCCAAGGCCCTAAGGTGTCCAGGAACAGGGTTAGGAAAAACTGGGAGATATTCCAGTGGAGTGTGGAGAGCATGTTGCAGTGCAGAGTGGATGTGAGTGTGCTGAGCTTAAGCAGTGTCACTGTCACTGAATGGAACATAAATGCATAAATGTAACCCTTGTGTGCACACTTCTTGTTTTCATTTTCTGTTTTTAGTTACTCTTTATTCTACCTTCTTCCGAATAGGGTTTAAAATAGACATGATTTATGAACATGCAATATAAATAGTTGACAATAAGAAATGAGTGAGGAAACAAGATAATTTAGATAAGCATTTTTTTAAACCAACCATTTCTTTAAAAATTCAGGTGCCAAGATAACATTTTGTTTAGTAACACCAGGAACATTCAGGTGTTACAGGGCGGAAAATTTAAAACAATAACATCACAAACACTAAAATGAATCATGAAAGCCTGTCAGGGAGTATTGATGTAAACCCCATGAAAGCATTGAGCATACAGAGTAATAACTGTGTGATCCTCCTAACCTCCATTAGAAATCAATGTTTGCTTATAAATGGAACACACTTTCCAGTGTTTCTCGTCCAATTTCATGTGGGAAGACAAAGAACCTGCCCATCACTCTGGAGCCCTCACTCAGAGCCTTGAATGTATGTGAAAGCTTGGAACTTTGTTCCATGGCCATTCTGGCTCTGTGTGATTATTCATATCAAATGTCAGCATTGGAAAGTTGCTGTATGTTTTCAAATTATGTTAAAGATGTAAAATACTGTGATATTAAAGATGTAGGATACAAAACTGTATGTAGACTGTGATATCCATTTTGTAATATGTGTGTGGGCTGAGTTTCTCTGGGCTTCACTAGTGTATGAGTACAAATGAGGTCTCATGATTATGTATACAGTTTTGCGGTTTATTCTATTTGCATGGTCAGTCTCAGCGTTTATGACTGGGAGGCCCTGAAGTTTTCTTATATAAACTTACAATGAGTTCTACCAGCTTTCCTTACTTCAGGATGTCTTTGTTGGTATCTAGGGCCCACAGAGCCCAGGGAGCTCAGTCTATATTCAAGTTGGAACTATACATATATAATCCAAGTGTATAGAGGAAATTATTAGAAGAAAATATAACAGTTGTTCTCTCCAGGTGGTGAGATTATGGATAACTTATTTTTTTGTACTTTTTAATATTTTCCAAATTATTTTTAATGAATCTGTTTTACTTTTAAAGAAAGACCAGTTAAAGAAAAAGGAGAAAGAGAAAGAGAGGAAGGAACGGAATGATAGGAAGAGAGAGAGAGAGAGAGAGAGAGAGAGAAGGATAGAGAGAGAGGAAAAAAATGCAGAAAGTAAACATTACCCACCGGATCCATGAAATGATGTTACGAGTTATGCTAAAAATGTGGCAAAGTCATAGGCTCTGCACACAGTGGAGGCTACCAGTTGCAGAATGATGTATTGATCTGCTTGGAGACAATGACTCGCTGGGAAGCTGAGGAACTGAGCATTTCTGCACGTCATTCTTCAACTGAGAGGGATAAACAAATCATTGCTCCTGTGGTTCTACCTTTCCTGTCTGTAGAGGAGTTGACCTAGTTCTAATAGAGTTCTCGCAGCTGTGGTTACTTGATACCATTTGCGGAAGTCCCATGAAGATGATGTGTGGCCTGAGGATGCCCAAGATTCTTAACTTTTCTAGGTAGATGGGAATCTGGTTTGAGCAAACACAAGCAACAGTGCATGTGAGATGAATGGTGTGGGTTTCCTGGAGGATGACTACAGATAGGCGGGACCAAGGAGAGCAGATGAAGCTTAGCAGTGTTTATGAAAATGAAAGGGTGGGCAAGCAGACCACAAGAGCCGGAAGAGATTGGCATACCTGCATACTTCTGGCCAGTCTCTTTTCTTTCTTGTTCAGCTTAGGAAAGTTCCAACAATATGAGTGTATATGGATGATTCCCAGGCTGCCCCTTGTGAAGGAGCATTTATTGTATCTTAGAATTAGAATTAGCATGTCTAATTCTGATGATCCCCATAGTCTGTCTGTATTTTTCTAAAGAAATCTGACAACAACTTAAAAAAAGAAATCAAAGTCTACTTTACCTTGTAGTATGAAAGACTGCCTTTCTAAACTTGAATTTCTGTAGACATGGAAGTGTCAATGTGACCTACAGAAGGATGGTTCTGGCACAGAGCTCAACATTCCTAAGCAGTGAACTTCTGGAATACTTATGTCTCCATGTTTTCTACTTCGAAGTTTGAGAAATGTATTTTTGTTGTTGATTAGTATTCTTTCCCCTGAGGCTAGTTAAGCACAATCTTTAAGTCTAGTTTTCTTTTTGGGAATTTAATCAATAAAATATTACCAGCCATTTTTTCAAAAGATAATTCCTGTCTCCCCTGCAAATTCAATTTTCTTAAAAAAATAGGCATCTTACAAATCTTTGGGAGCTTGCTGGGATTTGTCTGAGAACATTTTGCAATTTTGTAGACGAGATGAGTATCTGAACCTGGCCTCCTTTCCATGTGCCCCTTTGGTGGTCCATTCAGCTCTCACCAACCCAGGGTGGCAACTTACAAGAAAAAGCAAGTAGTTGAACAGAAAGAATGTGAGGAATTAATTTCAACATTAAAAAGTACATTAAAAATATAGATGCTTCATTATTTATAGTTTATTCACATATAGTATTTCATTTGAGTGGTCACATGTGCTGTGATGGATGAGAAATTTTGCTGACACATGCTTAATTTTCTTTGATCTACTCCCTTCATGTACCATACATCCCCCTCATTTCCACAATTATTGTTCAGTGCTATTCTTTCATTCAATAAATACATATTTAATGATACAGCATGTGAGGCACTGCACTAAGTGCTGGAGATACAATGGCAAGAAGACAAATATACACTGTCTACATAGGGCTTATAATCAAGTGTGAAAGATCAACTTTGAAGTTCTTCTGTCCATGGTTGGAGAGTACTATCTCAGAGAAAATAAAGAGTGTTTAGGGAGCATAAAACAATTAACCAGGAATGATTAGGGGTCAGTGTCCCAGCAGAATTCCACTTAAGTAATGAGGCAATCTACAGAAGTCTCAGCAGAGTTATGAGAACCAGCAGTGGATGTTGAGTCATTTATGGACTAGTAGTCATGGAGAAGCCTTTATATACCTCACCCGGTGAGAACTGGAGCCATTGAGAAGAGGAGCACAGCCATTCCCAGAATCACAAGGCAAAACAGGGAGGGAGCGAGGGAAGAAATATCCTCATCTCTCTCTCTTCTTGCTCTGTTGTCCTTCAAGTGCTTCTCATCGGCTCCGTGAGGCAGGAGGTTTGTCTTAGCCTTCTGGGGCCCAGATCAGGGCAGGAAGGAAGAGAGAAGGATTGGGGAGGAGAGAGAAGAAAAGGAGAGTCACCATTACAGAGTGTCTCCTTCTGAAAGAAATGTTTTAAGTTGATATCTGAAGGACAAATAGGAACTGGCTGAGCTAGGAATGGGGAAACACTGAAAATGGCATGTTTGAGTGTCCTGACACAGGAAAGCAAGGCATGTTCAAGGAACTGAAAACACAGCAGGAAAAGGCTGGGGTGAAAAAGAGCCAGGAAAACCGTGGCATGAAATGGAACATCTTAATGATTCAGGACTTTGTCCTGAGAGAAATGGGAACCACAGAAGGGCTTCCAGTGGAGAAAGTTCTAAATCAATTTCAAATTTTAAATGATTACTCTGGCTTCTATGTAGACAACAGTTTGGAGAGACCAAGAATGAAACAGTGAAATGAACTAGGAAACTATGAGAAATGAAAGAGGTTATTGGATATAAAGAAGTGGATATGCTCAAGAGATATTAAGTTGAAAAATTATTAGGACTTAGGGTTGTGTAGAAATGGATGGTGTATAATGGGGAGTGGTCCAAGATGAATCCCAGGTGTTTGGCTGAGAAGTTGTATGCACGAAAGTGCCATTTTCTGAAGTAGAAAACATGGAAGCAGCTTTGGGGTTGAACATGAGTTTTTGTCACCAATGGGTGGAGATATCAGTAGAAAATTGTTTATGTGACTCTGGACCTCAGAAAGTGCCACTCAGAATATTGGGAATTGCTTATAAATGGCACTTGTCTTGTTTACGTTGCAGCTCATGTACAGCCATTGTTACTGATGTTCCCAGTAGCTTATCTTAGTTCTTTACTTGTCTGAAAAAATATTTTTTTCTAAACTATGAGCATTATCTGTGAGGGCATGATACTCCTGTGAGCATCATTTGTCATATCCTTTGGAGGAATGTTGAAGACTGCTATGTTCTGCAATGGCTGCATGCAAAAATAGTTCTCCAGGGCCTAATAAACTGGGTGATGGGCTCAAGAAACAGACTAATATGAGGATAGTGTATGTTAGTAGTGTAGAGAAAATATGTGCAAATAATTAAAGTTTGAGGTAGCCAAGAGTGCTATAAGGTAAAAGAGGAAATATTAGAGAGGTTCATAACAGTAAGAAACCACTCCCAGTAATATTTAAATGGGTCCTTAAGTCCAATAACAGACAAGGTTCATGTTATTAATATGTTTTTTATATTATTAATATATTATTAATAGAGTTAGGGCATTTTTGATTCAACCCTTACTTATACTATCTTAACCAGTGTAAACCAGGCAGAAACTGGTTTTCTCCCTTGTGGCTTGTATTATTGTGCTCTGTACCTTAAAACCATGCGTTGTTTTACCAGATGCAGTGGAATACCTAGTTTCTGGAGACTTCACATAGGAATGAAGGAGCCAGGGGGAGGGAAGGGGTTGTGGATTAGCATGAGTGCTGAGTAGTTGCAGTAAGCATGGCTCATTTTCTTAGCCCGTTGTTGTGTTACTATAAAGGAATACCTGAGGTTGAATAGTTTATAAAGAAAATAGGTGGTTTATTTGGCTCATGATTCTACAGGCTGTACAAGAAGCATGGTGCAGTGTCTGTTTCTGGTGAGGGCTTCGGGTTGCTTCTGCTCATGATGGAAGGTGTGAAGGGGCACTGGAGTGTAGAGATCACATGATAAGACAGAGAAAGAGAGAGAGGGAGTGAGGCATCGGCCCCTTTTAGCAAGCAGCTTTCCTGGGAGCGAATACAAGGAGAACTCAGTTACCTCCCTTCCCAGGGAGGGCACTGATCTGTTCAAAAGTGATCTCACTTGTGACCCAAACACCTCTCTCATTAAGCCCCACCTCCAACACTGGGGATGAAATTTTAACATGTGGTTTGGGGGACAAACATCTGTACTATACCACTTATCTTTACCACTGTTCTAGAAAATGACTCAAGAAATGTGCTAGACATGGAGATGTGAAACCAAGATCTCACATCAGAGAAGGACTTGCTGAGGGGAATATGGTTTGCAGACAACCCACAGCTGGCAGCTTCTTTAGGGTTGGCCTCATGTCAGCTGCAGACAGCCACTTTCCCAAGGTCTTGCCTTTGTAGGGCAGCCTCCCATGTGATGAATGAGCTCAGTGCAGGTATAACAGTCCATTCAGTGTGACCCAGTACCCTGAGTCATTCTTACTCCAGAATTGACTGCTAGGTTGGCTGAGGGTTTGCTAGCCCTGCATTACAGTTTGACTTCTTCCTATATTCAGTCCTGCTTCCTCCTCTCTCCTTTGCCAGGTGTTGATCCCTTATTTAACATCTTGCACCCCAACTTCATTTAATAATGCCCACCCTGTGACAGTTGATACCAGGAGTGGTACCACAAATCAGATAATAAGATGGGGGTTTGAAACTGGATCATTATAAACCAGTGAAAAATAAGAGCCATATCACTGTTGATAAGTTGGTGGTGCATTTCTAGTGAATTGTACCAGTGGAAAGGGATATAGTAACTGGTATGATATTTTATGTGTTTGTGACATGCACATGTTTTTGTCCATGGCTCCTGGCTCATATCTCCCATAGTCCTTGTTATAGTCTTGTGTTATAATATTGGAGTGCTTTAGGCCTCAGAAGCAGGTCTCAGGAAACAATCTCAGGACCCTAATCTAATTGTGGCATCATAAGACCCTTATGCCCTAGAGGAAAGAATGCTGCACAAATAGGCTACAAAGAATCTGATCAGAGAGGGCTTGCTGGGTTTAGGTCATACCCTTTTTGTTTTCTACATGGCTGTACATGATTCAGTCATGGAAAACCGATGAAGTCTTTGTAGAAGGCACAGGGGACAGGCTTTGGGGGCTTCTGGATAGTTGAACACATGGAGGTTCCTGGAGGGTGTTGTGACCAGGGAGAGCATAGAAGCTCTGTGCCCCTTCCCCCATATCTCATGCTATGCATCTCTTGGTCGATTCTTTGCAATATCCTTTATAATAAGCCAGTAAATATAAGTTCCCCTAAGTTTTGTGAGCCACTCCAGCAAATTAATTGAACCCAAAGAGTGAGTGGTAGAAACCCCAACTCAAAGCTGGTTGGTCAGAAGTTCCGGAGGTTCAGACTTGCAACTGGTATCTGAAGTGGCAGGGCAGTGGGGGGCTGAGCCCTCAACCTGTGGAATCAGATGCGATCTCCAGGTAGACAGTGTCAGAATCAAACTGGAAGATACCAATATCCCCAGTTAGTGGGGAAAAATCCCCACCCATTTGGTCTCAGAAGTCTTCTGTGTTGTTTGTTGTGTTGGTGTTAGAGCAGAGGAAAGACATGGTTTGTGTCTTTTTCTAAACAGTGACATATGGAATAAATAATAGCTCTAATAAGGATCACTGAACTCAATGGTTTTGAGAAGTGGAACTTATTTCTAGAAGAAATAAGTGAGGGTAAGCAGCGTACAACTAAAAGCCATATATAAACTCCAGAGGCAACTTTGGTTTTATAAATAAGACACTGTTGTCTTCTGAATAAGAGACTGAAGAAAACTAAGGATCCATACTAGAATTTATAGTGGCTGAACTTCAAAATGATTAACCTTCTACCAAAGGCAGATCGTTAAACAAAGGTTAGAACTCTGGTGGGGAAAACCAGGGACCTTAACATGGAAGGTAAGAACAATGACTGGATTCTCCCAAATATTTTGGTTTTCCAGACTCTTTGAATCTTCTGACCCTCCAGCAGTGGTCCATACCTCCATGTTAAAAACCAACACAGTGACATGCTGGAAAAAAATGAAAACTCTCACAAAAGAACAGGTGCTTTTCACAGGATCTTCTCCCTTCTCCTCTCCTGTCCACTACACCTATAATAAGGATAAATTTCCAGCATATTTCAGTAAGGGCTATGCTGGCCTAACAAGGGAGTAAAGGGACTCTGCCCTAGAGGAGATGAAAAATCTAGCCAGTATGTTCTGGCAGGAGCCATGGGTATATGTGTGAGATTGGGTCCTGAGGGTGCTTGATCAAGGAGACTAGAACATAAGATCAGAGAAGGGAACATTCTACCAAGTTACATAATTTCGCATTTTGGCAAGGAGCTCAAGAGATGATGCAAATTCATGATTAGGATGTGTTCTAGAAGCATGGAAAAAATCATAACGTACACTAAACAAAGTTGAAATGCCAGAATTGTATAGGAGATAGTAGAGGAAGGAATTAAAAGGTTTCAGGATTTGGATATGCTAGTGTGGATATCATGTGGCCAAAAGACCCACAAGATAATTATGTTCCACAAGAAGACCCACAGGACACACCATTTACCAAGGCCATGAAAGTATGCTGGTGAGGGGACACTAATATTACTAAAACTTTCAGTGGCAGTTATCCTCTACAGGTCAGGCTGATAGTAGTAGAAGTTACAGAACTTAGCATGCTGATACAAGGGGGGATGACAAAATTTTGACACAATAAAGGGCAGGTGGCAACACTTAACTGCCAGAAAAAGAGGGCTACAATTATCATAACAACTGGCAAGGTGGAGTGTAAGCAAAGGAGGTCTGACTTTCAGAGAATTATGAAGACGATTAACAGTTTACAGTGTCCCTAGATGGGCAGCCACAAGGATGTTGGTCTGTGTGAGAAGAAATGATGGATGCTTGTCCTAGTAAGAAGTCGGAATTGCATATCCAGTTTCCAGACCTGAGCCAGTTTTCAGATTCAGAGCCCACTGACTAAAGAGCTGGTTCTTGGGAGATACACACATGTCATAAGGCCATGTGAGTACAGAAATGATCCTTTACAAGATGAAAGTGCTGCAAATGGGATCAGTAGGCATAATCAAGCTGTATGGGCAGGGAGCTCGGGCTCCCCCAGCTACGATTGTTGCACCAGTACCTTTTCTCAGTTCACATTTAGAGCTATATTCAGTCTTCCAATCAAACACCTGAAAGAGGAGGGAAACATCTGAGCTTGGTTTATGGGATGGGTCAGCACGGTATATGAAGTCAAGCTGAAAATGGAGAGCAGCTATACTAAAGCCCACTCCATGGTTGTTCAAAAGACAACAGTGAAGGAACGTATCACTCAATGAGTAGAACTTCTGATGGAGTACCTGGTCACCCACCATTTGTGGAGAAAAATGACTTGAATTTGAATATATATGGACTCATGGTCCCTGGTAAATGGGCCGGCTGAAAATGAAAACATTAAAAGATTGAGGACAAGGACGTCTGGTTTAGAAAAATGTGGATGTATATATGGGAGTAAATATGAAGTATTAAAGATCTTTGTATCACATGTTATCTAACAGAGAACATCCACCATGAAAGAAGCACTAGTCTGACAAAGATACAAAATGGCTTAGACAGAGGATGTCAGGCAGCCTCCATCATTAACTACCCAGTGTTGCCACAATGGGCAAGTGAACAAAGTGGCAGTGGGAACAGAGCTGGAGGTTATGTTCTGGCCCAACAGCATTGGCTCATACTTGTAACACTGATCTAGATGCCTCTTACTATCCAACCAGAAACAGACTAATGCTGAGACCCTTAGATGGCACCAATCACAAGATCTGTCAGCCTCTTGATGGCAAGTTGACTACACGAGGCCCCCTTTATCCTGGTACGGCTAGTTATTTGCTTTTGGGAATATATACCTATCCTGATGTGATGGTTAATATTAGGTGTCAACTTGACTGGATTGAGGGATGCCTAGATGGCTGATAAAGTATTGTTTCTGGGTGTGTCTGTGAGAGTGTTGCCAGAGGAGATTGACATTGGATTGGTGGACTGGGAGAGAAGACCCACTATCAGTGTAGGCGGGTACAATCCAATTGGCTGCTGATGTGGCTGGAACAAAGCAGACAGAAGAAGTGGAGGATACGCTTGTTTGCTGAGTCTTTTGGTTTGGTCTTTCTTTTCATGCCAGACAGTTCCTTTCCTGCCCTTGAATATCAGACACCAGCTTCTTTGTCCTTTGGACTCTGAGACTTACACCAGCAGCTTCCCTGGGGCTCTTGGGCCTTTGGCTACAGACTGATGGCTGCACCACTGGCTTCCTTGGTTTTGAGGCTTTTAGAATTCAGCTGAGCCACTACCAGCTTCTCTCTTTTTTCAGTTTGCTGACGGCCTATTTCGGGACTTTACTTGTGTGAGCCATTTCTCCCTAATCAATTCCCTTTTATATGTACAAATATACTGTTGGTCTGTCCCTCCAGAGAACCCTGATTAATATGCATGGAAATGGATTTGTCATTTCTGCATGCAGGACTTCAGCCAACACCATTATCTAAGGGTTTATGCAGTATTTGATCACTCAGACAAGGGGTCCCTCTCTACAGCAAAGGAAATGTAAGAGTGGGCCTATGACCACAGGATCCCCTGGTAATATCCCATACCACAACACCCAGAAGTTGCTACTTCTGATGGGGCACTGAAACACTTGCTGAAGGTAGTATAGGCACAGAATCAGATCTTGATATGGTACTGGGTTTCAAGACCAGGACCAAGAAGTGTAAGCAGTAGTGGTTGCACTTATCACTCCCAGTGATTCATTGGAGGTCCTTATGCTTCTCATTCCCGCACCTCTGGGCTTTGCAGGGTTAAAAGTCCTGGTTTCTAATAATGGAACATTTTTTCCAGGGAACCCAGCAAGAGTCATGCCTAATCCTGTTTATGCACCTGCTTTCAAAGAACCCAACCTATGATGAAAAAGTTCATGCTTGAAGTTAACATAGAGTTCTTCCAGTCTCAGGCACTTTGAGAGCTGAAGGTTACACTGAAGACATGACCAAGTCCAAGAAGACCACACACAACCAGTCCTAAAAATGGCACAGAAATGGTGTCAGGAAACCACAACCACAAAGGTAAGAATTTCTTAATGGGGTGGAACACACACTTTGTCAGGAAGCACAACAAGCAATGCCAAGCCCATCTCTGTGCAAGCCGAGGCTGTCGAGGCCCTCATAAAGTCCAAGGTGGTTAAGCCCAAGATATCAAAGGGCATCAGTCCCAAGCTGGTTAGACTTGCCTACACTGCCCACCCCAAACTTGGGAGGTATATTTGTGTCTGTACTGCCAAAGGTCTTGGGCTCTGTTGGTGAAAGGCAAAGGCCAAGGATCAAACCAAGGCCCAGGCTATGGCTTCAGCTTCAGCTGCAGCTGCAGTTCCAGCTCAGGCTCCCAAAGGTGCCCAGGCCCCCATAAAGCCTCCAGAATAGAGTTCTGTGTCTGCCAACGTGAGGACAGAAGGACAGATGTGATCACTGGGTTGCTGTTTGCATGGGGCTTGTGTCCTCCCGTGCTATTTGTATGAATAAACCTGAAAGAAAACCCAAATAAACACAAAGTTAATATCGAACATCCCAGTTGATAAAATGGACAATTGATAAAATGTCCAACTCTATGTAAAATTTGTATATTCTTTGGCTTAAATAGTTAGCAATTCTTTTAGAGCCTACCTCAGCCTTTATTTTTCAGGGATTTTATTTGTCATGACTCTTCTGTTGCTACACTGCTGTGTTGTAATTAGAGTTATGGTTCTTTAGAAAACGTTTTTCTAGAATTTTTTGGTTATTTTTAATATATCTGTTACCTATACGTTTAACATATCTGTTACAATTACCCGACATTGTGAAGGATTTCTGTAAGTAGGCTTATCTGGTAGTGACTCACTCATGCTTGAACTGAAAAGAAAGAGAAATGTGAAGATTCTGAGGTGCGGCTGGTTGGTGTGCAGATTTTTATGATGAAAATTGGAAAGTTGGGGGTTTAGAGCCAGTGTAAATCTGTCTGAAGTGATGCCTTCTTTGAAGAGTTCTTCACAGTACTATTTCCATTTCATAGTGCTTTCTTTCTGGCTCAATATTTTTTGCTGCATTTTCTAACAGCCTAAGAATGACAGTGAACAATGCTATTTTTAAAAACTTTGTATTTGGAAATAGTTTTACACTCACAGAAATGTTGCAAGAATAAGACTAGTACAAAGAATACCTGAATATCACTTTCCCAGACTCACCTATTGCTAACACTTTACTCCATGTGCTTTGAGTACTCGCATTCTTTCACTCCCCTCCTGTGTGTGTGTGTGTGTGTGTGTGTATGCGTATTTTCTTAACTATTTAGGAATAAGTTACATCTTTCATGGTTCTTTTCCCCTAAGTATTTTTGTGTTATTTTTAAGAATAAAGATATTGTTTTTCATAAAAACAGTATAGCTACTAACTTGGGGAAATTCACCCATTAATGCAATACTCTTACATAACCTGTCATCCACATTTCAGTTTTGTCATTTATCTAATAATGTCTTTCTAGCACTTTTCTCCTGGTATAGAATTCAGCTTAGGATCATGTATTGCATTGAGTTATCATGTTTTCTCTTAGGCTGTTTGTGTGTGTGTTTGTGTAATCAGGTACATTTTTTATTTTAAAATATTTAAATGACAAGATATTGAATATATTCAAGGCATATAATGTGGTTATTTCTTTTACATCTACATTATGTAGTGATTACCAGAATCAAATTAATTAACACATCTATCACCACCCGTGCTGCACATAGATCCTTAGAACTTCTTCATCTTATAGCAAAGTGTATGCCCTTTTACCTACGTGTCTCCATTTCTCCATTTCTCTCACCTCCTAACTCCTGGTAACCACTGTTCTACTTTCTGCATCTGAGTTCAATCCTTTTAGATTCCACATGTAAGCAAGATCATACAGTTTAAACCAAAACAGCCGTTGTCTTTTATGACATTAACATTTTTGAAGAATATAGAATGTAATTATAAAATATTTCTCATTTTGGGCTTGTCTGAAGATTTCTTGTGATTGTATTCAGGTTGTGCATTCTTGGCTGGAAAACAGCATAAGTGATGTGGTGTCATGTTCAGTGCGTTACATCCTGAGCTGAGGTGGGTGATGCCCATGAGCCCCATATTGGTGAGATCAATTTTAACCCAATCAAAACATTGTCCAATTCTCTACCATATAAACACCATATTTTTCTTTGTAACTAACAAGCAATCTAGGAAGACACTTTAAGACCATCCAAATTTAATTTAAAAATTTCCCTTAGATTTAGTGTCCATTGGTGATGTTTGCCTGCACCAACTTTAATACGATGTTTACAAAATGATCATTTGCTACCTACAAGCACTCCTTCTACATTTTCCAGTCTGCATTTGGTGTTTTACATAAGCAAGAACTCAATGCTCTTTCCCACTAATCTGTATATCCTTATCTCTTTACTAGATAAATGGGTTATGGATTTTAATTTTTTCAAAGGTTTACAATTCATTACTATCCTTAATAATTTTAGTGTTCATGTTATCACAAATATGACCAGTGGGAGCCACAGAGGGTTGACTCCCATGTCTTATGACAAGTGCCACCATTTTTTGAGTACTTCCTTACATCTTAGAATAAGATAATCCAGGTTGTTCTTATAACCCACATTGCCCAAGTTCTGGAGTCAGCCATTTCTCTGAGGAGCCCTGGTGTTTTTGTAGTGGAGAATGGTATTAAAATCAAGATCTGGGTGCTAGATGTGCTCACTGCTGCTGGGGTGTCTTTGCCTCTAGTTCCTAGGGGACAGATTTGAATAATATATGCTTGCATATACACATATACATACACACACCTAAATACATGAACATACAGACATCTATATACCAGCATGCATGTATGCATATATCGGCATATACACATACATATACATACCTTAGAAATCAGATTTGTACCAGTGTTGCCAATTTCAATTCCTCCCCTCAGGATTCTTTTTTGCTTTTTCCCATATTTTTATGCCCCTTCTTCACAGTGAGAACCTTGGCTCTCAAGCACGTCAATATATCTATTCTCTTGTTCATTCCTATAATGTATCTCAAGTAGTTTCAGAATTGCTTACTACACGCTACTACAAAAAACAAACCTACAAAAATAGTTCAGGTTTTTCGTTCTTCCTTCTCCCATCCCATTCCTCCCAACACTTAGAGTCTATGGTAAAATACTGCAATTATACATTACTTTTTAGTATTTTCTCCTTAATTCCTTTAGGATTGTTATTTATTAGAAATATTAATCATTTCTTTCAGTTTGCTTTCAGTTTTAGGTTTTTTACCCTTTCCCACTCTTGTTGACCTAAATCTTTTTTTCTTTTTTTGAGGCCAAGTCTCAATCTGCGGCCAGGCAGAGGAGTGCAGTGGCGTGATCTCAGCTCACTGCAACCTCCACCTCCCGGGTTCAAGTGATTCTCCTGCCTCAGCCTCCTGAGTAGCCTGGACTGTAGGCGTGTGCCACCACACCTAGCTAATTTTTGTATTTTTAGTAGAGTCCAGGTTTCACTATGTTGCCCAGGATGGTCTCCATCTCTTGACCTCATGATCCTCCTGCCTCAGCCTCCCAAAGTGCTGGGATTACAGGCGTGAGCCACTGTGCCCAGCCTGTTGATTTAAATTTTAAATATAAAAAACATTAACATTTTCCTGAAGATCAAAACTATACAAAAAGGCGTAATCAGAGAAGAGTCTCTCCTTTCTGTATTGTTTTTTTTAACTTCATTCCTCTGCCTTTGTAGATAACCAAGCTCTTTGTAGTGGGCTGGATAATGGCCTCCCAAAAGATATGTGCGTTCGAATCCCTGGAAACTAAATGTTACCTTATATGGCAAAAAGGTCTTCTCAGCTGTGATTAACTTAAGGGTCTGCAGATAGGGAGATTACTGTAGATTATCAAAAGTGAAATCACAAGGGTTTTTATAAGACAGTCAAGAGGACAGTACACATACATGCAGAATATGAGAAGGCAATGTGGCAGAGGCAGAGGCTCCATCGATGCAGCCACAAGCCAAGGAATACTAGCAGCCACCAGAAGTTAGAGGAGGCAAGGAACAAATTTTTCCCGAGAACCTTTGGAGGAAGCTTTAGCCCTTCCAGAACCTCGATTTTGGTCAAGTGAAACTGATTTTAAATTTCTGGCCTCCACATCTTAAGAGAATAAATGTGCATTGTTTTAAGCCAAACAGTTGTGGTATTTTGTTACAGCAGCCACAGAAAATAAATACAATTGTCTGCTGGTTTATCTTCACATCAAGAGGAGACTGAGGGCTATCTAGTCCCTCAGTGTTCTAGTCCCCCACTATGAGCTCACTTCAGTATGTATTGGTGGAATGTTCAGTACCTGTGAGGAACTGCTCTATGCTGGGCTCATAAACATTTGTACAACATGGGTGTGTCTAGTTTTAGTGTACAAAGGACCTGGTGGTGTGGAGGAGGATGTTAACTCTGTGTGGGGGCTGGGAAACTGTGGGAGGGGAATCCAGGGAGAAATCACAGAGGAAGCAGTTATCCTGCCAAGCATGCTTTCTGCCTGCCTTCTGTACAGCTCAGCCCCGGTTTCTCTTCTTGCCCTGTCCCTAATGCGATCCTGCTTTCCTTCCTGCCACTACACCTGGGATTTGATGCAGACTTTCCCCCTAAGCTACCTATCTGAGATCCTCCAGAATCTCATTCTAGCCCAGCTGCCTCAGTGGTCATCTCCTCCTCTCTGTGTGACAGACTCCTGAGCCCCTTAGATCCTGCCACCACCCCGAAATCAGGGAGTGCCTGCACCAGACTCATCTGGGCCTCAGGGTGAGGCTTCTCGTGAGGAATTCTTTCCTCTTATCTGTACAGCGGTGGGCAGTTTGCAGTCTCTCTGCTCCCAGACCTTGCCTTTTACCTTTGATAGCATTGCATACTTTCTGACTTAAAGTGATTAGTATGTCTTAAGTTTGTGAGGTTTTTCATGTCTTCAAGAGGGTAAACTTTTTTGAACTTTTTGTTATATAAATTTCTAGCATGATACTTTGCACAGAGTAACCCTTTGAAAACAGTTTTTTATTTACTCAACAAACAATTCCTTGCTGGAGAAGCACAGTTCATGATCAAGTGAAGCGATGGCTGTATCCCCAGGTGGGCCCACGCCCTATCCCAGCTGTGTGGGGCAGAGCATGGCCCAGGCAGGATGAGGCAACATCTTTCAACTCACAGGAAAGCAAGTGAGAAAAACACATGCTGGGAATAAAGACTGAAAAACCAGAACTTTAGAGGCAAGGTTCACTGCATTTTTTTTTCAAAGAAAACTAGCAATGTAGTGATGACTGATGGATGTGCTGGTTTGGTATTTATGATCTCTGTTTAAAAACTGATTTGCCTCTCTGGCTGTCCGCTTCTGGGAGGGAGTCAAACCTATGACAGAAGAGTCTGCAGATGGGAATTTCTGACGTTTGAGCCTGAAATGAGTAACTACCTTCAGAATCTATGCCTACAAAACAAAGGGATAACCAACTCAGGAAAGGTGCTGCCACCCACATGGTCACTTACATGAGCTCATACCTGAAACAAGAGCTTCTTTCTGTTTTCTCCAAAGGGCATACCTCAGAAAGGGCATTGGGAATGGCAAACTAGAAGGGGAGAAAGAGATGAAAAGAACTGTATTTACTTGGCATGGGAGAGAGAGGCCTGAATATTTTAAATATGATGAAAATTTTCATTTTTTCAGAGTGAAAGCCAAATTTCCAAACTCATGTTTTGTTTCTGGGTTCTGGGAGAGGATGGGATACAGAGTGGGAAGCTATGCAACTGTCGTAATTTGGGAGAAAAGGAGTGAGGGAGCAACAGACCCAGCCTTAGAAAATGGTCTAAGTGCTGCTGTGCCCCCCACAGTATTTTATTTCTCAGCAAATGCCAATTATTTTCTCCAGATGCTCAGATAAAAAAACCTCGGAGTCATTCTTGACATTTCTCATACCCCATAGACAATCTATCTTAAAAATATGTCTGGAATGTAATCGCCACTCACTGATTTCACCACTATCACCCAGGGCCAGGCTGCCTTGATCTCTTGCCTGGGTTGTGCATTTTTAGCCTCTTTACTGTCTCTCTGCTTCTAACCTTGCTCCTTTACAGTCTATTAAGACAGTAGCCAGAGGATCCTTGTAAAAGATAAATCATCTTGTATCATTCTACTGCTTGAAGCTCTGCAATGGCTTCTTCCCATTTGACTCAGGATAAAAGTTAATTTTCTTTAGCAGTCCCCAAGGCCTCGATGACCTGCCCTCCATTACCTAGTCCTACTTACCTCCTGCTGTTCCTTCAACCACCAAGAATATTGCTGCTTTAGAGGCTTTGCTGTTCTTTTTGTCTGTGACACTATTCTCTTCCTTCAGACACTTTAATTATTTACTTCTCATGTCATGGCTCTATGGAGTTGCATATCACCTTATCGGTGGGGTATCTCTGGGCCACACTTTGTCACCAATCCCTTCCCTAGCGCCCCTCTTTCATTGCTTTATTTAACTCCAGAACACTTAGAATCTGGCATACTCCTTATTTGTTTTAATTGCCTGTTTCTCCTGTTAAATATAAGCTCCTTTAGAACTCCGAGTTTATTTATTTATCATCATGTCCCCAGTGCTTAAAAGATGCATGGCATGTTTTCAGTACTCAGTTAAATAATTGAGTAAATAATTCCCCATGAAAGTGATCAAGTTAGGGGTCTGTAAGTCTAAATCCTAGTAAGAAGAATTTACTCCTAAGGAATAAGGCAGAGAATTTCCTGTTAGTAAAAAATGTTCAATTAATAAAAACATGCTATTAAATACCAAAGAATCTTTTTCTTCAGGTCTTTAAAAGAAGGAATGATTACGTTTAAAGTTTCATGATCTATGTATGTTTTCCTTGTAAATCTGGATTCTTAGATTATGACGAGTCCAGACCAGAGGGTTGGGGATTGGGATCTCCATAATTCGGTAAAGTGGATTCAAATCTTTTTAAGTGTCAGTGACATTTTTGTTGATAAGTCTGGGAGGATCAAGATTGATGAGAAAACAGAGTACACTAAAGGTCATAATGTGTACATCACCTCTACAGCAGCTTAATGTTAAATCAAGGGTGAAGAGCACACTCATGGGGGGATGAGGGCTCTGTCCTCATCAGTCAGTATGGCTAAAAAGGGAATCCTAGTTCTGCTTATTTTTAAATTTTTCCACTTTCTGCAGAGTTTCAGATCACAGATATCTGGATCTAGAAAGTTAATCTGGATACAGTTTAGCAAAAAGTATTTTCTGTAGGTCCCACTGAATGGGACTTTCTGTACTCAAAGGAATGACTTTCTATACTCAAAGAACCCTCTATTTTTAAAATCTGAATTTCAGTATGGAAATTTTCAAACACACAATTAGAATATTGTAATGAGCCACCATGAACTCACAATCCAGCTTCAACAATTACCACATGCTGCCATTCTTAGAACCCACTTAAGACATCTACACTTTGCACTTAATATGACTTTGCATTTCTGTGTGAATAGTGGATGATTACATCCTGAATAAACAAAGACACCACAGCCGATTGAAAATCCAAGTGGCATAAACAAATAATTACCTCATTCGTTGTGACACATAGTCTTTCTTTATAAATAAACGACATACTAGGCATAGGTTCAGAGTCAAAGAACTACAGCTTAGTGGCTTGTTTTTCTGAGTACAAGAAGAGAAGGTGGAAAATGAATCAGATGAATTGGATGTGGGAGAAGGAGAGACTAAGATACTTACAAAAATCACTGCAGTTTTACATGAATGGATTATTTATGGTAACAAATGTATAAAATGTGTCCTTTTCTAAGAGAAAAATGTGGGTTTGTAAATAGGAACTAAAACATGTACAGGATTTAAGAAGTTGTTCTGGATGGTTTTGGACCAGAACATACTTTGTGTAACTCCCAGCAGTGGGCTGAACAGCGTGCATGGTTCCTTAAACATCAGAGAACATGTGTAAGTCAAAGGTCAAAGATAGTGTGGTTGCCCCTAGAGAGCTGCTTTTGAAGAGCAGATCTTGGAGCAATTGGCTTTTGTTTGTATTTGGTTTGCTCCACTTAGCATTTTTAAAAGGAACAATCTTACGGAAGTATAGTAACTTGTGATGTATGTATAGAATTTATTTTCTCCTAAATAAGGCGAGGTTGTTGAATAGCTTTTCAGCATTTCCAGGCTTAGATAGCTAAAGAATAACTTTATTACTCTGTGACAATCAGCCAAGTTTTAATAAGGGCTTATATTATTATAAATTGGCAATAAAGGGAGATATATTTTCAGATAATCAGAAAGATATGATATTCATTTTATTAAGTCCTAATAGTTTGCACAGTACATGTATTATAAGATGTCACTTATATGATTAAGCAGTGATTTTTTTTTTCTTTTTCTTTTTTTTTCCCTTTTCTTTCTTTCTTTCTTTCTTTATTTTTTTATTGCATTTTAGGTTTTGGGGTACATGTGAAAAACATGCAAGGTTGTTGCATAGGTGCATACGTGGCAGTGTGATTCGCTGCCTTCCTCCCCTTCACCTATATCTGGCATTTCTCCCCATGCTATCCCTCCCCAACTACCCACCCCCTACTGTCCCCCCTACTCCCCCCAACAGACCCCAGTGTATAGTGCTTCCCTCCCTGTGTCCATGTGTTCTCATTGTTCAACACCCTCCTATGAGTGAGAACATGCGGTGTTTGATTTTGTGTTCTTGTGTCAGTTTGCTGAGAATGATGGTTTCCAGGTTCATCCATGTCCCTACAAAGGACGCAAACTCATCGTTTTTGATGGCTGCATAATATTCCACGGTGTATATGTGCCACATTTTTCCTGTCCAGTCTATCATCGATGGGCATTTGGGTTGGTTCCAGGTTTTTGCTATTGTAAACTGTGCTGCAATGAACATTCGTGTGCATGTGTCCTTATAGTAGAATGATCTATAATCCTTTGGATATATACCCAGTAATGGGATTGCTGGGTCAAATGGAATTTCTATTTCTAGGTCCTTGAGGAATCGCCACACTGTCTTCCACAATGGTTGAACTAGTTTACACTCCCACCAACAGTGTAAAAGCGTTCCTATTTCTCCACATCCTCTCCAGCATCTGTTGTCTCCAGATTTTTTAATGATCGCCATTCTAACTGGCGTGAGATGGTATCTCAATGTAGTTTTGATTTGCATTTCTCTAATGACCAGTGATGATGAGCATTTTTTCATATGCTTGTTGGCCTCATGCATGTCTTCTTTTGTAAAGTATCTGTTCATATCCTTTGCCCATTTTTGAATGGGCTTGTTTGTTTTTTTCTTGTAAATCTTTTTTAGCTCGTTGTAAATTCTGGATATCAGCCCTTTGTCAGACGGGTAGGCTGCAAAAATTTTTTCCCATTCTGTTGGTTGCCGATTCACTCTATTGACTGTTTCTTTTGCCATGCAGAAGCTGTGGAGTTTGATTAGGTCCCATTTGTCTATTTTGGCTTTTGTTACCAATGCTTTTGGTGTTTTGGTCATAAAGTCCTTGCCTACGCCTATGTCCTGAATGGTTTTGCCTAGGTTTCCTTCTAGTGTTTTTATGGTGTTAGGTCTTATGTTTAAGTCTTTAATCCATCTGGAGTCAATTTTAGTGTAAGGTGTCAGGAAGGGGTCCAGTTTCTGCTTTCTGCATATGGCTAGCCAGTTTTCCCAACACCACTTATTGAACAGGGAATCCTTTCCCCATTGCTTGTTTTTGTCAGGTTTGTCAAAGATCGGGTGTTTGTAGATATGTTGTGTCGCCTCCGACGCCTCTGTTCTGTTCCATTGGTCTATATCTCTGTTTTGGTACCAGTACCATGCTGTTTTGATTAATGTAGACTTGTAGTAGAGTTTGATGTCCGGTAGTGCGATGCCTCCCGCTTTGTTCTTTTTGCTTAGAATTGACTTGGCTATGTGGGCTCTCTTTTGGTTCCATATGAAGTTTAAGGTGTTTTTTTCCAGTTCTGTGAAGAAGGTCATTGGTAGCTTGATGGGGATAGCGTTGAATCTGTAAATTACTTTGGGCAGTATGGCCATTTTCACGATATTAATTCTTCCTAACCATGAACATGGAATGTTTCTCCATCTGTTTGTGTCCTCTCTTATTACGTTGAGCAGTGGTTTGTAGTTCTCCTTGAAGAGGTCCTTTACGTTCCTTGTTAGTTGTATTCCTAGGTATTTTATTCTCTTTGTAGCAATTGTGAATGGCAGTTCATTCTTAATTTGCTTCTCTTTAAGTCTGTTATTGGTGTATAGGAATGCTTGTGATTTTTACACATTGATTTTGTATCCTGAGACTTTGCTAAAGTTGCTTATCAGTTTCAGGAGATTTTGGGCTGAGATGATGGGGTCTTCTAGATATACAATCATGTCGTCTGCAAATAGAGACAATTTGACTTCCTCCTTTCCTATTTGAATACCCTTGATTTCTTTTTCTTGCCTGATTGCTCTGGCTAGAACTTCCAGTACTATATTGAATAGGAGTGGTGAGAGAGGGCATCCTTGTCTAGTGCCAGATTTCAAAGGGAATGCTTCTAGTTTTTGCCCATTCAGTATGATATTGGCTGTCAGTTTGTGATAAATAGCTTTTATTATTTTGAGATACGTCCCATCGATACCTAGTTTATTGAGAGTTTTTAGCATAAAGGGCTGCTGAATTTTGTCGAAGGCCTTCTCTGCATCAATTGAGATAATCATGTGGTTTTTGTCTTTGGTTCTGTTTATGTGGTGAATTACATTTATAGACTTGCGTATATTGAACCAGCCTTGCATCCCCGGGATGAATCCTACTTGATCATGGTGGATAAGCTTTTTGATGTGCTGTTGCAATCGGTTTGCCAGTATTTTATTGAAGATTTTTGCATCTATGTTCATCATGGATATTGGCCTGTGGTTTTCTTTTCTTGTTGAGTCTCTGCCAGGTTTTGGTATCAGGATGATGTTGGTCTCATAAAATGATTTGGGTAGGATTCCCTCTTTTTGGATTATATGGAATAGTTTCAGTAGGAATGGTACCAGTTCCTCTTCTATGTCTGGTAGAATTCGGCTGTGAACCCATCTGGACCTGGGCTTTTTTTGGGTGGTAGGCTCTTAATTGCTGCCTCGACTTCAGACCTTGTTATTGGTCTATTCAGGGTTTCGACTTCTTCCTGGTTTAGGCTTGGGAGAAGGCAACTGTCCAGGAATTTATCCATTTCTTCCAGGTTTTCTAGTTTATGTGCATAGAGTTGTTTGTAATAATCTCTGATGATGGTTTGAATTTCTGTGGAATCTGTGGTGATATCCCCTTTATTATTTTTTATTGCATCTATTTGTTTATTCTGTCTTTTCTTTTTTATTAGTCTGGCTAGTGGTCTGTCTATTTTGTTGATCTTTTCAAAAAACCAGCTCCTGGATTTATTGATTTTTTGAAGGGTTTTTCGTGTCTCTATCTCCTTCAATTCTGCTTTGATCTTAGTTATTTCTTGTCTTCTGCTAGGTTTTGAGTTTTTTTGATCTTGCTCCTCTAGCTCTTTCAATTTTGATGATAGGGTGTCAATTTTAGATCTCTCCTTTCCTCTTATGTGTGCACTTATTGCTATATATTTTCCTCTAGAGACTGCTTTAAATGTGTCCCAGAGATTCTGGTATGTGGTGTCTTCGTTCTCATTGGTTTCGAAGAACATCTTTATTTCTGCCTTCATTTCAGTGTTTATCCAGTCAACATTCAGGAGAAAGTTGTTCATTTTCCATGAGGCTGTGAGGTTCTGGGTTGGCTTCTGAATTCTGAGTTCTAACTTGATTGCACTGTGGTCTGAGAGACTGTTTGTTATGGTTTCCGTTCTTTTGCATTTGCTGAGGAGTGATTTACTTCCAATTATGTGGTCAATTTTAGAGTAGGTGTGATGTGGTGCTGAGAAGAATGTATATTCTGTGGATTTGGGGTAGACAGTTCTCTATATGTCTATTAGGTTTGCTTGTTCCAGGTCTGAGTTCAAATCCTGGATATCCTTGTTAATTTTCTGTCTCGTTGATCTAATATTGACAATGGTGTGTTGAAGTCTCCCACTATTATTGTGTGGGAGTCTAGGTCTCTTTGTAAGTCTTTAAGAACTTGCCTTATGTATCTGGGTGCTCCTGTATTAGGTGCATATATATTTAGGATCGTTAGCTCTTCTTGCTGCATTGATCCTTTTACCATTATGTAATGTCCTTCTTTGTCTCTTTTGATCTTTGTTGCTTTAAAGTCTATTTTATCAGAGATGAGAATTGCAACTCCTGCTTTTTTTTGCTCTTCATTTGCTTGGTAAATCTTCCTCCATCCCTTTATTTTGAGCCTTTGTGTATCCTTGCATGTGAGGTGGGTTTCCTGGATATAGCACACTGATGGGTTTTGGCTTTTTATCCAATTTGCCAGTCTGTGTCTTTTGATTGGGGCATTTAGTCCGTTTACATTTAGGGTTAATATTGTTAAGTGTGAATTCCATCCTGTCATTTTGATGCTAGCTGGCTGTTTTTCCCATTGGTTGCTGCAGATTCTTCATTGTGTTGATGCTCTTTACCATTTCGTGTGTTTTTGGAGTGGCTGGTACTGGTTGTTCTTTTCTATGTGTAGTGCCTCCTTCAGGAGCTCTTGTAAAGCTGGTCTGGTGGTGATGAAATCTCTGAGTACTTGCGTGTTCTCAAAGGATTTTATTTTTCCTTCACTTATGAAGCTTAGTTTGGCTGGATATGAAATTCTGGGTTGAAAGTTCTTTTCTTTAAGGATGTTGAATATTGGCCCCACTCTCTTCTGGCCTGTAGGGTTTCTGCTGAGAGATCTGCTGTGAGTCTGATGGGCTTCCCTTTATGGGTGACCCGACCTTTCTCTCTGGCCGCCCTTAGTATTTTCTCCTTCATTTCGACCCTGGTGAATCTGATGATTATGTGCCTTGGGGTTACTCTTCTAGAGGAATATCTTTGTGGTGTTCTCTGTATTTCCTGGACTTGAATATTGGCCTGCCTTGCTAGGTTGGGGAAGTTTTCCTGGATAATATCCTGAAGAGTATTTTCCAGCTTGGATGCATTCTCTTCGTCACATTCAGGTACACCTATCAAACGTAGATTAGGTCTTTTCACATAGTCCCATAATTCTTGTTGACTTTGTTCATTCCTTTTTACCCTGTTTTCTCTAATCTTGCCTTCTCGTTTTATTTCATTAAGTTGATCTTTGACCTCTGATATCCTTTCTTCTGCTTGGTCCATTCGGCTGTTGAAACTTGTGCATGCTTCGCGAAGTTCTCGTGTTGTGTTTTTCAGCTCCATCAATTCACTCATATTCCTCTCTAAGTTGTCCATTCTCGTTAGCATTTCGTCAAGTCTTTTTTCAAGGTTCTTGATTTCTTTGCATTGGGTTAGAACATGTTCTTTTAGTTCACGGAAGTTTCTTATTATCCATTTTCTGAAAGCTGATTCTGTCATTTTATCACACTCATTCTCCCTCCAGTCTTGTTCCCTTGCTCTTGAGGAGTTGTGCTCCCTTGTAGGAGGAGAGGTGTTCTGGTTTTGGGTGTTTTCATCCTTTTTGCACTGGTTTCTTCCCATCTTTGTGGATTTATCCACCTATCGACTTTGTAGTTGCTGTCTTTCTGGTTTTGGTAATTTTAAGTCTGCAGGAGCTGAACTCATAAACCCCCTTTTCTTCCCCTCAGGTGTTCTGTCCCAGGGAGTTAGGGCTTTATGATTTCCCACTGTCTTGCTATCATTTTCCCTGCCCACAAGGTGGCAGCCTTGTCACACTCAGCCTGCAGAGGCTTCGCTGAGCTGCTGTGGGCTCCGCCCAGCTTTGGTGTGAACTTCCCTGCAGTCCTGTTTATATGGGTGTAGTTAGAACTGCTTCTGCTATGTTGGCCCTCCCCTGTAGTGACGGAGTCTCTGTAGTGGTGGGTTACCTTGGTTACGGCAAATTGCCCTGGGAACTGCAGGGTGTTTCCCAATGGGGGACACCCCTCCCCCACTGAGCTGGACAGTCCCGGGTTCAGCCGTGCTTCCCATGGTGCCCTCTTTGCCCAGGAATCCCTTGGCTTGACTCCCTGCCTCAGCTCCCCTTGCTGGGCCAGAGGGGACCCAGTCTTGTTTACTCTGCACAAGGAGCTGCTGTCCACTGCCCCACGTGTTCTCTGAGCGGCCGCTCCGTTCTAACCAGCGACACTGGCAACCCATGGAGCTCCTCCGTCTTTGAATCTCCTGGTCTGTGGGCAGTAAAAATCTGCTGCCCTGTGAGCCACTGCGTCAGCCGAAGCAGCGGCTCTGAGATTCGTGGTGCGCCCTTGCCGAGGAATCTCCTGCTTGACTACTTCCTGCTTCAGCTCCCCTTGCTGGCTCAGAGGGGACTCAGTCTTTCTCACTCTGCTCAATGAGCTGCTACCCCCTGCCCCAGGGTGTAGGCCGAGCGGCCACGCTGGTCAGACCAGTGGCGCTGGTGACCCGTGGGGCTCCTCCTCCTGTGAATTTCCTGGTCTGTGGGCAGTAAAAATACGTCTGGAAATGCGGCGTCCACTCACCCTCTGCGCCTTCTCTCGGAGCTGCAATCCCAACTTCCTCCTAATTGGCCATCTTGGATCGATATCTTTTTTCCCTTTTCTTGAGACAGAGTCTACTTCTGTAACCTAGGCTGGAGTGCAGCGGCCCCATCACTGTTCACTGTAGCCTCAACTTCCTGGGCTCAAGTGATCCTCCTACCCCAGGACCCACTATTCCCCACCCCCAGACTAGAGTGCCACAATGCCACAAAGCCAGGCTAATATTTTGTTTATTGTAGACACAGAATCTTTCTATGTTGCCCAGGTTGGTCGTGAACTTCCAGGCTCAAGCTGTCCTCCTGGCTTGGCCTCCTAAAGTGCTGGGATTATATGTGTGAGCCACCATGCCTGGCTGCGATTATTTTTTTTACTTGTAAAAAGTTCAAGGCCAAAGAGGAAAACATGTATCATAAAATATTCACATCTAACTATTTGTAAGATTTTTTTTAGTAGAGAAGAAAATATGCACTAAGACATAATTCATCCATTATAATGGAAGCATATGAAGCTGTGGTGAATAAGGGAAATACATTAACAAAGGCTGAAATGTTAATCAAACAGTATATTATATCTCAGTAAGATTTTTAAGCTACAAAACTATGAGGATCTCTATAATTGCAAGAAATTTCTCAGAATTATATTGTAAAAGGTTCTAATGGAACAAAAGTCCACTAAAAATACCTCAGTGTTAAAATTCTGGGCTCTAAGTAATTCTGAATTAATTCCTTTGTTGAGGGGGTGTGGTGGGAGTAGCACAGAATAATTTTCTTTTTAAAATTGTTTGTAAAATAAAAATAAGAGAAAGGAGGGAGGCAGGAGACATTTCTGGTAACAAATGTAGGCTTAGCACTTGAAGGAAATGCATTTTTTTGAGCACCTGTTTAGTATCTTGGCCTGGGATAGGTGAACTTTTCTTTTAAAATCTGTTTTGCATTCATGTTATTAAAGGACATTAAATGCTGATTCATCTAGAAGATATTTTTAGCCATATTGACACTTACCTTCTCACCTTGACATACGTAGCATATTTTCTGGAAGTGTGAAAATAAAAAAGCACATTTTCTGCTGCATACGAAAGTACAATGCAATGTGATGTAATTCATGTCCCTGAGATAGTGTGAGGTACCAAAGGCAAGCAAGCCACAGTGTAAGCCTCTGGGGAGAATATTATTACATAAGGGGGGTTCTTTATGTCCAGGAAAGTGATAGTGAGGAATAATACTTTTTCTGGTCCGATTATGTCTTACCAGTCATTGTCTGCCTCTACAGATGCCATGATATTTTTACCCTGCATTACTTCAGAGATTTTCCAGTGGGGAATTGAAGTTTAGTAATAATATAGTTTGCCTCTGTGTTCCCACCCAGATCTCACTTTGAATTGCAATAATCTCCACATGTAAAGGGTGGGACCAGGTAGAGATAATTGAATCATGGGGGAAGATTCCCCCGTGCTCATGTTCTCCTGAGACTGAGTCAGTTCTTACAAGATCCAATGGTGTTACAAGGGGCTTCCGCCTTCATTCAGCCCTCATTCTCCCTCCTGCTGCCCTGTGAAGAGGTGCCTTCTGCCATGATTGTAAGTGTCCTGAGGCCTCCCAAGTTATGCAAAACTGTGAGTCAATTAAACCTCTTTTCTTTATGAATTACCGAGTCTCAGGTATTTCTTTATAGCAGCATGGGAATGGACTAATACAGAAAATTGGTATAGCAGAGAGTGGGATGCTGCTATTCAGATATCCAAAAATATGAAGTGACTTTGGAACTGGGTAACAAGCAAAGATTGGAACAGTTTAGAGGTCTCAGAGGAAGATAGGACGATGTGAGAAAGTTTGGAATTTCCCAGAGACTTGTTGAATGGTTTTGACCAAAATGCTGATAGTGTTATGGACAATGAAGTACAGGATAAGCTGGTCTCATACGGATATGAGAAACTTGTTGGGAACTGGAAAAAAGGTGACTCTTGCTATGCTTTAGCAAAGAGACTCGTGGCATTTTGACCCTGCCCTAAAGAACTATGGAACTTTCAACTTAAGAGAGATGATTTAAGGTATCTCAAATCATCTTTCTAAGCAGCAAAGCTTTTCAAATGTGGCTTGAGTGCTCTTAAAAGCATTTAGTTTTTATGCATTCACAAAGTGACTATTTGGAATTGGAAGTTATGTTTAAAAGGGAAGCAGAGCATAAAAGTTTAAAAATTTGCAGCCTGATGATGTGATGATGAAGAAAAATTCATTTTCTGAGGAGAAATTCAAGCCAGCTGCAGAAATTTGCATGTTATGAGGAGCCAAATGTTAATGACCAAGACAATGGGAAAAATGTCTTCAGGGCATATCAGAGGTCTTCATGGCAGTCCCTACCACCACAGACGCAGAAGAATAGGAGAAAAAAATAGTTTCATGGGCTACATAAACTATCAAGTTAATGTAGCTTAATATCTAAAGCAAGACACTGAAAATGTCTAGATGGGTGATTACCCCATAAACACATAGGTTTGGTCCTAGCCTTTCTATTAGCTCTCAGTGAGATTACACATGCAAGCATCCACAGCCCTGTGAAAATGCCCTCTAGATTATCAGAACATGAGGAGCGAGTATCAAGCACGCATACATGCAGCTCAAAACACTTTGCTTAGCCACGCCCCCACGGGAAACAGCAGTGACAAACTTTTAGCAATGAATGAAAGTTTAACTAAGTTACACTGACTATTAGAGTTG
This sequence comes from Aotus nancymaae, assembly GCF_030222135.1. Taxonomy (NCBI): domain Eukaryota; kingdom Metazoa; phylum Chordata; class Mammalia; order Primates; family Aotidae; genus Aotus; species Aotus nancymaae. The sequence goes on from NW_026988454.1 coordinate 79,798,472, forward strand.
GTCAATTTCTTGCCAGCCACCGTGGCCATATGATTGACTCAAGTTAATAGAGCCCGGCATAAAGAGTGTTTAAGATTTTATTCCCAATAAAGCTAACCTATAACTAAGTTGTAGAAAACCCCAGTTATGGTAAAATATCCTACAAAAGTGGCTTTAGTACCCTGAATACACTATGGCTAAGGTACAAACTGGGATTAGATACCCCACTATGCTTAGCCCTAAACTTCAATAACTTAACCAAAAAAATTATTCGTCAGAACACTACAAGCAATAGCTTGAAACTCAAAGGACCTGGCGGTACTTTACATGCGTCTAGAGGAGCTGTTCTATAATCGATATATCCCAGTAAACCTTACCACCTCTTGCCCTCAGCCTGTATACCGCCATCTTCAGCAGACTCCTTAAAGATCGTAAAGTAAGCAGAAGTATCATCATAAAAACGTTAGATCAAGGTGCAGCCAATGAAGTGGGAAGAAATGGGCTACATTTTTCAAATTAGAAAAACTACACGATAGCCTTTATGAAATCTAGAGGGCTAAGGTGGATTTAGCAGTAAATCAAGAATAGAGAGCTTGATTGAAACAAGGCCATTAAGCACGCACACACCACCCGTCACCCTCCTCAAACATCACGTAAAAGTACATTAACAATAAGCCACTACATACTGATACAGAGGGGATAAGTTGTAACATGGTAAGTGTACTGGAAAGTGCGCTTGGACGAATCAAAGTGTAGCTTAAACTAAAGCATCCGGCTTACACCCGGAAGATCTCACCAACAGATGATCACTTTGAGCTAACTCTAGCCCAAACCCCGTACAACTATACTACTTAAATACAATAACTAAATCATTTACCTATTACAAAAGTATAGGTATTAGAAATTATACTTTAGGCGCAATAGATATAGTACCGTAAGGGAAAGACAAAAACCTAATAAAGCATAAAAAAGCAAAGACAAAACTTTCTACCTTCTGCATAATGAATTAACTAGAAATAGCTTTATATAGAGAACTTCATCAATGCCCCCCAAAACCAAGTGAGCTACCCAAGGATAGCTAAAAGAGCACAGCCATCTATGTGGCAAAATAGTGGGAAAATCTATGGGTAGTGGCGACGAACCTACCGAGCCTGGTGATAGCTGGTTGTCCAAGACAGAATCTTGGTTCAACCTTAAATTTACTTACAGGACCATTTAATCCTCCTGTAAATTTAATTGTTAGTCTAAAGAGGGACAACTCTTTAGACCCTAGGAAATAACCTTTTATAGAGAGTAAAATATTCCACTACCATAGTTGGCCTAAAAGCAGCCATCAATTAAGAAAGCGTTTAAGCTCAATACTTAATTACTCTTAATTCTATTCATTCTACTGAACTCCTAAAACACATTGGACTAATCTATTACTTAATAGAAGCAATAATGTTAGTATAAGTAACATGAAACTATTCTCCCCGCATAAGCTTATCTCAGACCGAAACAACTACTGTTAGTTAACAGCCTAGTCATTACATACTACAGCTTAATTTACCCATTAACTAAACTGTTAACCCAACACAGGCATACATCCAGGAAAGATTAAAAAAAGTAAAAGGAATTTGGCAAACTTTACCCCCGCCTGTTTACCAAAAACATCACCTCTAGCATTATCAGTATTAGAAGCACTGCCTGACCAGTGACACATGTTTAATGGCCGCGGTACCCTGACTGTGCAAAGGTAGCATAATCACTTGTTCTCTAAATAGGGACTTTTATGAATGGCCACATGAGGGTTTAACTGTCTCTTACTTTTAATCAGTGAAATTGACCTATCCGTGAAGGTGGATATACCTAAATAAGATGAGAAGACCCTATGGAGCTTCAATTTAATAATACAAACTAATACTTTAAAAACCCACAGGCGCTAACCTACTGTCAATGTATTATAAATTTTGGTTGAAGTGACCTTGGAGTACAGCACTGCCCCCGAAAGACACATACCAAGACCTCACTAGTCTAAGTAAATCTACACTTATTGACCTAATAACTTGATCAACGGACTAAGTTACCCTAGGGATAATAGCGCAATCCTGTTTTAGAGTCCATATCAACAATAGGGTTTACAACCTTGATGTTGGATCAAGACATCCTAATGGTGCAGCCACTATTAAGGCTTTGTTTGTTCAACAATTAAAGTCTTACGTGATCTGAGTTCAGACCAGGTCAGTTTCTATCTATTAAATATTCCTCCCAGTACGAAAGGACAAGAGAAATAGGGCCTACTTCACAAAGTGCCCTCACAAATCAGATGACTATTATCTCAATCTTACAAGTTACTACTCTTACCCAAGAACAGGGCTCGTTAAGATGGCAGAGCCTGGTAATTGCATAAAACTTAAAACTTTATGATCAGAGTTTCAATTCCTCTTCTTCACAACGTGTTTATAGTTAATTTATTCCTACTAGTTATTCCTGCCCCAATTGCTTTAGCATTCTTAACACTCATAGAACGAAAAATCTTAGGCTATATGCAATTACGTAAAGGTCCTAACATTGTAGGCCCCCACGGAACACTCCAACCAATTGCCGATGCAATAAAACTTTTTACAAAAGAACCCCTACTACCCACCACATCTACCACAACCCTATAGGTAACTGCCCCAACCCTAGCCCTCTCCATTGCCCTCCTTCTATGAACCCCCCTCCCCATACCATATCCCCTAATTAACTTCAACCTAGGCCTCCTATTTGTACTAGCAACATCAAGTCTAGCTGTTCACTCAATCCTATGATCTGGATGAGCATCCAACTCAAACTATGCATTAATAGGTGCATTACGAGCTGTAGCTCAGACAATCTCATATGAAGTTACTCTGGCTACTATTCTACTGTCAACCCTACTAATAAGTGGTTCGTTTAACTTACACTCACTCATTACAACACAAGAACACTCTTGACTCCTACTACCATCATGACCCCTAGCCATAATATGATTTATCTCCACATTAGCAGAAACTAACCGACCCCCCTTTGATCTAACAGAAGGCGAATCAGAACTAGTTTCAGGATTTAATATTGAATATGCTGCAGGCTCATTTGCTCTATTCTTCGTAGTAGAATATATAAATATTATTATAATAAATGCCCTAACTGCTACTATCTTTCTAGCAGCACCTTACAACACAACTATATCAGAATTCTACACAATAAATTTTATAACCAAAACCCTTCTATTAACTACCCTATTTTTGTGAATTCAAACAGCATACCCTCGATTTTGCGATGACCAACTAATACATCTCCTATGAAAAAACTTTTTGCCACTTACACTAGCACTATGCATATGATATATTTCAATACCTATCCTAATATCTGGTATTCCACCCCAAACATAAGAAACATGAGGCCCAACCCCTTGCTCTTTTGGGCAGTCTGGGGACTTGGTGTCCTAGATCCCAGCTGTGGCTAAAATGGGGCCAGCATACAGTTTAGACCATTGCTTCAGAGGGTGCAAACCCCAAGCCTTGGTAGATTACACATCATGTTGGGCCTGCAGGTGCAAAGAAGTCATGAACTGAGCTTTGGAAACTTTCACCTAGATGTCAGAGAATGTATGGAAATGCATGAATGTCCAGGCAGAAATTTGATGCAGGGGTGGAGGCTTCATGGAGAATCTCTATTAGGGCAGAGTGCAAGGAAAATGAGGTTGGAGCCCCGACACAGAGTCCCCACTGGGACACTGCCTAGTGGAGCTGTGAGAAAAGGGCCACCGTCCTCCAGGTCTCAGAATGGTAGATTCTCCTACAGGTAGCATCATGTGCCCGGAAAAGCCACAGACACTCTGCACCAGCCTGTGAAAGCAGCTGTGAAGGAGGTTGTACCCTGCAAAGCCACAAAGGTGGAGCTGCTCTAGACCATGGGAACCCACCTCTTGTATCATCGTGACCTGGATGTGAGACATGGAGTCAAAGGATATCATTTTGGTACCCTAAGATTTAATGACTGCCCTATTGTTTTTCATACCTGCATGGGGCCTGTAGCCCCTTTGTTTTGGCCAATTTCTTCCATTTGGAATGGGTGTATTTAACCAATGCCTGTACCCTCACTGTATCTATGAAGTAACTGACTTGCTTTTGATTTTACACGCTCATAGGTGGAAGGAAATTACTTTGTCTCAGATGAGACTTTGGACTTGGACTTTTGGATTAATGCTGGAATGAGTTAAGACTTTGGGGGACAGTTGGGAGGGTGTGACTGTGTTTTGAAATGCGAGGACATGAGATTTGGGAGGAGCCGGGGTGGAATGATATGGTTTAGCTCTGTGTCCCCACCCAAATCTTACCTTGAATTGTAATAATTCTCACATGTCAAGGGTGAGACCAGGTGGAGATAAGTGAAACACAGGAGCAGTTTCCCCCATGCTGTTCTCATGATAGTGAGTTAGTTCTCATGAGATCTGATAGTTTCACAAGGGGCTTCCCCCTTCTCTTGTCACTCACTCTCCTGTTGCCCTTGAAGAGGTGCCTTCTGCCATGATTGTAAGTTTCATGAGGACTTCCCAGCCGTTAGAAACTGTGAGTCAATGAAGCCTCTTTTCTCTATAAACTACCCAGTCTCTAATATTTCTTCATAGCAGTGTGAAAATGGAATAATACAAGTAATGAGGCTTATAATCCTTCCAGCAACACAGTTTTTTGACATGGGGAGTCTAGACTTACAGTTTGTAGGCATGTGGTACTGTAGAAAACTTACTGGGCTGCAGTGAGCACATCTGGATTCTAGCATTTTCTCTGCAACTTATTTTGATCTTGGGTGTAATTTGATTACATTAGATTAAAGTATTAAAAAATTTTCTTTATTTTATATGACATTTGAGACCCCTCCCCAACAGAATTTTCTCGACTACATTTTTCTTTGTTCTTCACCCCACACCCCTCACTTTTTGTCATGCCATCTGAATCTCACTACTTAGAGCCTTAATGAAAGGTTGTTAAGGGCTTTTAAATGACTTTTGGCTGCAGACCCAGGTTGTCTAATTCTGCTGTCTAAATACCTCTTCTTCCTATGAATTTCTCAAGGAAAATTATAAAAGGAAACTACTTTAAAAAAATTATCAAAGATGCTAATTTCCCAAACTCTTATGTGGTACTTTTAGGTTTCCTGGACAGGTTACATCACTTAAATCTGAGTCTTTTTCTCCACTTAAACCCAACCCCCTCCACTTAGGTCCAACTAAGTACCTGAATATGAAACAATTAAAGTACCTAAGTGCTCCTGAGAAAAAGGGAAGAGAGTGAAAGCAAAATGGATTGGGTTTCTTATTTGTGGAATTCAGCATTAACTCAGTTTAAATAGTCAGGATAGTTTCTGAACACATACAACCTGCTCACTAGTAAACACAGTTCAATCAGTGTTCCAAAATCTGACCCCACTGGATTAGAGTTCCTTTCTCTTGGAGAAGGTGAATGTGGTTCAGATATCCTTGCACACTTTATCACAAATCCTGCTGAAATCTTGTGAAGTGTCATCAAATAGAATTGTACTAACATATAATCAGAAGTCTGTGTGGTCAAGTAAGCTCTTATCAGACCAATTGTCCCATAGAAAACAACTGTAAACTCTGGGAAAAAAACGTCAACCACATGAAAGCACTGGAAAAGAAACATAGATTCTGGAGGGAAGTTAGCATTTGAACAAAGGGTATGATACAGTGAGAGTTTCCTGAATTTTTTGAATTTTAGATTGGGGGCAGACTCCAGCCAGTGCTGCATGAGATGAATGAAACTCTTATAGAAAATTCGCAGTCCTGTTGCCCAGAAGATGAGTTTCAAGACAACTAAAGCCATTCAAAAGTGAGAGTAGAATTGCAGAAAGGAGAGAAGCAGAGGAAGGAAACACAAATTCTGTGTATAAACGCTACCCAAATCTCAGGCTAACCCGTGAGTTACACATGTGCATGGTAAACTGCAGACAGCCTACTTAAGGATTAAAAAACTGAACTAAGATTTGAGCTGCTTCTTAAGTGACAGAATTTACAGTTTTTGTTCAGCCAAGTTAATTGAACTTCTAAATAAAACACTCAACATAGGACTATAACAGATTTCAGAGCCTCTACAATTTAATATTCATGTCAGTCTGCAATTCAGAAGTTCTTGACAAACAAAGACCAAAAATAAAAAATAAAAATAAAAACTGCTGTGACTTATTCTCAAAAGATGATAATCAACGGAAACTGACTCTGATGTTGATAATAACAAACAAGGATTTTGAAGTAGCTATTATAAACATGCTCAGTGACATAATGGAACATATGTTTGAAATGAATGAAGAAGTAGAGATTTTCAGCAGAGAAAAATTTTAAGAAAGAATCAAATAAAAATTCCAAAACTGAAATAGACACCTTCAGAATAAAAATTACTTGGATAGGCTTAACAGTGAAATGGAGATGTCATAAAAGTTAGTTAATTCAAAGATAAATTAGTAGAAAGACCAGTGTTGTATACACCTGCTGGCTTAAATAATTTGTTAAAAGTTTGTATTTCTAAACCATGACTTAAAAATATACAAATATTAGCTTTACTGCTTTAACATTTTTTTTTTTTATTGAGACAGGGTTTCACTGTGGCATTGAGGCTGGAGTACAGTGGTGCGATCTTGGCTTACTCTAACCTCTGCCTCCCAGGTTTACATCACTGCTTTAACTTGAGAATATGCCCTGTAATTCATTTGTAAAGATAACAATAGTGATCAAAAGAAACTTAATGTGGTCATTATATGCCAGTTAACAAATATGGCAACTGGAGGTTGGTTTCTACTTCTCTTTATTGTAAAATAATTTGAATTCTTTTTGGATTTTAATAATTAACTTCTTTAATTGCTATGAGATATTAATAAAATCAAAGTATTTTTCAAAATTAAAATTTCTTATAATACTTAATTTTTATCTCTTTGAGCTTTTTATGGTAATGGTAATGAATACCCACGTAATAATAATAGCTTAACTTTATTGAGCACTTTTGTGCCTGGCACTTGCTTAGAATTTATGTCATATACTCTTAAAAACAATCTTAAGAAATAGGTATCACTTTAATGTCATTTTTAGAGATGAAGAAATCGAGGTTTTGTAATGTTACTTATACTCATATTACATAGCTTGTGAATGGCAATGTCAAGATACAAACCCAGGCTCTTTGAAGCCGAAGACCATGTGCTGAATCTTTATTTCACACTGCTTCCCAAGGTTTTATTAATTTGGTAATCAGAGCAATAAGTAGACTCCACATCATTCAATGCATATGAATTAATGTAATATGTCCTTAGTTGTAAATAATTTTAACATTTGCCAGTTATTGAAACTTAATCTGTTCAAGTACCTTCCCCAAACTAGACATTTAATGAAGTGTAGCTGATGACTATAAAAAGTATTTGTTTTCATAACATTTATACACTGTTTTAAGTGTGAACTCTGCTTAGGATAATTAAATTTTTAAAACTTTTAAGTTTATTTTTAAAAATTAGTTTTAAGGGATACATAATTGTATATATTTATGGGGTACAGAATGATAGAGTAATAAACATACAAAATGTGTAATAATCAAATCAGGTTAATTGGCATATCCACAACCTAAAACATTTATCATTTCTTTGTGTTGGAAACATTCAGAATCCTCTCTTCTAGCTATTTGGAGGTATACAATAAATTATTTTTAACTATAGTCATCCCACAGTGCTACAGAACACTATAACTTATTCTTTTTATGCAGTTGTAAGTTTGCATTTGTTAACCCACCTCTCCCAGCCTCTAGTAAACATTATTCTTTACTTCCTCTATGAAGACAATTTTACATATGAGTGAGAACATGCAGCATTTATCTTTTTATATCTGCTTATTTCACTTAACATAATCTTCCAGGCTCATCCATGTTGCTGTAAATGATACTGAGAATGGCAGAATTCTGTTTTTTTTTAATGGCTGAATAGCATTCTATTGTGTGTATATACCACATTAAAAAATACCCATTCCTCTGTTGATGGGCACTTAGGTTGGTTCCATGTTTTGGATATTGTGAACAGTGCTGCAGTAAACATGGAAGTTCAGATATTTATTTAACATACTCATTTTCTTTCCTTTGTATGTAAAACCAGTAGTGGGATTGCCGGATCATATGGCAGTTCTATTTTTAGCTTTTTGAGGAACCTCCATACTTAGAGATTCTTGGACATTTTATTATCAGCAGGTTACCAGCAACAATTTTTCATCTGATTTGGTGGCTACAAAATACACTAATTGTGATAATTATTCAAAAGTGTATTTACAAAATACAAAACAATAAGGATTTTGTGTTATATTAAATAAATCTAAATTAAAAATAGGTAATGAGGTCCTTACATGCTCTTTAAAAAGAACTCTCAGGCTACTTTGGTAACTCATTTAAAAGTATCTTTGTTTTCTTTTAAAATAATCCATGGAAAGTCTTAAAATGTTAAATCGTCTTAAAAATGAAATAAATACCTACTACTGTATCCTGCCCCTTTTCTTATCACTTTTCAGCCCACTTTCTAAAATTTAATCCCCTTTACTCTTGACTATTTTCCCTGTTATTTATCTCTATTTTTCTGAATATGAATGGATATTCTGCCATGACTTATTTTATTAAAAACATTGGCTATTAAATTTTTCTCATCAGTGCAGAAGGGCTATCTGTATGTGACTGTGTGGAGAGAGAGAATAAATTTCTAAAAACATTGATCATACATATTGAATTTGGCAAGGTGTGGACGAATTGGAACTCTCACACAGACTGGTAGGATTGTAAAATGGTACAACTGTGATCCCACCCTTCCATGCCTAGGTGTTTACTCAAGAGAAGTAAGAGTGCATGTCTATACAAAGACTTATACATGAGGGAAGGGAACTTAGACCAGGGGTCAATAGGTGCAGCAAACCACCATGGCACACATATACCTATGTAACAAACCTGCACGTTCTGCACATGTATCCCAGAACTTAAAAAAAAAAAAGACTTACACATGAATGTTCATGGCAGCTTTATGTGAAATAGTCCACAACTGGAGACAATCTGTATGTCTGTCAGTTGGTGAATAGAAACAAACTCTACTATGTCTACACAAAGAAATAGTACCTAGTAATAAAAAGCAATGCACTACTGAAACACACTACAACATGGTTGACTATAAAAACATTTTTATTGAGTGAACAAACTGAGACAACAAAGAGAACACAGTTTAGCATTCCATTTATGTAGAATTCTAGGAAATGTAAACTAATTTACGATGACAGAAAGCAGATCATTATACTATGCCGCCATAAAAAAGAACAAAATCATGTCCTTTGCGACAGCGTGGATGCATCTGGAGGCAATTATCCTAATTCTAAGCAAATTAACACAGAAACAGAAAACCAAATACTCTCTGTTTTCACTTAGAAGTGGGAGCCAAACATTGGATGCTCATGGACATTAATATGGTAACAGTAAACACCAGGATTACTAGACAAGTGAGGGAAGGCAGGGAACCAGGGTCGGAAAACTAAGTGTTGAGTATTATGTTCAGTATGACAGGATTATCCATACCCCAAAACCTCAGCACCACACGATATACACAGGTAACAAACCCACATGTGCACCCCTTGAATCTGAAATAAAAGTTGAAATTATATATAAAGAAACCAAAGAACTTAAATGACATTAGTGAAAAAAAAAAAAAGAAAAAATAAAGCAGATCGTTGGTTGCCTGGGGATCAGGAGGAGGAGAGAGGGAAGGATTATGAAGGCACATGAGAAAAATTTGGAGGGTGATGGATATGTTCACTACCTTAATTGTGGTAATGGTCTTGTAGGTGTAAACATATGTCAAAACTTAACAAATTATACACTTTACATATGTGCAATTTATTTTGTGCCAATTATACCTTAATAGAGCTACTAAAAGTAATTCCAAAAGCCACAATTCTATCCGTAAGATATCATGCAGCCTGAACATTTTGCACAAACCATGTCCTTCTATAATTAATAATTTTCACTTTTCCTGAACCATTCTCATTTCATTTGTAGTCATTATCACACTTTCTGAGGTATATGCAAATGAGTTAACATTTAATTAACTTACTGAAGCTTTACTCTATGCAAGGCATCATGCTCGGTGCTTTCCCTTGCATTTTTCAGTGCTGTCCCTTATATGATTGATATATGTGTGAATATATATCTCAAGTAGTCCCTACTTTTTTTAATGCTCTAGTAACGTGACCATTAATTGTTCCATAAATGACTTGCATTCCTGTCTCTAGATCCAGCTCAAAATCTCTATGCCTGGAAATTCGTCTCCACCCTGGTTTCCAATTCTCATCATAGTAAGTTGTTTAAACCTAAGTCCATCCTCCTCTAAGAACTGTAATCATACCCCTCCCATAATTAATCTCTGCCTTCTTTGTGCTCACATGCCATGTATTATGGTAGTTAGCATAGTCTGCCTAGTATTAGTGCCATTTATGTGCGTATGTAAATTTCTCTATACTATCATGCAATGAATTCTGGAGGGAGAGACTGTTTCTCATTACTCTTCATAGTTTCAACCAGTATTTGCACATAGGAACACTAAATACACATTTGTTGAACTAAATTTCTATTTTTAATGCACTTTTCGTAGTATTTATCTACTGCATTTTAAAAGGAATTTCTACTCCTTTAATACTGTGTCTTATGAAATTTAAAGTAAAAAGCAAATTTTAAAATGTTGCAATATAATTCTTTTGGATTAGTTTCTTGATTTCACTTTATCCTCTCTTCATTAAAAATGAAACAAAACAAAACCAAAGCTAATCCCTGAATATGTGGGAAAGATTTTCACTTTTCCTGAACCATAGCCGACTATGCTAGCTACCATAATAGTTTTCAAGGTATAAAGCACACATATTACATGTAAATTATTTTTTCAACCCTCCTTCTGGGCAGTAGAAACCCCCATAACTCCACATAATACTTCTGTTTGCTGTAGTTGTATTTTCCAAAATTTTGTTCTCACGTCATATGTTCTCAGTGTAGCTCTTCTTAAAATCAGGGATTTATCAGGCTCTCCTTCCAACATTTTTGTACAAGCTATTTCCTTTCAAATTCAGTTTCCCCTTGACCCTTGGGCTAGTTTTGCTATTCAAGAAAGATAATGGACTATGGGGAATAATAGGAGCCTCACATATTGCGGGAGCTGAATAAATGTTTATATCAGAAGGAATGAATAAGTGGATTTTATGGGAAGAAAGCCATTACCACCTAAAAAAATTTCACACTTTACTCACTGCCCAGAATGTCAAGGTGAGAGAATCAAATGAAAAGTCAAATGATGTTTTGGGATACGTTTTTAGTTAGAATCTGGAACCATAATCTGTCTTCAAGGATTCTAGCAAAATTTACCATCTTGCTCAGTTATTGTATCAGAAGTGTGCAAATTTTCTGATTTTTTTTGTTAGTTTTGAGAGAGAATTAGAACAGAAATGAAAACAAATTTTTAGCCTCTTCTCTGCTAAGCTCTAGAGATATACTATATCCAGCTTCCTACTCACATATCGACTTCCATGTCTAGAGACATCTTAAACTTTACATGTTCAAAACTGAACTCCTAATCTATCCCCCTCAAACCTGTGTTCCACCCACAATTTTCCCATCTCAATTGATGGCAACTTCATCTTTCTAGTTTCTCAGACCTTGGAGTTACCCATGACTTGTCTTTTTATCTCACCCTCACGCCATCTCACCCTGTCCACATTACTACCTATACTCAGATTGTTGTGATATCTTGCCTGAATTATGGCTCTTGCCCCAGAGGGTCTTTCTGCTTGTCTTCTCAGCCCCCTGTGATTTACTTTTATCAATGCAGAGGGTATGATCCTTTAAAAATGTAAGTTGTATCAGAGCACTCGTCTGCTAAAAGCCCTGCAATGTCCCCCCATCTCACTCACAATAAAAGCCAAAGTCTTCCCCATGGCCCACAGTCCCTTCAGGTCTCATCTGCCTGACCTCTTTGCTTATGACTTGCCTCAGTCTCTCTGTTCCAGCTACACTGGCCTCTTCACTTTCCCCTGGGAGAGTCAAAGTCTTCAGTGGCTCATTCATTCTCTTTGCTGGAGGTAGGGTGGAGCAGACTGAATGTGTTCCTGAGTCCCTAGGCCAGGACTATCATATAAGAATTATTAAAAATGCCAGCAGCATTTCTTCCATATCAAGCAGTGGGGTCTATAACATACAGCAAATAAAAGTACACTCTCTCCGTTGAAATTCTATTATTTAGTAATGTTGCAAATATCTGGAGACTATATAAAACATTTGAGAATGCAAAAAGGGAAAGTTGAATATCACATGTTCTCCCTTATAAATTAGAGCAAATCATGTGCACATGTGGACATAGATTGTGGAATCGTAGACACTGAAGACTCAAAATGATAGGAAGGTGGGGGGGGTGAGGGATGAGACATTACTTAGTGGTTACAGTGTATATTATTCCATTGATGATTACACCAAAAGCCTGGACTTTACCTCTATGCAATATACCATGTTAAAAAAAAGCTGCGCTTGTACTCTTTAATTTATACCAAAAATTGATTTTTTATATGCTAGATTTTAATATTCAATCCTTTTTGTGAATTATCAAATTACCTCAGGATAGCCAGTATTTGTTTTGTATTTCTCAAAGTTTTATTTGGCACACCCCAGAAAAAATGTCCATGAATATATACATTTAAAAAATACTTAGTTTAATTTAAATCTGTTAATTTGTTACAAATTGTCTTAGAATCCTAAAGGCCCTAATATGTGCAGGGAATTTTCAAAAGACTATAGATGACAAAAGTTATTATACTTGCTTGATCAGATAATCCCCATTCTTTAAAAAAGTAATTGGCAATGTAATAACACAGTGTTGAAAAGAGACATTTTTTTTTTCTTATTATGAATGCTGTTTCCCTTTGAAAAAGGAAAAAAAAAATACTTCCAAGAAAAAATTTAAATAATTTTATGTCCTTAACTTTTTCATAATTGACATATATCTCATATCATACCATTTGTTTTTAAAGACTATTTAATACTCTGAAGGAAATTAAATAAGATGCAATAATCTCCATATAAGTAATAATAGTCCTGTATGTATATGGTGGTTAGTAAGAAGAAATAGTATGCCCAAAATGTATGAGTAAACTAATGGTAAATTTTAAGGGACTAGTATTTCCTGGGCCTCAGTTTGGGAAATAATTTTTTAGATGATTAAATCAAGACATTCAGGCCTTCCATTTATTTTAAAGGCATCTTTACGTGAGAAGGGATAATAGCAATAAATCTAATAACTGTTAGAGTCATTAATTAAATTTGATTAGCACTGGCCAATCAGGATGGGTACCACTCTGGTAGCATGCTTTCCTCATATTAACACTATTGTTCATCACTGATATTTCTGGAAAAGGGAATCTGTGCCTGCAGTTAATTGATGTCTTTAAAAACAAGTAAAAGGAAAAGAAGCAAAAGTATTTCCAAACAATAGAAATGAATAGTGACTGTGCTGTGAAATGTGACATTGTAATGTAAACATCTTTTATGGTCTACTTAATATTTAAGCACATGTGATACATGAACATTTTGTTTTTCATATATGTAAATTAGGTTTGGTCATTTCATACACAAAAGAGTTGATTTATCAAATAATTCTAATGGTGTTCTTTTACATAATAACTGTCGCTAGTAGAATCAACATATATTTCAATTTTTAAAAACCCAATTTTCACACCTTATGTAACTAATCATCTGTGTAAATTGAAGAATACCCTTATCCAAAGACCTGAATTGTGAAGTAAAGGAAACAGAAGCATTAGATTAGTATACCCGTTAAGGAAAACAGTAAGGAGTTTCCTGACGAAACTAAAAATAGAACTACCACATGATCCAGCAATTACACTAATGGGTATAATACAAAAGATATACAGTCAGTATGTCAAAGGCATAGCTGCACTGCCATGTTTATTGCAGCTCTGTTCACAAAAGACAAGATACGAAATCAACCTAAATGTCCATCAATGGATAAATGGATTAAGAAAGTGTGGCATATACACAGTGAATACCGCATTCAGCCATAAAAAATGAAATTCTGTCATTTGTGACAACATGGATGTATCTAAATGACATTGTGTTGAATTAAATAAGCCAGGCACAGAAGGATAAACACTGCATGATCTCACCTATGTGTGGAATCTAAAAAAGCCAGTCTCATAGAGATTGTGCAGTAGTGGGTTATGAGAGGCTGGTGGTGAGGAGGGAGGTTAGTCCAAGTGTATATAATTACAGGTAGATAAGAAGAATACATTCAAGAGATCTATTGTATAGCAGGGTAACCATAGTTAATGATGATATATTCTTGAAAAATACAAAGAGTTTGAATGTTGAATGTTCTCACCATAAAAATGGTAACTGTGTGAGGTAATGTGTTTGTTAATTAGCAAGCGTTAAACATTCCAGGATGGATATATACCTTGAAACACCATGTTGTACATGATAAATACATACACTGTTATCTGTCAAATTAAAAAACAACAGCAAGAACATTTGGAAGTGTTACAAACTTTACTGGGAAGAAAAACCTTTGGGTGAGAGGCCAGTTTGCCAGGATATTGTAGTTTGTGGAGTATAGAATATTGGACTGCTTTGGCTTCATAAAGCTTCAGAGGCAATAGCTTTTAGATTCTTGTGCAGTGTCTCTGGGGCCCCCACTGTGAAAAATGGCAGAACAGTATGGGAGCTGGGAGGTCCAGGTAATCACAACAGAAAAGAACAGAACCCAGCAGCTGGTAAAACTCTTAGATATTAAAGTAATATATTCATTTGGCCACAAAAGCAGAGTGGGAAATGAGAGAAGTTCCTCATTTACTGGCATTCGCTGAGCAACAGGTTGTACATTTCCAGTCACTCTGAGGAAGATGAGCCTGGCTAACACCAATGGGAGTACCTGCCAGATGGTAAGTAGCCACCAGGGAAAAGAACAATGCAACTGAACAACCAACTCTCCATTTGTTGCAAAACACTTTTTATACGCTCAATCCCATTTGACAAAGCAAAGAGCAAAGGAGACATGAGAAACGACTACTGATGACAGTTCCTGTAGCACTAACCTTTACTCTTGGCCAAAAATAGAAAAAAAGAAAAATTCTTCAAACGTGATTTTCATAACTACGCATTTGTCAAATTTTCTTCAAACATGATTTTCATAACTATGCATTTGTCATTTTGTAGCTAAAAACAAAACATAGAAATTCAATTAATGACTACCCTTTAATTTTGGATTTTTATGATTGAAAGAGCACCCATGAAAGCATATCTAATCATAATGTGGCTTTTCTCTTGCTTGGTGTTTGGAGGGGAGTCTAGGCTGAGAGGTATTTATTGCAATAGGTGAATGTAGATGAAAAATAAATTTAGTTATATTCACAATTAATATTAAGATTCAAAACTTTTTTCTTGACTTATCAAAATGTAAATAATGCCAAGAAGCACACTGCCTATGAATATTTACATAGAAGATTTGATTAAGAACAGTGATGAAGCATAACATAAATGATGATAGTAAGAAAGTAAGTCTAGGTCAATGTATTAGTTGTAAATGGACAAAGAATGCGAATTACATTTGTACCCTCCTTCAATGACAAAGATCATTATTCCTCCCTGAGGTTTTTTCCTTTAATTTTTGAGGGCTCAGATATTCTCTCATTTCATTCCCCCAATTAATCAATAGTAGCATTTCTACTTTTCCTGCTAAAAGCTTTTTTTTTTCCCTTTTGAACTGGCTTCACTATATTTTTTTACAATGCATATCTTTTGTACAGCCTGCTACAATCTGAGTTCTAGTTTTTCTTATCTCTGAGGAATTTGTTTCAGAATCTGCTGGACTTTCTCACATCCCTCATTTTCTCAAAGTTGTTTCTGTCTGACCCATTTGAGTAAACATACTGCACCCTCCTACTTAGACAGATGTCCAGTCTGAAGCTCACAGTGATTAAGGATTTCATATTCTATTTATTCAAAGATACCATAGTGCAGAATTAGATGAAAAGCAGGACAAACTAATATGCAATTACAAGCCAGGGAACTTTTTAATGACACTTTCACGACGGTCTGTGTTCTTGTAACAAATGAAACTAGTATTTATTTGAAGGTTATGGTGTGTTGGCAAATATTTATCAAGTGGCCCTAAAGTGGGGTGGGAGACTGTAAATACATATGTTAGGGACCAGTGTGAGGCATGTTCAGGAACCCAAGTGTGAGTGCCTCCTTAAATTTTATGCCTTAGGCACCTTGCTTGTTTTACTCTACTTCAGGCCCTGATGTGAATATATCCCTGCATACATTTATTATACATTTAACTGATATAAAGAATGTATAGCACACAATGTAATAAATTTACAAAATTTAATGTTTTGGTCAAGCAAGATGAATAAGCTCTAGAGAACTACTGTACAACATTGTACCTAGAGTCAACATCAATGTATGGTACCCTCAATTTATTAAGAGGGTAGGTTTTGTGTCAAATTTTCTGATCGCAATAAAAAACGATCAATGAATCCAGGAGCTATAGTTTTAAAAGTAATGACATTACTCTTACATGGCAAAAAACACAGTTACTTTTGCACTGACCTAATACAAAGGGAAGCCCATCAGACTAACAGTGGACCTCTCAGTCATAACTTTACAAGCCAGAAGAAATTGGGGACCAATATTTAACATTCTTAAAGAAAATAATTTCTAACCCAGAATTTCATATCCGGCCAAACTAAGCTTCATAAGTGAAGGAGAAATAAAATCCTTTATAGACAAGCAGATGCTGAAATAATTCATTACCATCAGGCCTGCCCTGCAAAAGCTCCTGAAGGAAACATTAGGTATGGAAAGAAAAAACCGTATGTTCATTGCAGCACTATTCACAATAGCAAAGACATGGAATCAGCTCAAATGCCCATCCATGATAGGCCATATAAAGAAAATATGGTACATACACACCATGGAATACTATGCAGCCATAAAAAGGAATGAGATCATATCCTTTGCAGCAACATGGTTGGAGCAGGAAGTCATTATCTTCAGTGAACTAACCCAGGAACAGAAAACCAAATAGTGCACATTCTGAATTATAAGTGGGAGCTGAACAGTGAGAACACATGAACACAGAGAGGGAAATAACACACACTAGGGCCTACTGGGGAGGCTGGGAGAGGGAGAGCATCTGGAAAAATAGCAAATACATGCTGGGCTTAGTACTTAGGTGATGGATTGATAGGTACAGGAAACCACCATGGCACAAATTTACCTATGTAACAAACCTGCCCATCCTGCACATGTACACTGGAACCTAAAATAAAATTAAAAAACATTTTCAGTCAAAAACATTTTTAAAGAAGAGTGATACTTTCCACAAAGGCCTTATAGGTTCCAAAGACATCTGCAATAAAAATTGAAGACAGAGCTGCATGGGTGATTGCTGTGTCATTTTGGGGTGGATCCTTGTAACTATTTCTGGCCAAAGAGTTCTGACTGACAATGACCTGTGTCAGTTCTGTAATGAGCAACCGGTAGGTTTAGGATGATGACTATTCAGTTTGCCTGGGTTTCTGGGTGCTAAAGATGAACAATACACTTCTGACTTACTGTAGACATGCAGTATGAAAAAGAAATGTACCTTGCTCTTAAGTTTACTTTATCTGACATTAATATAGCCACTTCTGCCTTTTTAATATATGTTTGTATGGTATATCTTTTTATGTCCTTTTATTTTCAATCTACATATGAAGTTGTATGTAAAATCATTTTTTAATAGCTAGTATAGCCAGTTGGAACATGTTATGTTATCCACTCTAACAATCTCTGTCTATTATTTGGTGTATTTAGATTTACTTAAAGGTAATTAGACTTACTTTTAAGGTAATTATTGTTATATTTGGGCTAAGTTTTTTATTTTATTGTTTTCTAACTGCCTCTCATTCTTCTGTTTCCATTTTTTAAATCATCTGTGGGTTGTTAGAACATTTAAAAAATGGTTCTGTGTTGATTTGCTTTCAGCAATTTTTTTTTTTTTTGAGTTTTTCTTTGTTTTTTAGTACACTTATTTGTATACTTTTCTTTCTTTTTTAACAAAAGGATTTATTTTTTACTTTATTTAAATTATAATTTTTTTTTAATTGCATTTTCGGTTTTGGAATACATGTGAAGAACATGCAAGATTGTTGCATAGGTGCATACGTGGCAGTGTGATTTGCTGCCTTCCTCCCCATCACCTATGTCTGGCATTTCTCCCCATGCTGTCTCTCCCCAACTCCCCATCGCCCACTGTCCCTCCCCTATTTACCCCCGACAGACTCTAGTGTGTGATGCTCCCCTCTCTGTGTCCATGTGTTCTCATTGTTCAACACCCACCTATGAGTGAGAACATGAGGTGTTTGATTTTCTATTCTTGTGTCAGTTTGCTGAGAATGATGGTTTCCAGGTTCATCCATGTCCCTGCAAAGAAACGAACTCATGGCTTTTTATGGCTGCATAGTATTCCATGGCGTAAATGTGCCACATTTTCCCTGTCCAGTCTATCATCGATGGGTATTTGGGTTGGTTCCAGGTCTTTGCTATTGTAAACAGTGCTGCAATGAACATTCGTGTGCATGTGTCCTTATAGTAGAACGATTTATAATCCTTTGGATATATACCCAGTAATGGGATTGCTGGATCAAATGGAATTTCTATTTCTAGGTCCTTGAGGAGTCGCCACACTGTCTTCCACAATGGTTGAACTAATTTACACTCCCACCAACAGTGTAAAAGTGTTCCTATTTCTCCACATCCTCTCCAGTATCTGTTGTCTCCAGATTTTTTAATGATCGCCATTCTAATTGGCATGAGATGGTATCTCAATGTAGTTTTGATTTGCATTTCTCTAATGACCAGTGATGATGAGCATTTATTCATATGTTTGTTGGCCTCATGTATGTCTTCTTTTGTAAAGTGTCTGTTCATATCCTTCACCCACTTTTGAATGGGCTTCTTTGTTTTTTTCTTGTAAATCTGTTTTAGTTCTTTGTAGATTCTGGATATTAGCCCTTTGTCAGATGGGTAGACTGCAAAAATTTTTTCCCATTCTGTTGGTTGCCGATTCACTCTAATGTCTGTTTCTTTTGCTGTGCAGAAACTGTGGAGTTTGATTAGGTCCCATTTGTCTATTTTGGCTTTTGTTGCCAGTGCTTTTGATGTTTTGGTCATGAAGTCCTTGCCTATGCCTATGTCCGGAGTGGTTTTGCCTAGGTTTTCTTCTAGGGTTTTAATAGTGTTAGGTCTTATGTTTAAATCTTTAATCCATCTGGAGTTAATTTTAGTGTAAGGTGTCAGGAAGGGGTCCAGTTTCCTCTTTCTGCACATGGGTAGCCAGTTTTCCCAACACCATTTATTAAACAGGGAATCCTTTCCCCATTGCTTGTTTTTGTCTGGTTTGTCAAAGATCAGATGATTTTAGATGTATGGCATTGCCTCTGAGGCCTCTGTTCTGTTCCATTGTTCTGTATCTCTGTTTTGGTTCCAGTACCATGCTGTATTGATTACTGTAGCCTTGTAGTATAGTTTGAAGTCCGGTAGTGTGATGCCTCCCGCTTGTTCTTTTTGCTTAGAATTGACTTGGCTATGTGGGCTCTCTTTTGGTTCCATATGAAGTTTAAGGTGGTTTTTTCCAGTTCTGTGAAGAAGGTCATTGGTAGCTTGATGGGGATAGCATTGAATCTGTAAATTACTTTGGGAGTATGGCCATTTTCATGATATTGATTCTTCCTAACCATGAGCATGGAATGTTTCTCCATCTGTTTTTGTCCTCTCTTATGTCGTTGAGCAGTGGTTTGTAGTTCTTCTTGAAGAGGTCCTTTACGTTCCTTGTTAGTTGTATTCCTAGGTATTTGATTCTCTTTGTAGCAATTATGAATGGCAGTTCGTTCTTGACTTGGCTCTCTTTAAGTTTGTTATTGGTGCATAGGAATGCTTGTGATTTTTGCATATGATTTTGTATCCTGAGACTTTGCTGAAGTTGCTTATCAGTTTCAGGAGATTTTGGGCTGAGACGATGGGGTCTTCTAGATATACAATCATGTCATCTGCAAATAGAGACAATTTGACTTCCTCTTTTCCTAATTGAATACCATTTATTTCTTTTTCTTTCCTAATTGCTCTGGCTAGAACTTCCAGTAGTATATTGAATAGGAGTGTTGAGAGAGGGCATCCTTGTCTAGTGCCTGATTTCAAAGGGAATGCTTCTAGTTTTTGCCCATTCAGTATGATATTGGCTGTGGGTTTGTCATAAATAGCTTTTATTATTTTGAGATACATTCCATTAATACCTAGTTTATTGAGGGTTTTTAGCATAAAGGGCTGTTGAATTTGTCAAAGGTCTTCTCTGGATAAATTGAGATAATCATGTGGTTTTTGTCTTTGGTTCTGTTTATGTGGTGAATTACATTTATAGACTTGCGTATATTGAACCAGCCTTGCATCCCTGGGATGAATCCTACTTGATCATGGTGGATAAGCTTTTTGATGTGCTGTTGCAATCGGTTTGCCAGTATTTTATTGAAGATTTTTACATCTATGTTCATCATGGATATTGGCCTGAAGTTTTCTTTTTTTGCCAAGTCTCTGCCAGGTTTTGGTATCCGGATGATGTTGGTCTCATAAAATGTTTTGGGAAGGATTACCTCTTTTTGGATTGTTTGGAATAGTTTCAGAAGGAATGATACCAGCTCCTCTTTGTATGTCTGGCAGAATTTGGCTGGGAACCCATCTGGACCTGGGCTTTTTTTGGGTGGTAGGCTCTTAATTGCTGCCTCAGCTTCAGACCTTGTTATTGGTCTATTCGGGTTTTGACTTCTTCCTGGTTTAGGCTTAGGAAGATGTAAGTGTCTTCAATTGACTAGGAAGGTACAGCAATCCTAAAAGTATACGCACCGAACAACAGAGCCTCAAAATGCATGAAACAAAAACTGATAGATCTGAAAGGAGAAAGACGCAAATCCATAATTATAGCCAGGGACTTAAATACCCTACTTTCAACAATAATTAGAACTACCAGTCAGAAAATCAGCAAGGATACAGAAGAAATATATGCCACAATCAACCAACAAGATATAATTGATGTATATTTTAAAACTCTACTCAACAACAGCAGAATACACATTTTTCAAGTGTTCATGGAACATTTATCATGATAGAGGATATTCTGTGCTACAGAACAAAATTCTACAAATTTAAAAGAACTAAAATTGTACAGACCATGTTCTCTAGAACATAACAGAATCAAACTAGAAATCAATAACACAAAGATAACAGAATAATCTCCATATACTTAAAAATTAAACACATTTCTAAATACTGAATGGTTCGAAGATAACATCTCAAAAGGTATATTTAAAAATCCATAGAATGTAATAAATATAAAAATATAACACATCAAAATATGTAGCATACAGCTAAAGTAATGCTGACAGGGAAATTTACAGTACTAAATGCCTACATTAGAATGAGGAAAAGTCTAAAGTATTATGTGCAAAAATTCTCTATAAAATATTAGAAAATTGAATCTAGCGATGTATAAAAATAATTATTGCCCTCAATTGCCTTCAATTGCACCATGATTTATTTGGGATTTATTCCTAGGACACAAGGGCAACATAAGGGATCTTTGTGGTCATGGAACTCTTCTGTATCTTGACTGTGTTAATGTCAATATGCTCATGGTTGTGTTGCAAGATGTTAGCACTGAAGGAAAATGGGGGAAGAGTACACAATCTCTTTGTGTTTTTTCTTAAAACTGCATGTGACTCTACAATGATCTCAAAAACTAAAGCACCTGTGGATGCTGACTGTAATTCAATTCAACCATCAATCTTTAAGCAATGTTATGTTATAAAAGACTGACAGTGTTGTGGTTGTTGATACTCAGGGGTAAGACTCCCCAAAACTAGGGTCTGAGATTGTTCTCAGAGATTTCAACTTTATGAACCACACAAAATGAGCAGAAGATGAAATACACAAATTTTCCAAAAAATCACTATGATTGTTAAACATGTAAGACTAGACTATAACCTGACAGAACCCACCTATTTAAAGAAAGGACATGTGGCTCAGAAGGGTGGTTGAAGCAACCATGCTAACAAAGAAACAAAGAAAGCACACAGCATCCATCCCAGCTCCTTCCTGGAGAAAAAGAAGCCATAGTCAAATCTATTTCTAATACCCTGTTAATAAGGCATCTGCACGATCGAGCCAGAAACACAGAATTGTACTCATTGAGCTTTAATTATTCCAGTCCTGCTCTCTCTCCTGGAATGCATAGTATATGAATGAAAATATTTAGAAATCCACATTAAACTTGCATCAGAAAACTGAGGGCAATAGCTGAAATTTATGGTTGTACACATGTCTGACTTCGCTTTTTTCCTCTAAGCCAGCCAAGATCACAATCGTATATACTTTCTTAAGCTTTTTCTTAAGTCATTTTCCTGTTTAAATGAATAAAATGACATTATGGTTTCAAAAAAAAAAGAAATGTACCTTTGTTAAACAGTGATATTTTGGGTATTACCACAGTATATTCCAGCTTATCCTTGCAAAAGGGTTACCATTAAATTTAAGTGCAAAATGTGAAGATAGCATAAATATGAAGATGATCACAGGAAAATGCTGTATTTTAAAATTTCTTGTTACAGTGGCAATTCTGTTATATTAATAAGTTGCACTCAAATGATCAAGGATCCACCATAATGGTAAATAAGTAAATGGTTAAAATTAGCCTTAAGGATGAGGGTGCATAGGGTATGGTGAGTTTCTGGAAGAAATATTCAATAGTTGGAGCAAACCTTATCTTAGGCTGACTCTCCTGCAAGCTGATAAAATTGCATAGGCAGAGGAGCTTCAGAGAATTGGAGTGAATGGTTGAGGACCAAGAAGCTCTGAGGAACCTGAAAATCCCTTCTCTATCAGCACCACCAGTCTTTATAAAGCTCCTCATGGGATTGAAGCTGGGTGATGCTATCAGTGTGCCAAGACAGAGGCAAACATATATTCATTATTTTTTCAACATGTATCTGATTTCACTCAACTTATTTATAATTGTGGACAGTGGCCTATGTAGGGATGATAATCAGGGCCTGCTTCTATGTGAACCCCAACTTAATACCCAATATTCTCTGATTTGTAGGCAACCACATAAATTATCATGAAATGGGGGCAATTGAGAGTGAAAGAAGGTGTGATAATTATGCTGGGAAAACAGATGTCAACCAGGAGGTATATGGTCATCCTGTTAATAGTTCCTGGGCCCTTAATACTGGCATTAAAATACAATTTTGATAATTTATCTAATAATTGTTCACTTTTAATGTATTAGTATAGAGTCGTTCATAGGATTTTTATCATGTCATTTATATTTACTATTCTTAAAAATATTCCAAACAGCATTTATTTGTACCATCTCTTTTCTTTCTTGACCAGTCTTGCCAGAGCTTTTTCTGTTTAAATGCTTTGCAAAGAACCACTTTTGGCTTTATTAATCTTTTCTATTATATTATTATTTTTTATTATATTATTTCTTATTTGTATAATTCTTATTCCTTCTTAGAATGACCTTTGTTGTGTTTTGATTTTTGTCTTTTTTTTTTTTAGTTGAATACTTAAAATTTTCAACCTCTCTTCTTTGTAACATAAAAATTTAAGGCTATGTATAGTTCCTTAGGCACATTCCATAAGTTTGAAATGTCATCCTTTCCTCCCCAGGTTCTGCCTACAAAGAATAATTCTGTTATTGTGTTCTTTTGGTATATGTATGTACTCATTTCTATTGGGTATATACATACATTTGGAATTGCTGAATTCTAGGACGAGTGTAAGTTCAGCTTCAGTACCATTTCCCCAAATAAGTTGCATCAATTTACACTTCCACCAGTAATATATGATACTTTCATGTTTTGCCGGCTCTTGGTACTACCAAATATTTTCATTTTAGCATGTGAAGCTTGTGTACTTGTACCTGACTAGTACCAGTATTTTGATTTGTACTTTTCTGATGACTAATGAGCTCTAGCACTTTCATATGCATTTATTACTTTTGGATAATGTTTTCTGTGAAGTGTATATTATTTTTATTTTTACCATTTTTATATTTACTGAATTGTCTATTTTTATTTTTATTTTTACTGATTTGTAGGAGTTTCTAAAATATATGATGATTTTTTTCTTTCTGTTTTTTATTATACTTTAAGTTCTGGGGTACATGTGCAGAATGTACAGGTTTGTTTTATAGGTATACATGTGCCATGGTAGTTTGCTGCATCCATCACCCTGTCATCTATATTAGGTATTTCTCCTAATTCCATTCCCCCCCTATCCACCCACAACTTGCTATCTCTCCCCTAACCTCCTACCCACCAACAGGCCCCTATGTGTGATGTTCCCTTCCCTGTGTCCATGTGTTCTCATTGTTCAACACACACTTATGAGTGAGAACATGCGGTATTTTCTTTTCTGTTCTTGTGTCAGTTTGCTGAGAATGATGGTTTCCAGCTTTATATGATGATTTTTAAATACAAGAATGGGAAATATCTCTCTTACTCTGTGATTTGCCTTTTTATTCTACTAATAATATGTTGAATGATGCTGCCAATGACACAAACATAATTTTTTGATATTAATGCAATCAGTGAATTAATCTTCTTTTTTAAACTCTGTGCTTCTTGTGTTTAAGAAATCTTTATCAACGCATGTCAGATAGGTTATATAGGTCCATCATATAGGATATCAACCCAATATCTTATATTAACAATGAGAAACTTTATTGCTTTATCTTTAACATTCAAGTATAATCCATCTGTAACTTACTTTTTGTATATAATATTAGGAAGTACCACATAACTAATTTTTTCATATGGTTATTCAATCCATCCAGTGCAACTTATTAGTAAAGCCTTCCTTCTCAACTATTGTAATGTACTGGCAATGTTGTTGTTACCAAGTGACCATATATGCATAGATTTGTTTCTTGCACCTACGTTTTGTAATATTTTTTATCTATTCACACACAAATGTCACTTGGTTTTAATTGCGTTAAAAATTTTTATATCTGATAGTATCAGTCTTCCAACATTTCTCAAGATGCTTTTGTTATTCTTGGACCTTTGGAATTGTATCTAATTTTAGAGTCAATTTGTCAAATTTCTAAAACAAAAGAATCCCCACAGAATCTGCTTGGATTCTGATTTAGATTTTACTATTTCTATAGATCAATCTGGGGGAATTACTTTTTGCAGCTGTTAATCTTCCAATTCATGAACATGATATATCACTCCCTTTATTTAGGTATTTAATTTTGTTTAGTAATGTTCTTTAGTTTCCTGTGTAGATATCATACACATCTTTAATTAGATTTAAACCTAGCCATTTACTTTTCTGATAGTTGTAAAAAATATCTTTTAAAAAATCTCATTTCCAAAGATTTGTTCTAAACATTCAGACATGCAATTAATTTTATACATTTATCAAAAGATATTGCTCAATTTTGTTTATCCATAGATTCCTTCAAATTTAGCATAATGTCATGTGTGAATAATAACAGTTTTATTTCTTCTTTCCTAATCCTTATAATTTCATTTTTTTGTTGTTGCACTGGCTAGGACTTCCAGTACAATACTGAAAAGAAGTGGTGATGATAGACATTATCTCATACTAAATCTCAGGAGAGGAGCTTTCAACATTTTAACATTTTTTTGATGGGGATTTTGTTGGGTTTGGTTTGTTTATTTCTTAGATAGTCTTCTATTTCTCTTTGCTAATAGTTTTTTTTTTTTTTTTTTTTTTTTTTTTAGAAAAAAACATAAGTGAGTTTTTGGCCAATGCTTTTTCTGCATCTAATTTGATGATTATATGATTTTCTCTTTTATTCTGTTAATTCCAATTTTTATTAATTTCTTTTTGAGTCTATAACAAATTATGTGGATTTGTAAATATTTACTTTATTAAAAAGTAATTTACATATGATTAAATGCATTCATTTTAAATGTACATTTTAATGAATTCTGCAAAATGTGTACACTTATATAACCAACAAAACAATCAAGATACAAATGTAAAACATTTTCCAAACTTACCTTCCCTATCAATTTGCTTTGGCCTTAGCCCCAAACAACCACTGATCTGGTTTTTGTCACCATAGAGTAGATTAATCTTTTCTAGAGTTTCTTAGAATGGAGTTTTACTGTATGTATTCTTTTGTGTCTGGCATCTTTTGCTCAGCATAATGTTTTTAAGAGTCTACCTTGTTGCCTATATCAACAGTTCACTCTCTTTTTGTTATAGGATAATTGTCCATTATATAAATATACCACAGTTTGTTTATCCATTCTCCTCTTGATGAAAATTTGAAGTTTTGAGCTATTGTGAACAATAGATAGAAAATATTTAGAGAAATTATGGCTTCCAAAGCAACAGTAATCCAACTTTTTTCCTATGCTTACAGAAATATTAATAATATAAAATGGGTACATATATACATAATAGAAAGAATTACTCTAGAATGATTTCTTAAATTTAACTCATATTTTAAGTTTAGGGGTACCTGTTCAGGTTTGTTACATAGGTAAGCTTGTGTCATGGGGGTTTGTTGTACAGATTGTTCTGTCACCCAGGTATTAAGCCTATTAGTTATTTTTCCTGATCCTCTCCCTCCTTCTACCCTCCACACTCTGAAAGGCCTCAGGGTATGTCCTTCTCTTCTATGTGTCCATTTGTTCCCATTATTTAGCTCCCACTTATAAGTGAGAACATGCAGTATTTGGTTTTCTGTTCCTGTATTAATTTGCCAAGGATAGTGGCCTCCAACTTCATCTGTGTTCTTGCAAAGGACATGATCTAGAATGGTTACCACTGGAATATAAATTCCATGAAGGAAATCTGTCTTGTTTACTGGTATCTTAAGTGTCTGTAATATAGTTCATGCTCATTAAATGTTGAATGAATTAATGAAATAACTTTGAAGAATTTTTTAATTTTTTTCATCTCAGGTTTATATTCTGTCTCAAAGTTAAATTAGTTCATTGTATTTTATAGTTTTAAAAGACAAAGTATAAAAGGATGAGTGTTTTGAATTGACTCCATAGTGAAAACCAGCCACCCTACCTTGAACATTTTATTTCTTATTTTATGTGTTTTAAAAAAATCATGAGTGGGTTCAAATCATGAGGACCAGGGATGAGAACTTTAATTTCGATATTTCTAGGTTAAAACTTTTTATTATTGATAAAATTTCTGAATATCATTGATTTACTGAAAGCAATGTTATTCTTTATTATTGTCAGTACAGCTTTTCTAGAGTTGGAAAATGGGAATAAATTCCCACGTTATTTATTTTCCTAGGCACTCCATCTTCTATTATGCATTTTGTCAAGCTGAGCAAATATCAGAAGTCTCTGCTTACAGCAAACATACTAAGCGTTTCCAAAGATATAAAGATAAAAATCAGGAATAGGAATAGAAAGAAGAGAGAGTCTCATCAATTTATTTTTAAGCCATTATCTGATTTATTTATAACTCCTAGGCTCTGGGTGTATAAACTTAAGAGTTTTAAACATAAATGCTTATATGAGATACAGTGATTTTCCTCAGGTGATATAAATTGATTGGAAATTAAGTGTAGCATATATTTTATGATATGGGCATGAAAACGCAAGTGTCATGTGTTCTGGCCTTAGGAAAATGGCGAAATAATATTTCTTTTATTAGATTGGACTCAATTAAATGAACAAACTTTCATTGACATTTTAAATTAAAACTTTTATTTTGAGATAATTATAGATTCTTATGTGGTTGAAAGAAATAGTACAGAGAGATGCTGTATACTCTTCACTAAGTTTTCCCAATAGTAACATCTTACAGAAACATAGCGCCATATCATAACCTGGATATTGACATTGATACAGAAAAGATGTAACATAGTTCCATAACAACCAGATTCTTGGTATCACCTTTTATAGCCACATCTGCTTCCTTCCTTAATGCTGGCAACCAGTAATTTGCTCTCCATTACTCTAATTTTGCTACTTTTACTTCAGAAATAAATAAATAAAAGTATCTCTATTTATGGTTGATTTTTTTTTTCTATAGAAAATCTCAAGGAATTGAGACAAAACCTCCTAGAATTAATAGATAGGTTCAGCAGGGCTGTAGGATAGAGATCAATATATTAAAATTAATAGCATTTCTATATACTAGCAATGAAAATCTAGGCACTGAAATTGAAAATACAATACCATTAACATTTGCTCCAAAAAAAAAAAGAAAGAAAAGAAACGGATATGTTTCTGTTATGGGAATCACTGTGCTAAAGTGCTATAGAGCGTCCTGCTCTGGGGTGAAGAGGGAAACAAGCAAAGCCTAGGCTATTTTGGGCAGTTCCTTCCTATCTCAAAATGTTGCATTCCCAGTGCATTCTACAGTTATTCTGAGATCTATGGGCAAAAAAAGGAGAGAAAGGCTGGGTTAGCACAAGGCCATCTGAGGACTGTCCTGCAGCCTTCATAGTTTTCAATAAGAAACCTGTTTGGCATTCAAATTGCTCTTCCTCTGTTGTTAAGGTGTTGTTTTCCTCTTTCCTCTGGTTACTTTCAATTTTTTTTTTCTGTCTTCACTTTTCAGCAGTTTAATTATGATGGTTCTTGGAAGTGATTTCTTTGAGTTAAACCTATTTGATATTTTCTCAGCTTCTTGGATTTGTAGGTCTATGTTTGTTGACAAATTTTAGAAAATTTAGCAACTATTTCCCCAATATTTTTGTAGTCTCCCCTCTTTCCTCTCTAGAATCATAAATATTACATCTTTTCTTATATGCCTAAGGCTATCTTAGATGCCTGAGGCTATGTTCCATTTTTTTAGTCTATTTTTTCTCTATAGTTCAATTTGGGTAATTCTGTTGTTCTAATTTCCAATTCATTAATATTTTTCTCTGCATTCTTCAAAGGACATCTGCCACTGAGCCTATCCACTGCATTCATGACATTTTTTTATTTTAGTTATTGTATTTTTAAATGCCAAGATTTCCATTTGATTCCCCTTTATATCTTCTTTCTTTACTAAGACCTTCTATATCCTTGTGTAAGCTTTGGATTTTTAAAAACATTGTTTCAATTGTGTTTATAATTGCTTATTGAAGCACTTTTATCATGGCTACTATAAAGTCTTTGTCTTTATCACAATGTTGCCATCTATTGATTGTCTTTTTAAATTTAATTTGAAATCTTCTTGGTTCTTGATATAATGACTGAGTTTTTTGAATGAAACTTGTACTGTTAGGGAATTATGTTTTAAGAGTTTAGATCTTAATTAAACCTCTGTGTTAGCTGTTTTATTGTATGGCTCTGACAGAAGAGCTGACATCAATCAAAAAGGTCAATAGGCTTTGCAGAGCAATGGTCTTTCAGCCCTCAGGGAAGATAGGAGGAGTTTCTCCCAAGGGTTGACTGACCCCCCGACCTCAAGTCTGTAGAGGGGATAGGGTGACTGCCTCAGGTGGCAGGAGGCAGGAGGTACACGGTATAAAGAATGCCTGCTGCCTCCTGCCACCCTCAGGTACTACAGACAAGAAGTAGCACTGCTGTTGGAACATGAACAAGCAATAGCCAACACACGAGTCCACACACACGGCTCAATCTCAGAGTTAGTAGTGGGACTTTTTATAGAACAAAGACCTGAGCTCATTCTGTGTCCAGGGTGAGTGAAAGTTATCCAAAGCCTTATGCCAGGACCATTCTATCTGCTTGATCTCCCATTATCCTGCAAAAGAAGAATGCTGGGCAATGAGAGCAATTTCTCAACAGACGTCCCCACTGGAACCTGATATAGGCCCAGGACAACAGCACTGGCTCAAGTCCCAGAGCTCCTCAGGGCTTCTGCCTCACCCCATGTGGAGGTTAGAGTCTTGGAAAGGAGAAAGAGTGATGGAGCCCAGGTGGTTGCCACTCCAGGGTTATATACTCTTTCCAGGGAGCACAATTGATCAGTACCAGACACTAGAGGAGACTTGGAATGTTTTGAAGAAGGCACTCCAAAGAGTGGGGATCCCCTGAGTATTTACATCTATGGGCAGAACCAATCCTAGATTTTAGTCCTACTTCACTCCTAACAAGCTGTATGCCTTTGGATAAATCATTTAATATCTCTGGGTCTCCATTTCATCATCTATAAGGTAAAGTGATTGACTGGATGATCAGTCATATAGCAAATTAATTTGAAAAATCTCAACCTTCTTGATATGTAGTAATCAAATTGAGTCTCACTTGAGTTAGTTAGCTTTGATCTTCAGCCCCTCACCTCTGAGCAGGGTAGAAGTGAGGGCAAGGCTGTCACAAGAACCTGTGGAATAAGCACACCTGGCACTGGATTCAGGAGATTCCTTCCCTTTGCAGACAAGGCTATACACAGACAGGGCTCACTTTGGGCATATTATGCCCAAAACCTTCTTGCTGAATTTTAAGATCAAAGAGAAGGCCCTGGACTGACTTGGAATTTGCCCAAAGTAGAGAGTAAAAACTTTAGCCTTAAATTACAAAGCCCCTAGAGAGAGAATGAAATTTAAGTATTCCAGTTTTCATAAGAAACATCATCCCTCGGGTAAGATGGATAATTTGGACCGCAGTAGTCTGCTGCCTTAAGTTCATATAACCCACATTATTTGGACTCCAAATTCAGAAGCAACTTTCTGATTAGGATTTGGTCTCCTCTGTAGATCTGCCCTGAAGGCAGACTCTGTGACAGCATATTTCTCATTGTAATTTAACAAATTCGCTTTCTGGTTCTATGCTTTGATCTCAGAGAACTTGGTTAATGTGTGGCAGCCCCCTGAGAGACAGTATTACTTTAGGAATGCTGACAGATTCCCCTTATGAACCTATTAACCTGAAGCTCCATGCTCTATGCCTGAATCATAGAGCAATAAAGTATTATTGGCATTGATGCAGTCTTAGATAAAAGGAGCAGTTGTATCTTTACATTTTGATATTCTATATGCTTCTACGGTATGGATTCTTATTCCCTATTATGTGGATAAGCTTTAGGCAGTCTGAGAGTCTCTTTAGTTTGAATGTAAAGTTTGAGTGTATGTATGCATGTTTTCTCTGAAAAGTGCTAGTAGTTTTTATCAGTACAGTAGTCCTCCCTTACCCACAGGAGTTACATTTCAAGACCCCCAGTGGATGCCTTAAACCATAGATAGTACTGAACGCTATATATACCATATTTTTTCCTAGACATACATACTTATGATGAAGTTTAATTTACGAATTAAGCATAGTAAGAGATTAACAATAACTAAAAAAATAAAACAATTGTAACAATATGCCAGCATCATTACCCTTATGCTTTGGGGCCATTATTAAGTAAAATAAGAGTACATAAGTACTGTGATACCACAACAGTTGATCTGATAACTGAGATGGCTATAAAGTGACTAAAGGGTGGTGGCATGCACAGAGTGGACATCCTAGACAAAGAGATATTTCATGTCCTACGCAGAATGAGGCAGAGCAGCACAAGATTTTATCATGCTATTCAGAATGGCATGCAGTTTAAAACTTATGAATTGTTTATTTCTGTAATGTTCTATAAAATATTTTGGACCATGGTTCACTGAGGGTAACTGCAATGAGACCATGGATAAGGGGGACTACTGTAATTTATCAAAGGGACCTGCAGACTTCAAAAGGCTTAAAGCCACTGATCTTGGCTCATTTGTGCTGTAATAACAAAATAACACAGAATGGGTAGTTTATAAAGAACAGAAATTTATTTCTTACAGTTCTAAAGGCTGACAAGTCCAAGGTCAAGGCACTGGCATTCTGTGTCTGGTGAGGACCTTCTTGCTGCATCCTCTCATGGTAGAAAGGGGAAGGATAAAGAGTCTGGTTAGTTCCCTCCAGCCCTTCCATGAGTCACTAATCCCATCCATGAGGGTGGAGCCCTTATGTCCTCAACATCTTCTGAAGGTTGGACATCTTATATTGGACATTAAGTTTCAACATGAATTTTGAGAGATAGAAACATTCAAACCACAGCACCCTGTATATCCAAAGCTTATTAAAGGTATCAGAGGAACTAATTCCCTGGATTGAATTGCACCAACTTGACATTGCCATTAATTTATAAATCTTTAGACACAAATACTCCAATTAGGAGGAAGCAGTTGTATGCCTAAGTGAATCGTCTTTCCATCTAGGCATGGAAGAAAACAATTGACATGATAAGTCTGATATATTATCATTAAAAACTGTTGAGCCATTATTAAGCTAATTTTTCATTTCATTAAAAGTCTATATGAAGAAATCCATCAAATAGAAACATTCATTTCATCTGTTTATATTATATTTGTTTTTAAATAGTGAGAAATAAAAATAACATAATTAATTTTCTTTGCAAAAATATTGCATTTCACAAAATAATTTCTAAGCAGATGAATTCAAATCAACTGAAACTTAAAGAACAAAGGAACACAAATCTAAAGAAAAGAAATAATTATAAAATAATTCATTACCCAGTTATTCACTTCTTATGATATTTTGCTTCATATGATGAAAATCTATTTGAAACAAATATTAGCATAACAGAACAAATTTTAAAACATCAATTTTATTTCAAGAGATATAAACTATATCTGTAGTTAAGAAATGAAAATTGATTAGGGTTAATTCTGTATCAGTGTAAGATCATAATGTGTTGAATCTGAGTTTCAGAGAAGCATTGTCCTTCAAGAGTGAATTAATGAAACATTAAAATAGAACAATTAACTTTCTAGCCCAGTATTATTTTGGGACCAAGCATAAGGCACCATTGCTAAGGATTCAGATTATTGAAGTTGCTATTCATATCATAGTCATATAAACTTAGGACATTTCTTTACAATATTTTTAGCCAAGCAACAGATCTTTAACAGCAGTAATTTTATCAATGTGTTAAAAAAAAAAGCCTAACATCTATTGTACTAATTGACAAAACTTATATTTTTAATTAGGGGTTTAAAAAAATAGATAAAATACTTGCAGTAGCTGTCTCTGGTGTATGGCCTTTTCAATATACATTAGCTGACCTCCCTTTGTTACCCAGTGTAATGCCTACGTGACCTAGCTGAATTTCTGCCGTTCCTTAACTCTGCTTATCTTTAAGAAACAGGAGCCTTGCCATTAGAAGATCCCCCTCATGATTAAACCAGGTGAAACTCATGGAGGAATCCAAGATGGCAGCTCATTTGACCTTTGAAGAACTTCAAAATTAATTATAATGTAATTTCCATGTTAAATGACACTCTAACCAGTGCCATGACAGTTGACAATCACCATGACAATGACTGGAAGAAACCATAAAGGGACAAAAAAAAAAAAAAAAAAAAAAAAAGTGGCACACCAGCACACCAGTCCTGAGAAGTTCTCTGTTCATGCCAAGAAAACACATGAATATTTATCCCCTTGCATTCAGTGTCCAATCCTTTTATTACATGTGCCTTATATCTGTAGCAAGTTTCAGCCCTGCTCATCTACTGCTGGGAAATAAACTTGGTGCTGCTGGATGGCGCATGGTGGGAGCGAAACTGGCCTTCCAGGCTGCCTGGAGTTGGGTGAGACCTATCATTGCTGGCTTTCCCCAACTTCTCTGGTGACCTGTCTGATGCTTCTGATCTCAGTTCACTTGTGCTGTGATAACACACAAGTGTAATTTATAAAGAGCAGAAATAAAGAACATAACTCTATCAGCCTGAGAACCACACTCCCATCTCCCACAGCAGCTGCAGCAAGACTCGCCCAAGGAGAGTCTGAGCTCAGACACGCCTAACTCTGTCCCACCTGATAGTCTTTCTCTACCTACCTTGGCAGATAAAGACAAAGGACATAACTCTTGGGAGCTCTATAGTCCTTCCCACTCCTTGAGAAATCTGAATACTTATCCAGGTGACCCTAGAACAAGCTTGTATCCTCCCTATACTACCACAGCTGATGTTCTCTTGAAAGTGCCACATCCTGTCTGGAGGCCGACCAACAGAAAACCAGTGCACTAAACAAAACTACAATCAAATACCCTCACAGAGTCCACTCCCCTGCTACCTCCACCAGAGTAGGCTGAGAGACCTGAAGATGGATCACATCATAGGACTCTCTGAAGACACTTCCCAATACCACCCTGGAGCCTGGTAACTCCACTGGATGGCTACACTGAGAACAGAAATATCAATCACTGCAGTCTGTCTCTCAGGAAGCCTCATACCTAGGGGAAGGTAGAGAGCACTACATCAAAGGAGCACCTGGTGGGATAAAATAATCTGAAAAATAGCCCTTGAGCCCCAGATCTTCCCTCTGACATAGTCTACCCAAATGAGAAGAGACCAGAAAACAATTTTTGTAATGGATCCAAACCAAGAAGAAATCTCAATTGCCAGAAAAAGAATACAAAAAGTCATTTATTAAGCTACTCAGGTGCCAGAGAACGATGAATGACAATGTAAAGAAATTAAAAAAAGATATAAGATATGGATGGAAAAATCTCCAGAGAAATAGATAGCGTAAATAAAAAACAATCACAACTTCTGAAAATGAAGGACACACTTAGAGAAATGCAAAATAAACTGGACAGTTTTAGCAATAGAATCGAACAAGTAGAAGAGAGAACTTCAGAGCTAGAAGACAAGCTTTTTAATTAACCCAATCTGACAAAGACAAAAAAATTGAAAAAATGGACAAAGCCTCCAAAAAGTTTGGGATTATGTTAAACAACCAAACCTAAGAATAATTAGTGTTCTGGAGGAATAAGAGAAATCTAAAAGTTTGGAAAACATATTTGAGGAAATAATTGAGAAAAACTCCCCTGGCCTTGCTAAAGATTTAGACATCCAAATACAAGAAACTCAAATAAAACCTGGGAAATTGATTGCAAAAAAATATCTTTCCTAGGCACATAGGCATCAGGTTATCTAAAGTCAAGATGAAGCAAAGAATCTTAAGAGCTGTGAGGCAAAGGCATCAGGTAACCTATAAAGGAAAACCTACTAGATTAACAGCAGATTTATCAGCAAAAACCCTACAAGCTAAAAGGGATTGAGGTCCTATTTTTAGCCTCCTTAAACAAAACCATTATCAGCCAAGAATTTTGTATCCAGTGAAAATAAACATCATAAAGGAAGGAAAGGTACAGCCTTTTTCAGATAAACAAATGCTGAGAGAATTTGCCACTACCAAGCCAGTACTACAAGAACTGATAAAAGGAGCTCTAAGTCTTGAAACAAATGTTTGAAATACACAGAAATAGAGCCTCCTTAAAGAATAAATTTCACAGGAATTATAAAACGACAACAACAACAAAAACCGAGGTATTCAGGCAACAAATAGCATAATGAATAGAATAGTGCCTTACATCTCAATACTAATGTTGAATGTAAATGGCCTGAATGCTCCACTTAAAAGTTACAGGATGGCAGAATAAGAATTCACCAACCAAGTACCTGCCACTTTCAAGAGACTCACCTAACATATTAGGACTCATAAACTTAAGGTAAAGGAATGGGAAAAGATATTCCATGCAAATGGACATCAAAAGTAAGAAGGAGTAGCTATTCTTACATGAGACAAAATAAACTTTAAAGCAACAGCAGTTAAAAGAGAGAAAGAGGGACATGATGAAAGAACAGGTCCAATGGGAAAATATCATAATCCTAAATATATGGGTACCTAACACTGAAGCTCCCAAATTTATAAAACAATTACTAATAGACCTAGGAAATCAGGTAGACAGGAACACAATAATAGTGAGGGAATTCAGTACTCCACTGACAGCACTAGACAGGTCATCAAGACAGAAAGTCAACAAAGAAACAATTGACTTAAACTATACTCTAGAAAAAATGGACTTAAAGGATATTTACAGAACATTCTACCAACAACTGCATTATATACATTCTATTAATCAGCACATGGAACATTCTCCATGATAGACCATATGATAGCCCACAAAACAAGTCTCAATAAATTTAAGGTAATTGACATTATATCAAGTACTCTCTCAGACCACAGTGGAATAAAATTGGAAATCAACTCCAAAAGGAACTTCAAAATCATGCAAATACATATAAATGATATAACCTACTGCTGAATAGTCATTGGGTCAATAATGAAATTAAGATGGAAAATAAAAAGTTCTTTGAACTGAACAATAATGACACAACCTATAAAAACCTCTGGGATACAGCAAAATGGTGCTAATAGGAAAGCTCATAGCATTGAATGCCTAAATCAAAAAGTCCGAAAGAGCACAAACAGAAAATCTAAGGTCACCCCTCAAGGAACTAGAGAAACAAGAACAAACCAAACCCAAACCCAGCGAAGAAAAAGAAATAACAAAGATCAGAGCAGAAATAAATGGAATTGAAACCAAAAATTACAAAAAATAAATTAAACAAAAAGCTGGTTATTTGAAAAGATAAGTAAAATTGATAGACCATTAGCAAGATTAACCAAGAAAAGAAGAGAGAAGATCCAAATGAATTGAATTAGAAATGAAACAGGAGATACATATTACAACTGACATCACAGAAACAACAAAGATTATTCAAGGCTACTATGAACACCTCGACACACACAAACTAGGAAACCTAGAGGTGATGGATAAATTCCTGGAAATATTCAACCCTCCTAGATTAAACCAGGAAGAAATCGAAACTCTGAACAGACCAATAACAAGCAGCAGCAAAATTGAAATGATAATAAAAAATTACCAGAAAAAAGTCCAAGACCAGGTGGATTCACAGCTTAATTCTATCAGACATTCACAGAAGAATTTATACCAATCCTGTTGACACTATTCTAAAAGATAGAGACAGAGGGACTCCTTTCTGAATCATTCTATAAAGCCAGAATCACCCTAATACCAAAGCCAGGAAAGGACATCACAAAAAATAAAACTATAGATCAGTATCCATGATGAATATAGATGTAAAAATCCTTAACAAAATATTAGCTAACTAACTCCAGCAGCATATCAAAAGATAATCCACCATGATCAAGTAGGCTTCATACCAGGGATGCAGGGATGGTGTAACAATAAGTCTGATATACCAAATAGAATTAAAAATGAAAATTATATGATCATCTCGATAGACACAGAAAAAGCATTTGACAAAACCTGGCATCACTTTATGATTAAAACCCTCAGCCAAATTGACATAGAAGGGACATATCTTATGGTAATAAAAGCCATCTATGACAAACCCATGGCTAATGTTATACTGAATGGGGGAAAGTTGAAAGCATTCCCCATGAGAGCTGGAACAAGACAAGAATGTCCACTTTCACCACTTCTATTCAACATAGTACTGGAAGTCCTAGAGAGAGCAATCAGACAAGAGAAAGAAATAAAGAGCATCAAATTGGTAAAGAGGAAGTCAAACTGTTACTGTTTACTAATAATATGATTGCATACTTAAAAAACCTTAAAGACTCATCCAAAACTGCTCCTAGAATTGAGAAATGAATTCAGTAAAGCTTCAGGATACAAAATTAATGTTTACAAGTCAGTAGCACTGCTATACACCAACAGTGACCAAACAGAATCAAATCAAGAACTCAATCTTTTACAATAACTGCAGAAGAAGAAGAAGAAAAAAAACCTTAGGAATATACCTAACCAAGGAGGTGAAAGGCCTCTACAAGGAAAACTGTAAAACACTGCTGAAAGAAATCATAGTCAATGCAAACAAATGGAAACACATCCCATGCTCATGGATGGATAGAATCAATATTGTGAAAATGACCATATTGTCAAAAGGAATCTACAAATTCAATGCAATTGCCATCAAAATATCACCATCATTCTCCATAGAACTAGAAAAAGCAAACCTAAAATTCATATGAAACAAAAAAAAGAGCCCTCATAGCCAAAGCAAGACTAAGCAAAAAGAACAAATCTGTAGGCATCACATTACCTGACTTCAAACTATACTATAAGACTACAGTCACCTAACAGCTTTGTGGTGACATAAAAATAGGCTTATAGACCAATGGAACAGAATAGAGAACCCAGAAATAAAGTCAAATACTTAGAGCTAGCTGATCTTTGACAAAGCAAACAAAAACATAAAGTGGGGGAAGGACACCCTCAACAAATGGTGCTGTGATAATTGGCAAGCCACATGTAGAAGAATAAAACTGGATTCTTGTCTCTCATTTTAGAAAATCAACTCAAGATGGATCTAAGACTTTAAGATCTAAAACAATAAAAGTTCTAGAAGATAACATTACAAAAACATTTCTGAAATTGGCTTAGGCAAAGACTTCATGACCAAGAATTCAAAAGCAAATGAAACAAAAACAAAGATAAATAGATAGGACTTAATTAAACTAAAAAGTTTCTGCACAGCAATAATAATAATAATCAGCAGAGTAAACAGAGAACTCACAGAGTGGGAGAAAATCTTCACAAACTATGTATCCAACAAA
The DNA here is from genome assembly GCF_030222135.1 of Aotus nancymaae. Lineage (NCBI taxonomy): Eukaryota > Metazoa > Chordata > Mammalia > Primates > Aotidae > Aotus > Aotus nancymaae. The sequence continues at coordinate 79,837,017 of NW_026988454.1, forward strand.
GGACTAATATCCAGAATCTACAAGAAACTCAAATAAATTAGCAAGAGAAAAGCAAACAATCACATCAAAAAGTGAGCTAAGGACATGAATAGAGAATGTCTTCTAATTGTCCCTATGGCCACAAATGGCCAATAAACGTAATGAAAAAAATGCTCAACAGAGGGGTATCCACCAAGATGGCTGAACAGAAACAGCTCCGGAATGTAGTTCCCACTGAGAGAAATGAAGAAGCCGAGTGATCTCCACATTTCCAAACAAGGTACCAGGTTCATTTTAATGGGTCTGGTTGGATGGTGGGTATAATCCAAAGAGGGCAAACTGAGGCAGGATGGGACACTGCCCCACCCGGGAAGTGCAACTGACTGGAGGATCAGGGGCTCTCCCCCACTGGGATTCTGTTTCAGATACTGTGCTTTACCCAAGCCCTCTACAACCCACAGAACAGGAGATCTTTGCTGGACAGAAAAGCACCCATGAGTTACCTGAACAGAGCTGAGCAGCAACCATGGCCGGTGCCATGGGTTATTGGCACAGATCTAAGCAGAAGTATTGGCAACACCAAGAAAGCCTGTGGGATGGAGCTACCTGCCACCCAGAAGGAAGGAGAACTGAAAGCAGGGAATCAGGCAATACAGCTAGGCAGGCCTCCCTCACAAAGCCCAGCAAACCAAAGCCCTCTCACTTGAGAGTTTTACAGGCAGCATATCAGTTTGAGCTCAACCCAGAACAATGAGCTTGGCAGGGGAAAGGGCAGCCGCCATTGCAGAAGCAGGCCTAACATTCCTGTGTAAACAAAAGATGCAGGAAATATACACAGTAGCTAAACTGAATTCGTGGCAGCCCAGCAGTGCCTCTGCAGGCAGACAAAGAAAAGACTACCACCTCAAGCAGCCCCCTGAGATCAAAGCTAGATAAATCCAAGAAAATGAGAAGAAACCAACATGAAAAGGATGAAATCATCAAAGACCAGAATGTCCCTCCTCCACCAAGGGATCACAGCTCCTCACCAGCAAGGGAACAAAACAAGATGGAGAACGAGTTTGATGCATTGACAGAAGCAGGCTTCAGAAGGTGGGTAATAACAAACTTTCCTGAGGTAAAGAAACGTGTCCTAACCCAATGCAAAGAAACTAAAAACCTTGAAAAAAGGTTAGACAAAATGCTAACTAGAATAACCCGCTTAGAGAAGAACATAAATGACATGATGGAGCTGAAAAACATAGCATGAGAACTTTGCAAAGCATGCACAAGTTTCAATAGCTGAATAGACCAAGCAGAAGAAAGGATATCAGAGATTGAAGACCAACTAAATGAAAAAAAGTGAGAAGTCAAGATTAGAGAAAAAAGAGTGAAAAAAATGAACAAATCCTCCAAGAAATATGGGATTATGTGAAAAGACCTAATCTACGTTTGATAGGTGTACCTGAATGTGATGGGAAGCATGAATCCAAGCTGGAAAACGCTCTTCAGGATATTATCCAGGAGCACTTCCCCAACCTAGCAAGGCAGGCCAACATTCAAATACAGGAAAAACAGATAACACCACAAAGATACTCCTCAAGAAGAGCAACCCCAAGGCACATAATCATCAGATTCACCAGGGTTGAAATGAAGGAAAAAATACTAAGGGCAGCCAGAGAGAAAGGTAGGGTTACCCACAATGGGAAGCCAATCAGACTCACAGCAGATCTCTTGGCAGAAGCCCTACAAGCCAGAAGAGATTGGAAGCCAATATTCAACATCCTTAAAGAACTTTCAACCCAGAATTTCATATCCAGCCAAACTAAGCTTCATAAGTGAAGGAGAAATAAAATCCTTTATGGACAGGCAATTGCTTAGAGATTTTGTTATCACCAGACCTGCCTTACAAGAGCTCCTGAAGGAAGCACTAAACATGGAAAGGAGCAACCAGTACCAGCCACTGCAAAAATGAACCAAATGGTAAAGACCAATGAGGCAATGAAGAAACTGTGCCAACCAATGGACAAAACAACCAATCAGTAACAAAATGGCAGGATCAAATTCACACATAACATTAATGATAAATGTAAATGGACTAAATGCTTCAATCAAAACACACAGACTGGAAAACTGGATAAAAAGTCAAGATCCATTGGTGTGCTGAATTCAGGATACCCATCTCATGTGCAAAGACACACATAGACTCAAAGGATTGGAAGATCTACAAAGCAAATGGAGAGAAAAAAAGCAGCAGGGGCTGCAATCCTACTCTCTGATTAAACAGACTTGAAACCAACAAAGGTCAAAAGAGACAAAGAAGGGCATTACATAATAGTAATGGATCAATACAACAAGAAGAGCTAACTATCCTAAATATATATATGTACCCAATATAGGAGCACCCAGATACATAAAGCAAGTTCTTAACAACCTACAAAGAGACTTAGACTCCTGAACAGTAATAGTGGGAGACTTTAACACTCCACTGTCAATATTAGACAAAACGAGACAAAAAAATCAACAAAGATATCCAAGACTTGGACCAAGCGGACCTAATAGACATCTACAGAACTCTCCACCCCAAATCCACAGAATATACATTCCTCTCAGCACCACATTGCACTTACTCTAAAATCGACCACATAGTTGGAAGTAAATCAACCCTCAGCAAATGCAAAAGAACGGAAATCATAAACAGTCTCTCAGACCACAGTGCAATCGAATTAGAACTCAGGATTAAGAAACTCAAAACTGCACAACTTCATGGAGACTGAACAACTGTCTCCTGAATGTCTACTGTATAAACAATGAAATGAAGGCAGAAATGAAGGTGTCCTTTGAAACCAATGAGAATGAAGACACAACATACCAGAATCTCTGGGACACATTTAAAGCAGTGTCTAGAGTGAAATTTATAGCAATAAATGCCCACATGAGAAATATGGAAAGATCTAAAATAGACACCCTATTGTCAAAATTGAAAGAACTAGAGGAGCAAGATCAGAAAAACTCAGAAGCTAGCAGAAGATAAGAAATAGCTAATATCAGAGCAGAACAGAAGGAGATAGAGACACAAAAAACCCTTCAAAAAATCAATAAATCCAGGAGCTGGTTTTTTAAAAAGATCAACAAAATAGACTGCTAGCCAGACAAATAAAAATCAAAAGAGAGAAGAATCAAATAGATGCAATAAAAAACAATAAAGGGGATAGCACCAATGATTCCACAGAAATATGAACTACCATCAGAGATTATTACAAACAACTTGTTGCCATTGCTTTTGGTGTTTTAGTCATGAAGTCCTTGCCTATGCCTATGTCCTGAACGGTTTTGCCTAGGTTTTCTTTTCAGGTTTTTATGGTGTTGGGTCTTATGTTTAAGTCTTTAATCCATCTGGGGTTAATTTTAGTGTAAGATGTCAGGAAGGGGTCCAGTAAAAATTAACCAGCAAACCAGTAAATCTGGAAGAAATGAATAAATTCCTGAACACTTGCGCCCTCCCAAGACTAAACCAGGAAGACATTGAAACCCTGACTATACCAATAGCAAGGGCTGAAGTTGAGGCAGCAATTATTAGCCTACTAACCAAAAAAAGTCCAGTTCCAGACAGGCTCAAGCAGAATTCTCTTAGATGTACAAACAGGAGCTGGTACCATTCCTTTCTAAACTATTCCAAACAATACAAAAAGAGGGAACTCTCCCTAACTCATTTTGTGAGACCAACATCATCCTGGTACCAAAACCTGGCAGAGTCTCAACAAAAAAGGAATCTTCAGGCCAATATCCATGATGAACATTGATGCGAAAATGTTCAATAAGGTTCAACATATGCAAGTCTATAAACGTAATCCATCACATAAACAGAACCAAAGACAAAAACCACATGATTATCTCCATAGACACAGAGAAGACCTTCAACAAAATTCAACAGCCCTTTATGCTAAGAACCCTCAATAAACTAGGTATCGATGGAATAGATCACAAAATAATAAAAGCTATTTATGAAAAACCCACAGCCAATATCAAACGGAATGGGCAAAAACTGGAAGCATTTCCTTTAAAAACTGGCACTAGACAAGGATGCCCTCTCTTACTACTTCTATTCAATATAGTATTGGAAGTTATAGCCAGAGGAGTCAGGCAAGAAAAATAAGTGGGACAGCCCAAAATCTCCTAAAACTGAGAAGCAACTTCAGCAAAGTCTCAGGATACAAAATTAATGTGCAGAAATCACAAGCATTCCTATACACCAATAACAGACAAACAGAGGGCCAAATAAGGAGTGAACTCCCATTCACAATTTCTATGAAGAGAATAAAATACCTAGGAATACAACTAACAAAGGAGGTAAAGGACCTCTTCAAGGAAAACTACAAACCACTGCTCAAGAAAATAAGAGAGGATACAAACAGACGGAAAAACATTCCATGCTTATGGTTAGGAAGAATCAATATAGCGAAAATGGCCATACTGTCCAAAGTAATTTATAGATTCAACACTATCCCCATCAAGCTACCTATGACCTTCTTCACAGAACTGGAAAAAACCACTTTAAACTTCTTATGGAACTAAAAGAGCCCACATAGCAAAGACAATCCTAAGAAAAAAGACCAAAGCTGGTGGCATCATGCTACCTTACTTCAAATGTACTACAAGGCTACAGTTATCAAAACAGCATGCTACTCTTAACAAAACAGAGACATAGACCATTGGAACAGAACAGAGGCCTTGGAAACAATGGCAGGTATCTACAACCAGCTGATCTTTGACAAACCTCACAAAAACAAGCAATAGGGAGAGGATTCCCTGTTTAATAAATAGTGTTGGGAAAACTGGTGAGCCATGTGCAGAAAGCAGAAACTGGACCCCTTCCTGACACCTTACACTAAAATTAACTCCAGATGGATTAAAGACTTAAACATAAGACCTAACACTATAAAAGCCCTAGAAGAAAACCTAGGCAAAACCATTCAGGACATAGATATAGGCAAAGACTTCATGACTAAAACACCAAAAGCATTGGCAACAAAAGCCAAGGTAGACAAATGGGACCTAATTAAACTCCAGAGCTTCTATACAGCAAAAGAAACCATAAATAGATTGAACTGGCAACCAACAGAATGGGAAAAAATTTTTGCCATCTACCCATCTGACAAATGGTTAATATCCAGAATCTGCAAAGAACTAAAACAGATTTACAAGAAAAAAATAAACCAACCCATTTAAAAGTGGGAGAAGGATATTGAACAGACACTTTCAAAAGAAGACACATATGAGGCCAAAAAAAATATGAAAAAATGCTCAGTATGAGTGGTCTTTAGAGAAATGCAAATCAAAACCACATTGAGATACCATCTCATGCCAGTTAGAATGGTGATCATTAAAAAATCTGGAGACAACAGATACTGGAGAGGATGTGGAGAAATAGGAACACTTTTACACTGTTGGTGGGAGTGCAAACTAGTTCAACCATTGTGGAAGGCAGTGTGGCAATTCATCAAGGATCTAGAAATAGAAATTCCATTTGACCCAGCAATCCCATTACTGGGTATATACCCAAAGGATTATAAGTCATTCTATTATAAAGACACATGCACACGTATGTTCATTGTAGCACTATTTACAATAGCAAAGAGCTGGAACCAACCCAAATACCTATCGATGACAGACTGGACAAGGAAAATGTGGCACATATACACCATGGAATACTATGCAGCCATAAAAAATGATGAGTTTGTGTCCTTTGTAAGGACATGGATGAATCTGGAAACCATCATTCTCCGCAGACTGACACAAGAACAGAAAATCAAACATCACATGTTCTCACTCAGGTGGGTTTTGAACTATGAGAACACATGGAGACAGGGAGAGGAGCATCACACCCTGGGGTCTGTTGTGGGGGACTTGGGGAGGGACAGCAGATGGTGGGGAGCATGAGGGAGGGATAGCATGGGGAGAAATGCCAGATATAGGTGACGTGAGCTTGGAGGCAGCAAACCACCTTGCCATGTATGTACCTATGCAACCATCCTGCATGATCTGCACATATACCCCAGAATGTAAAGTACAATAAAAAAATGCTCAACATAAATTATCAGGGAAATGCAAATGAAAACCACAATATGATACCACGTTACTCCTGTAAGAATATCCATAATCAGAAAATCAAAAAATAAAAGTTTTTGGAGTGAACGTGGTCAAAGGGAAACATTTTTACATTGCTAGCAGGAATGTAAACTAGTAAAACCACTATGGAAAACAGTATGGAGATTTCTTAAAGAACTAAAAGTAGATCTACAATTTGATCCAGCAACTCCACTACTGAGGATTTACCTGGAGGAAAAGAAGTCATTATGTGAAAAAGATACTTGCAGGAGCATGTTTGTAGCAGCACAATTTGCAATTGCAAAAATATGGAAGCAGCCCAAATGCCAATCAGTCCATGAGTGGATTAAGAAATTGTGCCATATATATACCATAGAATACTACTCACCCGTTAAAAGAAACAAAATAATGGCATTTGCAGCAACCTGGATGGAACTGGAGACCGTTATTCTAAGTGAAGTAACTCAGGAGTGGAAAACCAAACATTGTTCTCACTCATAAATGGGAGCTCAGTTATGAGGATGTAAAGGCATAAGAGTGATACAATAGACTTTGGGGATTTGGTGGAAAGAGTAGGAAGGGGATGAGAGATAAAAGAGTACACATAGGGTACAGTGTACACTGCTTGGGTAATGGGTGCACCAAAATCTCAGAAGTTACTACTAAAGAACTTATTCATGTAACCAACCACCACCTGTTCCCCCAAAACTTATGCAATTAAAATAAAATTTTTAAAAACCAAATTACAAATAATATAAATTTCTGTTCTTAACTATTTTAGTGTGCTTCTCTAAAAAATAAGATTGTCATTTTACATGGTGAAAATGACAGGATTACATTTAATAAAATTAATGTCTTTTATAGCTACTCATATCCATTCCATATTCCTATTTTCCCAATTTTTCCTCTTTAATTTCTCTTGGAGCCAATTTGTTAAAATGCAGTTCAATCCAGTATTGCATTTTGTATCTAGTTTTCATGTATCTTATATTTCTTTCAATGTTTACTAGTATCCTTTGTGCTTTCACTCTTTTCATGCCATTTATCTAGTAGTATTTCTTTTTTCTACCAATTTTTGAGGTAATTGACAAATAAATTTATATGTATTTAAGTTGTACAATGTGATTATTATATATACCTAAGCACTGTGAAATGATTAATACAATCAAATTAATTAACATATCCATTGTCTCACATATTATCTGTGTGTGTGTGTGTGTGTGTGTGTGTGTGCATGCTGAGGACACCTAAGATCTACTCTCTTAGCAAATTTCAAGTATATAATATATTATTATTAACTATAGTCACCATGCTGTACATTAAATCTCCAGAATGTATTCATCTTTTAATTGGAAGTTCATACTTTTTGGCCAACATCTCTCCACTTCTTCCACACCTCAACCTCTGGCAAACACCATTATACTCTGTGTTGCTATGCACTTGACTCATTAGGATTCCAAGCGAGATCGTACAGCGTTTATCTTTTGCTGTCTGACTTATTTCACTTAAGCATAATACCTTCCAGATTCATCTATGGCATCACAAAGGCAGGATTTCCTTCTCTTTTTTGTGGCTGAATTACATTGTTTTACATATGAATGAAATGAATACACACACAAATACACACACACATTCACACGTCCTATACATTCTATCTAAAAGAAATCACCTTTTCTTCACCTATTCATGTGTCAACAGACCGTTAGGTTGTTTCCATATCTTGGCTATTGTGAATAATACTACCTTGAACATAGGAGTGCAGTTTCCTCTTCAAGATACAGATTTTGGTTTTTGTTTTTGAATGGAATATCTTAACTTATGGACTTGTGTGATTGCTTTATTAATAATGTCACTTAGGTTCTTCTCATTTCTCCTGTCAGAGGTCGAGTCTATAGACTTTTTAATGTTAAAGTTAAACATTCTGAGAAACATACATTTTAGGTGATTTATACCTTTTTTCACTTTTGAGTTTCACTATGGAGTCATGGGTTATAAAGTGAATTAATTGTATTTTACTTTTCCCAGTATGATGCTCACATTGTTACAACTTTGGCTTGTTTCTGAGTCCTTTTGACATTACCTCATTAATTTTTTAAAGTACTTTGCTTTCTGGAGCAAAAAGTTATTCCAGACTCATCTTGTACTCTCTCTTCAGACGGAGTATAATTCAATTCTCCAGAGAGCCCTTGTATTTTTTTTTTTTTTTTTTTTGGAAAATTAGTATTAGAAACCAAAATTAAAGTGTATGGCATGTTGAATTCCATGGGTATTATTGCTGTATTTCAGCTAATAAATATATATAGTATTTTCCAAAAAGTTTGAGTTTGTAGAAATGTTTCTAATTAAGTACTAGTATTTCAGCACTTCTGTGTAACTTCTTCATATCTATCATTATAATTCCTTTTCTCTTATGCTTGAGACTTGTGTGTGAATAATATTAATATAATTGCTCATTATTTTATCCAGTACATCTTTAAAATAACAGTATTGTTTCTAGTAGCACTTGAAGTGGTCAACACAGTTTAAACATTTAATTCTTAGAATGCATTATTCTGCTAAGTATTAATGAAATACTACATTTAGAGATACTTAGCATAATTTGTTACTAAGTGAGATTGTATAAGCACCTGTGTAATGTTGTGGTTGATTCAATTATTTTATTTTATTTTTTAAATTTGAGACCATGGCATGACACTTCAAAGTTCATAGAAGTGAATGCATTTTAGCTGTTACAAACCTTTTCTTGGTGAAGCTATTGATATAGGAAGATTTTGGTTGGGAGCAGCATTGCCAGTCTACTTTGAGAAACTTAAAATGTAATCTTTAAAGCTTATTGTAAGTATTGTTTCACTGAACTCTCACCTATGTTCATATGAGTTTCTGGCCTACCAAAAAAGGACTCTATGCCTAGTTATAAGTGACGACCTTAAAAATACTAATTTTGCCAAGCAAATGTATTCTGCCTTTTACTCTCCAATATCTAGTCTGTCAAAAATTTTATGTTTTCATCAGTCGGTTCAATTTTTAAAATTAACCTTTTAATTTTCAGAATATTATAGATTCATATGCAGTTGTAAGAAAAAATACAGAGAGATCCTGTATATTCTTTACTCATTTTCTCTTAATCATAACATCTCACAAGACTATAGTACAATATTACAACCAGAATATTGACATTGAAACTGATGAGATACAGAACATTTCTATTAAGCAAGGATTCCTTATACTGCTATTTTATAGTCATACCCACTTACCTCTCATCCCCCAACCCCCCAAGCCCAACCCATGTGGGCTACTAATCTGTTCTCCATTTCTAACATGTTGTCATTTCACAAATATTATAGACACAGTACGTAACCTTTTGGTCTTGAGGACTGGCTTTTTCATTCAGTATGTGTCTCAGGAGATTGTGTCTCCAGGTTGTTGTGCGTATCAGCTGTTTAACCTTGTTTATTGCTGAGGAGTTATAATGTTATAATGGAGTTATAAAGTTATAATGGAGTGCCATCATTTATTTAACCATTCACTTGTTAAAAGACAGCTGGTTTGTTTCCAATTTGGGACTATTACAAGTAAAGCTACTATAATGATAATGTGCAAGCTTTTGTATGAGCTGTAAATCTTCATATAGGATAAATGTGCAGAAGAGCAAGGCTGGGTGATCTCTTCATTACGTGTTTAGCTTTTAAGGACCCATCAAACTATTTCCTAGAGTGTTAGTACCATTTTATATTCCCACTATCAAGATGTGCATGATCTATTTGTGTCATCATTTTTAAAAATTTGTTAGCATTTTGACAGATGTGTAGTGATTCTGATTGTGATTTAAATTAGCCTGTCTATAATAATGTGGAATATATTTTTGTGTACTTATTTGTATATCTGCATCAGTAAAATGTCTTTTTATGTCTTTTGCCCATTTTATAATTGGATTCGTTTCTTTTGTTCATTTGTTTTGCTATTTATGTTTGAAAACTCCTTGAATATTCGAGGTACTAGTCCTCTGTCAGATTATGTTTTGCAAATATTTTTGCTCATGTTCTAACTTGTCTTTTTATGCTTTTAACATTTCATTAGCAGAGCAAAGATCCTTAATTTTGATGAAGTCCTATTTATCCATTTTTTTATGGATCACACTTTGATGTTTAAAAGCTCTTAGCCTAGCCCTACATCTTTAAAATTTTCTCCTATGTTTTTAATAAAAGTTGTATGCTTTTAAGTTCACATTTTAGTCTCCATGATCTATTTGTGTTAATTTTTGTATATGGTTCATATACTTCCTTCCCTGCTCTTGGATGTCCAATTGCCAGCACTATTTGTTGAAAAGATTGTCTTTCCTCCACCGAATTGCTTTTGTACCTTTGTCAAAAATCATTTAATCATTTGGGCATATTGGTGTGAGTCTATTTCTGAGTTCTCTATTCTGTTCCATTAGTTTCCTTTTATCTACCTTCTGTGGTATTCTTGAACGTTTTTAGAATTCCACTTGAATTGCTCTGTCGTGTTTTCTTTACATAGCTTTTTAAAGTAGTTGCTATAGATATTATATAATATATACATAACTTATGACAGTCTATTTGAGTCATCATTTTAATCAGTTAAAATAAACTGTAGAAACCTTATCACCTTCATGTTCCTTTGATCTCCCCCATTTATAGTGTTTGCACGACATACATTTAAAACCACATCAATGTTATAATTTTTGTTTCAATAATCAAACTTAATTTGGGCATCTCAAGAGGAGAAAAAAAGCCTATTGTATTTATCCTTATTTTTACTTACTGTGTTCATTTTTCCATCCTCATGTTCAAGTTTCCTCCTTTTAATTTTTTTTTTCTGTTTAGAGAATTCTCAGTAACAATTCTTTTAGGGTAGCTCTACTTATGAAAATTTTCTGAGGAGGTCTTAGTTTTTCCTTCATTTCTGAAGGGTATTTTCATGGGGCTAGGATTAGAAATTAAGTTTTTTTTTTCTTGAAGCACTTAAAATTTATTGTACCATCAGGTTCCTCATGATTTCTGAAAAAAAATCTGTTATTTGATTTTTTTCTACTATAGGAAAGATGTCATTTATCTTCTATTCCTTTCAAAATTTTTGCCTGTGTTTTCTTTTCAGAATTTGACTATGACTATGTTTTGGCATGGATTTCTTTGAGTTTGTCCTGTTTGAGTTCACTCAGCTTTTTGAATCTAAAGACTTATGTTGCTTGCCAAATTTTAGAAATGTAGAGACATTATTTCTAGTACTTTTTCAGCCTGTCCTCCTCCTCTCTGCTTTCTGTGATTCTGGTGATGCAGTGTTAAATATTTGTTACAACACCACAGGTCCCTGAAAGCTTGTTTCTTTTTTGGCCTATTTTCTTTGTGATATTTAGCTTGAGTAATTTCTATTGTTCTAATTTCCAGTCCATGGATTTTTTTTTTCTGTCCTCTACATCCATTGGCTTTTTATTGTAGTTATAATCTTTGGTTTTAAAATTTCCATATGCTGCTTCTTAATTTCTTCTATTTCTTTGCTGAAATTTTCTATTTTCTTTATTTGTTTTAAGCATGTCCATAATGGTTTATTTAACTATTTTTATGATGATTGGACTAAAATTGTTGTCAGTTAATGCTGACATCTCTGCCATATTATTAGTGTCTGTTTAGTAAATAAATAACCTTACCCAAAGAAAGAGCCAGCCTTTCCTGGGCCTACTGGGAAGTAAATTCTAGGCTCATTGGATACCAGACCTTACAGAGGCATCTTTTCAGGGAAGGTGGTTGGCCTGTTAAATATAGTTTAACTTGGTAATTTATGATTGATTCTGAAAACTACTCAATGTTTATGAAAGAAATAACAAAGGATATAAATAAATGGAGATTTTTTTTTTTTACCTTGCTCATGGATTGGATAACTGAAAATATGTCAATTTCTCCCAAGTTTACATGCAATTTAACACAATTCCTATCAACATCTCAGCAAGATTTTTGGTAAATATTGATAATATTATTATATAATTTATATAAAAATGCAAAGAATAATTTATAACAGTTATAAGACAAAAGATTAAAGTAGGAAGAATAAGTCTACCTGATTTTCAACTTTTTCTATAGCTACTACAATCATGACTCTGTGGTATTACTGAAAGGATAGAGGCATAGATAAACAGAACAGAACAGAGAACTTAGAAATAGACCCACACAAATATGCTCAACTGACATTTTACTATTCTTATCATGCAAATGATTTCTGACAAAGATGCTAAAGCAATTTCATGGAAAAAAGATGGTCTTTTCAATAAATGGTACTGGAATACTGAAGCATTTGAACATCCATAAACCAAAGGAAAAGAAAAGTCACATGAATTAAGTTACTTATACAATACATAACTCAAAATAAATCATAGACTTCAATGTAAAATATAAAACTATACAATACTGAAAAAATAAATCTGCAGGATCTACGATTGGCCAAAGAGTTCTTAAATTTGACATGACTTACAAAAAAATTAACAAATTTGACCTTATAAAAATTACACTTTTGTGCTGTGAAAGATTGTGAAGAGGATGAAAATACAAGTTACAGTGTAGGAGAACATGTGTTCAAATTATCTGAAAAAGTATCTAGACTAGATAAAGAGATCTCAGGATTCAAGAGTAAAAAAGCAAACATTTCATTTAGAAGTGGGCAAAAATCACAAAGATATATTTCCTGAGAGTACATATAGATGGAGAATAAGCACATAAAAGAATATTCAACAACCATAGCCGAGTACTAATGAACATGCGATATGACTATACACCTGTCAGCTTTGCTAAAATAAGAAGTAGTGATAATTCCAAATGCTGGTGAGAACATGGAGAAACTAAATGTCTTATACATTGCTAAACAGTTCCACATGGCTGGGAAGGCCTAGCAGTCATGAAGGAAGGCAAAGGAAGAGCAAGGTCACATCTTACATGATAGCAGGCAAGAGAGCCTGTGCAGGGAAACTGTGCTTTTATAGGGCCATCAGATCTTGTGAGACTTATTCACTATCCTGAGAACAGCATGGAAAAACAAAACCCACCTCCATGATTCAATTACCTCCCGTTGGGTCCTTCCCATGACTCACGGGGATTGTGGGAGCTCCAATTCAAGATTAGATTTTGGTGGGGACACAGCCAAACCATACACAAACTATGAATACTCAGGATCTAGTGAAAGCAGCTGCTATGCTTTCTTCCCTATTTCCCAATTACTCTGCCCTGCCAGCACACTGGAAGCCTAAATTTTGACTTCTTAGTAATGACATTAATTTGTCCTATTTTATGACAGGTAGTGGCCTGTCCTGGGTTCTGTTCCTGGCATTGCCATGTGTTCACTGCACTGTATGACTTGTGCAAAGCAGAGCCTTCATGTGCTCCAGATTCCCCATCTGTAAACTGGTGATAATAGCAAAATTAATGCCCACTCTGCTAACCTTAGGGCATAGTGGCAAAAATTATATCCGATAATTTATGTGCAAGCTCAAGGTAGATATTAGATATTCTATAACACCAGGTCTAGTATTTAGAACTGACCCACCCCTAGGTCAGAGCAAATGGGGATGAGAACCTCAAATCCATTCTTTGTAGCCAAACTTGCTACATTTCAGTATTATGTAAAGTGGAGAAAGCACCAGAAGAGGGTCACTATCAGTAATTCAGGGTCACATTAGCTTCTTCAAATTGCCTGGGAATCTTTATTTTGATATTATTTTCCAGAAAAATTACTGCTTCCCCTCGGCTGGCCCCGTGCTAATGGTGCAGGCTGCCTGGTTCAGGGAAACAAACACAGGCTCTGGGTTCAGAGATCTAAACCTCAGATTGAATTCAGGCTGTCACTCTCAGCCTGCATCACTTTAGATAATCCAATGTACCTTTCTGATGTTAGCTTACTGTTCTGTAGAATGAATATCATAAAGCTTTTCTTAATTTTTGTTTTGAAAGTGAAATAAAATGTGTTTGAAGTATATGTGTGTATGTGTATATTATATGTGTGTATGTATATATTTATGTGGCTCAATAACTGGCACAAATAAGAATTCTATATCAATATTAACTCAATTTCATCTTTATAAAAATTAGTAAGTGAAGAGATTAGGCCCAATGTAGCTTTATTTCTTTTTATCAGAGCTGGAAAAATTGAGTAGGAAAGTACACGCTTTGTACCAGGGATAGGAGACAATCTCAAGCATCCCTGTCTTTGCTCACAGTGCTGCTGACATGTTCCCATTGCCTGGAACCCACCCCACCGTACTCTACCTGGAAAACTCCAAATCCCTCTGCAATACCCCAGTGTTGCTCTCCTCTAGGGAGTCTTCCCTTATGTCAGCACAAAGAATACAACTAAACTAACACTATGGGAATAAATGAGATCCCCCAGAGAGAGGGAGGAACAGGCAAAGACAGAAATCTAGAGCAGCAACATTTGAGAAAAGAAGAGAGAAAAAGTAGTCTCCACAAAAGCCTGGAGAAAAAAAACAATACAGGAGGTAGTAAGCCAACCAGAAAGGGTTTCAGAAAGGATGAAGTGATTAACAACGTCAATAGAGAGGAGGGCAGGGTCAGGAAGTCAAAATATACCCAAAGGCAAGTGAAATGTCAAGGGACATATTGGAGAAGCTACTGGGATTTATTTTTATTGCACATTTTCATATGCAAAACCCCAGATTATGGCTGGGGTCCTTTCATAGAATCTGTGACCTGGGGAGAGAGTAGGAGTTGAAGGAAGCACAAGAAAGGCAGGAACATTCTTTTAAACACAACATATATAAAGCCAAGGTCTAAAGGTAAATGGGATGGTATTTAAAATCTCAAGTTAGATTGATTCTTCCTTTAGTACACACTGACTACTGCCCCATAAAGGAGAGAACTTGCTGAATTTGTGTACATTCAGCCTCTTTCCTTAAAACCTATATAAATGCAGTGAGGCCAGGGAGGTGTTAAAAATCCATTTATAAACAGTGTATTCACTGTTTCACTAATCCTATGGTACAGGACTAAGTATAAACACCTCATTACCTTTGGAAATAGGAGGGCTGCCTTACCCTCAGTTTTAGCTGCATGGAGACTGAGAGGTGGACAGTGTGCATTCCCAGGTGGCAGTCAGGCATATGGTCTGTATTTGTAGGTTATTAACCAGATTTCCTTTCCCCTTTTCTTTTAAAACAAATGGTCTTGACTTTTCTAAAACTTCATAGAACTGCTGAGCTGAATAAGGTCAAGGTGGAATGTGAGAAAAAGCTAACAGATCAGGAGATGGGTGATTACAGTACCTGGCACAGAGTTAGGTGTTTTTGGAATAAGTGAATGAACAAATGAAAGAGTACCAATGCACAGTGCCCAGAACTTTGTATGCATGCAGTACATGGTAGCTTCATTACTGCTTTAGTAACTTGCTGAACCTTTTTTCTCTCCTCTTTTCCTTCATTAATGCTCTGTTCTCTTGGCAATTTTAATCATCTTTTCCTCCACCAAGAACCTATTAAAGAAAAGAATGTTTCAAAATCAGTATTTTCCTCTATAAGAAGGAATGAGAAATGGCTTTGAATACCCTTCCTTCCTTCTTTCTTTCTTCTTTCTCTCTTTCTTTCTTTCTTTCTTTCTCTCTCTCTTTCTTTCTTTCTCTTTTCTTTCTGTTTATCAGTGATAGGGACAATGGTAGTGAAGTTGCAGCGCTGAATGCAGAAAGAACATAGCACAAAGTGGAAGGAAAAAAGAAAGCAGTTGAAGTTCATGGCATGACAGATTTAAAACAACTATGAAAATACAGAAAGGACTTAGCAATCTAAATATTTGTCTCGTTGTATAAAAGGCAATAAGAAAACAGGGTAAGAAAATTTCTTCATGTCATACTGGACAAAATTGCATAGCAGGGAAGTAGGTAGAAGTCTAATATTCCTATTCAGGGCTAACACAGGAGAAAATTAAGAAATAGTGGCAGGGACTGGGGATCTGTGAGAACACAGGACCAGCAATAATGCTCCCAGCTCTTGTTTGGATTCCAGTTCTTCTGGACATTCTAGTCCATCCTGACACGTATGGCCAGTGCTCCTGGGACAATGTTATCTTATTATCAGGCTACACATGTCACCACCAGCTGGAGGTTCTAACTGTTCTATTCCAATGGTCAGACCAGATCCCTGGAGACTGCCACTGGCCTGGAACCAAGCCAGTGCTCACTGCTTCTGGACCCAGCTCAGTCCAGAATCCCTGGGTTCATCCTAACCCTAGTTTTTCTTTTCTTAGCTCTCTCCCATGTTCTCACTAGCCCCTTTGTTGTGTTATTTTGGTGTACCTTTTATCCATGTCCAGGGGTTATGAGAGTCTAGAAACTGATTATATCTTGAGATAATACACAATTCTGTTATGGAACAACAGTTTTATTTGATGTTTTTGGGGTGACTTTAGAAGTGATTGTCTATAAATCTGTCCATGAAGAAATCTTCTGAAAACAGAAAACATTGCAAAGCAGAAAAAGATCTGTTAGTAGGATCTGATGAAGAGTTCCTGACTAATATCTAGTTTGGAAAATGTCATTATGCTTTGAGAAAAGTAAGAGGCCTGAACGCTGTGTGTTCAGCAGCATTCCAGTAACAAAACTACATTCAACACAACTTCAACCTGCTGCTTTTGTAACAGCAATATTTGTATCCCGGAACCCATAAAGAGAAATGGAAATCATTTTACAAAAACCTTCTTGGCCTGGTTTGGTGGCTCACAGCCACCAAACTGTGGGAGGCCTTTGGGAGAGATTTGGGAGGCCAAGGCGGGCCAATAGCTTGAGCCTGGGAGTTTGAGACCAGCCTGGACAACATGGTGAAACTCGGTCTCCACCAAAAAAAAAAAAAAAAAATAGCCAAGCATGGTAGTGTGTACTTGTATTCCTAGCTAATTGGGAGGCCAAGGTGGGAGCATCACTGGAGCCCAGCAGGTCAAGTTTATAGTGAGCTGGGAAAAAGAATAGGGGGTGAAAAGTAGGTCTTATAAATTCCACACTTATTTAGCCTCTATCAAGCCTGGCACTATATTATAAAGACCAAAAAGACATCGTCCCTGACATGTAGGAGCCCATAATCCAGAAGATGAAATGTACAAACAAAATAATGTTAAGTCCATGTTTCTAGACTTAGTCTCCCCTATGATTTTTTTTGCCACGATTATCACCTGAAGTTGTACAACTTATGCTTGGTCCTGATTTCTACAAGAACACATATAAGTGAACACTTAACTTTGTTTAAGTGGTACAAGAAGAGGGACAGATTAGGGACAATTATAGAGGCAAGTAGCATTAAGCTTTTCCTTGAAGGATAAATTGTAGTTCATCATATTGCATATTCCATGAAAACAGGCATCTGCTTTGCTCACCTTTGTGTCTCAAAACAGTATCTGGCATACAGAAAAAGGTCAATAGCATTCCAAGCAGAAGAAAAAACCCAACAGGCAAGGGAAGTGAGTGGCTAATGTGTATCAATTGAGGTAATGCTGTTATAAGAGAAAAGTTCCAAAGATTCAGTGGCACAACACAATACAAGTTTATTTCTCATTCATGTAAATACCCAGTGTAGATGTTGGCTGGTGGCTTTCTTCCACATGGCAATTTAGTGTCCTGGGCTCCTCATACCTTGTGGCTATACCATAGCCTAGGGCCTCAGAGTGTTTGCATGCAGCTAATGGGTGAGAAAAACAGGATGGAGAAAGCAAACCTCCTCATCTGGCATAACCATTTAACTTCCTTGAACATAAATGACAGAGCACTAGTCCAGGGGTGAGGACTAGTCTAGAAACAAGGGCAACTAAGAAATGTAATCCTTGTTTGGGCAGCCACCTCTCAGAAACCACTTTGTACTGTGGAATCAGTGAACAGATTGTTGGTGGACAGTTAGCTCTCTCTGCAACAAGAAAAAAATGAGCTTAATAAGGCAGGAAGGGGGATACAGAGAGAAAGGGTACGAGGTAAGAGAAGGAAGGTAAGCCACCTGAGGCCAGATTGTGTTCATACACAGGCACTTATGTAACTCATGATTCCAGAGGCAACGTGAAATTCTGTTCTACAGAACTTTATCTGTAGGAAGCTTAAGGTGCAGAGAAAAAAACAAAAGAGACTTTTCATATGACTTTTAAAATGAAGATCCCATGCTTCAAAGCTCCTCTTTCCATATTCCCATAGCATGTTTCTATTTCTCTCCAAAACCTCTTTACATGGTGGAGACGTCAGGTGCATTTCTCAGATTGAAACATGTGTCTTTCTTCTGCTTTAACAGGAACCCAGCCCAGTTTAAATCATTCTGGTCTAAAATTCTCCCTTTCAGTTTAACAGAAAGTCAAAATTTATGTTTATTGTTGCTGAGTATACAAGTAAATTTCCTCAGCTACACATTTTTTTTCAGTGGCTGAAAATTAGATGGGGCTAAAATACTTCAGTGACACAAATAAATATTTGTCATCTCTGAGGTTGTGTTCTGTAAAGAATTTTGACAACCCGAGGCTGGTGATGCCTCAGGATGTATATTTAACAGTTTGCTTAAGGACTGCATTTTAGACTCAAATTTTAGAAATATATTCAAATGCTATGTTGGCATAAGCTCCTCAAACTTTCAAGATTTTTTTTTAAAAGCACCTCATGCTCTTTTTCTTTCCAGGCAATACTTTAAATAATCTTTTTATCAACATTTTAATCAATATATTGTCAAATGACTCAGTGGTTGTTTCTATGAAAATCTAGAAAATGTTTCTCAGTTTAGCAGTTCCTAATTCGCATTCACTCTGGTCATCAAAAGCCATCCTTCCACCACCCCAGCAGACATGTTCTGACTGGGAAGACCCTGGTTTATGGAGACATGGTGAGGAAGCACCCAAGTAGGGGGAGCATGGGGTCTGGAAGGGAGGCATCTCATCATCTTTCTTTCTGTTTACATTCACGTCTTTCATTGCACTTCCATAGATATGCACAAGTACATGCAGAGGTGAGGACTAGTCATGTTTCTCTGTCTAGAAACAAGGGCAACTAGGAAATGTAATCCTTAGTTGCACGGTCTCTTCTTAGAAACCACTCTACTGTAGAAGCAATGAACTGATTGCTGGTGGACAGATCGCCCTCTCTGCCACAAGAAATAATGAGTTTGACAAAGGCAGTGGGTAGAGGGTGTTTCTTACAGGTCCTGAGCTCAACATAATATTATCAAAGTCATTCTGCACACTCTGACTCCAATAATTCTGTGTATAAAGTTCTGGGAAAGCAGTCTGTGTCTCCTCTCCTTGGCTTTATTTGTGTAGACATCTGTCTCCTCAGTTCCCTCTGCCCTCTTCCTCAGGTCTATGGACCAAATATGTGTGAATCTCCACTCTATACTGTCTGACTGAAGCAGGAGCAACTGCTTTCAAAAACCTAGTGATGATTATTTCAAATGTTTGCCATTCTCCCTTACCCTCCTCCCTTTTGGCAGATGTTCTTATCTAGCAGACCACTGAGACCCAGGCTGTTTGGTAAGAGCTCATCATATTCCATCTTTTCCCTCCTGCTGCTGCTTCTCTTTTGCCCCAGAGAGAAAATAATTCCTACTTCAGCGTGTTGATTGCACTTTATCCCCTCCTTCCTCCTCTAGAATGTCATGTCACCAGTAATCTCTCTTCTGTATTGTAATTTTGCATTTGCAGTCTATTTTTCACATATACATAAACATTTGAGTCCCCTGTATCTTTAAATGTTTTCTTAACGCTACTACTTTAGCTACGCTTGAATCTTCCCTTTCTCCTCAGGTTTGTGCAACCATGCCTGACTAATTTTTTATTTTTTATAGAATCTAGGTTTCTGTACTTTGTTCAGGCTGGTCTTAAACTCCTGGTCTCAAATGGTCATTCCACCTTGGCCCCCCAAAGTTCTGGGATTACAGGCATGAACCATCGCACACAGCCAAAATTAACTTCTTGTTTAATATTTGTTATGAATTTGGGGAGGGAAGGAGAGAATAAGTTTTAATTTTTTTTTATTGTAATTTAGGTTCTGGGGTACACGTGCAGATCATGCGAGATTGTTGCATAGGTACATACATGGCAAGGTGGTTTGCTGCCTTCATCACCCCATCACCTATATCTGGTATTTCTCCCCTCATTATCCCTCTCCACCCTCCTCACCCGCTCTGTTCCTCCCCTAACCCCACCCTACTGACCACAGTATGTGATGCTCCCCTCCTTGTGTCCACATGTTCTAATTGTTCAACACCCACCTATGAGTGATAACATACAGTGTTTGGTTTTCTGTTCTTGTGTCAGTTTGCTGAGAATGATGGTTTCCAGATTCATCCATGTCTTTATGAAGGACATGAACTCAACATTTTTTATGTAGTATTCCATGGTGTGTATGTGCTATATTTTCTTTATCCAGTCTATCGATGATGGACACTTGGGTTGGCTCCAGGTCTTTGCTATTGTAAACAGTGCTGCAGTGAACATATGTGTGCACGTGTCTTTATAATAGAACAATTTATAATCCTTTGGATAGATACCCAGTAATGGAATTGCTGGGTCAAATGCTATTTCTATTTCCAGTTCCTTGAGGAATCGCCACACTGTCTTCCATGATGGGTGAACTCCCACCAACAGTGTAAAAGTGTTCCTATTTCTCCACATCCTCTCCAGCATCTGTTGTCTCCAGATTTTTTAATGATCGCCATTCTAACAGGTGTGAGGTGGTGTCTCAATGTGGTTTTGATTTGCATTTCTCTAATGACCAGGGATGATGGGTATTTTTTCATTGATTTGTTGGCCTCATTGATGTCTTCTTTTTTAAAGTGTCTGTTCATATCCTTCACCCACTTTTGAATGGGTTTGTTTGTTTTTTAATTGTAAATCTGTTTTAGTTCTTTGTAGATTCTGGATATTAGCCATTTGTCAGATGGGTAGATTGCAAAAATTTTTTCCCTTTCTCTTGGTTGCCAGTTCACTCTAATGATTGTTTCCTTTGCTGTACAGAAGCTCTGAAGTTTAATTAGATCCCATTTGTCTATTTTGGCTTTTGTTGCCATTGCTTTTGGTGTTTTAGCTATGAAGTCCTTGCCTATGCCTATGTCCTGAATGGTTTTGCCTAGGTTTTCTTCTAGGGTTTTTATGGTGTTAGGTCTTATATTTAAATCTTTAATCCATCTGGAGTTAATTTTAGTGTAAGGTGTCAGGAAGGGGTCCAGTTTCTGCTTTCTGCACATGGGTAGCCAGTTTTCCCAACACCATTTATTAAACAGGGAATCTTCCCCATTGCTTGTTTTTGTGAGGTTTGTCAAAGATCAGATGGTTGTAGATGTGTGATGTTGCTTCAGAGGCCTCTGTTCTGTTCCATTGATCTATGTCTCTGTTTTGGTACCAGTACCATGCTGTTTTGATTACTGTGGCCTTGTAGTATAGTTTGAAGTCAGGCAGCATGATGCCTCCAACTTTGTTCTTTTTGCTTAGGACTATTTTGGCTATGTGGGCGCTCTTTTGGTTCCATATGAAGTTTGAAGTGTTTTTTTCCACTTCTATAAAGAAGGTCATTGGTAGCTTGATGGGGATAGCATTGAATCTGTAAATTACTTTGGGCAGTATGTCCATTTTCACGAAGTTGATTCTTCCCAACTATGAGCATGGGATGTTTTTCCATCTGTTTGTGTCCTCTCTTATTTCATTGAGCAGTGACTTGTAGTTCTCCTTGAAGAGGTCCTTTACATCCTTTGTTAGTTTTCTACCTAGGTATTTTATTCTCTTTATAGCAATTGTGAATGGGAGTTCACTTTTGATTTGGCTCTCTGTTTGTCTGTTATTAGTGTATAGAAATGCTTGTGATCTCTGCACATTGATTTTGTATCCTGAGACTTTGCTGAAGTTGCTTATGAGTTTCTGGAGATTTTGGGCTGAGACAATGGGGTCTTCTAAAGATACAATCATGTCATCTGCGAAGAGAGACAATTTGACTTCTTCTCTTCCTATTCAAATACGCTTTATTTCTTTCTCTTGCCTGATTGCCCTGGCTAGAACTTCCAATACTATATTGAATAGGAGTGGTGAGAGAGGGCATCCTTGTCCTATGCCAGATTTCAAAGGTAATACTTCCAATTTTTGCCCATTCAGTATGATATTCATTGTGGGTTTGTCATAAATAGCTTTTATTATTTTGTGATACATGCCATCAATACCTAGTTTATTGAGGATTTTTAGCATAAAGGACTGTTGAATTTTGTAGAAGACCTTCTCTGCATCTATTGAGATAATCATGTGGTTTTTGTCTTTGGTTCTATTAATGTGATTTATTACATTTATATACTTGCATGGGTTGAACCAGTCTTGCATCCCTGGGATGAAGCCTAATTGATCATAATGAATAAGCTTTTTGATTTGCTGTTGCAATCTGTTTGCCAGTATATTATTGAAGATTTTTGCATCTATGTTCATCATGGATATTGACCTGAAGTTTTCTTTTTTAGCTGCATCTCTGTCCGATTTTGGTATTAGGATGATGTTGGCCTCATAAAATGAGTCGGGGAGGATTCCCTCTTTTTGTATTGTTTGGAATAGTTTCAGAAGGAATGGTACCATATCCTCTTTGTAAGTCTGGTAGAATTCGGCTGTAGACCCATCTGGACCTGGGCTTTTTTTAGTTGGTAGGCTATTAATTGCTGCCTCAACTTCAGCCTTGGTTATTGGTCTATTCAGGGATTCAGCTTCTTCCTGGTTTAGTCATGGGAGAGGGCAAGCATCCAGGAATTTATCCATTTCTTCCAGATTTACTGGTTTGTATGCATAGAGTGGTTTGTAGTAATCTCTGATGGTAGTTTGAATTTCTGTGGAATTGGTGGTGATGTCCCCTTTATCATTTTTTATTGCATCTATTTGATTCCTCTCTGTTTTTTTTTAATTAGTCTGGCTAGCAGTCTATTAATTTTATTGATCTTTTCATAAAACCAGCTCCTGGATTTCTTGATTTTTTGAAGGGTTTTTTTGTGTCTCTATCTCCTTCAGTTCTGCTTTGATCTTAGTTATTTCTTGTCTTCTGCTAGCTTTTGAGTTTTTTTTATCTTGCTCCTCTGACTCTTTCAATTTTGATGATAGGGTGTCAATTTTAGAACTTTCCTTGCTCCTCATGTGGGCATTTATTGCTATGAATTTCCCTCTACACACTGGTTTGAATGTGTCCCAGAGATTCTGGTATGTTGTGTCTTTGTTCTCATTGGTTTCAAATAAAATCTTTATTTCTGCCTTCATTTCATTATTTATCCTACATTCAGTAGCCAGTTCATTTTCCATTAAGTTGTGCATTTTTGAGTTAATTTCTTAATCCTGAGTGCTAATTTGATTACACTGTGGTTTAAGAGACTGTTTGTTATGATTTTGGTTCTTTTGCGTTTGCTGAGGAGTGATTTACTTCCAATTATGTCGATTTTGGACTAAGTGTGATGTGGTGCTGAGAAGAACGTATATTCTGTGGATTTGGGGTTAAGAGTTCTGTAAATGTCTATGAAGTTCACTTGGTCCAGTTCTGCATTCAAGTCCTGGATTTCCTTGTTGATTTTCTGTCTCGTTGATCTGTCTAATATCGACAGTGGAGTGTTAAATTCTACCACTATTATTGTGCAGTAGTCTAAGTCTCTTTGTAGGTCATTAAGGACTTGTATTATGTATCTAGGTGCTCCTGTATTGGGTACATATATATTTAGGCTCATTAGCTCTTCTTGTTGTATTGATCCTTGTACCATTAGGTAATGCCCTTCTTTGTCTCTTTTGATTTTTGTTGGTTTAAAGTCCATTTTATCAGAGGCTAGTATTGCCACTCCTGATTTTTTTTGCTCTCCATTTGCTTGGTAAATTTTCTTCCATCCCTTTATTTTAAGTCTATGTGTGTCTCTGCACATGAGATGGGTTTCCTGAATACAGCACAACGATGGTTCTTGGCTTTTTATCCAATTGGCCAGTCTGTGTCTTTTGATTGGGGCATTTAGTCCATTTACATTTAATGTTAATATTGTTATGTGTGAATTTGATCCTACCATTTTATTACTGGTTGGTTGTTTTGCCCTTTGGTTGGCATAATTTCTTCATTGCATCGTTGGTCCTTACCATTTGGTTCTTTTTTGCAGTGACTGGTACTGGTTTTTCCTTTCTGTATTTAGTACTTCCTTCAGGAGCTCTTGCAAGGCAGGTCTGGTAGTGACAATATCCCTCAGCAATTGCTTGTCCATAAAGGATTTCATTTCTCCTTCACTTATGAAGTTTAGTTTGGCTGGATGTGAAATTATAGGTTGAAAGTTCTTTTCTTTAAGGATGTTGATTATTGCCCCCCACTCTCTTCTGGATTGTAGAGTTTCTGCTGAGAGATCCACCTTGAGTCTGATGTGCTTCCCTTTGTGGGTGACTCAACCTTACTCTCTGGCTGTCCTTAGTATTTTTTCCT
This sequence comes from Aotus nancymaae, assembly GCF_030222135.1. Lineage (NCBI taxonomy): Eukaryota > Metazoa > Chordata > Mammalia > Primates > Aotidae > Aotus > Aotus nancymaae. Next base: position 79,861,503 of record NW_026988454.1, read on the forward strand.
TCATTTCAACCCTGGTGAACCTGACGATTCTGTGCCTTGGGGTTGCTCTTCTAGAGGAGTATCGTTGTGGTGTTCTCTGTATTTCCTGTATTTGAATGTTGGCCTGCCTTGCTAGGTTGGGAAAGTTCTCCTGGGTAATATCCTGAAGAGTGTTTTCCAGCTTGAATTCATTCTCCCTGTCATCTTCCAGTAAACTGATCAGGCATAGATTAGGTCTTTTCACATAATCCCATATTTCTTGAAGGCTTTGTTCATTTCTTTACACTCTTTGTTCACTTTTCTTGCCTTCTCATTTTATTTCATTGAGTTGATCTTCAATCTCTGATATCCTTTCTTCTGCTTAATCTATTTGCCTATTGAAACTTGTATATGCTTCATACATATACAAAGTTCTTGTGCTGTGTTTTTCAGCTCCATCAAGTAGTTTATATTCTTCTCTAAGCTGATTATTCTAGTTAGCATTTTGTCTAACCTTTTTTCAAGGTTTTAGTTTCTTTGCATTGGGATGGAACATGTTCTTTTAACTCAGAGAAGTTTGTTATTACCCACCTTTTGAAGCCTGCTTCTGTTAATTCATCAAATTCGTTCTCTCTCCTGCTTTGCTCCCTTGGTGGTGAGGAGTCATGAACTCGTGGTGGGGGGAGAGACATTCTGGTTTTTGATGGTTTCATTCTTCTTGGCTGGTTTCTCCCTATCTCTTGGATTTATATAGTTTTGATCTCAGGTAGCTGCTTGGGGAGGCAGCCTTTCCTTTGTCTGCCTGGGGAGGTGCTGCTGGGCTGCCACAGATTCAGTGGAGCTGCTGAGTCTTTTATTTACTCAGGAAAATTAGGTTGGTTTCTGTAATGGCGGCTTCCCTTCCACCAGCCCAGCTGGAGCATTCCTGGTCGCTGTCTAACTGACGTTCTGCATGCCTACCTCTGGAGTGAGAGTTTTTTGGCCTGCTGGGCTTTGTGCAGTGGTGGGGGGACCCCTCCTGCCATTTGGACTGTTTCCCTGTGTTCTGTTCCCCTTCTTACTGGGGAGCGGGTAGCTCCATCCCACTGGCTTTTTGGCTTTCTTGGTGTCAGCCAGTGCTTCCACCTAGATCTATGCTGACAGCCCCAGAGCCAAAGTTGTTGTTTTGCCCTGTTCAGGCAGCTCACTAAGACTTTTCAGCCTGGCAAAGATCTCCTGTTCTGTGGGTTGTAGAGGGCTTGGGCAGAGCACTGTATCTGAACCGAAGTCCCAGAAGGGGAGATCCCCTGGTCCTCTGGTTGGTTGCACACTCCTCCTGGGTGGGGCAGTGCCCCACCTTGCCACAGCTTGCCCTATTTGGTTTATATCCACTGTCTGGCCAGACCCACAAAATGAACCTGGTACCTCGTTTGGAATTGTGGAGACCACTCGGCTTCTGCATCTCTCTTGCTGAGATCTGCTTTCTGGAGCTGCCTCTTATTTGGCCATCTTTGAATCCCCTCAAGTTTTAATTTATAGTTAGAAAAGAATTGATATGCAACTTATTTAGAATTTAGACATAAGAGCTGGGGCTACCATAATAAAAATTAAAGTTATATTTTAAAAAATCAATCCCTACATCTCAGATACATAGGTGTGGAAAATGCTCATAAATTTGGTTAAATACACATTTTCAGATGGAAATTGTTACATTTTATTTCTCATAGGTAACTGAAAAGTATACTTTTTGTTAGATGCTAAAGTCTTCAACAAAATATACTGCAAAATCTGACAGTTTAAGTGTTGAAAAATAAACTCCTTTTTCTTTTTGATAGGACATTCAGTAGAACTTTAAAGTGTGTGGCTGACATGGGCATTTTCCATGTCACCTTCATTCTTGCCCGTAGCAGAGTTGTGAGCAGGATTTCAGATGTACCACTCCGTCTCTGCTCAAATTGACATCCCTGACTAATGTTAAAGGCCAGCACTCAAAGCCTCTGTGCTTCCTCCTATTCCAAGACAGTATGAGGTCAGCTTTTTAATGGTTCACAAGATCTACTAGAAGCCAGCTATATTAAAAGGTGAGTTTAAAAAGAACAAAAAACTATTCTAACATGTTAAGTAGTTTGATTAAAAAAGAAAACTTCACATATGGTATTTACTTAGTCACACAGTTTAAACAACAAATTATCTATTAAGTTATATTCTGCAATGTAAGAAGCTAGGTTTATATAAATCCTGCCATTCAGTGCATTTAAATATTTTAAAAATCCCTTTCTGAAATTTTCTAATCAGTCTTTTATTGTTTGAAAGGCACTAATAGATAATTCAAAATAGTATGTCATAAAATTTTAAGATAATTTTGAGATCTCTCCATTGAAATACATTTCTTATATAGGTGAGACCCTCTCAGCCTAGCTTGAAACCTCTTTCCTTCAGTTCTGCCATATGTGCTTTCCCTTTCCTATATGCCTCTCTTCTCCTCAGTCCATCACTTTTAGGAAACTCCTTCCACCCTCATTATCAATTCATAGCAGACTTCTTGGTAGGTCTAGAAAGGAGTTTTAATGACTAGAATAATGGTGAAATAAAAACTCATTAAACCTTTCCTCCTTCACTCATCATTTATGTGATCGATCCTTCCTCTTCACTCATCATTCACAGAAAGATCCCTGCCCCAGATCCCCACCTTTCTCAAGTGCTCTGACTCTTCATCTTAGCCCCAGTGATGGCATGTCCAGGAGGATAATGAATGATCTTCTGCAATATAGTCTATTCTTTCCCTTGATAAATAATCTACTTCCTTAAGTTTAGTTCTGGTTATTGTTTTCAGAGTCCCACAATGAGCCACTATTTTGATTACATCTTTTTTTTTTAGAGTCTATTCAATTTGGCAGTTTGTTTCTATCATATAATTGAATAGGGATATATCTAATATGGGAAATGGTTTCAATTAGAGAATGAAGATCCATAGCAAAGGTCAAAATCTTGACCAGTTCTATTAACTGACTGAATGCTAAGAAAAAAGAGCAGTGGCCATAAGTAATTCAAAGACTCAACCAGCAAAATGACTCTAATAAAAAACCATAGCAAAGCATTTGAATTTCAGAGGGCATTTCAGCTGTACTGAAAATTGAATAAGATCAAAGGACAAGTAGAGTATTGGGTATTAAAATTAAGATATTCAATAGTAGAGATGCCACTTGTAAGTAAATTGTAAAGCAAATTTTGCAGAAATAAGCCCCAATACCCCCAATTTATCAGGACTTGACCATTTATGGAAGAGTCCTAATACAGAAAAAATAGCATGAAAATTAGCAAATATACTAGTATGCACTTATTTCATAGTCCAGAACACTTGTGAGATAAAATAAATCATTTCCAATGAAATGAATTAGAGCTATGGGCAAGGAGACTTAGTATCACCTTATAATAGGTAGATCATATTTTTTTACTATTTAACAGGAAGGAGAAAAATAGGTCAAAGGTGAAAGAAAGAAATTGCTAATCACTAGAGTTGCCTGAAATCAGCCCTGGGGCTACTGGGACAATGTAAGTGAACTGTAAAACACAAAGATAGACATCATGTCCCAAAGACAATGAATCAAAACTAGAAAAAATTGCAAAGGACTATAATTTTGCTTTATGGTCTTCCTAGCTGCTGATGTTGTGAATGTTCTGCAGTCTCTCCTCAGTTCAACTCTGGCTCTCACATGACCACCAGGGCATAACCATTTGGCTGACTTCCTCAAACTTAGAATAGCTTCACCTTAGCTTGACTATATCGTGGGGTCTAAACACAAAATCCTGCTATCAGAATAGGTAAGAATGTATAGTGCTCATTAAATGCCTTGTCCAGTAATTTTTGTTTGTTTTTGTTTTCCTGTCAAGAAAAAAAGCAGGCCAAAGACTAAGAGGCAGTGTATTATTTCATTCTCACACTGCTTTAAAGAACTACCTGAGAATGGGTAATTTATGGAGAAAAAAGGTTTAATTGATTCACAGTCCCACAGGCTGCACAGGAAGCCTGGCCATGAGGCCTTGGGAAACTTACAGTCATGGCAGAAGGGCGAGGGAGAAGTAAGTACATATTCACATAGAAGACCTGGAGAGAGAGGGAGAGAGCAAAGGGGAAAGTGCTACACACTTTTAAACAACCAGATCTCATGAGACCTCATTCACTGTCATGAGACCTCATTCACTGTCATGAGACCAGCAAGAGGGAAGACCACCACCATGATCCAATCACCTCCCACTAGACCCCTCCCCGACACATGGGGATTAAAATTTGACATGACATTTGGATGGGAACAAAGAGCTAAAACATGTCAGGCAGAGTCGATCTTTCCTTTCCTGTATAAGGCAGAATCCCGTTGACTATTTCTTGTGGTAGAGTAAGCAGTCCTTAAGTCAGACAATAGCTGACTCCAAATGGGCATTAAGTTTAAGGATTCTTAAAATACAGCTCATGGATTTAGAAGGTGATTCACCAGTATTTTTATCGTTATTAGGACACTGCTTGTGAAATGTATATATTGGCATACAAACTCAACAACACATTGCATATATATATATGTGTGTGTGTGTGTATTATTGCACTTTAGGTTCTGGGGTACATGTGAAGAATGTGCAGCATTGTTGCATAGGTACATACATGGCGATGTGGTTTGCTGCCTCCATCCCCCCATCACCTATATCTGGCATTGCTCCCTATGTTATCCCTTCCCAACTCCCTGCCCCCCACTGGCCCTCCCCTAGTCCCCCGCAACAGACCTCAGTGTTTGATGCTTCCCTCCCTGTGTCCATGTGTTCTCATTGTTCAGCACCTGCCTGTGAATGAGAACATGCAGTGTTTGATTTTCTGTTTTTGTGTCAGTTTGCTGAGAATGATGGTTTCCAGGTTCATCCATGTCCCTACAAAGAACATGAACTCATCGTTTTTTATGGCTGCATAGTATTCCATAGTGTATATGTGCTACATTTTCCCTGTCCAGTCTATAATCAATGGGCATTTGGGTTGGTTCCAGGTCTTTGCTATTGTAAACAGTGCTGCAATGAACATATGTGTGCATGTCTTTATAATAAAACGATTTATAATCCTTTGGATATATACCCAGTAATGGGATTGCTGGGTCAAATGGAATTTCTATTTCTATGTCCTTGAGGAATCACCACACTGTCTCCCACAATGGTTGAACTAATTTACACTCCCACCAACGGTGTAAAAGTGTTCCAATTTCTCCACATCCTCTCCAGCATCTGTTGTCTCCAGATTTTTTAATGATCTCCATTCTAACTGGTGTGAGATGGTATCTCAATGTAGTTTTGATTTGCATTTCTCTAATGACCAGTGATGATGAGCATTTTTTCATACATTTGTTGACCTCACATTGCTTTTTATTTGTGCTTTTATTCGCTTTTAAAAAGTATTTTGTGGGGAGTGGCCAAGATGGCCAACTAGAAGCAGCTTAGATGTGTGGCTCTCAGGGAGAGGGACAGGAGGGTGAGTAAATACAGTAACTGCAACAGAAACACCCAGGTACTTGCATTGGGACTAATCAAGGAAATAACTCGACCCATGGAGAACCAAGAAAAGCAAGGCAGGACGACGGCCCACCCGGGAGTGACATAGAGCCAAGGGAACCTCCCCCACTCAGGGAAGCAGTGAGTGAATATGTAACCTTGGGAAACCATGCTTCTCCCACAGATCTTTGCAACCTGTGGGTCAGAAGATACCCTTGTGAATCCATTCCTCTAGAGTCTTCAGCCTGACACACATTGCTACATGGAGTGTTAGCAGAGCAGCCTCTCAGGCACACACAGAGACGTGGGAGCTTCAGAAACTCTGACTTTTTGGGTATCCAGGCAAAAGTAACTGCAACTCCAACAAAGTGGGAAGTTAGACCCCCCATACATATCCCTAGGAAGGAAACTGAATCCAGGGGACTGAGCAGCAATGGTCTGTAGGCCCCACTTCCATGATGCCTCACAGGATAAGACCCACTGGTTTGGAATTCCTCCCAACCACTGGTAGTAGTATTGTGCCTCCTTGGGATGAAACTTCTGGGCAGGAGGCATGGGCCACCATATTTGCTGTTTGGGCAACTTATCCATTCCAGCTTGCAGGCTTTGGAGAGTTTAACCAGGGTGGAAGGGGTCTCCTAGCACAGCACAGCTGCTCCATGAAAACATGGCCAGGCTGCTTCTTAAAGCAGGTTCTCAATCTGTTTCTCCTCACTGAGAGAGACCTCCTAACCACGTCCTCCAGCCATCCCCTCCAGCCATGCCCAAGCCTACCAGGGCAGAAGCAATACCCCAGCACAGCACAGTTACTCTATGAAAGCTTGGCCAGACTGCTTCTTTAATCTGGTCCCTGATTCTATTCCCCCTCACTGGATGTGGCCTCCAGCCACCCCTGCTGGTGTTCTCTGGCCAACAGAGATTTGAAAGGTCCTGGAGACAGAGCTCCCAGAGGGAGGGGTGAGCCACTATCTTGGCTGTCTGGGCAACTTAGCTGTTCCAGCCTCCAGGCTCTGGAGAGCTCAAGCCAACTGGGGGTGGCAGTAGTACCCCAGCACAGCACAGCTGCACTATGAAAGCATGGCACACTCTTCTTTAAGCAGTTTCCTGAACCTGTTCCTCACTGGGTAGAACCTCCCAATCAGGGCCTCCAGCCACTCCCACTGGGGTTCTCTGGCCTACAGAAATTCGTAAACTCACTGGGATGGAAATCCCAGAGAAAGAGACAGGCTACCATCTTTGCCGTTTGGGCATCTTAACAGTCCCCACCTTTGGGCTTTGGATACCCCAGTGATACCCCAGCACAAGGCAGCAGCCCTATGAAAATGTGGCCAGATTGCTTTTTTAAGCAGGTTCCTGACCCTGCTCCTCATCACTGGGTGAAGCATTCCAACCAGGGTCTCTGACTACCCTCACCACTCTCCAGCTGACAGAAGTTTCAGGCCTCATTGGACAGAGCTCCCACATGGACAGGAAGGCCTCCCATCTTTGCTGTTTGGGTGACTTAGCCATTCCAGCCTTCGAGCTGCAGTGTCCGAGGTAACCAGGGGCTAAAGTGGACCCTTAGCACAGCACAGCTGCTCTACAAAAATGTGGCCAGGCTACTTTTTAAAGTGAGTTTCTGATCTCATTCTTACTGACTGGACAAGACCTCCCATTCAGGGTCTCCAGCCATCTCCTACAGGTGAGTTCAGGCTGGCAACAGGTCTGTACCTCCTTGGGATGGAGGTCCCAGAGGAAGTGGCGGGCTGCTGTCTTTGCTGTTTCTTAGCCTTCACTGGTGATACCTCCAGGTACTGGAAAATCTGAGATGACTAGGGACTGGAGAAGTGGATCCCCAGCATACTGCAACAGCCCTACAGAAAAGTGGACAGACTCTTAAAAGAGAAAAACAAACAAACAAAAAACACCTGAAGGTCAGCAACCTCAAAAATTGAAGGTAGATAAGCCCACAAAGATGAGAAAGAATCAGCACAATAACACTGAAAACTCAAAAAGCCAGAGTGCTATTTTTCCTCCACATGACTGCATCACCTCTTTAGCAGGGGTTTAGAAACAGGATGAGGCTGAGATGGCTGAAATGGCAGAAGTAGAATTTAGCATATGGATAGGAGCGAAGTTCACTGAGTTAAAGGAGTACATTGTAACCCAATGCAAGGAAGCTAAAAATCATGATAAAATATTGCAAGAGCTGATAGACAAAATAGCCAGTATGGAGAAGAACATAACTGAGAACACAATACAAAAATATCACAATGCAATCACAAGTATTAAGAGCAGAATAGAACAAGCAGAGGAAAGAATCTCAGAGCTTGAAGACTGCCTTCCTGAAATAAGACAAGCAGACAAGAGTATAGAAAAAAGAATAAAACAGAATGAACAAAACCTCCAAGAAATATGGAATTATGTAAAGTGACCAAATCTATGACTGATTTGTGTACTTTAAAGAGATGGGGGTAATGGAACCAATTTGAAAAATATATTTCAAGATATCATCCATGAGAACTTCACCAACCTAGGTACTGAGGCCAATAATCAAATTCAGGAAGTATAAAGAACCCCAATAAAATACTCCATGAGAATATCATCCCGAAGACACATAATTGTCAGATTCTCCAAGGTGGAAATGAAAGAAAAAAATGTTAAAGAAAGCTAGAGAGAAAGGCCAGGTCACCAACAAGGGGAAGCCCATCAGACTAACAGTGGACCTCTAAACTGAAACCTTATAAGCCAGAAGAGAGTGGGGGCCAATATTCAACTTTCTAAAGAAAAGTAATTCCAACCCAGAATTTTATATCTGGCCCAACTAAGCTTCATAAGTGGAGGAGAAATAAAATCATTTTCAGACAAGCACATAATGAGGGAATTTGTTACCATGAGATCTGCCCTACAAGAGCTCCTGATGAAAGTGTTAAATATGGGCGGGGGGGGGGGCGGGGGAAAGACTGTTACCAGCCACTACAAAAACACACAGAGAGCAGTGACACTATAAAGCAATCACATAAACAAGTCTGCAAAATAACCAGCTAACATCAACACAGGATCAAATCTACATATATCAATAGTAGTCTTATATGTAAATGGGCTAAATGCTCCAATTAAAAGACAAAGAATGACAAGCTGAATAAAGAAGCAAGACCCATTGGCATGCTGTCTTCAAGAAACCCATCTCACATGCAGTGACACACATAGGCTCAAAATAAAAGGATGGAGGAAAATCTACCAAGCAAATGGAAAAAAGAACAAGCAAGGGTTGCAATCCTAGTTTCTGACAAAATAGACTTTAAAGATCATAAAACTTTAATTGCAACAGACAACAAATATTATAAAAGATAAAGAAGGGCATTACACAATGGTAAAGGGATCAATTAAACAAGAAAATCTTACTATCCTAAGTATATATGTGCCCAATACAAGAGCACCCAGACTTAGACTCCAACCCAATAATAGTGGGAGACTTTGACACCCAACTGACAATATTAGATTGATCATCGAGACAGAATTAACAAAAATATCAGATCCTGAACTTAACACTGGATCAAATAGACCTCATAGATATCTACAGAACTCTCCTCTGAAAAACAACAGAATGTACATTCTGCTCATTGGCACGTGGGAATCACTCTAAAATTGATTACATAATTGGAAGTAAAACACTCCTCAGGAAGTGCCAAAGAACTGAAATCATAACAGTCTCTTGGACCTCAGCACAATCAATTTGAAATCAAGACTAAGAAATTCACTCAAAACTGTACAACTACATGGAAATTGAACAACTCATTCCTGAATGACTTTTGGGTAAATAATGAAATTAAGGCAGAAATCAAGAAGTTCTTTGAAACTAATGAGAACAAAGATACAATGTACCAGATTCCCTGGGACACAGATAAGGCAGTTTTAAGAGGGAAATTTATAGCACTAACTACCCACATCAAAAAGTTAAAAAGATCTCAAGTGAACAACTTAAAAGAACTAGAGAACCAAGAAGAAGCAAACCATAAGATAGCAGAAGACAATAAATAACTAAAATCAGAGCTGAAGCTGAACTGAAATGATAGAGACAAAAAAAAAAAAATTCAAAATGTCAATGAATCCAGGAGTTGTGTTTTTTTTTGAAAAAATAAAGTTGACAGATTCAAATAAACAAATTCAGAAATGACAAGGGGGATATTACCACTGACCCCAAAGAAATATAAACAACCACTAGAGAATATTATGAATATCTCTATGTAGATAAACTAGAAGATATAGAAGAAATGGATAAATTCCAGGACACATAACCCTTCCATGACTGAACCAGGAAGAAATTGAATCCCTGAACAGATGAATAACAAGTTCTGAAATTGAGGCAATAATAAATAGCCTACCAACCAAAAAATGCTCAGGACCAGATGAATTCACAGCTGAATTCTACCAGATGTATAACAAAGAGCTGGTACCATTTCTACTGAAACTATTCCAAAAACTTGAAAAGAAGGGACTCCTCCCTAACTCACTGTATGAGGCCAGCATCAGCCTGACACCAAAACCTGGCAGAGATACAATAACAAAAAGAAAATTTCAGTTCCATACCCTTGATGAACATTGATGCAAAAACCCTCAGTAAAATACTAGCAAACTGAATCCAGCAGTAATTAGAAAGCTTATCCATCATGATTAAGTAGGCTTCATCCCTAGGATGCAAGGGTGGTTTGACATACACAAATCAATAAATGTGATTCATCACATACTAAAGGACGAAAGACAAAAACCATATGATTAATCTCAATAGAGGCAGAAAAGGCTTTTGATAAAATCCAACATCCATTTATGTTAAAATATCTCAATAAACTAGCTATTAAAGAACATACCTCAAAATAATAAGAGCCATCTATGACCAACCCACAGCCAACATCATGTTGAACAGGCAAAAGTTGGAAGCACTTCCCTTGAAAACTGGCAAAGACAAAGTTGTCCTCTCTCACCAATCCCATAGAAATAGTACTGGAAACTCTGACCAGGGCAATCAGGCAAGAGAAGAAATAGAGCATCCAAATAGGAAGAGAAGAAGTCAAATTATCCCTGTTTGCAGATGACATATCTTATATCTAGAAGATCCCATTATCTCAGCCCAAAAGCTTCTTAAGGCAATAAATAACTTCAGCAAAGTCTCAGGATACAAAATCAATGTGTAAAAATTGCTAGCATTCCTATACACCAACAGCAGTCAAGCTGAGAGCCAAATCAGGAACAAACTCGCATTCACAATTGCCACACACACACACACACACACACACACACAAAATACTCAGAAATACAGCTAACTAGGAGGTGAAAGAGCTCTACAAGGAGAACTACAAACCACTGCTCAAATAAATAGAAGATGACACAAACAAATGGCAAAAATTCCATGGATGTTTAGAATGGATAGGAAGGATCAATGTCATCACAATAGCCATACTGCCCAAAACAATTTATAGATTGATTGTGATTCCTATTAAATTACCATTGACATTATTCACAGAACTAGAGAAAACTATTTTAAAATTCATATGGAACCAAAAACAAACAAACAAACAAAAAAAACCCGAATAGCCAAGGCAATTTTAACCAAAAAGATTAAAGCTAGAGGCATTATGCTACCCCACTTCAAACTATGCTACAGGGCTATAGCAACCAAAACTGTATGGTATTGGTACAAAAGCAGACACATAGATCAATGGAACAAATAAAGAGCCTAGAAATAAGACCACACCTTTACTTCCATATGATCTTTGACAAACCTGACTAAAACAAGAAATGGGGAAACAATTCCCTGTTCAATAAATGGTGCTGGAATAACTGTCTAGCCATATGCAAAAGATTGATACTGGACCCCTTACTTACACCATATACAAAAATTAACCCAAGATGAATTGAAGACTTAAATGTAAAACCAAAAACTATAAAATTCCTAGAAGACAACATAGGCAGTACCATCCGGGACATTGGAACAGGCAAATATTTCATGATGAAGATGCCCAAAGCAATCACGACAAAACCGAAAATTGATAAATAGGATCTAAATAAACTGAGGAGTCTCTGCACAGCAATAGAAACTATCAACAGAGTAAACAGACAACCTACACAAAGGGAGAAAATTTTTGCAAACTGCATCCAACAAAGGTCTAATATTCAGCATCTATAAGGAACTTAAATTTACAAGAATAAAACAATCTTGTCAAAAAGTGGGCAAAGGACATAAACAGACTTCTCAAAAGAAGACATTCATATGGCCAACAATCATGAAAAAAAGCTCATCATCACTGATTATTAGAGAAATGCAAATCAAAACCACCGTCCCTAACAGCAGTCGGAATGGCTATTATTAAAAAGTCAAAAAAACAAAAGATGCTGGCAAGGCTGTTTAGAAAAAGGAATACTTCTGCACTGTTGGGAGTATAAATTAGTTCAGCCATTGTGGAAGACAGTGTGGTGATTTATCAAATATCTAGAACTGGAAATACCATTTGACCCAGCAATCCCATTACTGGGTGTATACAAAAAGGAATAAGAATCATTCTATTATAAAGACACATGTATGTGTATGTTCAATGCAGCACTCTACACAATAGCAAAGACATGGAAACAACCTAAATGCCCATCAATGATAGACTGGATAAAGAAAATGTGGTACATATACACCATGGAATACTATGATGCAGCCATAAAAAAGAACGAGACCGTATTGTTTGCAGCCACGTGCATGGGGCCAAAGGTCATTATCTTTAGCAGACTAAGACAGAAACAGGAAGCCAAACACTGCATGTTTTCACTTATAAGTGGGAGCTAAATGATGAGAACACAGGGACACATAGAGGGGAACAACACACCCTGGGGCCTTTTAGAGGGCAAAGGGTGGGAGGAGAGAGGATCAAGACAAATAACTAATGGGTACTAGGATTAATACCTGGTGATGATATAATCTGTACAACAAACCCCCATGACACAAGTTTACCTAAGTCACAAACCTCCACTTGTACCCCTGAACAAGTTTTTAAATAAAATAAAAAAAATTTTTTTGTGATCATCCTCACCTGCTATCTTTCACTAATAGAAATTGTTTTGGATTCCACATCAGTCTTTGAAAACCTATGATAGCATGATAGTTCATTTACTCACATCTAACATTTATTAATTGTCCATCAAAAATAATTTTGAAGAGGATGGTGGTTTGCTCTTCAAAATTACTGGAGGCCCATTACAATGCTTTTCAGAATGAAATGCGGTTGTTAAACTGTAAAATGATTTAATCAAAATAGTTTAGCTATAGCTTTAACCAAGATGATCATCTTCAAGAATTACTGTGGAAACAAATTGAGGTCTCTGTTAGGGCCTTCCCTTAGGGAGTGTTAATAGATTTTAGGTAGCAGCAGGGGACTAAGATTTCAATCCCTGAGTATTCAGTTCCCTTGTGAAGCTTCCAGATGCTCCTGGCAAAAGATGGTCACAATGAGACAGCAAGATCAGAGACTAGCAATGTCCCTTTAAATTTAAAGAGATTACTCAGTAGGAGTGAGTTTAGCTGCAAAATCAGAAGAAACAAACATTTGATGTTTCCTGTGCTATTGAGAGACCCCTGTTATAAGGATAAATCTCTTATAAAAAAAAGATAAAATCATTACTCTCATATAAATACAAAGTGAACATATGTCAAACATTTTAGTTAACCTATTAATCAATGAGGGAACCAATAAGATGTTATAATCAGTTCAAAGGAGAATTCCATACATACATAGAGAAAAAGCAAGCATTTTTTAAATGAATTTAAAATCATGCCAAATGATTCTATCCAAAGGTATAGAATCAATTGCATTTCACCAGCACACATTTTTCTGGACAAGAATAGTTTGTATTATCACCAGTTTTCTACAACTTACAGAGTTGTATAATAGCTCAAAGACAATGAAAAGCAGGAATAACCCACTAGTTGAAGCAGACATGAAAACAACTGATACATTCTTTCCTTTTCAAAGTCTTTCACAATTTGCCCTGATACTCTGTAGCCAAAGCATTCCCTAGACACCTGAGACTGAATATCCTCAATTTTATCTGCAGCCCTCAGACAATGGGCTGTGCCTCTGGATCTGGCATTTTCTGAATTTCCTTTTCCAATCCAGCCTACTAACTTAATACTGCCTTGCTAATAATAGTGTTCTACCTTCTATGACCCAATCAATGACCTCAGGACACCATAATCCCTACAAGCACCAGGAACAGGCTGACTTAGACAGGGCCAATCCTAAATATTTTGTATGCATTATCTTATTTAGCTTCATAATGATTTAAGATAATGATCATTCGTATTTACAAATACAGAAAGTAAGGCTTGATGACGTTATGTAAGTTGTCTAAAATCCTATAGTTAACATAGGGTAGAGATGGAATTCAAGTCTATCAACTTTCAAAGCTTTTAACTGAGAGACAACAACATTTCAGGGATGCTTCTGACTCCTTAATATCACTCAGTTAATGTCTTTGTTAGTAAGCATTCAACTGTTCACTGGGCTAAAGCTTTCCCATCACAGGCTTTTACATGCCTCAAGGCAAGATTTCTGGACTAGGTTGATTAGTGTGCACATGAAACTCCAGACATTTATGATGTGGATAGTGGCTTTACAAGACTTAAAAGAGCAATGCAAAGCGAGGAAGAAGGCAGAATGCAGAATGGGCTCTGTCCTGTTCCAGTGCTTTGCGCACACCTTGATGATATCACCCAATACATTGCTTTGTATCTATTTGTTATGATAATAACTAAGATGTATTGAATATATCTTATGTGTCTTGTGCTTTACATTCAATATCCCATTTAATTCTCACAGGATGTGTATGAGCTGGGTAATATTATGATGTCTATGTAAACACAAGGAAACTGTGGTCTAGAAAAATAAGTAACTTGTCTATGGTCACAGAAAGAGGATGTGACAGAGGTGACTGCTCTGTCCACTATTGTGTCTTCGGGCCCTCTGGCCATGTACTTTTCTCCTTTTGGAGCAAAAAGAGGGATCTAGGGGACTTGTGAAGTACTAACTGAGAAAGACTAATTTCCTAGGTAAAGTATACATTCAAACAGAGAAAAGACACTGAAATAAATGGACATCCCACTTTTCTACTTTATACTCTGGTCTATGAGGACACAAATGGCTTACAGGATTAAGATGGAAGTCTCATGAGCTTAAGGTAGGAATTTATTAATCCAAATCATTAGGAAGTCTTTGGCAAGCCTGACTTCAAGCACAGATAGATTCAAATGTTCAATGTCATCTGTATTCCTTACCCCTTTGCCTTTTTCCTCAGATCTGCTTCTCTTTAGATATGGGCCTCATCTTTTCTACTGCAGTTATCCTCCATGTGGCTTTGAAAGAAAGTAGAAAATATTTGTGGCTTTTATTATTTTTATGTTTCAAGATCTTATTGAAAGAAGGCTCTATCTTTCCTAGCACCAAGGGGAAAATATTATGGAAAACACTCTTTTATCCAGTTTGGGTCACTGTGAGGAGGGGCATGGATACTCTGGCCCATCTGGGTCAGGTGACCTCTTATTTGTTAGAGGGTACAGATGGGACACTACAACAGTGAGCGCTCAGGGCCAGATGGAGGGATGGCTCCCCCCACAAAGGAAAAGCGGGTTGCTGTTGTCAAACAAAAAACGGAAGAATGCTGGGCAGTTTAAAAACAACAGCTGTCCATGGTGCTGATTTTCCCAGAGTATATTTATATTATAAACATAGTTTTTCTTTCAATTAATTGCACAACACTTGACCCAATAAAAATAAATGAATTTGTGATGATTTACAAAAGTACAAGTTATTCCCACATGTAAATGATTCTGTAGTCCTTTCATCCCCTTTTTAAAAAATAAAGAACATGCATCTACTTAAGCAATGAGAACTCCTTGGAGGGCGATTTACAACCTGAGCAATTTGCAATAAATAAATGATAGGGATGTTATTAAACAGGTATTGTATACATAATTATGTTCTTTATTTTGATTAAACAGAAACTTAACTAGATTTTTCTTTCAAATGAAAAAGTTAATTGAACTTTTTGATGATAAATGTGGATAAATTAAAGAGCTAATAGGTTACAAAACTATTTTCATGTATTTTCTAAAGTTGCCAAATTATGACTAGAGTATTTGCCAAATGTGCATCTGTAAGTCAGTTTCTGGGAACATGGAACATATTTTCCGGTAGAAATAATGTACTAATCGATTGGGTGCTTCATGATAACTTATGAAAAGCTACCAGAATATATGTGACTTATAATTTTATGAAAAACACCTCTAATAATGTTTCCATGGAAAAGTATAGGCCTCTAATTTGGTATTCTAGCAGCACAGTTTCCTGCTAATTAACCCATCTAATATTCTCTGGATGAAAAAGTGAAAATTTTCTTACCTCTAGGTCTTTAGCATCTCTGATTAGCTGATGGGCAAAGAGGGATTAAGGCTGAAGGACAGAAGCATTGCAAGAAGGCCAGAGCAGGGGACAGAAGGGAGATAGTGCAAGGCAAAGGATATGGAAATCCACTAAAAAGCAAAAACAAAAACAAACCCCCTCTTCCCCCACCCCAAAAAAAGCTCAGTTCCTGAAACCTTAGCTAGAAGCATGGGCTGGTTAGGCAGGTAGGTGATTGCTAAGCTGAATTAAGTTGATGAAAGGACTTCTACTAGGGATTGATGACCAGGGTTGTCCAGAAAAAATTCACAGGCCAAGTTGAAGACAGGATGACTTTTCAATAAGCTGTCCTTAGAGAGCAAAGTATTGAAATCAAGAAGGAAAGTGGCTCTCTGGTTGAGAGTCAGTGCCCAGTAAACCAAAACCACAGCTAAGAAAGCAGCTGCTAGAGGAAGGGAGACTGATCAATAAGAGATACAAAGAGGTGAATCAAAAAACAAGCCAGATTGGGAAATTGATGCAAATTAATGTAAGGGATAGGTGAGGAGGCTTATTATTTCTAAGCAATATTCTTAGGTTTTAAAGATCTGAATTAAACTATGTGAACTACTCCTTCATTACCTTTAACCTGGCACTTCCCATCTGGATCTTAAGGATGGTTCTCATAGAAGACAGAGATCAAAGAGGAGGAATTTATGTGTGAGAATATGACAATGGGGAAGCTGGTAAATATATTTGAAATAGACCTACCCTGACTTCTAGATCACCCTTTTCATTTTCATCTATCTCCTGTGTAGCTGCATCTCAATGAAAATTCTCTGTTTCTGTTTTATTTTCCAGTAGTTGTCCTCTTCTCTTTTTTGTATTTTCATTTATTAAACAGACCTTTATTTTCAAATATTCCCCCTCTTTTCTTGTTTTGTGATAGGAATGTAGTCCTTTTGAAGTTTTCTAAGGGTCTTTGTTGCTTGTATTGGTGGAAGAATGGGATGGGATAAACAATACGCCTTCTCAGCTTTCTTCCTCTGTTTTTCATTTTTCCTATAGTTCTTGTAAAGAAATAAAAAGCTCCACATACATGCCAGTGGTCTTTGTATACAGACAACTAAAGGCAGAGCCTGAGTCATTTTAAAGAAAATCTAGGCAGCGTTAATCTGTATGTTTCTTCCCAGAATCCAAGGCAGTCATGATGGCTCAGGAGAGAGAAACAAGTCAGGCAGGGGCAGCTAATTCCACTCAGAAATGTGAATGTAAAGTGTGAGACTGCAATGGCAGGAAGTGTCAATATAACCAATGCCCTTGTGAATGCTGAGATAATACAATGCAGAATCTTTGCATAAATGATTTTGCTCACTCTTAATCTGTTCACATTTTATACTTGTCTCCAAGCAAAGAACATTGTAAAAATGCATTATCAAAGAACATCTGTCTAAAATAGTCACACTCTGAAGAAAACTTGAAGGCATAAGACTGACATAATACTATATGAATACTTTAGGTTTCAGTGGAGTATAAATTAGTTTTGTGGGAAAAAGTCAGTCATTATTCTGTCACTACAATTATTTTAAAGTACCTGCAGGCCTATTGATAGGAATTAAATTTAATCACAAGCTATGTGATGACAAATTTTTTTCCAGGTTTATTTTGAAGCTTTTTGAAAATTTAAATCACAGAATACATTAAGCAGAGGAAAATTCAATTTTAATCACTAAAAACAAATACAACATTCCTCTTTACTACTTGAAGGTTAAATACCCTCTAGTCAAGTTTCTTCTTAGTGTGGGAGGCAAACATATTCTTTTGAATCCCTTCATAGTGATTATACAAAGAAGCAATCAGGCCATAGCATTGTAAAACACTTCTTTTTCCCCCTGGGCCTTAAAATTGTATGTCTCACTAGAGTATACCTAACTACTAATGTTATTTTGAAGCCTTGTGCAGTTCAGTCATTTCCTTTTCTGTATCTGCTTAGGATATAACAACTGAAGTGACAATAAAATAAAATTGGTCGTAAAGTAGTCCATGTATTCCTTAAGGTCATATAACTTAGATTTTTATTATTACAAATAAAATCATCTTCAGTATAGTTTCTGGAATATTGTACTAGTTCCTGCTATTTAAAGACTTGTTAAGAAAAATAGGGATGTCCTGACTAAATACAATAAAAAATTGATTCCCTAACTATGAATACAATAGAAGGCCATTTTGCTTTTATATTGGAGTGTACACTTTAAAATCAGCTATCAATAATGGTGGTTTCAATTCTTTACATATAGAACTAAGAAATTATAAATTTCCCTAAAATGACAAGTTATAAGGTGAAATTATAATACTTATTTTATTATATATTTATTACTAAATAAGTTTTAAACAATTATTATTATTGAAGGATTCTATTGAAATTGATGGGGGGAAGAGATATGTGGGAGGAGGGAGTGTCTTAACTATTCCTCCTGACACAGAGCACAAACTGACCCAAAGGGAAGATGATTTAAGAAGCTAATTACAACCCTATTGTCACCTCAATCATCATGTTTAGTAGCATCTTCCTGTAGGATCATGGCAGCAGTTAAGTTGTGAACCATCCTTCTTCTGTTTAGCAAACCATACAGAGAAACACAAACAAAAACAAACACATACAATTCAAAAACTACAGATTTAGGGAAAATTAAAGGGAAAGAACTTCCCTATAAAGGAAAGTCACTATGTGCAGTCTACACATAAGGAGTAAAGAATTATGCTTCTCTTCCTTGAAGCGAGAATATCTATATAAACTATTTGAATTCTTCCATATGGAAGATTTGTCTATTTTCCCCTCTTACCATTTGCTTACAAATTCAGTTAATCATCTCTTTGTATTGGTGTGGACTTGTGGGTATTTATTTTATATTTTGGGTCACAATTTAATACTATGTTATGCATTTTGTTGCCCAAATTGTCCCAGCTTTGAGCATTGGGAGCTGTTTCAGTTGACTCTTCTGTTCCTCTGAAATGCCCTCACTGTTGTGTTGTCTCCATCCACAAAATCCGTAACTTTGGTCTACTTATAAGAGATTAGACAAATCCTAACTGAGGGACATTCTGCAAAGTTCCTCCATAATGTCAATATCATCAGAAACCAAGGAAACGTTGAAATATTATCACAATTTAGAGGAACCTAAGGAGATATGAGGACTAAAGATAACATGATTTCCTGAATGTAATTCTGGAACAGAAAAGGAACATTAGGTAAAAACTAAGAAAAGCTGAATAAAGTACAAAATTTAGGTAATTATAATGTAACAATATTTGCTTACTATTTGTGACAAATATACTAAACTGAGATCTGAATAATAGGAGAAAATGTTGTGGGCTATGGAAACTGTGCTGTCTTGTAACTTTTCTGTAAATCTAAAACTATTTTAAAATAAAAATTTTACTGAATAATAAAAAATATTATAAATTATAACCATAAAAGCTTTAGGAACAAAAGAGAGAGTAAACACACTGAAGACTTTGTGGATGATGAGGGACTTTCAATATTTTAGTAGAAAATTTTTAAAATGGTTGCTAATAATTCAGTTCCAGAAACTGGAAAATGTCTAACAAAATTAGATTTAAAAATTTAAAAAAAAAAAAAAATCAATGAAATAGAAATAAAATTCTGGGAGGCCTAAGCCTTCTACCAAAAAAAAGGAAAAAGAAAAATGAGCTGGGAGTGGTGGCATGCTCCTGTAGTCCCACCTACTCGGGAGGCTGAGGCAAGAGAAGCACTTGAGCCTGGGAGGTCAAGGCTGTGGTGAGCCATAATCACTTCACTGCACTACAGCCTCGGCTATATAATTTTTCTTTTTTATTCCATTAATATAGTGAATTATATGAATTGATTTTTAAATGATAAATTTTTGCATTCCTAGGATAAATCCTACTTACTTGTATTGTATTCCTTTTTAATGTGTTGTTGGATTTGATTTAATGTGTTTATGTTTTTTGTTTTTTTTTAAAGTTAGTTATGCTGGGCACAGTGACTCACGCATGCTGGGGCAGGAGGATCACTTGATACCGGGAGTTTGAGACCAGCCTGGGCAACATAGTGAGACCTCATCTCTACAAAAAAAAAAAAAAAAAAAAAAAAAAAGCCAAGTGTAGTGGTATGTGCCTATATTTACAACTACTCAGGAGGCTGAGGCATTGCATGAGCACAAGAGTTTGAAGCTACAGTGAGCTATGATTGTACCACTGCACTTCAGCCTGGGCAACATAGCAAGACCCTGTCTCCACAAAAATAAATAAGTAAAAATAAAACAGTTAAATGGCTTTTTAAAATAATATGTTTGACAGGTTTTAGAAATAGAGTCAAGCTGTTTTCTTAAAATGAGTTGTTCACTATTCATTTCCATTTTCTAAGAATGTGTCTGTAAAATAGTTGTTGTAATTTTTTTCTTGAATATTTGATATCGTACACCAGTAAAAACATGTATCCTTGAAGTTCTTTATAGGTTTTTAATAAGTAATTTATTTTTTTTAATAGATACAGGGCTACTCAGATTTTCTCTTTTTTTTCTTTTGTCAATTTTAATTAGTTACATTTTCAAAAAAAGTTTCTATTTTACCTAAATCATTGAATTTATTAGAAGTTATTCTTAATATCCTCCTATTATCTATTTAATGTGTATAGGACCTGGCATGATCATTCCTTTTCATTCCTAATGTTGGTGATTAGTGTTTTCTCTGTTCTCTTAACCAACGTAGCTAGAGGTTTTCAATTAAAAAAAGGTGATCTTTTCAGAGAACTATCTTTTATTTTGATAATTTTCTCAATTGTCTGCTTTTTCTTTAATTGATTTCTTCTCTTTATTGTTTTCTTTCTTTGAATTAATTTTGTTTTACTTTGTTTTTCTTATTTTTAGCTTCTGAAAATAGAACTTTGGGTCTTTCATTTTATTTTTTTCCTAAGATAAGCATTTAAAGCTGTAGATTTTTCTCTAAGCAGTGCTTTAGCTGGATTTCAAAATTTGGTATGTTGTTTTTGTTATTATTTATTTCTAAGTATTTTCCAATTTTTTTGTGATTTTTGTCATTGACACCTGACTTATTTAGAGATGTGTTTTTTCTTTCCAGATATTTTGGATTTTCCTAGATATTATTTTGTTATTAATGCATCGGTTTGATGTTCTCTACTATTTCTAACTTGATAATATTTTTATTTCAATTGAAATAATACAGAGTATATAAAAAATATAGTAATACTTATTTTCTGGCCAAGAATGTGGTCTAGTTGCTTGATAGCACTATTTACACTTCACTTTGCTGTTGTTGGATGTTGTGTTCTATAAATGTCAAGTAGATCAGAGTGGTAGACAGTGGGGTTCAGATTCATGTCTCTTCCAAATTTTTTCTTTGGTCTGGTTGTTTTGGAAATAGCAAGGAGAGGTATTTAAGTATTGTACTGTAATTTTGGAATTGCCCATTTTTCCCTTCAGTGTTCAAAATTTTACTCCTGTATTTTGAGATTCTTTCATTGGGTACATACACATTTGGAAGCTTTATGTCTTCTTGATAGACACCATTATCATAATATGTTCCTCTCTATTATTAGTAATACTTTCTCTTATAGTCTTTTATCAGATATTAATAGAGCCATTCTATTCTTTTTCTGCCCACTATTTGCATAGAATATCCTTTTTATCCATATACTTTCAACAATCTGTGTATTTATATTCAAAGTATGTCTCTTGGGAATATAGTTTTGATTTTTAAAAATCTATTCTTTCAATATCTGTTGTTTCATAAGGAAAATATATTAAAATAAAAAGAACAAGGTTTCCAAAACTTGCTGAAAAATTCCAAGGGTTAGACATACATGTAGTTGGTGTCTCAGAAAAAGAGGAAAAAGAAATTAGAGTCAAATACATATATAGTCCAAAAACCATATATTTAATTTGATTAAATGTAATTTCCTCTCTATTTTTTAAATGGAATAATTCCTATTGAACTATTTTCAATTTCACTGACACTTTTGGGGTTATCTCTATTCGCTCTTGAGCCCAACGAATGAATATTTTGTTTCAAATATTATGTATTTTACTTTTAAAATTTCATTTTTAATAGTTTATTTTGCTTACCTGTAATTTCTTATCTTTTAATTCATTTCAATTCTTTTCTTTCTTTTACATCACAGAGCTTAATTATATGGGTGCTTTCAAGCTTTGTCTGTTAATTCCAGCATCTGGGTCATTTAAGAATTGTTGTATGTTGATTATATTTTCCTTTAAGAATATGTTCTTGGTTATTCACATGTGTGATTTTGAATTGTATGCTCCACGTACCTGTCTTAGCCTGCAAGATGGTTCTCAAAATGTGGCCCTTGAACTTGCAATGCCAGCATCACCTGTGAACTTGTTAGAAATGCACATTTTTGTGCCCGGCCAAGACCAACTGAGGCAGAAACTCTGGGTTTAGGACCCTTGCAATCTGTGCATTTAAAAGTCCTCCAGATGATTCTGGTACATGGTAAAGCTTGAGCACCACACTTGTAAGAAATCCATTCACCTGATTCTGTGTGAGGCAATGTGAATCGAGGAGGAGGCCTTTTTGCCCTTTCTTTTGCAAACTCATTTCGCCTGCGTTCATATCTTACTCTACTTCTCTGACTTCTCATTTGTCTCTGGAAGCTCACAGCAGTCTTTTTCTTTTCTTTTCTTTTTAAAGATTGTAGGCTTTGTGTGCCCTTCATTTATCTCATCTCTAGAGACATTTTGTTTTATCCTGTTCTCAGACTTCTTAACATTTCTGTCCATCAAAGAATTTTTTTCCTCTTTACTTCCACCTGCCCTGCTGTACATTGAGAATAAAAGTATTACTGGCAAGATCCTCAGGGTGCACACCATCTTGAACAAATGTGGCTGAGTACAACGTTTAGCGTTTATGTGATCATTAGCTCCTATCTCTTGTGAGATCAGACAAGGATACCTGCTATTGTAGACATCTCAGTTGTCTATGTCAGAGACTAAAGAAAGTCTTAGGGAGGGATGAACTACTGAATAACTTAAATGTGTTTTTTGGGACTAGTACTTTGAAGTTTGCTTTGGACTAGAAATGTAGTGTCTTTAATATTACAGGGGTGTGTGTATGTGTGTGTGTGTGTATTTGTGTGTGAATTGGGAGTGGGAGATGGGCTTGCACGGAGAGAGGGCAAGGTTGGAGGAATTAACAACACCTAATGATCCACCTTTACGATATAAGTGCAGGTCCTCAGCAACTCATTTGCTCATTTTCATCAGTTTCAGCAGTTTCCACTGCTGCTTGGCCTCCTACTGTGATTTTGCATTCAGATTTCTAACAGTTTATCTTATTGTGCTGGGCAGGACCCAAAGCCTCACTATGTCTTATAGTAACTCTGCTTTTTAAAACTCCTTTGAAGAAAAGAACCATGTACTTGCCTGAAAATTAATCCAGCTACCCTCACTGTGTTGGAATAACCCAGGGCACAAGAACTGAGCCAAAATTATCCAGTAGGAGCACTCCGTATTAGGTGATGCTTAATCAAACTACTAATTAACTCTTGGCTGCTTAGAAGAGATTGAAGATGAGAATATGACAGCAATAGAGCTGCAAACA
Organism: Aotus nancymaae; assembly: GCF_030222135.1. Lineage (NCBI taxonomy): Eukaryota > Metazoa > Chordata > Mammalia > Primates > Aotidae > Aotus > Aotus nancymaae. The sequence continues at coordinate 79,884,977 of NW_026988454.1, forward strand.
CACACACACACGCACACACACACACACACACGAGATAGAAGGAGGTATCAGAACAGGTAGTGCTAAAATGTAACTACTGTTCCATTTTAAAAAATCTCTCTTAAGGTTTTCCAAATTTGCTTCTGTCCCTTGTAACATAAAAAGCAAAATTAACACATAAATGCTGTCTCATTTTTAAAATATGCACGACTACATAGAATTTTAAAATTTACAATGTAGTTTCAAATACTACATCTCATTTTATTCTGAAAAACCCCACAGAGCAGGACATTTTTATCATGATCTGCAGTTTTTAGATCCATGTTATTCAAATGTGAGGTATGCCCTGCTGACGATCTTGGGAGGACTTTAGGTGGTGACCTTACGTGGTATTCAATACAGAACTACCTGACAAAGGAGATTCTTATTTACAATTCTCTTTCAATACTTCATATAAGGAGAATACTTCAGTTTGGTGCTGATATGTGTATAAAACCTTTAGAACACATCTCTATTTTCATAATAACTCTTAAGAGCAGACCTTAAGCCTCAGAACTTTTGTCAGGCAATAATATCTAGACAAAGTTTATTACATTGTTTTATAAGTATTATTATACACTTTATAGTCACCCTTCCTATTTTGGGGAACTATTGTGATATTAATTTTTTATTTATGACAATAATGTAAAATTTCCTTTTTACATAGATTTATTTAAATAAAAAGTGAGCCAATTAAAGAAAAAATATATTTTAAAATGGTATAAGTGGCACATGGAAATGACAAAAATTGTGCAGGATACAAAATGACAAATACTGTTTTAAGCAAAGAAAGTCAGTCTCAGAAAAGATAAGTGACTTAGGAAGCTCACATAGCAAAAATGGTAAGGGAAATCTGAAGAGACTAGGATTCAGATGGGGTAAAGACCTTTGCTATAGGATGTTAGTGATGGTCTTCAGACCAGATTGACACCTAGCTCTGCAGTATTTAAGCTTTGAGGTGGCTTTCCTTATGGTTTATTTAAAAGTCTTAGTGTCTTCCTACCCCATCTCCCAGCCCCATGACATGAGATGCTAGTCACCAAGATAGGCAATTAAATTTTCTTTGGATTTTAAAAACAATAATAAGAACAATAATACATTTATTTAATTTTTACTATGGGCCCAGGTACTAATTTAAATATTTCATATGTACTATACTTAGTAATTCATTTACTTATTAAACTTAAATACTTATTATTATACTTATTTAATTTATTAATTCATTTAATTTTCACACTTAATTCCATAAGAGAGGTATCTCCTGTGATTTTTCAAGAGCAAATCCCTACAACCACACCTGATTGGTTGCTCCTCTGGAATAATTTATATGACATCAGGTTAAAAGACTGAAGACTCACTTTATGTCCCATTCCTAATACAGATTTCAAACTTTATTAGATGATTTTTAAGTGGTCCCTAACATTTAACATTAATTGAGAAAGTATTTATTAGCACAACAAATATGCAGAAGAAATTGTGATGGCCACTCACGACAACATTGATAAACAAAAAAGGAGTGAGGACTACCTTCCAGAACTCACAGTTTGATGGGAGAAATAGACCTCTTTAAACAATCACACACTACATGTGACCATACAATTTATGGTATAACAGAAAGATACATAATTGGCACAAAAGAAACACATAGGCTATAAGAATGTGACTCAATTTAAATTGGGCCAAGAGTATCAGAGAAGTGTTTCTTGAGAAATTGACATATTGGCTGAGATATGAAGGATGAGTAAGAACTGAGTAGGTGCAGGTGAGAGTTCAGATAGAGAGAGGATTATTAGGGCATGGGAAAGAGCACTTAAAAAGATCTTGAGGCAAAAAAGAACACGGTGATTGACAGATTGAAAAATGGCCAAGATGACCAGTAGGTTGGGGGAAAACTTTAGTGGATGGAGGAAAATGATGGAATATGACTAGGAGGGGAGAGAGGCAAACAGGGTCAAGTTGAGGCAAAGCCTTGTAAGTGTGTTAAGGATTTTGGTCTTTTAACAACAATGAAGAATGACAAAGATGTGGTCAAATTTGCATTTTGAAAAGAGTTCTTTGTGTAGCTATGTGAACATTGAAGCTTTCGTTTCTTATTCAAGGTAAGCTTCCTGTCCATCTTCTCAAATTGCCACAATTTCTATTATTTTCATATAAATAAACATTTTTTAAAAATTAGGGAAAAACTGCTCCTTCCAATAAAAGCAAAATATTTTTCTTTATCCTCTTTTTGGTCTTCTATTTAACAGTGTTTTTCTATTTCCTTTTATATCTCCTGCAAAACAAAACTTAGATCTTATTTTGGCTCTCCTAATTTAATCATCTACATCTTACAAAATTCACGTGCCTCCAAAATAATGCCATCTGTTTTTTTATTTCTTTTTCTATCAGCATATAGTGAAAATCAGACTGACTTCATTTTAGCCAATGGAAGGCCTAAGAAAAATTAGTAAGTAGGCCAAATTTTGTTTGCAACACCCTCATCTTCCCTGATGGCATTTTTTTCTCCCATTCATGCTTATCTGCCTCTTGCATGCCAAACCTTATACTTGAATTTTTCCTATTCTCTCATCAGCTCACATGCCCCTGGTAAGACCCAGAGATATATTTGCCTGGAATCACAAGAGGACACTGATGTCAGGAAAACATACCACAAAGCTTATATACCCTGGGCTTCAAAATGACAGAACAAAGATTTAGCAAAGTTGATAATTTTGTTTTTTGAAAATGTTATAAACAAATGGGCAAGGAGGTCTTAGAGAAAGGTGAGACAGTACCTAAGTTTGGGTCCTGGCTCCTCTGTAGCTATGTGACCTGCAACCCCAAGTAAGTCAGTTTCGCTCTCCAATATTGTCACCTCATTTGGTCTTTTCTCATTCGTGACTTCCGTAATTCTATAACACTGTTTCGTTGGCTGATCTCATCTCTTCCTGAAGACCTTTCACCCATAAGAATTATTTAAATTAAGTGGTTAATAAATTTGTAACATCAGGGTTACTGGTGAAAACACAAAGTTGGGATGAAAATACTTGGAAAAGGTCCTAGTAAACCAACATAGAGAACATCTATTTTGCATTAAAGGCAGGGAAAGAATGGAGTTTTACATCTAAAGCCATTATTCAGTGTCTAGGTTAATGTTAGTTTAAAATAAGCCATCTTCATTATCCCCTCAAGATCACATATTGTAAGATTTTATTTTTAGTGTGTCTTATCTCTGCTATTTTATTTTTATCCTTTGGCTTCAATGATACCCTTCACCAGCATGTGTGAAGACACAAATGCTCCCATTTGGGAACATGCGGTGCTACATCCTTCTTAGTAATGTTTTCTGTAAAAATAGTTTCTCTTGATAAACATTATGGATAAAAATGTAAAAATCTAACAGCCAGTAGCATCTTTAGCAAACTGAACATAACAACCTTCTGTGATAAAAGACAAATGTAAATTTTAAGAGTGGTGGGGCTGGGGGTGGGCTGTGTATGGATGTATTTCAAGATCAGCCTTCATTGAAGGCCGAGGACCTCCAGAGGGAAAACATTGATTAAAGATCCCTCATGAGAAGAAGTATAACTAATTTAGAGTTTTTCTAGATCAGTTCTTTGCTTGCAACACAGAGAGGAAATTCTTCTTTGCCTCAAGTAATTAAAAATGTTTAACAGATAATTATAGACAGGGAAGAAATCAAGAGAGGTTTCTCATAGGTATCCAGGAATATAATCAGAGGCATGGCCTAATTCATCTTTTTAAAAATTAACTATTTTTTAATTGACAAGTTAAAATTTTGTATATTTATTGTGTACAACATAATGTTTTAAATATATGCACATTGTGGAGTAGCTAAATCAAGGTAATTAACAAATGGATTACTTCACATACTTATCATTTTTTTGTGGTACAAAAACAAGTTCCTTCAAAATTTTCAAAAGGATAGCACATTATTATTAACTATAGTCACCATGTTGTACAATACATCTGTTTAAGCTATTCTCCCTTTCTAACTGAAATTTATATCCTTTGACCAAGATCTCTCCACTCACCTAGCTCCTCCAGACCATTGTAACCACCATTCTTCTCTCTGCTTCTATGAGTTTGACTTTTTTTTAGACTCACATGTAAGTAAGATCATGCAGTATGTGTCTTTATATGGCTGTCTTATTTCACTTAACATAATATCCTCCAGATTTGTCCATGTTGTGGCAATGACAGAATTTCCTTTTTTAAAGTCTGAATAGTATTCCATTGTGAGTATATATACCACATTTTCTCTATCCATTTATTCATTGATGAACACTTAGGTTTATTATATATCTTGGCTATTGTAAATACTGCTGCAATAAACATGGGTGTACAGATTTTTTTAACATATGATTTCATTTCCTTTGGATATATACTCAGTAGTGGGATTGGTGGATCATATGATATTTCTATTTTTAAGTTTTTTAGGAACCTCGATACCATTTTCCATAATAGCTGTACTAATTTACATTTCCTCCAATAGCATGTAAATGTTCCCCTTTCTCCACATCCTCACCATCACTTATCTTTCATCTTTTTCATCATGGCCATTCTAACAGGTGTGAGGTGTTATCTCATTGTGGTTTTCGTTTTCATTTCCCTGATGATTGATGATGCTGAGCATTTTTTCATATACCTGTTGGCCATTTGCATGTCTTCTTTTGAGAAATGCCTATTCAGATCCTTTGCCCATTTTTAAACTGAATCATTTTTTTCTTGCTATTTGTTTGAGTTTCTTATATATTTTGGATATTAACCACTTACCAGATGTAGGTTTGCAAATATTTTCTCCAATTCCACAAATGCAGAGCTTATAGCTTGCAGTGAACACCAAGAATGAAGTATTCAGACAGTTCCAGCTGAGCGGGGATGAGGGTAGCTCTTCTGAGAGAGTCTGCTCCAGCATCCATCCAGCAAGTATTTATTGAAATGGCTTGTAATAATTACAAACATACACTAGATGGTCATTTGAGGTGGTTTGCTGAGGCACCTGTGACTTTGTACACACTCAAACTTCATTCTTAGGAGGCTGTTTTTAGCGTTCCTTATCACACCATAGGTCAAGGAGTTTCATTCCCATGCACAAATAACATACACAGTGCCTCAGTATTTTTCCATGCTCTACCTCAAATGCCATGTACATAAGCTTGAATATGTTGCTGCATGCCCCCTATATCTCCTCATTCTTTAATTCTTAGGGCATGCTGGTCATCCAATGCAAGGTAAGCTTCTATTGTTCTTTTCTGGTTATAGATGGGTCAGGTGACAGCACAGGGCCATCCGCAGATGCCTAGCAAACAGATACAAAAAAGAATAAGTATAGCGGCCATTGCCCAAATGCGTATGTTTAACCCAGACAACCAAGTATTTGGGCTTAACCATTGAAAGCCTTCTTGTAAGTGCTGAAGGTACTTGTTTGTAACTGATGAGACCATTTTTCAAGTTGTTTCTTTACTTCACACTCAAGAGTGGAAATTTGAGAAGACAAATGGTTGTGATAAGCCCCTTGCAGATGTGCTTTTTAAAATAACTACAAAGTGGAATCTCCTTTCGAATTCCAGGTTAAATTTACAGGCAGCCACAATTCTGCATGCCATTTTAAAACATCATATAGGTTACATTTAACTGTATAACATTTTGATGAGACAAGTATGTAGCATACCAGCTAATGGAAGAGATTTTAATACTATAAAGTATTGATTCTGCTCTATGTTAGGAACACCTTGCCCAAACAGAAGTATATAAGGGTGCATAGTACAAATCAGGACTGTTAGTAACATTATTGTGCAAAGAGAGGGTATAGTTGTCACCACCAGTAATGTACTCACCATGTGAAAGAACCCTTTCAAAAAAGGAAGACCTAGTCTCCAAATGTGGGTATGAGCAGGGCTTAAATCTTGTTTCCCTTCTAGTTGTAATATTGGTCCTGAAAACCCATACTCTGACCAGATGTTAGAACTATTAGAGGGACTTCCAAATCCCATAGTTTCATTTGAAGACATAAGATAATCGTGGGGGCCACAGTTAAGTAAGGTGTTATTATCAAACAGGGGCCCTTGATGTGGCACAGGCTGTCTGCACAGAGGCCACTGAACAGCCTCAAACTTATATCTTCAGTCCCTACTTGATGTCATATAGGAAGATCAGGCACTTTTGTAGCTTCATTAGAGACCTCAGTAAGATTAGTAGTTAACAGCAGAAATAATGGTCAAGTTTGCAAGCTTAGTATCCCTTTTGGGCTGATAATACAGATACTCCTGAGGAATGAGAGTTAACACACTTATCATGTGCTATTGTGGAAAAACCAAGAGAGAGATAGACAATAAAGTCAAGGAGTCATTAAGTTTAATTAAGTTTAATTAAGTTTAATCCATCTCAAATGTTCAGTTAAAGGGTAAGACAGGGGCATCTGTCAACCTCCTGTCCAAGAAGTATTATTAGATGACAAAGGTGGGTCAGCATCCTACCATGTAATAACATTAAAAACAGGGGGATTTAGAACATGACTCCAATAAACATGTTCTTGAGCTGATCCCACTTGGCAAAGGACAAGAATTACCAGCCACCCTAACATCCATGTCTTTCTTATTTTCTCAGAAGTTTCCCCAATTATCACCAAATACATAAGAAATCAGTTCTCTGCAGTTGCAGGGGCTCCCATGGTGGCAAGCCAGATAGTTACTAGTTGATCCAATTTCTTTAGCTGTCCTTAAGTAATGTCAGGTGACTTTTGAGTCATCACCATCATTGCTGGTTGATTATCCAATGACAGGTCCTGTTCTCAAGGAGAGAGCCCCATATTCCCACTTTTTGGTTTATTAAGATATACTTTAAAAGTTTGATGAGTTTATTTAACAATGACCTAACCAGTTGAGTTATAGGAAATATCAGTTTTGTGTTGTAGGTATTAAAGTTGCAATGCATACGTAAATTGAGCACTAAGATAGCGAGGTTCATTATTAGTTTTTATAGTGTGTGGAAGGCTTAAAGTTATAATACATTCACACAAATGAGTAATTACATCTTTAGTTTTTTCTTTAGTCCAGGGCAGATAGCATGTATCAAGTGTGTATAAGTGTCCATGGTAAAGTGGAGAAATTTAAAACATCCAAAGGGTGGATGGTGAGTAACATCAGTTTGCCAGATAGCATCAGGCACCAGATCTTGTAGGTTGGCACCAAGCCCTAAGGAAAAAGGAGAGAGAGAATGCCATTGGCTATCAGGACAAAGTTTAATAATCATGTGAGCTTGAGCAAGTGTGAAATAAAACTGTTATTTAAGACCGTGGGCATTCTGATGAAAAAAATGCATGATCAGCTTGAGCTTGTAAAAAAGCAGAAAAGTCTGCAAAACACATCTGTGGTCATACCAGAGCATCCACTTGAGTTTTCCCTGGTGATAAGGGACCAGGTAACCCAGAATGAGAGTGAATATGTGTGATATACAGATGGTGATGACGGGCACGGAGAAGCTCTTGCGCTGCAAGAAACAAAGCTAGTAGAGATTCATTAGTAACGCCCCTCACATGGGCAAGAGCTAAATCAGTAATGCTATACACCACATAAGCAGGATCACTAACTATATTTATGTCTTGGTGATGAAAAGTTTGTAAGGCCAATATCAGGGCACCTAATATTGTGTGGTTTTAAAATGTTGCATGGTTTTAACATGTTCCTGGATTTTATGCTGCCAGTTTTGCATGGCATCTTGCCACACCATAGCTGTTTTTTTTTCTAGTTTTTCCTGAGCCAACTGTAAAGACAGTAGTGGCATGAAGCAAGGGCTCAGAGACAACAAGGGATACAAATTTAACAGGCACAGTTTGTAAAAAGTTCAGGAACTTAGAGGCTGGTAAATGGAAGCTGATATTATCAATAAAGTCAGCCATTGCTACTTGCCAATCAAGATCACAAGGTAGGAGAGTATGAAATGGTTCCTTGCTTAACGGTAGGAAAAAAGTAGCAAGGTTATATTCTGACAGCTGGACACACATTGGCACCCCTCTATGAGAAGAGAAACTATTAAATCTGTGGTCTTTTCTATGTGTTTAGAGGGATTATGAGACAGGTAAACAGCACATAAAATACAGAAATGGCAAAAAATAAAGCCTACTTGCTAAACTAAGGCATGGAAGGGATGGATATTTTAAGTGATTTTTACCATATTCTGGTTATTCAAAGTTATTAAAATGTGACTGCAAGTCACCAGGCTATTAATCCTGCATAGAGTTAGCTTAAGTGTGTAAGAAAAAGAAAAAAAGAACCCAAAACACTTTCTTAACTGTCCTTCGGTGCTGGCCATTTTCCTGCATTAGCCTTTAGCTGGAATGTCTTGGGAAAGAAGAGCTGTGGCCAGTTTCTTGTCATCTGCTCCAGGCTCCATAGGCAGCCTGTCTTTTTAATAGCCTGCCACCTGTTGCTACTCTTACCTTGGGAGGAAGGAAGGAAGACAAGTGGCAGCAAGCGGCCAGAGAATAATCAGGTAGTAAAGTGCGTGTGTAAGTGCAGAGGCAGGTGGCAAGAGGGTAACAGGCCGGAAGACCACTCCCCTCATCCTCCAGGCCACCTACGCTTGAAGCCAACCCTGTTAGGTAACGCACTGAAAATATAAAGAGTTTTATTATTATTTTTACCGCCCCCAAGCAGAGAGACTCAGGGGAGGAGCAGACATGCAGCATAAAGTGTGCTTTGAAGTTTCCTAGCCCCAGTGTTTTTAAACAATTTATTTAAAAAAAAAAAAACAAACATTCCTTACTGCTGAGTCTATCTTCTGAAGATGACAGTAGCTGGCAGAGCTCATCCAGCTCAGCCTAGTTAGCATTTGACATATGGCTACTGGAGAGTGCTCCCATTAGTGGGCTTCTCCCCCAGAGCTCTGTACTCTAGACTGATCTACCCTCCTTTAGCTCACCTTAGACTAATAGGGTCAAGGTGCACGTGGACTGTTTCTTAGTCCTTTCCCTAGAAGGCCAGGGAAGTCAAGGAATTGCTTGTCAGCTGAGACATGTGAGGGGTGGCAGGGAAGGGCAGAAGTAGGAAAAGCAGCAGCACAGCCAGGAGCAGGCAATTTTCTGGGCACAGTTACTAAGGCACATGATTATGGTGAGGAGGATTTTTAGTACTGGGCTGGAGCTACCTGCAGCCACCCAGGGACTTGATCTGTGCCTCTTGGCCTCCTCTCCATCACTGCAAACCCAGAAAGGGGCAGCCTGCCCAGACTGCCAGTGACCAAAGGGGAACTCCATCACATCTTAGCAACTTTCCTGCCCCAGGCCTCTGTGGGCAGCAAGAAAACCAGAGCTTTCTGGGATAAAACCCAGGAGGTGACACGCAGCTTTCCTTTATACTCCAGGGAAACAGAAAAAAAGACAAGGCTAGAAAGGCCAATGCTGGAAGTAGGAAGTGAGAACTTGCATATTAGAAAGACAGTCATAATCAGCCACTTTCCTTCCCTCCTGGAGATACTTCTCCAGCAGGGAAGTTTGTCAAGGAGATGTGGCCACCCGATCATATAGATGTTTACTAACTGGGGGTCTTATCTAAGAACAATCCCTTGGTGGCCTCCAATCTCCTTAAGATGGATGGGAGGTGCTATTAGCTGAATGGGGCCAACAGATGCAGGTCCCTTAAAGGGTGGAGGAAAGAGGGCAATAGCTTTTCTATTGGGGGAGGAAAAGGCTCCTGTCTGTCCTGATCTTCACTAGAAAAAAAAAATCTCTTCCTTATGCCCCACAGAAGAGAGTGAAGTGGGGACAGGAGACCCCTGTTGATCTGGCTCCTGTTTTTCCTTCTCCTTTAAATCTCTTGAATTCCCTTCAGATGAAGAAGATGGGCAGTCTGACTCACCACAATCTAGCAGATAAAGAGGATACAACACAGTGCGTACCGGTGCCCAGGTGGCCAAAATACTAACATTAGTAAAATGACTTGGCTCATATCCTCTTTTCAGGCAGTGATCTACCTGCTCCCACAACTCTAAATCTAAGGTTCCTTGATCAGAAAACCAAGGGCATTCCTGCTACATTAAGAGCATAAGCTGTGTAGAGCTCCAGGCTCTACAGTGCACTGGATAGCCTTAAGTAGCTGTTGCACTGTTTTAAAAAATACTTTCTGCTCTTTGGTCATTTCTTGACCCATGATAACCTAGCCCCTGATATTTTATGCATGCATCCCATCCTCCTGATGGGAGTCAGAACTGTCCCCTATCAGGATTCCTGGAAAATTGATGAGCTATCTTCCTTCATGCATAAATTCAAGGTGTTCACACCAGGGTCACTACTTGCAGAGCTTATAGCTTGCAGTGAACACCAAGAACCAAGTATTCAGACAGTTCCAGCTAAGTGGGGCTAGCTCTTCCAAGAGAGTTCACCCCAGCATCCATCCCCCAAGTATTTATTGTAAGGGCTTGTATTAACTACAAACATCCACTAGATGGCCATTTGAGGTGGGTTACTGAAGCACCTGTGACCTTGTACACACTCAAACTGCATTCTTAGGAAACTGTTTTCAGCGTTCCTTATCACACCACACACTCCACTCCCTGTCCTGTTTTCAGGGTCAAGGAGTTTCATTCCCATGCACAAATAACATACACAGCGTCTCATTATTTTTCCATGTCCAATCTTAAATGCCTAGTATATAAGCTTGAATATGTTGACCTGTGCTCCCTACACACAAGTTGTCTCTTAACTCATTGTTTCCTTTGCTGTGCAAAATCCTTTTAGTTTGATGTAATTTCATTTGTCTGTTTTTGCTTTTATTGCCTATGCTTTTGGGGTTATATCCAGAAAAGTTATTGCTCAGACCGATTCATAGAACTTTCCCCTCATGTTTTCTTCTAGTAGTTTTACAGTTTCTGGTCTAATGTTTAAGTCTTTAATTCATTTTGAGTTGATGTATGCATTGGGTGGTTTATCCTTTTTTCACAGAGCCACGTTCTGATTGTTGGTCCATTCAGAAATTGACAGACTGGGCCAATTGCCAAACTTGGTTCAATTATCTAGGACTAGAGGAGGACTTATATGGCACATAATTCAAAACAAACAATAGCCTAAGGGACTGTGGTAGAGGTTGTTCTCCATAGAGTGACAGTGAACATGATTGATACCATGTCTAACAGATATTTTTGAGACATGTAATGGCTTCTATTTATCTGCCTCTTGAACTTAAGAAGAGAACAAAGGCTATAATCAGTATAACAAATAGTAGCTGCTATAAAGGATAAAGTCAGGCAAAGAAAATTGAAAAAGAGCCTCAATGAAAAGAAGGTTCTAGGTATAGTCGTTCAGGGGAAAGAGGTAAAGAAAGGAATGAAGAGAAGAAGGTAGGACTAGGAGAGGAAGTCTCAGAAGGACTTGGGAGATAGGAACCAAGGTTACAGAAGCATTAAGGTGGAGGGAAGGAAGAGTGTGAGTTTTCCATAAAGGCTGAGCAGTCTTAGGGATGTCACCCATCCCTGCTTCTCGCTGGAACTGGGCAATCACAGAAGTTATGACCAGCACAATTGCCTTTTAAAATTCAAATTAAAGTGCCTTGCAATACTGGTCATATGCTAGGTAGCAGGAGTTAAGATTGCAAAGTACTTTGCAAAACAGTTTGGCCTGACCTAGTAAAGTTGAAGACACACATATCTATGGCCCAGCAATTCCACTTCTACATAAATAAACTGGAGAAACATGGACTAGAATACATGCACTAGAATACATTTTCAAGAATGTTTATAGGAACATTGCTCCTAAGTGCCAAAAAGTAAAAATTTTCTAGATGTCCACCAATAATAGAATGGAGAAAATTTGAGTATAATCACACAATGAATATAATAAAAATGAATGAACTTCAGCTGTGTATAAAAACATGCATGAATCTTACAAACATAATGTTAGTAAAAGGAGCCAGAGACAAGAGAATATATATGTATAACTCCATTTGTGTAAGTTCCAAAATTAGTTAAACCAAGCTATCTTGTTTAGAGACATACACTTAAATGGTACCAAGAAGTAAAGGATACTTTTATCCTAAAATAAAATTATCTGCTTGTACTGGAATGTGAAAGAAGTTAGTAAAAAGAGTGTACAGTAAGTTTAGAAAGTCTATGGTGAAGTATACTTTATTTTCCTTCATTTATACTAGTTCTAAATAATGTGTTTGAAAGAAATAATGAAAGATTTTAAAATGTTGATAAATTTGACTGTCTTGATAGACAAAAAATGTGTGAATTTTTAACAGAAAAGGATATGTGGAGTAATATAGGAAGAGTAAAAGTGGAATCTAGTTTTCATTGTGTTAAAATAAGAAATTAACTTTTGAGTGTATAGGATGTTCTTAATGAGAAATAGTATAAATCATTCTGGTCATGTATGCATCTGCCTAGGTAAAAATTCATCTTACCATCAAAATTGTTTTCAGGACCAATAAAATACAATCATGGATATTTACAAAAGCTGCCAAAATACAGTAATAGGAAAAATGTAAAAATACAAAAATAGAAAAAATGACTTTTTCTCTAGTTTTAAAATACCCTTATCAGTTGATGACAATCAGAACCTGCACTCAGAGCACATTCTTAGGGGATAAATTAGAAAATCCCAGAAACTTACAGTGCCCTAACTCTGTACAATATATTTTACTTTCAGGATAGTTAATGGCTGAATCCCTAGAAATAACTATGTATTATATTTCAGTAGAAGATCTCACTGTCCTGTATTCTGATAATGATGGTTATTACATTAATTTAACAATAAGCCATTCAGCCTCATTGATAACAGGGAATCTTTGCCTTTCATTCATACTTGCCTCAAGTCCCCAGCTACAAGTCTGATGGCAAAACTGAGTTTTCTGAAAGAAACATCAAAAGCAGCTCAGCAAAAGACTTTCAGGTACTTCTGGTTATTAATTCAAGGCGGTATGGATTCAAGGGTGCAGGCAGCCCTGTGTAACCTGGCATTGTTACCATGAGTAAAATCCTCTCAGACAGTATTTCCAGAACACTTTTATTCTAGAAGTAGAAGACTTTGTGAACATAAGCTGCTTAGTTCTAGGTCAGCAAAACAAGATTAGTTACCTACAACTGCATTAACCTCGTGTCATTGTAGTTAATGTTCCATCTTTTTTTATTAGACATAATGTGTTAGAAAATCTACCCCCTCTTTTTTTCTTTTTCATTTATCTCTAACCTCAGTTTAACAGGCTGAACTTGTACAAATTGGAATAATATGCTTTTAAAGTGCTATCTTCTTCCAACTGACTCCTTAAAATTTAGGGAAAAAATGTATAATATATATTTTCAAGCCAATAAATCATCAGGTAAAACTAAGAATAATATATAATAATTTCCCTTATATATATTATTCAGAATAATGGTTAAATATTTTTTAAGTGCCTTTACTGAATTCCTTTACTTTAAAAATTTTCAGGTAAATTCAAAATTGCAACATGACCAAGCCAGAAATGTCATGTTTAAAGACAAACTCCATTTGATTAGGTTTGAAATTCAACTATTAAAGAACAAATAATAAACTGTGTATGTGGTAATGGTACACACAAGGTCCTTCAAAGAACTCAGCTGGCAACCTGATACTTTGCTTACTGAGTCTTCATTTTACATGTGAGAACAGTGTCATTTCCTGGCAAGGGGACATTGACAAAGTTGAGGATACTGCTACAGTTTTAGGTGGTGCAAACAGAATCTGGAGAGCAGAGAACTGGAAATCAGGGTGCTCCCAGGTTTAAAGTAAGTGAACTGAGTTGATGAGAACCAGCAAATTTGTCTATGAAAGTGATCAAAAGGATGACCCTAGGGGCTTTACCAAACTCCCAGACAGGAGTTAACTAACCTCAAGCCTTGCTACCATATGGCTCTAGATTTGTAAAACATACAGTAAGAAGTTCCTTGTATATTAATACCTGTTGTTGCAACTATGTAAATGGAATTGACCAAATAAAACATCAAATTAATAATACTGAGTCCAGACAAAAGAAGACAAAAGTATTTGCTCAAATCCATATTCTGAGGGTAGAATAGGGCCAAAAGGAGGGACTATGAGAGAAAACTTTATAGGAAAACATGAACCTTACCTTCTTTATTAATAAAATAATGTACATATTGTGTCTCAGGTCAAGGAGAAGAAAATACTCTGCATTCTAAATTCCCACTCTGCCCTCCCCTGCAAACATCAAATCAAACAAAAATCCAACAGGATTACTCTGTCTAGTGAGCAATTTCCTGTAAATTACTAGCTCCTTGATAGAATGATACCTCTGACTTTTAAAATGCGGATACATGTTCCTATAAGAAAATATATGTTTTCTACTAGGAAGAGAATATAAACTTAGAAACTTTAGTAATTTGGGGTCTTTTCTTTAAACTACCTAGTGATTTTTGTTTTAATTTGGTGAGCAAAGTTTGCAACTAAAAATCCTCTCTGTCATTTTTCCATGCCTGTATCTTCCTTTCACAGTTATTATCCTGTAGAGAAAAGCAAAGAACTAATTATCGTAAAAGCCAGGACTACTTTTAGTGAGTGAGTTTTGCTTAGGAGGGAGGAATCACTGGAGATATGGCTTAGTGAAAGAAGAAAGGTAAAAAAATACATATTTTCACCTTAGAGGAAAGGTGAAAATATCTATTAAAAAAGAGAGATAAAAATAAATATACACAGAAACAAGAACAGCAACCACTTGTATGGAGCCTTTGCAGACCTTGCAGAATCCTGGCCTGTGATGAGGGTCTGAACTCTGGTCTCTTTGCCTGACAAGAAGAATATCAGGACTGTAATGATGAGGGAAACAAGTCAGTGTGGAAAAACATTGATTCCTAAAGGCTGTGACCATCTGCTGTCAAGATACACTTTGTTGCATGGATGGGAACTGTTTGTAAAAAAGGTTATACTGTGAACAGATGCTGTAAGTCTCTTTTTAGGAAGCTAAGATATAGGGGCAAAATTAGCCAGAATCAACTTTAAAAATGAGGTTTCAAAAAGCTGATATAAAACTCTAGGACCAGTAGCTAGCAAAACTGTCATTAGAACAGCACTCTGGGACATTTCCACCAAAATAACCCCCACCCGGGAGGAGAGCCCTGACTCATTCTTGGCAATTGCTAAGGTGGGTGAAACAGGCCTCAACAGCAAGAAAAATTGTCTGTTTCTCTCTCTCTTTCTCTGCTCCCCCACCTTTCTCTCTATATATAGAGTATAATTTTTTAAATGGATGTCATTTTTGTCTTATTCATAACTTATCTATGTTTGTTTTTGCTATAAATGATGTCTTAAATTATTTGTCATCAAGTTGGGGTTATGATCTAAGAAGACTGAGAAAGTGTTTTTTGTTTTTTTTGTTTTTTTTTGTTTTTTTTTTCTGAGAGAGTCTTGCTCTGTTGCTCAGGCTGGAGTGCAGTGGTGTGATCATGGCACACTGCAACCTCTGCCTCCTGGGTTCAAGCAATTAATTTGCTTCAGCCTCCCAAGTATCTGGGACCACAGGCGCACACCACCACACCTGGCTAATTTTTGTAGTTTTAGTAGAGATGGGGTTTCACCATGTTGGCCAGGCTGGGCCTGAACTCCTGGACTCAAGTAATCCAACCTACTGGGCCTCCCACAGTGCTGGGATTGCAGGCGTGATCTACCCTGCCCAGCCCAAGGTGCCTTCTTTTTAAGCAGTGGCCCCCTTGATTCTGAAAAGTCTGGGGTTGGAGCAAGATCCGAAACATCCATTTTCTTTTTCACTAAATATGGGATCTGCTTTAAACCTCAGAGAGATAGGATTTTTGTGTCGATAATTCTATTAAAACCCTCTTGTTTTAACTAAAAAAAAAAATTGAGTTACAAGATTACATTAATTTGGCCACAAACCAAAACTATAGTTCAGCTTTCCTACGTCCTACATCAGATTATGTCCTATCCCATTATTAGACAAGCCCTGACAATTTCTTTGCATATAGCCCGCTTCTCTGCTCATCAGTTGTTCCCAGTTTCTAGAGCAGAACCTAGCTCCTAGCACATAGTAGGTACTCACTAAATATTTACTGAAAAAATACATATTCAAATTTATATTTTTATGTTTGCAGTTGCTGAGTCACAAGAGCATTTATTTTATGTTTTTATGGATGTTTCCAAAAATGTCTTTAAAATGATTCTGCAACTTGATCCTCCCACAGAAAATATGTGAAGGTGTCTGGGCAGCTACCTTCTCACCAGCAATGACTCTCTTCATGCTTTAAATTTTTACCATTAAAATATAAAACATTTATATTTCTGTGTTTTGATATTCTTGTTCAATTATGTGAGAGGATGAGCATTTCTCATCTGCTTTTGTGCACTGTATTTCTTTTCCTCTTTTCTTATGAATTACCTATTCATATCTTCTGTCCCTTTTATTATTGATTTTTAAATTTTTTACTCCTAATTTAAAGGGTTTTTTTAGTTAAGGAAATTAGCTTCTTTTTTCTGTCAAATGAGATGCAAATGTTCCTCTCTATAGTTTTACTGCTTTTACTATAACTTCTTTTGATTCATAAGAATCTTTAAAATTTCTATGTCAAGTTTATCAGTCCTTCTGTAATTTATGGTTTTATATAATATTTAAAAGGCTTTTCCCTTGCAAAATTTTTTTATATCAACAATATTTTTTCTAGTGCTTTTGTGATTTAAGTTGATATATTGATTTTCCAGAAATATATTTTGATGGCAGAGGTAGGGATCTAGCTAACCGAATATTTGGGAACTGTTCAATCATTTAAAAATTGCAGATACTTCAGAAACAGCTATTATTGGGTCAGAGGTGACAGTGAGGGGTGTCCAACTCAGCTTTGTTCTGGAGAATTTATGTTTAATAGTCATCAATTCAGATGATAACATAAGGAGCACCACTTCTTTCCTTCTAACTGCTGACTGTTGTATTTCTTTACAAGTCAATTACCTAGCTATGTGTTTTCATTATACACTCATGCTCTTAGACTTTAAACCAGGAAACACGGGTTCAAATCTAAACTCTGCCTGGTCTTGTCATTTTAAGAAAATCTCTTTACTTCTCTGGATTTGTTTCTTTTTCTACAAAATGATATTAAATAATGTCCAGAAACAAAATCCTACAATCCTATAATATCTCCCAATTCTGACTTCTCACACAACTTCACATCTACTGATACCATGATCCAAAACTGGATAGCCCGTTGGCATCCAACATGTATTCAATTTATACACGTCCCCTGTATTCCACACCTCATAGAGCATTTGCCTTGATGTTCCCTCTGCCTAGAATGCTTTTCTTATAATTATCTGCACATTTCTCAGCCTCTCTTTCTTCAGGTCTGTGATCAAATGCAACTCTGGTAGAGAAGCCCTCTCCTACTACTTTAATAAAACAGCACATTTGATTCTCTATCATTCTTTTGACTTTCTCCTGCTTAAATTTTTGGAATAGAACTTTCACCACCTGACATAATTTTTATTTATATGTCATAGTATCCTGA
Organism: Aotus nancymaae; assembly: GCF_030222135.1. Lineage (NCBI taxonomy): Eukaryota > Metazoa > Chordata > Mammalia > Primates > Aotidae > Aotus > Aotus nancymaae. The sequence goes on from NW_026988454.1 coordinate 79,902,476, forward strand.
AATAGTATGTGTTTGAAACAGTTTTGCTGCCACAACAAACAACCCCAATATTCCAGTAGCTTGTGGCAACAAACATTTCTTTCCTTATGTCATGTGAAGGCTGTAGGTAGGCTGCAGCTTTTCTTGGTTCTTCTGTGTACAGCTAGGCTCAGCTAGGCTTGCTTCCATTTCAGGACTGAAGCAGAAAAAAGTTCCTTCTCAGAAAAAACTGTTCATACAGGAAAGGGGAGGAATACAAAGTTGTCAAAGCCAAAACAGGAAATCTCATTTAAGAATTTCGATCAGTTGTGACAGTCACGTCTCCTCAAGTTTCGTTGGCCAAAGCGTGTAATGTACCCACTTGTAAAGTCAAAGAGCCAAATAGAATATACAGATGCTCCTTGACTTACAATAGGTTTATATCCTGATAAATCCATTGCAAATTGAAAATATTTTAAGTCAAAAATGCATTTAAATACACCTAATCTACCAGACATCATAGCTGAACCTAGCTTAACCTTAAACATGATCAGAACACTTTTATATTAGCCTACATTTGGGCAAAATCATCTAACCCAAAGCCTATTTTATAATAAACTGTTAAATATCTCATGTAATTTGGTGAGTACTGTACTGAAAGTGAAAAATGAAATGGCAGTAGGGTTATTTGAAGTATGTTTCTACTGAATGTGCATCACTTTCACACCATCGTAAATTCAAATCATCCTAAGTCGAAGACTGTACTTCTTTCACAAGAGTTGAATGACAGTAAATAGGGTTCTAATTGGGTGCAATAATCCTATTGTTAGAAACAATAATCCAATCTATCGAAAAATATGAACTCTATCACTTGGTTCTTCCTCTGCTGTATCCGTAAGATCTAAACTCGTAGGCATTTAGTAGATACTGTTTGCATGGATGAAAAAGATAATGACCCTCATCCTTTGAAACTCCAGTTTTTCTGATGTAACTAGCCTCCACTTGGCATCTGCCCTCACAACTATGGCTTTGTTGTGACATAGAAACATGAGATGGACTGAGTAATCTTTTAAAGTTCTTGGAGTAATGAAAAATGCTTTCCACTTTGTAATAAAATGCTTGCATTTTATTAGGCCTTTTTAAACAATGTATTTTTCTCACAAAGTTTAGAAGCAGTATTGATATGTTACTAATGCAAATTTGGGATGTGGCAGCAACTTAGGCCTGCAGCGTATTTGCCACTGCTAACTCCGTTGCCGCCCTCCCACACCTCCCACTTGGCACTGGCCACTCTTGACACAGGGGAAAGCAGACATGAATGAGGCTGGGAAGACAAAACCTTACATTTCTCTCCCTTGGTGAGGTAAAACCGCTTTTGGGATAAGTTATTTCACAGAGGGAATTCACACCAAAATATGTGAGATAACTAAGTAATTCTGTTGCCTTTCTACCTGAGTTGCTGAGGCTGAATATCATTAGTGACTAGGAGCTTGTGTTCTGGAGTAAAACAGACTGGGTTTAAACCCCTGGTGCATTTTTTTTTTAGCTGCTTGACTTTGGCTTTGCCACTTAACTTTTCTAAACCTCAGCTTGAAATTTTGTGAATTCACATTAAGAATGGTACCTGGTTCATGAGTTGTCATAAGAATTTAAAAGGTGATGTTTCAAAGTGTTTAGCACAATCGTGGCACAGAGTAAGCACCTGAAAAATAACATGTTATTTTCCAAAGTACTTGAATATGTATTGACTCATTATAGTCATAACATTACCCCTCTCTTAGACATGACGAGAAAAAGAGAAGTAAAATAATTTGCTAAAAATTATACATTCAAGACTGAAACTCAAGTTTCCTATTAGTCCTCTGTTATATGGATATGACAGCTAGAACAGACAGATTCATATTAAACTATTTATTCAAGTTCCTATTTATTAACATATATTGTGAGGCTTCCATCCTCGCTCCAACCTCTGGGGCTATTTCTCAGAGTAGATCCACTGGACACTGGTTTCTGAGGCTCCTAATCATTGTTCCAGGAGAAAGAATCTGTAACCACACTAGTTTAAGGCTGGATGTAAAAGGTTAAGCCGTTTTTTTCCTCTAGAGCCTTCAGTATGCTAATATTCATTTTGAATCTCAGAAAAAGTTGTAGAACATAATTGTATTAGTCAGGGCTCTCCCAATAAACAGAACCAGTAGGATATATATAGCTATACAAGGGGAGATTATGGGAATTGGCTCGGGGTTATGCAGGCTGAGAAGTCCCATAATATGCTGCAGTTTGCAAGCTGGAGAACCAGGAAAGTTGGTGCTGTAATTCAGCCTTTCTGAAGTCCAGAGAACTGAAGAAGCCAATGGTGTCATTCTCAGCTGAAGGCTAAAGGCCTAAGAACTGGGGTAGGTTGGGGAAGCCCTACTGTTGTAAGTCCTAGAGTCCAAAGGCTCACAAAGCAGGATCTCTGATGTCTGAGAGCAGCAGAAGATGGATGTTCCCACTCAAGAAGAGACAGTGAATTTGCCCTTCCTTCATCTGCTGTTATAGCTGGGTATTCAATGAATGGGATGCTGCCTGCTCATGCTGGCAAGGGTGGTTCTTTTTCATCCAGTCTACTGATTTGAATGTTAATCTCTTCCGGACCAGCCCTTACAGAGACACTCAGAAATGTTTTACCAGTTGGCTGGGCATCTCTTAACCCAGTCAAATTGACACATAACTTTAGCCATCATAACAATATTTCCCATTATTATTTGACCACATCATGTCTCTGATGTCTTTACTCCAAAAAAAGAGAACTTTCTGCAGTCTTCTTTTTGTGAGACACAGGGTAATTTAAAATGGAAGCCAAAGCAAAAGAGATGCATAAAAACATAGAGGGCACAGTAATGACTGGATGTATTAAACAAGTGAACCAATTAATAAGCAAATACAAACTTTATCAACTCCACAGAAGTTGACAGAGAACATTTTGTAGAGTGGCAAATTTAGTGATGATGAGATTGAGTAGAGCCAAGGGATATTAACTTCATATCATGTGGCTTTAACAATGAACAGCAATGTTATCAGATTTCTAATGACACAGGGAGTTTCTTTTTTTGTAGGATTATGTTCATTATACTTGGTGATAATGGTTGTTCATGTTTTATGTCTGGCAACTTATCTAATTATTCTTTTTCCTTTCCTTTGAATCCTTTTGGCTCCTGGCATTTTGCCCTTATAATTAAATGAGTTCAACATGCTGATGTTGTGAAAATCAGGAGCTATTTGGAGCTCTGGATTCAGTGAAACTGATGACTTAATGGACATTCTCCAAGGACACAGTCACTATCTAATGAGCGATGGGTCTCTGTATACATAAAAATAAAACTGCTACAGATTTGATTGTTTTCTCATTTTAGTTTCTTTAATGTAATATTTAGCAAGATGCCCAAGCCAAAGTGTAACATAAACATGTCATGGAATTTTTTAAGTCTATCAACAGCAAAAGCCTTTTTATTTTTTCAAATCGTATTATTTCACTTGATTCTATCAACCTCCATGAAAGTAGTCAGTAAAGGCATTATTGGCCCCATCTGACATTAAGTCAGAGAGTTCCACAGTAATGACATCCTTAGCTCTCTTCTCCCTACGAGTACATGAATATATTATTTATGTTGTCAAAGGATGTTTCTTTCAAAATTTTTTGTTTTAAAGTATCAAAGTCTCACAAAGCCCTAAGAGACCTGTTAATGCCCACCTGAGCCACAGTCTTGTGCCATTTCTCAACTAAGGATATGGAGTTTCCATAACATCAGCCAGTGGGGTATTTTAAGTGAGTCATTTCAAACAAAAGCAGTTAACTGACTCCCAAATTATACCTCTAGCCCAGAAACTACCTCAAGGTTCACATCCATTTATCAACCGTCTGCTAGGTATTTCCACTCAGATGTCCCAAAAGTACCCCAAACACATGTCAGCTGTTGAACTCTACAGCTCCCTTCCTACCTTTACCTCTTACAGTCTTGGTTTTAGCACCCCCCTCCCCTGCTTGAAGTCTTGACATTTCCCTCTTCCTTACCCGAATATCAAGTTAATCACCAATTTATATTGCTTTCTCTTCTTCAAGTTTTCTCTAATATCTTCTTGCCTATCTCTTTACTCATTATGTTTAGCCTCAACCACTACCTACAGGCTGATCTCACTGCTTTCATTCTTGTCCCTTCGGACTTCTGATACACTGATAACTCCCAGAGATGCTTATTTAAAACACAAATCTGATCATATCATTAACTTGTTTGAAAGCCTTTACTGACTCCCCATCCATCCCTAATAGGATAAAGGCCAAGCTCCTGAGCATGGCTGACAAGACCTTCTGTGTGTGGTTTGACTTGACTTTTGCTCCTTCTGCCTCCTGCCCAAGAGTCACAGTCCCAGAAACCCTGAAATACTTGTATTTTGGCACAAATGCCATGCTGTTTCTTACCTCCATGCTATCCTTTCCTTACGATCTTCTTTCTACTTGTAATACAATTCCACTATCATCCTTAACTTTCATTTACCTCTTTTTGTTAGGATTGTACAAATGTGTTCAGGTATCACAAGCTATAGGAAACTTTCCTGTCCTCCCCTCATTTGATTCACCCAGATCAGATTAAGCTTTTCTCCTGATCTGTGAAAATCACAATTTATCAGTTTGCCACACTACTGAACAATTATTTAATGCGTGCTTGAAGGTAGGGACTGAGTCTTCAATATTTTTGTTCCTCAACCCCTGACACAGGCCTTAGCAGAAAGTAGACACTACAAGAATATTTGCTAAATTGAATTAATATTCAAAGATATCAGTTACTTTCAGAAAATTTTTCCATAAATTTATACGAAAACCCACTTATTGGTGACATGATTTATGAAAAATAATGTCCAACTGAAAGACAGATGATATGTGGGTATATTTAGAAGGACTCTAACAGTTTATATGGCACTGGAAAAGCTCCAGATCTGTGATGAGTCTCTGTTTATAAAAATCTGGATCATGTATTTCCACCTGTATAAAGGAAGTTTCTTTGCTCTGATGAGAGACAACTGGCTAAAAGGTGTGTGCATCTTTGGGAGGCTGAGGTGGGCAGATCATGAGGTTGGGAGATGGAGACCATCCTGACCAACATGGTGTAACCCCGTCTCTACTAAAATAGGAAAAAAAAAAAAAAAAGGCGAGTGTGATGGCACATGCCTGTAGTCCCAGCTACTCAGGAGGCTGAGGCAGGGGAGTCACTGGAACCTGGGAGGCAGAGGTTACAGTGAGCCAAGATCATGCCACTGTACTCCAGCCTGGCGACAGTGCCAAACTCTGTCTCAAAAAAAAAAAAAAAAAGGTGTGTGGATCTGGAATGAGGTTGAGAATGCCTACTTCTCTCTGCCTCAATAAACTTGGGCACCTGCAAAGAAAAAAATTAAGTCTTTCTCTTTTCTGCTGTCTATTCTCTCCCTAACTCTGCCTATCCTCCAGATGCACCTCTTTGAGAAAGGAGTTTCAAAGGGTTTGTATTTCTCTCATGTGTCTAAACAATTAAATGTTCTTACTCTGACTATCTTGCCCATCTGTAAATGACAGTCTTTGGGCACTTTTCTGGCAAGAAGACAGTAAGACTCCTTTTATGTAAATGTTACTCAGGCTCTAAAATGTCATACTGTCCTTTTCACTGCTAACTTCTTTTTTGTCTGTGTGGTTTATTTTCTCCTTTAAAGAAGTAATTTTTACACCCTTGCTCTGTGTTGGCTCTATGGAGGACACAAGAAAATGCAGGGTTCAGGCTCTGTCCTTGAGGACCCAAGACTCTCTGGCTAGGGAGAAAAGATAAACAGCCATGTTGACCAATCGTGCTCTATATAATCAAAGGTGACAGAGATCTCTATTGGCCCTTGCCATTGAATTGCAATTTTCTCCTTCATATTATTAAACTGTTGAACCCCACTTGCTGACCCATATACAAAAAAGAATGAGAGGAAAATTGCTGCTGCCATGTTTCTGTTTCTAGATAATTATAGAACGTTATAATTATTGTGTTCTCTTCCTCCCATTTGTCAATACCAAAGTAGGTCTGCATGAGAACTGGGTAAGGCCTGTAGCTGCCAGTTTTACCCCACTTCCCTCACAACCTGCATGACACAGCAGAGGGAGCCATAATTCTCCTGTGAACATAACTCCATTGATCTGGGAACCACACCTTGACCCCCCACAGTAGCTGCCACAAGCCCTGCCCAAGGAGAGTCTGAGCTCAGACACACCTAGCCCTGCCTTTACCTGATGGTATTTCTCTACCTGCCTTGGTAGCCAAAGACAAAGAACATAATCTCTTGGGAGCTCTAGGGCCCCACCAACTGCCTGAACCTTTCTATGCTAATTCAGCTGTTGCTTTCCTAAAAGCACCAACCCCAGCAGGAGGCCAACCAACACAAAACTAGTGCAGTAAACAAAACTGCATCTAGGAAACCTCGCAGAGTCCATTTCACTCCCCTGCCACCTCCAATGGAGCAGGTGCTGTTATCCATGGCTGAGAGACTTGAAGACGGTTCATATCCTAGGACACTGTGCATATACTCCCCTGTACCAGCTCAGAGCTTGGTAGCTCTTCTTGGTGGCTAGATCCAGAAAAGAAATAACAATCTACCAAAACAGACATATAAACCAATGGAACAGAATAGAGGCCTCAGAAGTAACACCATACATCTACAACCATATAATCTTTGACAAACCTGACAAAAACAAGCAATGGGGAAATAATTCCCTACTTAATAAATGGTGTTGGGAAAACTGGCTAGCTATATGCAGAAAGCTGAAACTGGATCCCTTACTTACACCTTATGCAAAAATTAACTCCAGATGGATTAAAGATTTAAACATAAGCACTAACACCATAAAAATCCTAGAAGAAAACCTAGGCAGTACCTATTCAGGACACAGGCATAGGCAGGGACTTCATGACTAAAACACCAAAAGCAATGGCAATGAAAACCAAAATGGACAAATAGGATCTAATTAAACTTAAGAGTTTCTGCACAGCAAAGGAAACTATCATTAAAGTGAACCTGCATCCAACAGAATGGGAAAAAAAACTTTTGCAATCTACCCATCTGACAAAGGGCTAATATTCAGAATCTACAAAGAACTTAAACAAATTTACAGGAAAAAAACAACCCTATTGAAAAGTGGGTGAAGGATATAAACAGACACTTTTCAAGAGAAGACATTTATGCAGTCAATGAACATATGAAAAAAGTTCATTATCACTGTTTATTAGAGGAATGCAAATCAAAACTACATTGAGATACCATCTCAGGCCCGTTAGAATGGCCATTATTAAAAAATTAGGAGACAACAGATGCTGGAGAGGATGTGGAGGAATAGGAATGCTTTTACACTGTTGGTAGGAGTATAAATTAGTTCAATCATTGTGGAAGACAATGTGGTGATACCTCAGGGATCTAGAAATAGAAATACCATGTGACCCAGCAATCCCATTACTGGGTATATACCCAGAGGATTATAAAACATTCTATTATAAAGACACATGCACATGTATGTTTATTGCAGCACTGTTTACAATAGCTAAGACTTGAAACCAACCCAAATGCTCCTCAAAGATAGACTGGATAGGGAAAGTGTGGCACAAATATACCATGGAATGCTATGCAGCCATAAAAAAGGATGAGTTCATGTCCTTTGCAGGGACATGGATGAAGCTGGAAACCATCATTCTCAGCAGACTGACACAGGAACAGAAAACCAAATACTGCATGTTCTCACTTATAAGTGGGTTTTGAACAATGGAACACATGGACACAGGGAGGGGAATGTCACACACTGGGGCCTGTCAGGGGGTTGGGGGAATAAGGAAGGGATAGCAGGAGGTGGGGGGATTGGGGAGGGATAACACTAGAAGAAATACCTAATGTAGATGACAGAGAGATGGGTGCAGCAAACCACAAAGGCACACAGTGTATACCTATGTAACAAATCTGCATGTTCTGCACATGTACCCCCAAACTTAAAGTATAATAAAAAAAAGTAAAAATGTGAAAAAAAAAGGAGTAATAATCAGGCTCTCGGGAATCCCCATCTTTAGAGGAAAGAGGAAAGTACAGCAACAAGGGAGCACCCATGGGACAAAAGAAACTGAAGAGCAGTCTTGAGCCCCAGATCTTTCCTCTGAAATAGTCTGCCCAAATGAAAGGAAATCAGAAAAATAAATTCCGGTAATATGACAAAACAAGGTTCATTAACACCCACAAAAGATTAGCTCCCAAGCAATGGATCAAAATCAAGAGGAAATTCCTGAATTTGCAGCGAATGAATTCAGAAGGTTAATTATTAAGATGATGAAGGAGGCACCAGAAAAAGGTAAAGTCCAACTTAAGGAAATAAAAAAAATCACACAAGAGTAAACAGTAAAATCTTCAGTGAAATAGACAGCATAAATAAAAATAATCACAACTTCTGGAAATGAAAGACACAGAGAAATGCAAAATACACTAGAAAGTCTCAGCAATAGAATCAAATAAGCAGAAGAAAGAACTTCAGAGCTCAGAGACAAGGTTTTTGAATTAACCTAATCCAACAAAGAAAAAGAAAAAAGAATTTCCAAAAATGAACAAAGCCTTCATGAAGTGTGGGATTATGTTAAATGATTAAACCTAAGAATAATTAGCATTCCTGAGGAAGAAGAGAAATCTAAAAGTTTGGAAAACTTATTTGAGGGAATACTTTAGGAAAGCTCCCAAGTCTGGATCTCCCAAGTTAGAGATCCAGACATCTAAATACAGGAAGCTCAAAGAACACATAGGAAATTTGTCACAAAAAGATGATCACCTAAGCACATAGTCATCAGGTTTTCTGAAGTCAAGATGAAGAAAAGAATCTTAAGATCTGTGAGGCAATAGCACCAGGTAACCAATAAAAGAAAATCTATAAAATTAACAGAAATCTGCAGATTTCTCAGCAGAAATCCTATAAGCTAGAATAAAGTGGGTTTCTATCTTTAGCATCCTTAAACAAAAAAATTAGCAGCCAAGAATTTTGTATCCAGCAAAACTAAGCTTTATAAATGAAGGATGTAGTCTTTTTCAGAAAAACAAATGTTGAATTTGCCACTACCAAACCAGCACTACAAGAACTGATAAAAGTAGCTCTAAATGTTGAAACAAATCCTTGAAATAAACCAAAATAGAACCTCTTTAAAGCATAAATCATATAGTATGTATAAAGGAATAATACAACAAAAAACACAAAGGATTCAGGCAACAAATAGCATGATGAATAGAATAGTACCTCACATCTAAATACTAACGTTGAATGTAAATGGCCTAAATGCTCCACTTAAAAGTTACAGAATGGCAGAATGGATAAGAATTCACCAATCAAGTATCTGCTGTTTTCAAGAGACTCACCTAACATATAAGGACTCACATAAACCTAAGATAAAGAAGTGGAGAAAGATATTCCATGCAATCACCAAAAGCAAGCAGGAATATTTATTCTTATATCAGACAAAATAAACTTTAAAACAATAGCTGTTAAGAAAGACAAAGAGGGATATTATATAATGATAAAAGGACTTGTCCAACAGCAGAATATCATAATCCTAAAAAACTGTGCATCTAACACTGGAGCTCCTAAATTTATAAAATAATTACTACTAGACCTAAGAAATGAGATAGACAGGAACACAATACTAGTGGGGGACAGAATTCAATGCTCCACTGACAGCCCTAAATGGGTCATTAAGACAGAAAGTCAACAAAGACACAATGGGTTTAAACTGTACCCTAGAACAAATGGATTTAATGGATATTTTCAGAATATTCTACCTAACACCTGCAGAATATACATTTCATTCACCAGCACATGGAACAATCTCCAAGATAGACCATATAACAGGCCACAAACCAAGTCTTAGGTTTAAGAAAATTAAAATTATATCAAGTAATCTCTCAGACCACAGTGGAATAAATTGAAAATCAACTCCAAAAGGAACCCTGAAAACCTGAAATACATGGTAATTAAATAACCTGCTCCCAAATGATTGTTGGATGAACAATGAAATTAAGATGGAAATTAAATTAAATAATTTTTTGTACTGAATGATAATAGTGACACAACCTATCAAAACCTCTGAGATACAGTAAAGACTGTGCTAAAAGGAAAGTTCAGAGCCTTAAGTGCCTACATCAAAAAGTCTGAAAGAGCAAAATTGGCAATCTAAGGTCACATCTCAAGGAACTAGAAAAAAAAGAACAAACCAAACCCAAATCCAAGAGAAGAAAAGAAATAAGAAAGATCAGAGCAGAACTAAATGAAATTGAAATGAAAAAAAAAAAAAGAACAAAAAGATGAATAAAACAAGAAATAAATGAAACAAAAAGCTGGTTCTTTGAAAAGATAAATAAAATTGATAGACCATTAGTGAGATTAACCAAGAAAAGAAGAGAGAAGATCCAAATACGCTCAATTAGAAACAAAACAGGAGATATTGCAACTGATACCACAGAAATACTAAAGGTTATTCAAGGATACTATGAAAACCTTTACATACATAAACTAGAAAATCTAGAGGAGATGGATAAATTCCTGAAAATGTACAACTCCCATAGATTAAACCAGGAGGAAATAGAAACTCTGAACAGACTAATAATAAACAGAGAGATTGAAATTATAATTTAAAAACTGCCAACAAAAAAGTTCACAATCAGATGGAGCCACAGTTTAATGCCATCAGATGTTAAAAGAAAAATTGGTACCAATCTTATTGACACTATTCCAAAAGATAAAGAGGGACTCCTTCCTATAGCAATCTATGAAGCCCATATTGCTGTAATACCAAAGCCAGGAAAGGACATAATAAAAAAAGAAAATCATAGACCAATATCCCTGATAAACATAGATGCAAAAATCCTCAACAAAATACTGCAAATTGAATCCAACAGCATATCAAAAAGATAATCCACAATGATCAAGTGGGTTTCATACCATGATGCAGGGATAGTTTAGTGTACTCAAATTAATAAATGTGATACACAACATAAAAAGAATTAAAATCAAAAATCACATCATTATCTCAATAGATGCAGAAAAGCATTTGACAAAAGCCAGCATCCATTAATGAGTAAAACCCTCAGCAAAATCAGCACTGAAGGGACATATCTTAAGGTAATGAAAGTCATCTATGACAAACCCACAGCCAACACAATACTGAATGGGGAAAAGTTGAAAGCATTCCCCCTGAGAACTGAAACAAAACAAAGATGCCCACTTTCACCACTTCTATTCAACAAAGTACTAGAAGTCCTAGCCAGAGCAATCAGACAAGAGAAATAAATAAAGGGCATCTAAATCAGTAAAGAGGAAGTCAAACTGTCACTGTTTGCTGATGATTTGGTCGTCATCTAGGTTGTTACCTAGAAAACTCCCAAGATTCATCCAGTAAGCTCCTAGAACTGATAAATGAATTCAATAAAATTTCAGGATACAAAATAAATGTACACAAATCAGTAGCTCTGCTATACACCAACAGTGACCAAACTGAAAACCAAATCAAGAAGTAAACCCCTTTTACAATAGCTACAAATAAAATAAAATATATAAAGCAAAAATACTTACGAATATACCTAACCAAGGATGTTAAAAAACTCTACAAGAAAAACTATAAAATACTGCTGAAGGAAATTGCAGATGATATAAACAAATGGAAACACATCCCATGCTCAGGGATGGATAGAATCAATATTGTAAAAATGACCATACTGCCAAAAGCACTCTACAGATTTAATGCAATTCCCATCAAAATACCACTATCATTCTTCACGGGACTAGAAAAAAAATCCTAAAAATTCATATGGAACCAAAAAAGAGCCCACATAGCCAAAGCAAGACTAAGCAAAAATAACAAATCTGGTGGTATCGCATTACCTGATTTCAAACTATACTATATTATAAGGCCACAGTCACCAAACAGCATAGTACCCCAGAACTCAAAGTATAATAGAAGTATAATTTAAAAAAAGAAGTAGGATTTCTAAGCAACAGTAGATGGAATGACATAATCAAAGAAATAGAAGAATATAACATCTCTGTTTTTTAATCTAATGAGAAAAAAGTATTTAAATTGTGGCTAAAATGTTGCACTTTTAAAAAAAATCTGCTTTCTGGATTTTTTGGCATTCATTTAACAAATATTTATTGGATGCTTACTGCATACCAAACACTGTGTAAGAGATGATTTATTACAGAGAATTTAGTTTTTATTTAAATCTGTGACAAAAATACAATAGATATTTTATTCAGTAATGTTATTTCTTATTGCAGAATCCCATCTTGATTAAAAAAAACAACAACACAATTGATATGATGTCTGAGACTCCAATAATATTTCCTAGGGAAATTTTTCTGTAGTCAAAGATGACTGGCATTCTCATAACCTATTATAGCGTTCTTCACCTGGTGGTACTTGCTAGTGTTTAAAATGCTATGCCTCCAATGTATCATTAACCTGTTTGTCATAGAGCTTGACTTGCAAAGGTAAAGTGGAAAGTAAAAGTGAATACTTTTAGGAGATAATTCTTAGAGAAGCAGTATAGCATTGTTGATAAAAACATTGACTTTGTCACCAGACTGGCACTAGAATGCTAGGCTAGAATCCTAACCTTTCTGTTTCTCAACTTTTTCTTATGTGAAATGAGGTAGTAATACTTTCTCCTTTCTAGGGTGACTGTGGAAATCAAACAAGCTAAAATTAGGATAGTGCTGATTATATAGTACTTCATAACTGTTAGCTATTTAATTAGATAGATGGAGAGAAATAAGTTCCAAAATGTAAAGACAACAAAGCATATGGAAGATCACACTGGGAAAAACATCAGGGAGAACAGGAAAGCCCTGAGGAAGAGTATGATGGAGATATATTTCTGATGGGCAAAGGTTGAAGCTGGAAGTGGGGATAGTACTTTCTAGGGACAGCACAGAGACAGAGTAAGGACACCAGAGGGCAGGGCTGCAGTATTTAAATCTTGTGTGATGATTACATTGGCCCAAGACAGGTGTTTTTTTGTTTGCTTTTCATCTATCCTACTCCCAGTTCATACTGTTGACAAGTAGACTCCTTGTGACAATCACTGAAAATTACTGGAAACTGAAAAACAGAACTTGCTGAAATGTACCTGGTGAATGACGGTTAGTGCAAATCACTTAATATAAAATGATTATCTCCCTGGGTCTTTAGGAGCATTCAGTTAGTCTCATACATGCTTTTTAGCCATTTGTTAGGTTATGTCTGTAAATTGGGAGAAAGAAAAAACTGACCTTTTCCTCTAGAAAGATAGAATCCTTTAGAGTCTCAGTCCCAGAGCTTCTACCTCGGATCATGTTACCATAGACTCTATGTATAATAAATAATTCACTTAGGAGACCACCAAGCTTACAAAAATACAGAGTTAGATGACTAAGGGGAATATATCAATGAAGACTCAAGAAAATAAACACAAAAACTAAGTTCCATTACAAGTTCCATTCAAGTTCCATTACAATTTTGGCACAGGTAACATTTAAGCAGACAGAACATTTCCCTATGATGCCAACCAGGGGCATGTCCTGAACCCCCAGAGAAATATGTTTTCTACTGTTGACATATGGAGATGTCAGGGTAGTGAATTACACATGTGTGTTTTATGCACTTATTCTGTGGAGTAAATGAATCATGACATATGTGTTTAGCTATGTAGAGATGCAAACCGAAAGAAAGACACAGAGACAAATGTCTGGTAGAACACAATCTGAAAACAAGTTTAGGAAAAAGTAAACTGTGCCTGACAACCTGAAAAAAAGTGAGCATCAAGGAAGCAACTGTAGAATGATATTAAAAAAAAAACGGTAGGGAATTCCTCAAGAAAAATTCAAGTCTTTTTAGGGTTTCCCAGACTGGCTCAGAGCCATTGGTACTTTCAGGTTCCAATGCAAGGTGTAATGTCTGGTTATTCAGAATATAACTGTGTAACAGCTCCAAGTCATTCTTTGAAACTATACATAAAACACAACCATAAATTCCTAAAACTTCTCCCTTGAAATTTCTGTAGCTATATCAGTTTAAGCACACATAAATACTCAAATAGATTTCCTTGGCAAGAAAATTGGAAATGGCCCCTCTGTATGTCAGTTAACAGTTTATAAGAAAGCATTTGATTAGATCACTCAAGTACAAGGAGCTAATTCATTTTTACAGACAGAAAAACTTTATCCCACATACAATTATTATAAGTGAATCATACCTATTCAGAGCTCAGAGTTTCGAAATTAAAAGAAATGTTTGGAATGAAAGAAGAGCTTTAGGCTGGGCACAGCAGCTCACACCTGTAATTCCAGCACTTCGAGAGGCAGAGGAAGGAGAACCATTTGAGACCAGGAGTTTGAAACCAGCCTAGCAAACATAAAGAGACCCCATCTCTACAAAAAATTAAAAAGCCAAATGCATTGAGCTGGGGAGGTTGAGGCTGCAGTGAGCTGTGATCGTGCCACTGCACTCCAAATTAGGTGACAGAGCAAGACTCTGCCTGAAATAAAATGAAACAAAACAAAGCTTTATTCTTTAAGAACTTGAAGGATTAGAATGGAATTCTCTAAATGTTTATTGACTGGTGTACTTTGTAATAAGTAGTCGGGTTAATGAACATATCAGCAAACATCCTCACCATTTTATTAGTTTGATTTCCTCACTGGTAGCTTTTTAAATAATACTAATTAATTTGTAATAATTTTTTATTGGATCCTTAAGTGCAACAGAATAAAACATCTAAAGGGAATACAAAGAAAATACTAAAGTAATTGTTTCTTTAACATAATTTAGACTTAGATTATATATAAAAAAAATTATTTATGCATGTTTCTTGTGCTCTAAAATGTGGGATATGTGGTCCAGAGAGAACAATATACCATTTTAAATTCCTTTGAGGGGAGAATTTTCTGACAATAGAATATGTTTTCAGAGTTATTTTCCAAATCCTTATTTTCTGCCATGTTTTAACCACATCTAGTCCCATTTTGGGTTTGGCTTCTGATTCTCTATCAGGTGGACACCAATCCTAGTGACTTGAAATTTTTTATTTCCAAATTCCTTCTGATGCCAGAAGTATCCAGACCTGGTTCTGAAAGGAAAATATTGGCCTCAGCTAGGATGACCATCAATCATGTAAGATCAGCACTGGGTGGGTGTAGGTGAATCCCTTACAGAGGTAAGGGACTGAGAGGGTGGAAATGAACTGGGTAGGAATCTTAACTGACACATGCCTTCCCTCTACAGCACCTCATACCCACCAGCTGAAGTATTCTAGACTGATGTCCATCTCTAAGCTCATCCTCATAAAACTAGTGCAAAGACACACAGAACCTCCTTCAGGAGCCTCCATGCACACATAAACTCATTGACATATCCCTACCCAAATTCAGGTTTAATGTCTTGGAACTTTATGCAGACATTCCCACTCAAAACTATCAGACAGCAACTCACCACTTCGTGAGTCTAAGCACATCTTTATTCTCCAATTTGACAGCTGATCACAGAATAGGGTCCAGGAGGAAACTCAAATAAATATTGGAATTAGTATGTGATAAAGGGCACATCTCAAATGAAAGAAAAGAGGATAGCTTATTCAATAAATAAACTTAAAACAATTGGGTCTTCATTTCAAAGAAAATAAAGTCGTATTTAAAGCTTAAATTATACAGACATATAAATTCCAGGTGGAATAACTGTCAAAACAAAATGACAAAATAATAAATAACAATATACAGAATATTTTTATAAGCCTGGGTTGGGGAAAGCCTTCTTAAACAATATAAAAAATTCAGAACCAGATACAAAATGTTTAACATATGTGGCTGTGAAAATATTGAAAATATTTGGATAGCAAAAGATACTGTAAATAAAATTGAAAGACAAGTGACAAACCAAGAGAAAATATTTGAAATGTGCATAAAACATAATGTAATTTTAAGGTTGTACTAATAAGAAAAGGGATATATCCCAATAGAAAATAATGATCAAATATGTAAATTGAAAGTTTGCCAAAGAAGAAATGCAAATAACTAATAAAGATACAAAAATTTCCACTTCACTAATGATCAAAATTACCAATTTAAACAACAAAATAATCAAAATATTAACATATTGAAAGTAACTACCATTTCTGAGGGTGTGGAGAAACAGGCACTTCTGGTGGATTACATGTTGATGGGAATACAAATAAATACAACCTTCATGGAGGGAAATGTGACAATATCTAGTAAATTTGTTAAGTGTTTATAAGCACTTTCCCAACCAATTTAATATCTAGAAATTTCATCTCCTGAAACAATATATGCAAAAATATGTGTATGAAGATGTTCACTACAGCATTCTAATAGCAATAAGTTGGAATTAACCTAATTTTCCATCTATCTGGAGGTTAGTTGAGAGAGAGAGAAAAAAAGGAGAGAGAGTGCATGTGTGCGTGAAAGCAAGTGCCATATAATTGAATGCTACTCAGTCATTAAAAAGAATGGATTCTTCCTAACCATGAACATGGAATATTTCTCCATCTGTTTGTGTCCTCTCTTATTTCGTTGAGCAGTGGTTTGTAGTTCTCCTTGAAGAGGTCCTTTACGTTCCTTGTTAGTTGTATTCCTAGGTATTTTATTCTCTTTGTAGCAATTGTGAATGGCAGTTCATTCTTGATTTGGCTCTCTTTAAGTCTATTATTGGTGTATAGGAATGCTTGTGATTTTTGCATTATGCAGCCATTAAAAATGAGGAGTTCGCGTCCTTTGTAGGGACATGGATGAACCTGGAAACCATCATTCTCAGCAAACTGACACAAGAACACAAAACCAAACACCACATGTTCTCACTCATAGGAGGGTGTTGAACAAGGAGAACACATGGACACAGGGAGGGGAGCACTATACACGGGGGTCTGTTGCAGGGGAGTGGGGGGGGACAGCGGGGGGGGGAGTTGGGGAGGGATAGCATGGGGAGAAATGCCAGATATGGGTGAGGGGGAGGGAGGCAGCAAATCACACTGCCATGAATGCACCTATGCAACAACTTTGCATGTTTTTCACATGTACCCCAAAACCTAAAATGCAATAAAAAAAAAAAAAAAAAAAAAAAGAATGGATTAGATGTGGGAATGTATAAAAGAAAAAAATGTAAATTGCTGTATTATATGTGTATACATATGCATATGTATATATACACATGATCTCATTTCATAAAGATATGTGTTTGTTAATAATTTTATAATGTATACAATTATGTAAAAGTGTGTGTATGTGAAATTACACAGTTTTAGAATTATATATAAATTTTATGAAATTAGAATCATGACATATATGAAATTCTACAACTTACATTTTAGAAAAAATTAGTACACTTAGCAACTTACAATAACAGTTACCACTAAAGAGTTGGGTTTATTATCTTTTTAAATAACAAAAAATTATTTAATACCAGTAAAAGAAAAGAGGTAACCTTCTTAGAATTAAAGTTTAGAGTTTGAATGTGCTTAAAGGATAATTTGAATCTAGATATCTTATATGTCAGATAAGATGCCAGAATTTTAGAGGGGTATGACAGTGTGTCCAAGATCATGCACCAAAGTAATGGTAGAACTACGGATTAGAACCCAGAACTGGTTGCATTTAATCAGCACTAAGCATTGCTCTAGATACTGTGATGGCCTGGTCACATGATGAGTTATGGGGCTCTCCGTACTTTTTTCATTTCATAAAGATGCAACAATCACTTTTATGAAGATGATAATTAATTAGAAAAATAATTGAGAAAAATATTTTTATCAAGTACCTACTACATACTGAGGCCTTGGGCCAGACATTTTTCAAGCCTTATCTACTGCATTTAAAGCTTGCCTTGTGAAGTAGGTTGCTTGTTTTGTAGCAAAGGAAAACTTATTCCTCTATCCTTGAGACAGTTTGGAAACTTCTCTCTGAAACCATGAATATCACTGTTCTGACTGTAGATTTTGGATCCTTCCAGACTCAGCCTGCAATAACTACTTCTCCATCTGTCCACCAGTCCCCTTTCTTGTCTCTCCAAATTTCAATAACTCCTTATTTGCATCAGATCTACCGTCATCTCTAGTTTGTGAACCCCTTTGAGAGTAGATAGACTCTTGTCCTCTGTATCACCATAGTGCTGAGCTCAATGCCTGGGGCACATGGGTCTCAACAATGTCCTCAGTGCTGATTTCTTAAAAGCAGAATCATGAGAGCAGAGTATTAAACAAAGCACAGGACCCCTCTGAGCATGAAGCTCTGTGTGACTACACAGGTCACACACCTGTGAAGCCAGCCCAGACTGGGACTGCAAATTACATACAATCAATCTGTGTGATAAATCAGGTGCTTACTCTTTCACATATCCGTGTTTCTTTCATTTTCTCTGTCACCTAAAATCCCATACCTTTCATCATTTTTTGTGCCCCAGTCTGGTTTAAAACTCAGATTTTAGAAGTCTGCTTTATTCCTAATTCAAATGATTTAAATGATAAAACAAGTACATTTAAGTGTGTGTGTGTGTGTGTGTGTTTTCTTCACTCTGTTGATTGCCATCTGTACAAACAGCTCAGAATAGAAAGCTTCTTATGGATGGGTGGCAAGCTTACACAAGTCAATGTTAGAATGAAAATAATCCTACATCTATCCAAAATTTTCTTAAATCTGATATGATATCTTTTGGAGAAAGAGGTTGTTGGAACCATCTTTTCCTTCAGGGAAAACTTGACAATGTAAAGATATAAGAGGCTAGAAGATTTTCTAGTTACAAAAGCTAGAAAAGCAAATATTGGACAGAAAGCAAGAATGGCAAGGGTCTTGTTTTTCTCTTATAAGCCTTCCCATGACTGGAAATGGCTTGTTTTTATTTCAGGCAAAGAAAAGATCCATTATTTATGTGCTTAGGATATTTGAGAACCAGAATCAATAATATGAAGTGTAAAGTTGTACTACCACTTTTTTTTAACTGAAATCCAACAGTGTGACACTTGTATATCTGTTGTAAATGTTTACAAGAATTTTGTTTATATATTTTGAATAATATACAAGATGTGTGTGTACACAAAGTATACATGCATGGATTTCTTTTCCTGTCTGTTTCCAGGGTCTAAAAGCAGTGACACTTAGTGGCAATGATCACACTCAACATCCAGGTCTTGGTTTCTAAATATCGCCATCTGATATAAATCATGCTCATTTGAGAAGTGTCTGATTCTGAAACTGAGTAAATAAAAAAAAATACAATATGAGTTGGAGCATTTTTATTATGTCAGGAAGTAAAAAAAAAAAAAAAAGAGAGAGTATGTGGATAGGACAGGGAAGCCAACTGAAAGCCCAGGGTAGAACAATTTAAACAACATTAAAAATGTAGTATTAGATTTTTTTCAATTTATATTTTAGATCTAGGAGGTAAATATGCAGGTGTGTGGTTTGTTACCTGGGCATGCTGCATGACATGTAGGCTAGGAGTATGAATGATCTTGTCACCCAGGTACTGAGTAGAGTACACAATAGTTTTAGAACCTTTGTGCCCCTCCCTCCCTCTCTCCCCTCTCTAGTAGTCCCAGTGTCTATTATTGCCATCTTTATGTCCACAAATACCCAATGTTTTGCTCCTGCTTGTAAGTAAGAAAATGCAGTATTTGTTTTTCTGTTCCTGGATTAATTTGCTTAGGATAATGACCTCCAGCTGCATTCATGTTGCTGCAAAGGACATGATTTGGTTATTTTTTAGGGTTCATAGCATTCCATGATACATATGTTGGCACTTTCTTTATCCAACCCATCATTGATGGGTTCGTAAGTTGATTCCATACCTTTGTTATTGTGAATACTGCTGTGATGAACATGTGATGAACATAAGTGCAGGCGTCTTTTTGGTAGAAATTCCTTTGGGTATATATCAAGTAATGGGATTGCTGGATAAAATTGTTGTTCTGTTTTACCTTCTTTGAGAAGTCTCCAAACTGCTTTCCATAGTGGTCAAACTAATTTACATTCCCACCAACAGTATATAAGCATTCCCCTTTCTCTGCAGTCTCTCCCACATTTGTTGTTTTTGTATTTTTTTCCCCATCTAACTTCTAGTTTCGGTTTTTGGGGGGAGTTTACCTGCAGGTTTGTTGCATGAGTAAATAGCATGTCACTGGGGTTTGGTGTGCCAATGATTTTATCACCCAGGCAGTGACTATAATACACAATAGGTAGTTTTTTGATGCTCATCCACCTTTCACCCTCTACCCTCAAGTAGTTCCCAGTGTCTGTTGGTCCCTTCTTTGTAACCATGTGTACTTAGTGTTTAACTCCCTAAGTGAGAACACGTAATATTTGGTTTTTCACTTCTTACATTAATTTACCTAGAATAATGGCCTCCAACTGTATCCATGTGGCTGCAAAGGACATAATTTTATTCCTTTTTTGGCTGTATAGTATTCCATGGTGTATATATACCACATTTTTACTATCCAGTGCACCACTGATAAGAATCTAGGTTGATTCAATGTCTTTCCATTTATAAAAAGTGCTGCAATGAACATATGTATGCATGTATCTTTATGGTAGAATGATTTATATTTCTTTAGGTATATACCCAGTAATAGGATTGCTGGATAAATGGTCATTCTTTTTTAAGTTCTTTGAGGAATTGCTGAACTGCTTTCCACAATAGCTGAACTAATTTACATACCCTCCAGCAATGTATAAGCATTCTCTTTTTTCCACAACATCACCAACATCTGTTATTTTTTTACTTTTTAATAATAGTCATTCTGACTGATGCGAGGTGATATTTCACTGCAGTTTTGATTTACATTTATCTGATGATTAGTGATGTTGAGAATTTCTTCATATGCTTATTGATGAAGACACCAAAAGCAGTTGCAACAAAAACAAAAATTGTCAAGTGGAACCTATTTAAACTAAAGAGCTCCTGCACAGCAAAAGAAACTAACAATAGAATAAACATACAGCCTACAGAATGCAAGAAAAATTGGGAACTATGCATTTGACAAAAATGTAATGTCCAGATTCTATAAGGAAGTTAATTCATCAAGCAAAAACAAGCAACCCCATTAAAAGATGGGCAAAGGACATGAACAGACACATCTCAAAAGAAGACATACATGCAGTATTAGATTTTTAACCAAAATAATAAAGTAAATATCCATGAATTTCCTTCCAGATGTAAGCCAATGATTGAGCAAATAAATAAATGGGAGAAAGGGACAGATCTTTTTTTTTTAAAAAAAAAAAAATATTTTAAATAGTATTTGCAAATAACTCTCCCTCTCGTAGGTGGAGCTTATTTTCCCTATCCTTGAGAATGAGCTGGACTTAGTGACCTTCTTCCAAACAATATAATAGGAAAAGGGAATATTAGTAACTTTGCAATGAAGAAGATGGACAGATACCACCTTAACAAAGTGATCAAAGTTAACATCATCAGTGATAAGCCATGTATTGCCTGATAGGATATGATGAGAAGGGCGTCTCGTTTTTATGGTACTCTTCCCCAAAAGCTACAATCTTGGTCTAATAATGAGAAAACAGCAGACAAACCCACACTGAAGAACACTCTACAAAATATCTGACCTTACCAGTACTCTTTAAAAGAAATAAGGTTACAAAAAAACTCCCCTCAAAACAAGAACAACAAAAAAGGAAAAGCTGAGAAACTGTCACAGATCAGAGGAGACTAGAAAGATCTTAAAACTATGATATGTGAACAGTACCTCTTAGTACTCAGATAAAGTTTGACTAAATCTTCATAAACAGGAAGAACTCCCTATTAATTATCTTCTAGAACCTTAGGGATGACATAACATTATGCTCCCAATGAGTCCTATGGGAATTATCAGCTATGCTATATATGGAAATGGTCAATAAATAAAGGTCTATAAAGATATTCAAGGTCTTAATAAAACAAAGATCTTAGACAAAAAATAATGGAGGAAGCAAAACATAGGCGCAACATTTCCCTGTAGAAGCAAAGGAAGTTATAATACAAATATTGTATCAATAACAGGAAGTAACCTTGGTATAACTAATAGATATAATTAATCTGGAATGATTGGGGAATGGGAGTTCAAGTTAACTTAGTATTTTATTAACTGAGTTATTCATGTTTGCCAATTATGGACTGCCAGTTTTTTAAAGGTTTAGGAAGTGGCCATGCTCTTCAGTCAAAGACCACTAAGACTCCTTGCAGATATCTTGCAAAGAAGAACACTCATTATGAGAAAACTGTAAGATTTCTTGCTAAGAATGTGTAAGAAAGAAGCTGTAACAGAATTTGGGCTTTGGCTGAGTAATTGGGAAAGAGTCTAGGGAGGTAGGGACTTCTCTCTAGATTAGGGGCTATAAAAATGCAAAGCAATTTTGTGATTGAATGTCTGAAGGAATCTTTATCTATAGGAGGGGCATATGAAAATGGAGATAACTTGAAATCGGATTTCAGAAGTAGCAGTCACTCAGCTAAGAAAGAGGGATGTTTGATATTTCGTGAGCTGCATGATGGTTTTGTTTCAAGGTGTCCAAGCAACCTTGTTGAGATACTGTGAGTTTATGTCTAACAGGAAAACAGCGTGGCATGGCTTTGAATGTCAGACCAGTTTCCAGGATACAGGGTGTCCTTTTTACTTTCTCAGAAACAAGAAAAATATCTCTTTTTTGACATGTAATATGTGGTTACACGTGTCTGTTATGGAACTTAAAACAGCTGTTTCTTAGGTTTCTTTTTTGTGTGTTGCCAAAACAATGGTCACTTTAGTTAACACTATTAACCGCTTGCCCTTCTTGAGACACTTTTCTCTTGGCTTTATTGATATGGTGCTCCTCTGAGTTTCCTCTGCATCTCTGGTCCTGATTCTTGCCTTCCTTCTCCCTGATTCTTCTCCCACTCTAAATGTGTAGATTTCCTGGGGCTTACTCCTAAGCCCTTCCCTTTTCTGATTCCACTCTCTCCATTACTAATCCCACCCATTCACATAGCTTTAAGTGCTGTCTCTATAAGGGAGTTCCAAATTTATATGTTTACCTTGGATTTCTCCTTTGACTTCTAGACTCATTTATCCAACTGCCTACTTGATATCTTCACTTGAAATTTCACAAGAATCTCAAATGTAAAGTGTCTGATACAGTTTAGATGTTTGTCTCTGCCCATATCTCATGTTGAAATGTAATCCTCAATGTTGAAAGTGGGGTCTGGTAGGAGGCAACTGGATCATGGGTGTTGATTTCTCATTAATGGCATTCTCTTGGTGCTGGCCTCATAATAGTGAGTGAACTCTAGCAAAATCTGGTTGTTTAAAAGTGTGCGACACCTTTCCTCCTCTACTCCCTTGCTCTCTCTGCTTTTGACATGTGACATGCCAGCTCCCTCTTCACTTTCCATCATGATTGTAAGTTTCCTGAGGCCTCCCCAGAAGCTGAGCAGATGCCAACACCATGCTTCCTGTAAAACCTGTAGAACCATTAGTCAATTAAATTTGTTTTCCTTTCTTTGCTTTTTTTTTTTTTTTGAGACAGGGTCTTATTTTGTCACCCAGGTTGGAGTGCAGTGGCACCATTGTACTTCACTGCAGCTTAGACCTACCTTGCTCAGGTGGTTCTCCCATCTCAGCCTCCTGAGTAGCTGGGACTACAGGCTTGAGTCACTGTGCTTGGCAATTTTTTTTTTTTTTTTGCATTTTTTGTGGAGGTAGGGTTTGGCCATTTGCCCAGGCTGATCCTCCAGCTCCTGGGCTCAAACAATCTCACAACATGCTGGGATTGTAAGTATAAGCCACCAAGTCCAGCAAAATCTCTTTTCTTTATAAATTACCCAATCTCAGATATTGCTTTGTAGCAATGCAAGAATGACCTAATACAGTATCTAAAATGGGATTTTCTTAATTTTCTGTCCTTAAATCATTCTTCCTCTGGTCTTTGATGTCTCAATAAATAGTCCCATGATCTATTCAGATCCTCAGGCAACATCCTCTGTTGCCTTTCCATGGGGTCTCCTTTAGTCCTCTCCCCAGTTCTTCCTCCATCATTTGATGCCCTTTTACCTATTTCTTCCCTTAGGTTCTCTACCTTAATTCTATTATGAGATATCTAACTGTCCTGCTTGGGGATCTAGGAGTGACTGGATTATATAAATACAGAGATAGTCACTTCTGATTTAAGTGTATGTCATACCTGCAGCTTTATGCCTTTGATTAAATTTCATATGTCTCATTTTACTACATGGGGTTTCAAATTTGATTTGTGTGTGCCCTCCTATTTGATCCATCAGCAAATCTTGTTGCTCCTACCTGAAAATGTATCTCACATCTCTCTACTTCTTGTCTCCTCCATGGTCAAGCTCTAGCCCAAGCCACAATCATCTTTTCCTTTCATGAGAGCAGCTTTTTTATTGAACTCTTGGCTCCCACCTTGGATATTTTTCCAGTCTATTATCATGAAAGCGAAACTTGCCTTTTGAAAGCATAAATATAATTAAATAACTTTTCTCTTACCACAGCATTCTTCAACAACGTCCCAATGCACTTTAAAATAAAATCCAAACTGTTCCTTATGTGCTCTGCCTGACCTACAGTCATCCTGCCTGTCAGCCTTTTCTCATCTGAGACCCCCTCTCCCTTGCTCATTATGCTCCAGTCACATGATTTTTCGAAACAAATAATTATCCAATTTATCAAGCTCATTCCCACCTCAGGACCTTGAGCTTGCCCTGCCTATAAAACCATCCGTATCCCCATACAGACATACTTTTCTCTATCCATACCTCCCTTCACAAGAAAGGCTTCTGCTCAGTTTTCAGTCTGTGCTTCAGAGTTCCCTCCAGAAACAGCCTGTTCCTGACCTATCTATCTAGTTAACTCCCCTAATTACAATCTGTCATTAGCTTTTTAAATTTATTTCTTACCATTTAACAGAATTCATAATTTTCTATTTTTTACATAATGTAATATCTATATTTCCTGCAAGACTGAACATTCCAACAAGGCAAAAGTGGTATCTGTTTTGTTTTCTACTCTGTAGTTTTGCATTTAGCACATAAGCAGCACTCTGTAAATATCTGTTGAACATATGGACATATTAATGCATTGTCAGTCACTATTACCTTTGAATAAACTAGGTTTGTTCTCACTGGATTCAGAAACACTATATGAGTAAAGCAGGGCAGCTAAAATGTGGCAATCATCAAAGAATGTAAAAATGGACTCTGTCTTTAGGCGGTAGAGGAAGAACAGAGGTGAGGGGATTCCGGTATGGGAAAGGAGAAAGATCACTGCACTTGGATTCAGAAGAAAGAAGATTTGGACCAGATGCAGGAAGTTGAATAATTTACTTAGGCTTTGTGTTAAACTGAACAGGGCCCTCCAAAGATGTTCACATCCTAATTCCTGGAACCTATCAATGTTACTTTACCTTGCAAAAGAGGATTTGCAGAAGTGATTGAATTAAGGATCTTGAGATAATCCTGGGTTACCTAAATGGACCCAGTGTAATTACCAGGGTCCTCGCTAGGCAGGAGAGTCAGAGTTACAGGTGAAGATGTGAGGACAGAGCAGAGCAATGTGGGACCACAGCTAAGGAATGCAGGCAATGCTTAGAAGCTAGAAAAGGAAAGGAAGAGGATTTTCTCCTTGAGCCTCCAGGAGGCACACAACCCTGCCCACCCATTTTAGATTTCTGACCTCTATGACTGTAAGAGAATAAATGTGTGTTGCTTTTAAACCACTAAATTTGTGATAATTTATTGCAGCAACAATAGGAAACTAACATAAGCTCTGAGACTCATCTCTCAAATCTTTTTAACTATTTGTTTGTTTACCTTTGTTGCTGCTATCGTCTCTCCAAACTAAAATTAAAGTTATATAATGGAAGAGGCTATATCTCTGTTGCCCACTGTTTTATTTCCGGGATCAAGAACAAAGTCTGACGCAGGGTAGGTTTTAAGTAAATATTTGTTGAATCAATGAGCAAATGAACACAGATTTCTATCCAGTCGCGTTATCGTGAAGACCAAACACGCAAAATATCAATTGCAGACTATTTCAACAACTGAGCAGAAGTCATTCCTTCCATTCACCCTGTGATTTCCTCTTCTTTTTAAACTCATTCATTCTCTCTGTTGCCTTTCCATGGGGTCTCCTTTAGTCCTCTCCCCAGTTCTTCCTCCATCATTTGATGCCTTTTTACCTATTTCTTCCCTTAGGTTTTCTACCCTTAATTCCATTATGAGATATCTAACTGTCCTGCTTGGGGATCTAGGAGTGACTGGATTATATAAATACAGAGATAGTCACTTCTGATTTAAGTGTATGTCATACCTGCAGCTTTATGCCTTTGATTAAATTTCATATGTATCATTTTAATGTATTTTAATAAATAATTTTAATGAATGTTGTATTCATTTACCTTAATTTGATTAGACTGTTGGGTATGAGAGAAGTCTCCAGTTCTGAAATTGCAATTCTCCTGTCTCAGCCTCCCAAGTAGCTAGGACTACATGTACATGCCACCACATCCAGCTAAGTTTTTCTATTTTTAGTAGAGACAGGGTTTCACATTTGTCAGGTTGGTCTCAAACTCCTGACCTCAGGTGATCCATCTACCTCAGCCTCCCTGAAATTGCTCATATTAATCACAAAAATGCATCATAAGGTAGTGAGTAACAGCATGTTTTCTTTTCAAATGATAGTCATGTCACATGTAATTTTAATCAAATTAGGCAAAGCAATTCCTCTGTAGCAAGATAGTGCTGAAAAGCAAGTTTGTGACCCAGCTTCCTTTCTCTTGCAGCCTGCTGGATGACTCATACTGACATATGCTCTGGTTTACCAGGCACTGTCTATGAGTCTTTCTGGGGTATAGATTCTAACAAATATCATGCAAAAAATAAAAAAGTGCATGTGTGTCTAAAAGAGGTGGGGAGAGAGAAAGTAAGCAAGAAAGCATACTGAGATGTATAATATAAACGTATCTGACAACAATACAAGGGGCTCTATCTTTTAAACCTATGGTTTGTGGTTTCAGAAATTCAACATGTGTTAAGTCATGCAGTCTTCCCGAGGAAAATTGTTGATTGAAGGAGGTGGCTTGTGTACTTCTGCAATGCTTGTCATCATATGTTTCTCTTGAAATGCAGATATAGGGAGGGATTGGTGACAGAGGTTGGAGGCGAGAAGGTTGATTATGGTAAAGTCTTTGTTAGGCAAGGAGTCCAGAATCCTCCTCCATGTCAAAATATCTCCTACCCACATTCAAACAGACATTCACTTGGGTGAACAAGCTCCTAGCTCAATTTTTTGCTATCTAAATTTGTGAA
Organism: Aotus nancymaae; assembly: GCF_030222135.1. Lineage (NCBI taxonomy): Eukaryota > Metazoa > Chordata > Mammalia > Primates > Aotidae > Aotus > Aotus nancymaae. Next base: position 79,929,820 of record NW_026988454.1, read on the forward strand.
CATTTTCCTTTCTTGAAGATAGCAGTCTTAACAGATGTATTTGTACAAATGGGCTTGCTTAGCCCTCTCACATATATGTATGTGTATGTGTGCATACATATATATACACAGTATATATATGTTGAGCATATTATATATGTGCATAGATAGACACATATATAACTATATGAATACACACACACACACACACACACACACACACACACACCCCCCAAAGAGAATTCTCTACTGGACAGAGAAAATTACAAAAGTCAGGAGGGGTGTTCTTAGACAAATGCTTCTTGGGTGATTAATCCTAATATACACTTGTATCTTTATTAACTTCAATTATATAATAAAAGCAACATTTATGTAAATACACAAGGAATTATTTCAAAGTTTTCTGTATTTATCATTGACTTTGCATGCATTTCTTTGTTCAGCAAACCTTCATTGAGCCTCTATTATATGCCAAGCTCTATGCTGACTGCTGGAATTGTAGACATGAAAAAAAAAAAAACAACAGGCATATTGTACAATATTGTGGTAAGGGTTGTAACTGAAAAAAGAGAGATAAAATAGTAAAAGCCTAAAAAATAAGACTTTTGAAAATTAAGCTTTGACTATTTCATTTTACTCACCCGATCTAGAAAAAAATACAATAAGATATTAAAGTAACTTTTTATTCTTGTATTCTTACACTTTATAATTGTGAAAGAATAATTTTTCTAGACATTTTAGTCAGCAGTGTCAGACTTCCTGGGTTTTATTTACAAAATTTCTAGGTAAATCAATGATCTGTAGATAATCTACAGAGTAACAAGATTAGATTTCTAGATAGATAAATGATCTGTAGTCAATCTACTGAGTAACAGGATTAGATTGCACAGCACTTTCAGGTCTTTCTCACATACTTTGTCATGGAGACTAGCCATGAAGTCAAAGAATTTCAGAGTGTATATGTGGCGCGGGAGGTGGTGGGTAGTAGGGAATCTGTGGATACTATTATTGTCCCCATTTTACAGATGCCAGTAATAAAGCCAAGAGAAGTTTAAATAACTTTTCAAGAAATCACAAGTGTGGTAAAGCTGAGATGTGGGTCTAAGCAATCCAGATCCAGATACTGCTGCGGTAGAGATCCTTCATACTCTTTGAAGTAAAGGAGACCAGACTTAAAAAGCTCAGTAGTTTTAGCTTACTGCAAACTTAACATGAGTTGACAAGTGGCCAATAAAACAGTTTTTAAAAATAGCTTTGCTAGTAAGAATATATCTATTTATATTAACAATCACTACAAACCAATTACTCCAAAACTTAATGAACACATTATCAACATACACTTCTTATTTCACAGTTTTGTGGGTCAGGATTCTGGGTGAAGCTTTCTGGATCCTCCGGCTCATGATTCTGACAGTCTGTGATCAAAGTGTGAGCTAGGGCAACAGAAGGCTCAAAGCTTGACTGGGGTGAGTTCACTTCCCAGCTGACTCACATACTCATTGGCAGGATTCCATTCCTCTAGTGCTCTTGGACTAAGGACCTTAGTCCTGATTAACTGTTGACCTGAGACATCAGTTCTTTTCCACAGGGTCCTTTTTATAGAGCTATTCATAACAGGACATCTGGTATCCCTCAGAGCAAGGATTATGAAAGAGGATAAAACATAGTGAGGGAGGTTGAGCAAGACAGAAGCCAGAGTGTTTTATTTTAATGTAATCTATTCTCAGAAGTGACATCTAATCACATTTACCATAATCTATTTGTATATGGTAAATACAATATACAAATGTATGGTAAATCTAATTGTATTTACCATATTCTATTTGTATGTTTCTTGGTAGGCCCAAGAAACATACAGGGGAAGGTGACTATACAATGTTTTGAATACCCACAGGAACAGATCATGGGGCTCAATTTAGAGGCACCTAAATTGAGTTTAGGTGTTACCAATGGCAGAAATTTACCTAAATCCATGACTTTGGGACAGCTGAAGTAATCAATATGCCAAATATATAAAATGTATTTATGTAAGATCTAGAGAAATAATGATAGATGTCAATCTACATATACACAGTCAGATACATATATATATACATGTAAGAAGCTACAAAAAATAATTTGGTTATCTAGATCGAGGATCTTCACCATTTGAATTGCCACACAAACACTGCCATGTCAAGAAAGTTTGATCTTTTTCTAGCAAAAACTTTATTCAGATAGAGAAAAGCTTTCATAAATATTTCACAAGCCCTCCTCTCAATTCAGTCCTTCTCTCATGGTCATGAAAGCCTGTAAGCAAATGGAAACAAAGATTTGTTTATCTTGTCCATGGACAGTTTCCTGCTATTCCAAAAAAAGCGTTGACCAATCTCCTTTATATCCCATTACATTAATCAAAAATTCTAGATTACCCATGGCTTCTCTGTGCTGGTGACCTGTTCCCTGCTTGGAGTCAGTGCCCGGTTCTACTTTTCTGCCCCAACACAATGAAAATGACTTCAGTGTGGTAACTTACACTTGACTTAGCTCCTGGGAGTACTGTTTAACATTTTGAACCTGAATACTAACCCCTACGTATTGGAAGGTTGTTTTTATGTTTTTTATTTTTAAATAGGGGGTAAGGATTCAGGTTCTTCTCACTGATATTAAAAAAGTATCTGGGCTGGGCACGGTGGCTCACGCCTATAATCCCAGCACTTTGGGAGGCCAAGGTGGGCAGATCACGAGGTCAAGAGATCCAGACCATCCTGGCCAACATGGTGAAACCCCATCGCTAATAAAAATACAAAAATTAGCTGGGCGTGGTGGCGTGCATCTGTAATCCCAACTACTTGGGAGGCTGAGGCAGGAGAATTGCTTGAACCCAGGAGGCGGAGATTGCAGCAAGCCAAGATTGCGCCACTGCACTCCAGCCTGGTGCCTGGCAACAGAGCAAGACTCTGTCTGAGAAAAAAAAAAAAAAAGTATCTATGTGGACAATATTACCACACATTTCATCATGATAGCTAATGAAGCCTGCTTTTGCTATACTATATAAATCTAAGCTATGCTACAGCCCTCCTATCATTAGCTTTTAAACATATGTGTGTAGTTGAATTTATCTTCATGTACAGAGAGAACAGTTCATTGATTTAGAAACTGAGTTATGTAATTACCCTAATGGGTAATTTTGGTACTAACATATTTCTTCAGAAATCCTCTATCATTTGTTGATATGAGAATCTTAAATTTTCCTTCTGAGTTGTATTTGCCTCAATTGTTTGAAATAAAATCAACTGAGTCATGATTATAAACATAATCATAGGATCATACATAAGGTCACAGGATAATGGCATTTTAGACACACTTTTTAATTAGACTAGGTTTTCTAAAGAGAAAAACACAGAAGTTTAAATAATCTATTCAAGCAATATTTATTGAGTGCCTACTGTGTTTCACGTAGTATGTTAAGCACTGAGAATACAGTGTGAAAAGACAGAAAAGACTGATATTTTGGAATTTAATGATAAAAAATCTCACAGAAATTGTATTTTTTAAATCAATTATCTCTTAGGTATTGGGTGGCTATTTCAAAATATTCCAAAAATAAGGAATCCAACTCTAACTAGAGGGCATATGGCTTGTTGCCCATGCCTCCACTCAACAGAAGAACCAATATTCATTTAGCATTTTAGTGCCAATGGATGATCGTGTGGGTGGGTTTTGGAGAGACTATAATAAACCTACATCAGCTTCCCTTCCCCATGAAGTTTATCAAAACTTTCTCTTGCTATCCTGTTGATAGCAAAGCCTAATACGTGTTTGGCAACATTCATTGTCCAAAGAGAAAAAATATGCTATAAAACATTAATATATATATTTTAATGTATTCAAATATATATATTTATATATGTATATTTATATCCAGATGGAATTAATATTGTTTTGGTTAGGTAGGAATTAAAAAGCTATAATAAAAAAGTCATAAGGAACTCTGGCTAAGGTGATCTATAGAATTATAGCCAGAATTTATTAAAAAGCTAAAGGATCTATAAATGAGATTTTGTATGCTCTTACTGACATCATGAAAATTGTGTGTGAGATAGATATTGTTAGCCCCATTTTATAAGCCATTTGTCAAACATAGTCATTATTAAAAATTAAGTTGCATAAACTTAAATAAATTGCATTAAAACAATCAATACTCAATTGAACATACTACATTTTAATTCATTCACTAAATTTTGCTATTACCTGTAATCTTGAGGTTATCTATGTTTATTGTGTCTTTATGGTTAAAATGCTATATAGTGGTGTGCTACTCAGCAAAACTCTTCTCACTTCTGTGCTTAATGACATCAAACATGGTAGGAACATTTATACCCCCAAAATAAGCTAATGATATGAATCAGAGCCTTTCATTTTCCTGAGCTAGTTCTTAAACATATGCCAGCACACCACTGGATACTGTCTTAGAGAATGCATTCCTTGCTCTGAGCCAGCAATTGATTTAAGGTGCTGTTGTTTTTTCTATAGACTGAATATAAGGCATCCAGAAACCTTACAAGTGAGATGACAACTCTTATTATTATACCTAATGACCTGCTCTAAGTTTTGATGTCACTTCCCTACAACTGTGTCTTTACTTGGCTAGATATTTTAGTATTCAAGGAGAAATGTTTTCATCAGGGATACATTGAAATGAAAGTTGGTTCTGACACTAAGTCACTTTGAGATTTTTAATATCACAGAAATAATGACTAAGAAAAAACAAGAAATGAAAATTGATTAGAAATAATGATCTTGATTATCAAGGGAATATCATTTTGTTGCTTTAGCATCAGGGAGGGATCATAGGACATACACTCAGGACATTTTTTGAGTTGCCTCCTGGGACTGCTATGCCTGGTGGAGTTAATGGAGACTACAATAACCCCATAGAGGTGAAACTATCAAGGTGCATACCTTTCACTAAGGAAGGCTGGGTCACACCACCAGACAGAGAGCCTGAACCAGCTGAGTTTCTGGCTAAGGGCAAGGGAAACATGAATGAATGAAGTGTGGGGAAAAAGTTATAAATACCATGTAGAACATACTACAGTCTACTTTTCTACAGTGGCAGAAAAGTAGACTGTAGTAGCTAATCATGTTTTTTTTACTCTATTATTCACATGTTGATATAATTTACCAGTTGTTTTTCTTCTCCTCTCCCACTTCCATTTGATAAAGTGATAAAAATGTATTAGGCTCTTCCCTTTTGGGAGACAGATCACAGCATATTTATTTGTAAGAGAAATGGTTGCTTTATATTAAGTGAGAGAATGTTGTAATTGCTATATAATTGTTTGGAAACTCAAATGTGGGAAGAAGAATGTTGAGTAGCCAAAAATATGGACAAGAGTGGATAATATAAATTATTTCACTTAACACTTGCTTTAATACCTTTCTAGCTTGTCTCCTGAACTAAAAATAACAGAAACAGAGGAAAAAGAGGAGGAGGAGGAAGTGGAGAAGGAGAGAGGACAGAGGAAGAAGGAGACCTGATTCCTTGAAGGTAGGTTTCTAGTATGGCTTTGATTTTGCCAAGCAGATACAGCTTTGTAAGACTTGGAGGAAATGGCCAGCAGGAGAAAGTGGCTGTCCACAGTGCTGTTGGATCTTCTTACAAGCATGTTAGTGGAAGGATCAGTTCTTTGAAGGTAGCACTAGAAAAGATTTCAGTGCCCAGCCTTTATGTCATAGACTTTGAAGTATGTAAGGGTAGCAATAGGGCTTTTACCAGAATAGTTCTTTATTATAGTTGGGTATTTCTCCTAGTTATTATTTTTCCTGGCTACATAGCTATATATTTTCCTGGACTTCAAGGAAATTCTATAAGCTACCTATATCTTTTAATAAACCCCTTGCTGCAGATGATAGAGTCCCCTCTCTATAATTTGTTAAAATTATAGAGAGGGGATTCTATCATCTGCAGCTATGATTTCTGACTGATACATTATTTGGACATGTCATCTCTATTAGTAACCTCAATTAGTCACTCACATATTATTTCTGCTATAGAAAAGACCAAATACAATGAAATTAAGGGTGTGCCTTCTTAGATATTGGTTAAAGGAAATTCCACTAACATCTATCATAGCAGCACAGTTAGAGGACAACATAATATTCCACTATTTAGCACAACTCAGATAATCAACTATTTGAGAAAAGAGATCGTGTCTTACTCATCTTTTTCATGTAACCTCTCAACATCAAATACTGTGTTGTATGGAACCTTAAAGCAGACTGTTCAGTGGAAGAGGGTACGCCACTCAATGCTCACTCCAAAGTCAGTGAATTCAGGGAGTTTATATTCTGGCTTTAGAGATTGTTTTCACTGTAATTCATAATACATCAAATAATCTCTTTCTGGCTCATGTGTTTCACCTGTAGATGTTGAATAGCAATGCCTGACTACTACCTCTTAATAGTACCATGAGTAATAATAGTTATCAGAAATAGAAATTCCTAGGCATTTACTATGTGGCAGCTACTTTTTTAAGTATTTATAAATGTACTTGAGCTTTATAATCACCTTATGAACTACATAAAATTATCCTCATTTTACAGATGAGGAAACTAAGGCAAGTCAAGATCTTATATGTAAGATTCTAGAATTCAAATCTAGGCAGCCTGGGGCCAGCATCTATACTTTTCACTGCTCTTCTTTACTGTAAGCAAAATAAAAAAATTGCCATATAGTGCACCAGAGATAGAAGGAGTAGAGTAATGCAGTGAAAGCAACATGGGAAATGCAGATCTTAATGGCTAGAAGCTATGAAAGCAGAATCAAATAATTTTGAAAGAATTACGGTAAAGCATTATTTGTTCTTTTAGGCTGTATGGATAGGAAATCTAATTTTTTTTTCTTACTGGTGTGTACATATGTTCTCATCTCTATAGTAGAAGCTTGGAGTTGGATTTAGAGGTCCTATTAGGATTAAATGTGAGTATAATTTCTTAAAGTGTTTGCATTTAGATAGGAAGATAAATATATATATGGAACAACAGTAAGCTCCTGAAGGATAGCATTTATGTATTTTCTTAAAATCATTTTATTTCCAGTCCATGATACTTGGAACTTGATAAACAACAATGTTGGTTAGTTTGTTAAGAGAATAAATATCAGTCACCATGTTATTATATGTTATAGGGATTTATAGGTGTAAGAACTTAACAACACCTGAAATAGCCAAGGTTTCAGGAAGAAAGTAAAACTTTAGTCTTAAAAGCTGGCTAAGATCTTGATAAAGAAGGAAGAGAAGGTAGGGTATATCAGTTGAGGAAACAAAGTAAGTGCAACTATGGTGGTGGAATGAGTAATATAACTTTATAGAGCAGCTGCTCTGGTGTCCTGTGGGCAGCCCTTCATTCATGAGAAGGCCAGATGGGCAGCTGGATATCTGGCAAACAATATAGAGAGCTATTATGGTAGACACATTGGTTTTTAAATGTTCTTTGGAGAAAATCAAGCCAATTTGTAGCAGGTAACTTTTAAGCCTCATTTACTGTTAATGGTCAATTTTAGGCATTTATTTATAAGAGTGAGAATTGCATGAAAAATTACTGTTGAGGCACTGTCAAGAAAAGTATTACTTACTGTATTGTTTTTATTTTATGAAGAAAGAATATGTGGAATATGCTAATGAAAAACATAATTGCCCTGCAGTTATTTTCCTCTCAAAGCTATGATGCTGCCAGGGAAATAAATTACTTCAGGAATCTGGATGATTAAATAGCAAGATAAAATGACTGTGGTAGCAGCTGATTTTGATACCTGATTATTCAAATACGGATTAGTTGCATCAGTCACATCAAAAACAGTGAATTACTTTTAGAAATAATTATAAATTGTCTTGAAAGAACTTTTCCCTGCAAATAATCTTGTTAATGGGTCATACTATTTTATTACTGTGTTAGTTTAACCCACTAACAAATATTTGTGATTTGACTAGAAATCTACATGTTTTAAATTAAAATTTTGGAGTGATTAGGGCTGAGTTCAGGGTAGAGATTATGGGGGATATGGGTCACATCCCCACCCCTTCCTGATGTGACCACTGGTCCTGCAGAGGGTGCTTTCCCCACGTTTACCAGGAACTACTTGCATTGGTATCTCTAAGTGTTGCCATGCTATCCCTTTTCTCTCTTTCCTTCTATTTTCCTTCTTGTCTTAAATAAAGAGCTATGTTGGGTAAGGTTATATAAAGCTTCTATGATTTGGGGTGCCAGCAGAAAGAATAATTCTGAGACTTTGTTCTTAAAGATACTTCCTCATTCCTCAAGTACTTTTACCTGGATTTATTTCCATTTCTCCAAATTTTAACCAGTAAGTCATGCTCTCTGGAATCCTCTTATCCTCAATCCACCAGAAACAAAAACATTCCAAATTTTGACCAGTTTTTTTATTTTAAACAAAGATGTATATTTTTTAAATGAACTGACATGGTGGGGGTATTTCTGCAACCATAAATAGAGTATTGTCCAAATTAGAAAAGATATCTCCAATTAGTAAAATGAGAAATTTTTAGAATAGGTAAATATGCTTGTATATATGTGAATGTAAAATCTGTTAATCTTTAGCAATTGGTTTATTTTGAATCATGAAACTTGGATGGGGTTGATTCACAGCTAAATAGGATGCACTAGAAAAGTCCTACTTATTACAAAGGAATTCAGTGAAGTTAAGAATCTGTAAAATTAAAAATTTGTTTATCACATAGACCATGACGTGAAGAAAGATGATCAGTTGTTTAACATCACTGCTGAAGAAAAATCAAGTGAAAGTTATGAAAAGTCAAAGCAAGTTGATCTTAAATTATATATCAGAAATAATTTTTCAACAATGAAGTTTGTTATGTTTGATGTCACCAGTTGAATATCTTTAGGAAAGAGACTTATATGCATTTGTGGTGTTTAATTATAATCTTCCATGATGACTGATTAATATTTACCTCGTTCCTCACAAACACAAAAAAAATTGAGGCAATTTTAAAGAAAAAAAATAACAAAACAAGATACAAAAGTAAAAACTCAGAAATCATGGAAGGAAAATTCAATTATTGCTTGTACACACACGAAGACAATTTTTTCTAAATAGCAATTTTGTGAAAAGCAACCTGTTTATCCTGAGTATCACATGATATATCACATTTTATGTAACAGAAATCCCCACTAACTTCTGTGAATTAGGTTGCCTCTGGCAGCAGGATACTGATTGTTCTGAGACTACCAACTGAGAACTGATGCTCACAGCTTGCTCCCCATCCTGTCAGTCAGGCTGCAACTGCAACTGAACCTGGCTAGATGAAATTCACTGGAAAGACTTGAAGACTACAGAAGGCTGACAAAGTTAATGAGAAGCTGAGGAATCAGGCCTGAATCGTGGAAAGGATCAGTGGAGACTTGGGGATTTGGGCATCTGAAAGGACAGCAGTGACCAGCAGCAGCCAGCAGCCAGTAGCAGTCTGGTCTGGCTCTGCCAATGCCATTGTGATGAATGTGATGTCCCCTTACTCTCTGTTGTCACTTGCTTAAGATTTAGAGCCCTGGGAGGGATCATCTGATTTTCCATATTATGCTATGCTTACTTCAAATTTGCTCTTTCTCCTAAATTAAATTGCATCGCTCTTTGGCTTAAGCCAAAAAACTCAGTCACCTTTGGCACTTCACCACCAATAACCTCACATCCAGTGCATCAGCAAATCCTGTGAACATCTGTCCTGAATCCAACCACTTCTCAATAATCAGGATAGCCAAGATTCTATCCCTGCACTTTTTATTGAATCCATTCATTACCTCCCCTACCCTTATCTACCAAGATGTGATTTCTGCCATCTTGGCCAATTGGATCATAAACTTATCTTAAAACCACTAGAGTGAATGAGAAAAAAGGTCAAATGACTTCTTTGAGGCAGTTTATGTCCTCTACAGCAGAAGACTTCGGGTCAGAATTCCACGGGACACAAGTATTCTTTTGCTCCAGGATCATTTTGAGAGGTCTATTTATTGTCCTTTTTACCAATAAAAATTTCAGTGAAAAATGCAGTCATATTAAAATCACCTATTTTCATTCAACACTCCCTCTCAACACAATCTATGTGTCATCAGCTTTTAAATTTGGGTCTAGTCTAAGTTTGTCTTCTCACCACTAGACTCATATATCCACCTACCTATTTTTATTCCATGTGTAGGTTTAATAATAATCTCAAACTTTACATGTTTGAAATCAACACTGATGTTTACTCCAAACCTGTGCGTACCCCATTCTTCCCTACCCAGATAACTCTACAGTGAAGTTCAAAGTTGAAAACCCTACCCATGCTCAAAGGTTCCACTTCTTAGTTCATCATTTTAATATGAATAGACAAACAAGAATTATGACACATGAAAGACAGGCTTCTAACAATGAATAAGGGCAAAACAACAGAAAAAAAATGAATTTAGAGGAAACAGGAACTATAGTTAAATAATAACAGGATGCTAAAATTTCCATAGAGCTATTGAAAATTAAAAGCATAATAAGAATAAAAATTTAGAAACATAATAAAAGTGTAAGGAGATAAAACTATCAATTTCTTTCTGAAAATGAGAAATAAGAGGCATAAAGATAGAAAGTAGGAATGATACAAAAACCCAAGGGACAGTTTCAGGATGTCTACAATCTAAATAATAAATTTTAAAAAGAGACGAAAAGTAGAGCTGAGGAGCTATGAATAAAATAATTCAAGAAAATATCTAATAAATTTAGGATATGTGTTTCCAGATTTAAAAAGGCTTACTGGTACATATGATAATGGATAAAAATATACACACACAAATATCTTTGTGAACTTTCAGAATGTTGGGACCAAAAGAAAGTTGTACAAGATTCAAAAAAACAGCAACAGCAACAACAACAAAATAGTTATATACAAATGATCAGGTATTAGAACAGATTTGAATTTCTTAAAGCAACATTAGAAGCAAGAAATAAAGCAATACTTTTAAAATTCTAATAAAATTCACTTCCAAGCTAGAATTCTGTCACTAACCAAATTATCAATTAAATAATTGAATAAGAGAAAATATTTAGACATTCAAAATCTCAAAAAAAGTATAGTTTTCTGTCATTGTACCTTTTTTCAAGGAGCTACTAGAACATATGCTTTACCAAAATCAGATATGAAAATACAAAAAGGAGAAAGATATGGAGTATACCATGATAGATGAATACCTATGTGGAGAATGAGAACAGATAGGAGTTGTGTGACTTAGAAAACACATGTGAAAGGCTGTTATTTTCAGGATTCTAGCTACCATTCCACCATCTTTTTAACCTAAGGATAGAGGGCCCGAGGGAGCTTGGCCCAGTTTCTTGGCTTGTTTTGATGTGTGTTGATAATGTTTTTGCTTTCTCTTCCATGATCTGCTGCTTGGCTAAGTATACTCCCCCAAGATGAGTTCACTTTGATCTACACTTAGAGAATTAAATATAGTCCTTGGTGACTTAGCAGCAGATAATACCTAGATGCCTATGCCCTGTGGTAGGCCATATGCTTTCTAGGGTCCATTCATGACTGTTCTCACTGATTTTTCTGGACAATTATTTAGTAACTGTGCTTGGCTTACTTTCTCCTTGGATCCTTCCAAATGTCTATGTAAAAAAGGTGCAGATGCTGAGGCTGAAGATGGAAGAAGCTCAAGAGGGATATATGGGATGCCTGAATGGTAGGGCTGGTCCCTGGCCCCAGTTGGCTTCCTGGGAAGGGGTGAGTGAAGGGACTAGGCAACTATCCAATCTTTTCATGAACCTCTGGGACCCTAGCTGCAGAGGACCCTACACTTGTCGTGGACATTTGAGCTGGCAGAGATATCTCCCTGGAGATTAGACAGAGTCAGATCTACAGTAGATGTATAGCCAGGGACCTTTGTGTGCAAGATTGCTTCAATGGATCCTTGCCATAAGCACCTATCCTTCTAGAGCTCCCCATCTCCCTCTGAGAGGCCTGGCCCCTGCTAACCACCAGATTGGGAGAAAGGAGAGCCACATTCCCAGCAGAACTGGGAGGCATCTGTCCTGCAGGCCCACCTGCCTCCTAGCTGTTCCTGCTTGGCCATCCTGCAGGAGCATGTACACATTGCAACCTCCACTGCCCAGCCTGTGTGCTTTGTTTTATCTGACTGAGCAGTGGTAGCATATGAATGCTTTGGGCCTCTTAATGCAACAGAAATCCAACCCCAAAGGTCCAGAGGAGGGAGCCACAAGCAGGTCCTCATGCCGCAGGACTGTGGCTTATATCTCAGGAGTGCTAAGTTAGTATCTGTGCCCAGCACTTGAGCAGGGGAGGATCCCACACTCTCAGAAAACTGACAGTGGTGAGTCACACAGGTTTGCAGACTGGTATGAGATCTATGTGTGCCTCCCTCCACAGAACTGGCCCCTGCCACACCTCTGCCCAAGGGAACCCTGTGGACTATAAGACCTAACAATAGCAACAACAACAACAAATTGTGGGCTCGTGATCAAATGTGGCTCCCCAAAGACCCAGAAGTGAACCTGGTAAGGAGGTCTTTCCTCTCCTCCTTGCCCCACAAAGCATAGCTGCAACTGTGAGGATACACAAAGGAACTGCATTGCTGAGTAACAGCCTATCTCCTATCCATTGTTCTCAAGTACCATTTGTGAGATTGTAGCCCAAAGTACAACACCAAAAAACACTTTGCTAATTCTCCCCACTGCAAAACCAAGGGCAAGAATTCAACCACAAAGACCCTGTACTGAGCCTTGGACCTCTGAAACTTCCAGAAATAAAGTCAGCTGATTGTACTCAATTTATATCATAGTTAAAAGGACACCAATCCTCCTTATGATAAAGAATCAGCACAAGAACTGGCAATTCAAAAGCCAAAGTATCCCCTTTCCTCTAATGAGCCCACCAGCTTCACAACGATGGTTCTTAACCAGTCTGAAATCTGTTTAACGACAGACATTTCAGGATCTGGATGGCAAAGAAGCTAATTAAGATCCAAAGAAAGTTGAAACTCAATCCAATGAAGCAAAGAAATCAAGTAAAATCATTAAAGAGCTGAAAGATGAAATAGCCATTTTAAGAAAGACCCAAACTGAACTTCTTGAGCTGAAAAACCTGCAAAACTCTCAAAATATAATCAAAAATATTAACAGCAGAATAGACCAAGCTGAGGAAAGAATTTTACAGCTTAAAGACTGGTTCTTCAAATCAACTCATTAAGACAAAAATAAACAAAAAGAATTAAGAAAAAGGAACAAAACCTCAAACCAATATGAGATTGTGTAAGGAGTACAAGTCTAAGCCTCATTGGCGTTCTGAGAGAGAAGGAAAGAAAATAGCAATGCTGAAAATATATATCAGGATATAGTCCATGTAAATCTCCCTAATTTTGCTACAGAGTTTGACATGCAAATCCAATAAATACAGAAAACTCCAGCTAAATACTATAAATGATAACCATTGCCAAGGCACATAATCATCAGATTCACCAATGTCAATGCAAAAGAAAGAAAATCTTCAAGGCAGCTAGAGAGAAGGGGCAGGCCACTTACAAGAGGGAACCTTATCAGGCTACCAGCAGACCTCTCACTAGAAACCTTACAAGACAAAAGAGATTGGAGGCCTATTTTCAGCAGCCTTAAAGAAAAGAAATTCCAGACAAGAATTTTATATCCCACAAAATTAAATTTCATAAGTGATGGAGAAATAAAATTGTTCTCATACAAGCAAATGCTGAGGGAATATGTTTCAACTAGACTAGCCTTACAAGAGATCCTTAAAGGAGTGGTATGTGGAATGAAATAACAACTCTGGCTACAGCAAATATCATTAATCACATAGCCTGCAGGCACTATAAAGCAACTGTGCAATTAGGTCTACATTACAAACAGGTCACACATATCAATACTAACATTTAATGTAAGTGAGATAACAACCCCATTTAAAAGACACAAAGTGGCAGGCTGAATTAAAAGATAAGACCTAACTATCTATTGTCTTGAAGAAACCCATCTCACATGTAAGGATAACCACAGGCTCAAAGTAAAGGATAGAAAATCTACCATGCATACAGAAAACAAACAGCAAGAGTTTCTATGCTTACATCAGACAAAACAGACTTTAAACCAATAACAATTAAAAAGGACAATGAAGAGCATTGACAAAGCAAGAAGGCTTAACTACCGTAAGTATATAGATATCTAACACTGGAGCACCCAAATTTATGAAACAAGTTCTTCTTGGCCTGCAAAAAGACTTAGAAAACCACACAAAAATAGTAGCAGATATCAGCATCCCACTGACAGTATTAGATCATCAACGCAGAAAATTAACAAACTGAAGACATAAACTCAACACATGACCAGTGGACCTAATAGACATCTACAGAACAATCCACCAAACAACCACAGAATATACCTTTTCCTCATCTGCACATGGAACATATTCTAAGACCAAACACATGCTTGGTCATAAAACAAGTAACAGCACTTTTTTTTTTTTTTAATGAAAATCATACCAAGCACACTCTCAGACCACAGCATCATAAAAATATAAACCGGTATCAAGAAGATCTCTCAAAGCTACAGAAATATATGGCAATAAAACAACTTGCCTGGAATAACTTCTGGGTGAACATTAAAATTAAGGCAGAAATTTAAAAAATTTTTGAAATTAACAAAAGTAGGGAAAAAACATGTCCAAATTTTTGTGATGCAGCCAAAGCAGTGTTGAGGAAAGTATATAGTTCTAAACACCTTCATCAAGAATTTAGAAAGATCTCAAATTCACAATTTGACTTTGCACCTAAAGAAATTGTAAAAAAGTGAACAAATCAACCCCAAAGCTAGAAGGAGAAAAAATAAATAAATTAGAGAAGAGCTTAATGAAATTGAGATACAAAAATCCATGCAAAAGATCAATGAAGTATAGGTTTCTTGAAAAAATAAGTAAGATTGATAGACCACTAGCCAGATTAACAAAGAAAAATGAGAAGATCCAAATATGTGCAATCAGAAATGATAAAGGAGATATTACAGTTGATCCCACAAAAATACAAAGATCATTAGAAACTGCTACCAATAGCTCTATGTATGTATATTCAAAAATCTAGAGGAAATGGATAAATTTCTGGAAGCACACAATCTCCCAGGAATGAATCAGGAAGAGATTGAGTCCTTGAATAGACCAATATTAAGTCTTGAAATTGAATCAGTAATAAAGCTTCTGCCAACCAAAAATAAAACCCAGGACCAGCTACATTCACAGCCAAATTCTACCAGATGTGCAAATAACTGATACCAATCATATTGAAACTATTCCCAACTATAAAGGAAGAGGAGCTCCTCTCTAACTCATTCTATGAGGCCAGAATTAGCCTGATACCCAAACCTGCCAATGAAAAAAAAAAAACTTCAGGCCTATGTACCTGATGAGCATAGGTGCAAAATTCCTCAACAAAATATGAGCAAACCAGACACAGCAGCACATCAAAAAAGTTAGTACATCACAATCAAGTAGGCTTTATTCCTGGGATGCAAAGTTAGTTCAACATATACAAATCAATAAATGTGATTCACCACATAAATATAATTAAAAGCAAAAACAATATGATCGTCTCAATAGATGCAGAAAAAGCTTTCAGTAATATCCAACATCCATTCATGATTTGGCCCTCTAACTCTCCTGGGTGACCATTCCTGGTAGCCCATGCTAACAGGAAAGAGACTAGAAATGTAATTTTAGGGATTGTAATTCATCCTAGCTAAGTTGACACACAAAAATTCTATCACAGTAAACTATTCTACATAGGTGACATATTTCACAATTTAAAAAATTAAAATTAAATTTGAAGAGGGAGACCCAGGCTTCTCAGATCAACTTCCCCTTTGACTATCATGCTGCATTTCAATAGAAGAAAAGGTTGACTGACTGGCGCCTCCGGTTTTACCCTCCTATAGGTGACAGGCTAGGCCTTGGGGAAACTCTCCAGAAGGCACTATTTTTACTTAAAACAAGATCAGACCAGAAACCTTTTCACATGTGAGTCCTAAAACTATGAAACTAAGATTCTTCCATGTGTAACATCTAAAGTATAAGGCTATATAAAAGCAGAACCTTCCTTTGTTATATGAGCTGGGTTTTTGACAAAATACTGCCTGGTGTCCCAGCTGAATAAACTCCTCCCTCCTTTATTCAGTGTTCAAGAGATCCGTTTCCCATGGCCACTCCTGCTACATTTTTGGTGCATTGGCCGGGAAGCGAGTCTTGGATAGCAGAGGGTGGGAAAACATCTCTTAGGTGGTTTGCCCAGCCCTGTGGAGCATCCCTGCAGGGGGACTCCTGCTCGCTGGGGTGATGCATCCTGAGAGCGCTCCTGGGCAGGCATTTTCCTGGTGGAAAAGCCTCAACAGAGTGGAGCAGGGAGGCCCTGCAATTTGGATCCACCCAGTGGCTGAACACCGAGGAAGAATGAGTATTTGGGGAAGTCTGGACAACTGAATTTGGTAAGATTGAACCTGGGAAAGTAGCCCACCCCATTTTGGGTGGAAGCATGGCCTGATCACCCATGGATGCCAGATCAGCACTTTTGAAGGTAGCTCTCTCTGTAACTAACCTTGGTAGCTTTTTGCTTATGGTTTTGAATTGGAAGGAGAGCGATTGGATGTGTGTCTGTGTGTGTAGATGTGTCCAACTGGACTCATCAGTTGTAAAAGATATCAGGCCTATTAGGAAGGGCCTCATGCATCGAGCAATTTGTAAGAATTAGAGACAGCCACAGAAGACTTGAGTGAAGAAGCCTCTGGGCATTGTAAAAGGATTGAAGTGAATGTAAATCGGAGAGCGCTCCATGCTATGTCTTGCTAGGCAGGAACAGGAACTGCTGTGAGTGAACTAACACTCTCCTAACTGTGGGAATTGTTTCTTTGAAGTGTTAATATGGGTCACTCCCATAGCCATTCCACCCATTTAGAAACCATGCTGAAAAATTTCAAGAAGGGATTTAGTGGGAATTATAAAGTAACTTTGACACCAGAAAATTAAGGGTTTTATGTAGGGAAGATTGGCCAGCATTTAGGGTAGGCTGGCTCCCAGAGGGGACCCTAGACAGGTCCCTTGTCTCCAAAGTAAGGCATGAAGTTATATATGGTGAGCTAGAACACCTCAATCAATTTCCATACATAGACTCATGGTTGCAGTTAGTGTTAAACCCTCCAAAGTGGCTAAGAGAGCAGGCAGCAACTGTTTTAGTAGCCAAGGGATAGACTGCTAGAAACCGCCATCCCCCTCACCACCAAGAAAAGTGGACTCCCAAGGTTTTGGTTGACCCAGTGGCAGAAGAGTTTTTGCCAATAATGCCTCCTCCTACTCCTCCTCAAGGACTCCCTGCCCCTGGGCCAGAAGCCTCAGCATCCCCACCAGGGCTGCACACCCCTAAATCCTCTAGAGCAGACAAAAGAGAGTGTGGAAAACTCTGCCCATTGCTGCCCACTTCCTGGAGGGAACTCCCCCTCTGGCAGCAGGTCTGTGACCCAAGGCCGGGGTGCCTTTAAGAGAGCAGAGGTACACAGGAGTGGATAAGGATGGCCACATGGTAGAAAGGCGTGTTTTCACATCCTGCCGTTCACCTCGGCTGATCTTATCAATCTGAAAAATAACAACCCATCTTATACCGAGAAACCCCAAGCTCTCATTGATCTACTGCAAACTATGATTCAGACTCATAACCACATTTGGGCTGATTGCCATCAGCTGCTTATGCATCTTTTTAACACGGATGAAAGGCAGAGAATACTCCAAGCTGCTTCTAATTGGTTGGAGGAGTGTGCTCCTGCAGATTACCAGAATCTCCAAGAGTATGTCAGGGTCCAGTTACTGGGAACTGACCCCCAGTGAGGTCCAAACACCCCGGAGGGCATGCAAAGGCTAATCCAGTACAGAGAAGCCTTGCTGGAAGGATTTAAAAAAGGGGCCCAGAAAGTTACAAACATAAATAAAATCTCTGAGGTTCTTCAAGGAAAAGAGGAAAGCCCTACACAATTCTATGGAAGACTGTGTGAAGCTTACCGCATGTACACTCCTTTTGATCCTGAGAGCCCGGAAAATCAGCGTATGATAAATATGGCATTAGTCAGTCAGTGTGCAGAAGACATTAGATGAAAATTGCAGAAACAGGCAGGATTTGCATGCATGAATACTTCACAGTTATTGGAAATAGCTAACTAGGTGTTTGTAAACTGAGAGGCTGTAAGCCAGAGGGAAAATCGTAGGGAAGAGAAACTTCAGCCTCGGTGAAATGCCATCTTGGTAGCTGCTGCTATTAAAGGAGCGCCCCCTTGAGGGCTGGAAAAGGGGGATTCTTGGAAAGCCCCACAGTCTGCCCACCTGCACCTGCAACATGATCAGTGTGCATTTTGTCGAGAAGTAGGACACTGGAAGAAAAAATGTCCACAGTTAACTGAGGAACAGGATGATCCTAAGCATGAGGATCCAAATGAGTGTGAAGGGGCTCTGTTCAATCTAATGGAAGGGCCACTGGACTAAAAGAGAGATGGGCTAGACTCATATGCCCCCAAAGAGCCCATGGTCTGGACAACAGCCCTGTAACCCCCTATCAAAAGAAACAAAGCCCGTGTTGTTAAATCTATTAAGATATTAAGAGAACAGACTTTCTTGTACTTGATGAAATGCCCCTGCCCCCTTCTCGGGCAAAACCTGTTGTGCAAATCAAGAACCACTATCCCATTCAACAAAGGAGACTACCTGCAGCTAAAACTGCCTCAGTCGGGGGTCATCCAGGCTCTCATTGTCCCTTGGGAAGGAGGGTGGAGACTTCCTAGCCAGAAACAGAGGACTGATATTATTGCCCAGGCCCATGCAGGGCTTGCGTGGCTTTGCACCCAACTTATACATGCAGTTGGGATTATTGCCAGCAGTGGATAGTAGTTGGTTCACTTAATTGGACTTAAAGAATACCTCCTTAGCATTGGACTGGCCTTGGAGGGTCAAAAACTATTTGCATTTCAATGGAAGAAACCCAGAAGGAGGTTTAACTACTCAATACACCTGGACCCAGCTTCCCAGGGACTCAGAAACTCTCTCATCATCGCTGGGGAGGCATCAGCCTATGACCACCCGCTAGAAGCTTCTTGCCTGCATGCTGCCCCTGTATGCTGATAACCTGCTATTGGGACACCCTACGGCAGTCGGGTGCGCAAACAAATGCCTTACTTTGGCACCTGGAGGACTGTGGGTATAAAGTGTCTAAAAGGAAAGCCCAGATTTGCCAAAAAGCAAATGCAATATCTGAGGCTCACCATCTGGAAGGGGGAACGCAGCCTAGAAGCAGAGAGGAAGCAAGCCATTTGCAAAGTGACAGAACCTGAGACTAAAAGGCAGGTGAGAGAGCTCCTGGGAGCAGTGGGTTCTGTAAATTGTGGATTTCCAAACCTTGCAGTACTGGCCAAACACTTACACAAAGTGACAAAGCGGGGAGGGGAGAAGACAAGACACCCTTTAAATGGGGCAGAAGCTAAAAGCGAAACTTCTGTTAGCCCTGGCCTTGGGGCTAGTCGATTTAACACAGCCTTTTCATGCTGTCAGGAAAAAAAAAAAAAAAAAAAGAAGAAAAATGGCAATCAAAGATTCTAGCCTCAACTCTGGGAAGAATTTAAATATCAAAGCACCCCACACAGCGGTGACTCTAATGAATATCAAAAGAACTCAGTGGTAAGCCCGCCAAATACCAGGGCCTGCTATGTGTAGTGGTTGTACAAACCATACATAAGACCACTCCTTTAGGTCAAGAGTCACTTGAAAAGATGCTGGGCCAGTACTTTTACATCTTACACTTATCATCCTTGACTAAAACTGTGGCACAGCGATGCATTCATTACATGTTGGCAACACAACATGAAGCAGCATCCCAACTATTCTCCCTGACATTCAAGATTATGAAGCAGCTCCATTTAAAGAGCTCCAGGTAGACTTTACTGAAATGTCCAAGTGTGGGGGACATAAGTATTTGTCGGTCCTGGTGTGCACATACTCTGGGTGGGACTGAAAGGGCCCATGAAGTAACCCATGTGCTGCTTCGAGATCTTATCCCTAGGTTTGGACTGCCACTGCACATCAGATCAGACAACGGACCAGCATTTGTGGTGGATTTAGTCTGGAAAACAGCAATGGTCTTAGGTATCACCTGGAAACTGCACACTGCCTACCAACCTCAGAGTTCTGGAAAAGTGGAAAAATGAATTGGACCATCAAAAACAGCTTAGGGAAAGTGTGTCAGGAAACAAGATTAAAGTGGGTGCAGGCACTTCCCTTGGTGTTATTCGGAATTAGAGGCACCCCCTTTAGGAAAAACAGGATATTCCCCTATGAAGTCTTATACGATAGGCCCCCTCCCCTACTCTGGGCACTCCTAGGAACTCCTCGGGAGTGGGGAGAGATTGAGTTAGGTTGCTAGTTACTAGCCCTAGGGAGAATCGCTTAGGATACTTCAACCTGAGTAAATAACAAATGTTCTGTAAGCCTTTTTCTCCCCAGTTCACCCTTTCTCAATAGGTAATCATGTGTGGATAAAAGAAGGGATTACAGCCCCTCTAAAGCCACAATGGAAAGGACCTCAGACCTGATCCTGACCAATCCCACAGCCGTGAAGGTAGAGGGAATCCCAGCCTGAATCCACCACAGCCATGTAAGAAACCAGCAACAGCTGAGACTTGGACTAAGGCAAGGACTGCAGAATCACCTTAAAAAGGACAACAAGCCTTTCTCCAGTCACATCCCGGAAGCTGGCTGGTCCACACATGGCCGAAGCATGAGGAAATTCATCTTGGGACTTGTTCTTCTTATTTGGACTTGTACAGTAGGAACATTAACTAATTAATTTAAAGAATGCCCTCAGTATGTACACCAGGTAGGGTGTAAAAGTTACTGCCATTCTCTTGTCCTACAGTTCTTATAAATGTACAGGGGCACAGAAGGGAACCTGTTTATATAATGGTACTCAATTTAAGGTGTGTAATCCATGAGATGGACAGGTAGCTGTGTCATAGCCATCATTAAGCCCTCTTTCTTCCTATCATCTGTTAAGACAGGTGGGCTGTTAATATATTCAGTCTACTCCACTAGAGAGAAAAAGAAACAAATAAGGACAAATAATGAGTGGCCACCAGAGAGAACTATTAAGTATTATGGGCTGGCCACATGGGCAGAGGATGGCTCATGGGGATACCAGACCCCTATTTACATGCTCAACTGGCTCATCCGGTGGCAGGCTGTTTTGAAAATACTAATGAAATAGGCCAAGCTCTGTCCCTTTTAGCCCAACAATAACAAAAAAAAGACTCAAATGAGAAACGTGATTTATCAGAACTGGCTGGTCCTAGATTATTTGCTAGCAGCCAAAGGAGGAGTCTGTCGAATATTCAATCTAACCAACTGCTGTCTGCACATAGATGACCAGGAGCAAGCAGTGAAGGATATTGTGCAAGATATGACCAAACTGGCACACGTGCCTGTACAGCTGTGGCACAGATTTAACCCTGAGTCCTTATTTGGAGGTTGGTTCTCAACCTTGGGAGGATTCAAAACCCTCATCATAAGTGTTATAATAATAATAGGTGTTTGTTTGCTGTTCCCTAGTCTACTCCCTCTGTTCCTTCAGATGATTAGGGGATTCATCACTGCTGTAGTTAGCCAAAAAATGACATCACAAGTATATTATATGAAA
The DNA here is from genome assembly GCF_030222135.1 of Aotus nancymaae. Taxonomy (NCBI): domain Eukaryota; kingdom Metazoa; phylum Chordata; class Mammalia; order Primates; family Aotidae; genus Aotus; species Aotus nancymaae. The sequence continues at coordinate 79,951,567 of NW_026988454.1, forward strand.
CATTATCAGTCAGTTTCTTCAGAAAATCTGAAAAGTGAGAATGAAGATGAGACTTCTCACTAATTATAAAGTGGTGAGGGTCTCAAAGGGGGCAGATGAAGAGGGAGACCCAGGCTTCTCAGATCAACTTCCCCTTTGACTATCATGCTGCATTTCAATAGAAGAAAAGGTTGACCGCTGGCGCCTCCGGTTTTACCCTCCTATAGGTGACAGGCTAGGTCTTGGGGAAACTCTCCAGAAGGCACTATTTTTACTTAAAACAAGATCAAACCAGAAACCTTTTCACATGTGAGTCCTAAAACTGTAAACTGGAACCCTTTCATATGTGATTCCTGAAACTGTAAACCAAAACCTTTTCACATGTGAGTCCTAAAACTATGAAACTAAGATTCTTCCATGTGTAACATCTAAAGTATAAGGCTATATAAAGGCAGAGCCTTCCTTTGTTATATGAGCTGGGTTTTTGACAAAATACTGCCTGGTCTCCCGGCTGAATAAACTCCTCCCTCCTTTATTCGGTGTTCAAGAGATCCATTTCCCATGGCTACTCCTGCTACAAATTCAGTTATTTCCTTCCTGATAAAAAAATAAAATGACTAGGTAAAGTCCTACAAAGAAGTCCTTGGAAATATCCATAGAAGGTGGCTTTGATTGCTAGCACATTTCTTGCTGGGGTGATTCAAAATAATAGTGGTAGTATAATTTTAGAAAAGTGTTCTTAAGGTGGCTTGAATGGGTCACCTTAAATTATTTTAATCCTAAAAAGGAACATTAAATACGAAATGAAAAATCTATTACATTTTAACATGTTTGAAAGTAGGATTAGTGCATTATGCCGTAATAATAATTATTATTATTTTTCTTTTTGAGACACAGTTTCACTTTGTTGGCCGAGCTTGAGTGCAGTGGCACAATCTTGGCTTACTGCAACCTCCGTTTCCTGGGTTCAAGCAATTCTCATACCTCAGCATCCTGAATTGCTGGGATTACAAGTGCCTGCCACCATGCCCACCTAAATTTGTTTTGTACTGTTAGGAGAGTCGGGGTTTCCCCATGTTGGCTAGGCTAGTTTCAAACTCCTGAGCTCAAGTGATCTGCCTGCTTCAGCCTCCCAAAGTGCTGGAAGTATGGGCCTCAGCCACTGTGCTCAGCCTGACATAATTATTTTACTAAAGTGATTTGAGAAACATAAGCTATCTTCTACCACAAAATATTGCTATCCTTCAATGCCACTTAAGCTTTCAGAAACCCTCCAAAAAATGTCATCATTGTTAGTGTATTATGATTTTAATTTGGGGGGCTTAAGCTTCTTATAGCACCTGGCAATAGTATATTCATTAATTGAACAGAGACAATCCATAAATTAACAGTAACCAACTCATGAGTAAAGTAATCATTTTCAAAAAGGTGATAAATCATTATAAGAAAAGCCATAATTTTCCATATGGCTCCAAGAGTGGAAATTTATGGGAAGAGAAACAATAGCTCAGGAAAAGGATAATTTTATTGACAAAGTCAATAAATGAGCATCTTCTGAAGGCCATGAGTCTCCACTCTTTAAAGTGTTCAAGTCTAGGATGGCAGGCTTGCTGAGAGAATTATGTCATGATTCAAGCCTTGGACTAGACATTCAATCCAATGAATATACCATATATTGTCACAATTTTTTATTCCTTATTCCTAGGCTAATTAATTACCACTAATGTTTAATTATTTTATTTTATTGCACCTTAGATTCTGGGATACATGTGCAGAACATGTAGGATTTTTGCCTAGGTACATACATGGCTATGTGATTTGCTGCCTCCATCCCTGTCACGTATATCTGGCATTTCTCCCCATATTATCCCTCCTCAACTCTGATCCCCTGCTGTCCCTCACCTAGTCCCCCCCAACAGCCCCCAGTGTGTGATGCTCCCCTCCCTGTCTCCATGTGTTCTCATCTTTTAACACCTGCCTATGAGTGAGAACATGTGGTGTTTGATTTTCTGTTCTTGTGTCAGTTTGCTGAGAATGATGGTTTCCAGATTCATCCATGTCCCTACAAAGGACATAAACTCATCATTTTTTATGGATGCATAGTATACCATGGTGTATACATGCCACATTTTTCTTATCCAGTCTATTATTGATGGGCATTTGGGTTGGTTCCAGGTCTTTGCTATTGTGCATGTGTCTTTGTAATAGAAAAATTTATATTCCTTTGAATATATATCTAGTAATGGGATTGCTGGGTCAAATGGAATTTCTATTTCTAGGTCCTTGAGGAATCACCACACTGTCTTCCATAATGGTTGAACAGTGTAAAAGCATTCCTATTTCTCCACATCCTCTCCAGCATCTGTTGTCTCCAGATTTTTTAATGATTGCCATTCTAACAGGTGTGAGATGGTATCTCAATGTGGTTTTGATTTGCATTTCTCTAATGACCAGTAATGAACGTTTTTTCATATGCTTGTTGGCCTTATATGTGTCTTCTTTTGAAAAGTGTCTGTTCATTTCCTTCACCCACTTTCAAATGGGTTTGTTTGTTTTCTTGTAAATCTGTTTTAGTTCTTTGTAGATTCTGGATATTAGCCCTGTGTCAGATGGATAGAGTGCAAAAATTGTTTCCCATTCTGTTGGCTGCTGATTCACTCTAATGATTGTTTCTTTTGCTGTGCAGAAGCTCTGGAGTTTACTTAGATCCCAATTGTCTGTTTTGGCTTTTGTTGCCAGTGCTTTTGGGGTTTTAGTCATGAAGTCCTTGCCTATGCCTATGTCCTTAATGGTTTTGCCTAGGCTTTCTTCTAGGGTTTTTATGGTGTTAGGTCTTATGTTTAAGTCTTTAATCCATATGGAGTTAATTTTAGTGTAAAGTGTCAGGAAGAGGTCCAGTTTCTGCTTTCTGCACACGGCTAACCAGTTTTCCCAGCACCATTTATTAAACAGGGAATCCTTTATCCATTGCTGTTTTTGTCAGGTTTGTCAAAGATAAGATGGTTGTAGATGTATGATGTTGCTCTGGAGGCCTCTTTTCTGTTCCATTGGTCTATATCTGTTTTGGTACCAGTACCATGCTTTTTTAATTTCTGTAGCTTTGTAGTATAGTTTTAAGTCAGGTAGTGTGATGCCTCCAGCTTTGTTCTCTTTGCTTAGAATTGACTTGGCTCTGCAGGCTCTCTTTTGGTTCCGTATGAAGTTTAAGGTGGTTTTTTCCAGTTCTGTGAAGAGGGTCATAGGTAGCTTGATGGGGATAGTGTTGAATCGATAAATTACTTTGGGCAGTATGACCTTTTTCACAATATTGATTCTTCCTAACCATGATCATGGAATATTTTTCCATCTGTTTGTGTCCTCTCTTATTTCTTTGAGCAGTGGTTTGTAGTTGTCCTTGAAGAGGTCCTTTACATCCTTTGTTACTTGTATTCTAGGTATTTTATTCTCTTTGTAGCAATTGTGAATGGCAGTTCATTCTTGATTTCACTCTCTTTAAGTTTGTTATTGGTGTATAGGAATCCTTGTGATCTCTGGACATTGATTTTGTATGCTGAGACTTTACTGAAGTTGCTTATCAGTTTTAGGAGATTTTGGGCTGAGATACTGGGGTCTTCTAAATATACAATCATGTTTTCTGCAAATAGAGACAATTTGAGTTCCTCCTTTCCTAATTGAATACACTTTATTTCTTTTTCTTGCCTGATTGCTCTGGTTAGAACTTCCAATATCATATTAAATAAGAGTAGTGAGAGAGCGCATCCTTGTCTAGTGCCAAATTTCAAAGGGAATGCTTCCAGTTTTTGCCCATTTAGTATGATATTGGCTGTGGGTTTCTCATAAACAGTTTTGTTGTTTTGAGATACATTGCATCAATACCTAGTTTATTGAGGGTTTTTAGCATAAAGGGCTGTTGAATTTTGTCAAAGGCCTTCTCTGCACCTATTGAGATAATCATATGGTTTTTGTCTTTGGTTCTGTTTATGTGGTGAATTACATTTATAGACTTGCATATGGTGAACAAGCCTTGCATCCCCAGATGAAGCCTACTTGATTGAGATGGATAAGCTTTTTGATGTGCTGTTGCAATCAGTTTGCCAGTATTTTATTAAAGAGTTTTGCATCTATGTTCATCATGGATATTGGCCTGAAGTTTTCTTTTCTTGTTCAGTCTCTGTCAGATTTTGGTATCAGGATGATGTTGGTCTCATAGAATTATTTGGGAAGGATTCCCTCTTTTTGGATTGTTTGGAATAGTTTCAGAAGGAGTGGTACCAGCTCCTCTTTGTATGTCTGGTAGAATTCTGCTGTGAACCCATCTGGACCTGGGCTTTTTTTGGTTGGTAGGCTATTAATTGCTGCCTCAACTTCAGCCCTTGTTATTGGTCTATTCAGGGTTTCAACTTCTTCCTGGTTTAGGCTTGGAAGAGTCAAAGTGTCCAGGATTTATCCATTTCCTCTAGGTTCGTTAGTTTATGTGCATAGAATTGTTTGTAGTGATCTCTGATGGTGGTTTGTATTTCTTTGGAATCTGTGGCGATATCCCCCTTACCCTTTTTTTGATTGCATCTATTTGATTCTTCTCTCTTTTCTTTTTTATTGTTCTTGCTAGTGGTTTGTCCATTTTGTTGATCTTTTCTAAAAATGAGCTCCTGTATTTATTGATATTTGAAGGGTTTTTTGTGTCTCTATCTCCTTCAGTTCTGCTCTGATCTTAGTTATATCTTGTCTTCTGCTAGCTTTTGGGTTTTTTTGATCTTCCTCTGGCTCTCTCAATTTTGATAATAGGGTGTCGATTTTAGATCTTTCCTTGCTTTTCATATGGGCATTTATTGCTATAAATTTACCTCTAGACACTGCTTTACAGCAGAGCTCCACATGGCTTTTATGGGGTGGAAGAGTTGTTTTTTTAATCCATACTCTATTCACTTTCCCCGTGTCTTCTTTCCATCCCCTAAGACATATAAAGGGAAATTACCTGGGTGGATTTTTTTTAGTGAATATAAATGTTCCTTTATGACCATGATTTAATCTGTCCCAGAGATTCTGGTATGTTATATCATCATTCTCATTGGTTTCAAATAACATCTTTATTTCTGCCTTCATTTCATTGTTTATCCAGTCAAGATTCAAAAGCCAGTTGTTCAGTTTCCATAAAGTTGTGTGGTTCTGATTTAGTTTCTGAATGCTGAGTTCTTATTTGATTGCACTGTAGTCAGAGACACTGTTTGTTATGATTTCCATTCTTTTGCACTTACTGAGGAGTGATTTACTTCCAGTTATATGGTCAATTTTAGAGTAGGTATGATGTGGTTCTGAGAAGAATGCATATTCTGTGGATTTGGGGTGAATAGTTCTGTAAATGTCTATTAGGTTTACTTGGTCCAGATCTGATTTCAAGTCTTGGATATCCTTGTTAATTTTCTCTCATTGATCTGTCTAATATTGACAGTGGAGTGTTAAAGTCTCCCACTATTATTGTGTGGGAGTCTAAGTCTCTTTGTGGGTCGTTAAGAATTTGCTTTATGTATCCGAGTGCTCCTGTATTGGGTGCATATATATTTAGGACAGTTAACTCTTCTTGTTGCATTGATACTTTTACCATTATGTAATGTCCTTCTTTGTCTCTTTTGATCTTTGTTGCTTTAAAGTTGGTTTTATCAGAGACTAGGATTGCAACTCCTGCTTTTTTTTGCTCTCCATTTGCTTGGTAAATCTTCCTCCATCCCTTTATTTTGAGCATATATGTATCCTTCCACATGAGATGGGTTTCCTGAGTACAGGACACTGATGGGTTTTGAGTTTTTATCCAATTTGCCAGTCTGTGTCTTTTGATTGGGGCATTTAGCCCATTTACATTTAAGATTAATATTGTTATGTGTAAATTTGATCCTGCCATTTTGATGTCAGCTGGTTATTTTGCTCATTAGTTGACGCAGTTTCTTCCTTGTGTTGATGCTCTTTACCATTTGGTACATATTTGGAGTGGCTGATACTGGTTGTCCCTTTCTATGTTTAGTGCTTCTTTCAGGAGCTCTTCTAGAGTAGGCCTGGTGGTGATGAAATCTCTGAGCAGTTGCTTATTCATAAAGGATGTTATTTCTCCTTTGCTTATCAAGGTTACTTTGGCTGGATAGAAAATTCTGGGTTGAAAATTCTCTTCCTTAAGGATGTTGAATACTGGCCCCCACTCTCTTCTGGCTTGGAGAGTTTCTGCTGAGAGATCCACTGTGAGTCTGATGGCTTCCCTTTGTGGGTAACCTGACCTTTCTCTCTGGCTGCTTTTAGCATTTTTTCCTTCATTTCAACCCTGGTGAATCTGATGATTATATGCCTTGGGGTTTTTCTTCTTGAGGAATACCTTTGTGGTGTTCTCTGTATTTCCTGGACTTGAATATTGGCCTGCCTTGCTAGGTTGGGGAAATTCTCCTGGATAATATCCTGAAGAGTTATTTTTTCAGCTTAGATTCATTCTTTCTATCTCATTGAGGTACACCTATCAAATGTAGATTAGGTCTTTTCACATAATCCCATATTTCTTGGAGGCTTTGTTCATTTCTTTTTACTCTTTTTTCTCTAATCTTGCCTTCTCATTTTATTTCATTGAGTTGATCTTCAATCTCTGATATCCTTTCTTCTGCTTGGTGAATTCAGCTATTGAAACTTGTGTATGCTGCGTGAAGTTCTCATGTTATGATTTTCAGCTCCATCAATTCATTTATATTCTTCTCTAAGCTGCTTATTCTCGTTAGCATTTCATCAAACCTTTTTTTCAATGGTCTTAGTTTCTTTACATTGGGTTAGAACATGTTCTTTTAGCTCACAGAAGTTTGTGATTACCCACCTTCTGAAGCCTGTTTCTGTCAATTCATCAGACTCATTCTCCATCCAGCCTTGTTCCCTTGCTAGTGAGGAGTTGTGATTCCTTGGAGGAGAAGAGGCATTCTGGTTTTTGGTGTTTTCATCCTTTTTGTGCTGGTTTCTTCCCATCTTTCTGGATTTATCTACCTGTGGTGTTTGTAGTTGGTGACTTTCAGATGGGATCTCTGAGTCAACATCCTTTTTGTTGATGATGAAGTTATTGCTTTCTGTTTTTTAGTTTTCCATCTAACAGTCAGCCCCTCTGCTATAGGATTGCTGGAGGTGTGTTCCAGATCCTAGTTACCTGTGGATCACCTGTGGTGGCTGCACAACAGTAAGGGTGGCTGCCAGTTTCTTCTGTTATCTTTGTCCCAGAAGGATACTGCCAGATGTCAGCCTGAGCTCTCCTTTATTAGGTGTCTCTTTGGATATACAGGGGTTGGGGAGCTGCTTGAGGAGACAGTCTGTCCCTTATAGGAGCTCAAGTGCTGAGCTGTGAGTTCCATCATTCCGTTCAGAGCTACTGGACCATTACATTTATGTCTGCTGCAGAGGAACTCATAACCACCTTTTTTTCCCAGGTGCTCTGTCCTTGGAAGGTTGGGCTTTATTTATAAGTTCCTGACATGCTTCTGCCTTTTTTCAGAGATGCTCTGCCCAGCAGGTATGTAGCCTAGTCACAGTCTGCCAGCAGAGGCATTGCTGAGCTGCCATGGGCTCTGCCCACTGGCTGTGTGATCTTTCTGTGGTTTTGTTTATAGAGATATAGTTAGAACTGCCTCAATAATGGCAGTCTGCCTCAGTAATGGTGGACTGCCTGTGTAATGGCAGACTGCCTTGGTAATGGTAGATTTCCTCAGTAATGGCAGACTGCCTCAGTAATGGTGGACTTCCTCAGTAATGGCAGACTGCCTCAGTAATGGTGGACTTCCTCAGTAATGGCAGACTGCCTCAGTAGTGGTGGGCTGCCTCGGTAATGGCAGATGCCCTTCTCCCCACAAAGCTGGACTGTCCTGGGTCCAGCTGTGCTTGCTGTGAAACTCTCAATCCAGAGTGTTTCAGATTGCTGGTCCTTGTGTGGGTGGGACCTGCTGAGCCAGATCACCTGGCTCCCTGTTTCAGCCCCCTTTCATTCAGTTGAATGGGTGACTCTGTCTCCCAGGCATTCAAGGCACCAGTTGGAACGGCTGCCCAGATTTGTGTGAGTTTTTGTGTGGAGACCGGCTGTGCTGGCTGATACAGCCATGCTGGAGACTCATGGCGCTTTTCTGCCCAGGAATCTCCTGGTCCATGGGCAGAAAAACTCATTTGGAATTGTGGTGATCAGTCACCCTCTGCATTCTCACTGAGAACTGCACTCCAGAACTGTTGCTATGTGACCATCTTAGATCATCTCCCCTTGATTTTTCAAATAACCAAATTGTTCTAAGGGAACAGCACTTCTGGGGTAGTTCTGCCCAAGAACCTTCTTGACCCAGCATTTTCTGTAGCACCCTTTTTCTTTCTGCTTAAACTGATTTTACCTATATTGGACCATCTCATTTTCTTTTTTTTTTTTTTTTCAGTCCTTAATTCATTAAATCTTGCTTCCTCAGCCATGGAAACCTTAATACTTTCTTCAGCATTTAGCCTTGTTCTTCCAACTTATTCTTAAGGAAGATCTTGTCTTCTCTCCTCATATTGTCTGTGTGTAGAGCAAAAAATTTATTTATGATTGCTATAACACCAAAATCAAAGACAAGGAAAGTCCTGAGTTTTGGAATGAAATTAGACACAATAATGAATTCAGGCTAGTCTTTGAAAAATTAAAATAGTAATAAATGTGCAAGCATAATACTGAATTTATGGTATTGGAAAAGATGTCTTAATACACATTTCTTTCATTAAAAAAGCATTTGTTGAATTCTTACCATGTCTCATTGCTAGGTGCTAGGGTTAGAAAATGAATGTCAGTGTTTTTCAAAGGATGATATGTGCAATCTTGGATTGAAAATCCCCTCACGATTTTGAACTTGGATGGGTGAGGAACTCTGTCTTGCTCTGTTTGTATCACTGTTTAGCACTAACAGAAATTTTTGTAGAAAAACAATTCTCCCTTTCAATTAAACAAAAATACAAATGATTATTAAGTGCAACCATTTGACTGTCTCATAAAGTTATTTATGGACAAATCTGTGTATACTATTTTGCATTTTTCAATTATATTTTATAGAAAAGATAAAATTTTTGGAAAGATAACTGAAATGGAAATTAGGCAGCACCACTGTCTTGCTCCTTTGGGGGTAGCATGAGCCAGGCAGACATGGATTCAAATCCAAGCTTTTCAGATTTACACACTATGTGGCCTTGCTTTCCCAAATCAGTTTGTTACCTACAAGGGGGATAAAAATAATAATGAAAGTATTATAAGTATTAGAAATAATAAGTATATAAGAGAATATATATTGCTAACATTCAGGATTTACAGTTTTCCTACCTCCCCTGCCCTCTTAGGACAAAAATACAAAAATACAATATGAAGAGTCATGGAAGGAAAGCAGTCAGACCTTATGAAAAAAAAATCCTAGGGTGGTTGCACGTGAAGGGAGAGATATAATGAGGAAAGGGATGAATTGTGAGGAAGGGATGGTCCAGAGTGGTGTATAAACAAATAGCATGCTGGAAAGACACATGTGGATGAAAAAGAAGTCTCTCTTAGTATAATAAATTTAGAGTATATTGGGAGTATGGGGGTATACTTTATCGTTGTAAGCCACTATGTTGGTTTAAATTTGTTATCCAGCAATAAATAACTGATAACATAACCAAAACAAGTCTTATTGCAAGTTAGAATAGATTTATTGACCTATAATATTCTGTTCCATAGAGCACAGAGGATATTAATAAGCAAAAAGATTTTAACAAGTAGAGCGATAGGATTTTAATTAGAATTTCTGTGTATACTTTAAATGTTTGGGATAGCAGTGAGAGTGAGGAGTCCTCTTTGGACTATGCCTCTTTAAAATGAGGACCATGCAGGAAAGGGAGAATGCTTGTTAAGGAGATTGCTATTCTGAATAATTTCAAAGCTAAGGTGGGACTTTTTATCTGTACTTGACATAAAAACAATTGCCCTAAATGTGAGTCAACATGCTTTTTCACTGTGAATGTCAAAATACTGAATGTTCATATAAAAGGGATAATGAAGACCTAACACAAGCAGCACTTGCTGAGACAACAGCAAGATATTGGAAAAATGTTTTATGACATTAAATTGAAGAAGTCTAAGGAAAAAAGTTCTTGCCAAATTACTACATGGAAATTGCCATTTTAATGCAACTTTTAATAGACTCCCAATTGCTCATGATTTGGGAGTTCTGTCTACACGGGACCAGAGATTTACTGGTGGAAATGAAGACGAGCTCCAGTCTGTTTTTTTTCTCTGCTTGGGTACTTGATCCTTGCTCCTAACTGATGTTTTGGGAGTAGGAGTGCTCAGGTATGGAAACCAACTATCCGATCAATTTCTGCCAGAAACTGGAGATATATTTAGGCATGTTTTGCTAATGGACTAAAGGAGACTTTGGGTAATGGTTAGGACATGCCTCAGCCACTGCAGGAATGACCAGATTCAAAGGTGGAGATGCAACTACTTAAACCTTTTCAAGGACTCAGCTCATTGGCATGCCTGTCCTGGAATCTGTTATGGGGAAGGAATTGGAAGGCATGTGCCACCTTAAAACCATACATCAGTGAGCAGTGTGCTTCTAATTTCATGTCCTCAGTAGAAAAACACTTACTATAGAGCATCTACCGGGAGCTCTAAAATGGGGCTTGCAAGCTTAGAAGTATGTCCAAGCTATATTTGCCAAGAAAGACAAAGAATCAGGAATTAATAAAAACATAACAGATGTCATTTCCTCTCTCAGGAGACATCTAGATATTCTCCTTTGTCCATTTCATCAAAGCATGGAGAGGAAAGGAAACAAGCCTTGAACCCAGAAAGCTTAAAGGCATCTAAATACTTTTGAGTCTGACATAGTGGGCAGAGGTGAGCAGGGATAGCTTCACATCTTGAAGGCTGACTCCCAGGCCAGTCTCAGAGGCTCCCTATTCAGCTTGGAGAAGTTTGGAAGCCAGTCTGGGGCCTATAAAGGACACCACAGTCCCTATGAAGTTTCCAGTGTGCCAGAGTGGGAAACAGGTAGGGCCACTGGACTCATTTAGCCACTTTCTACATTTCTCAGATCCTACTGATGTGTGAGTGGCATGGATTCCAAAAGGTGGAGGCTAGAACTGGTCCCAACTTCATTTTAGCTGATTTAGAAGATGCAACTGGTGGCTGCTTGTCCATGATGGATCTTTTCTTCTCCATTTGGAATATGGAGTCCTGTGCTTTGGATAATTTCCTAGCTCCCCCATTTGCACATTTTCTAGAAGAAGCTGTGATAAACTCCATCAGGCTTCATCTGGTTGCACATCCTGAGGCACCTGAGTATTAGGTATATAATGGCTTTAACAGCAGAGATTTCTAGCTTTTTTATTCTTTTCTAAGAATCACTAATCTAACTCCCAATCAGGCACAGAAGCTCAATACTGTATATATAATTAAATATTTCTAATAAGAAAAAAGGAGTATGGGGAAGAATTATTAAAGCTGGTAGTATGTGAACTAGCTCAAAATATAAAACACTGGTAAATGTGTCTCAAATACACCCTAGAACTAAACATGTTCAGCTTTTCTCTCAATGTGCTCAGCTTCTGCTTTATATGTATTCAAGCACTATGAAAAGTTCATTTCAAAGTGATGGGATTACATTCAAAGAGATAAACACAAGGTGCTTTCCAAACAATATTTTAAAAAAGAATATACACTCGTGAAATGTTATTTGCTGTATAACATTTCTGTCAATGACAGACCATATATACAACAGTGGTCCCAAAAGATTATAATGGAGTTGAAAAATTCCTGTTACCTAGTGACATATCATAACACAGTTAATTGCCTCTTCTATATTTGGATATGTCTAGATAGCATGAATATTTACCTTTGTGTTACAAATGGCTGTAGGATTCAGTCCAGTAACATGTTGTATGCTTTTTTGAACTAGGAGCAATAGACGGTACCATATAGCCTAGTTGAGTAGTAGGCTATACCATCTAGATTTGTGTAAGCACACTCTGTGATCTTTGCATAATGATGAAATCATCTAATGATGTATTTCTCAGAATGTATCCCCCCATTAAGTGATACATGACTATATATTGTGTCTTTATTTCCACTGTCTAGAAACTTAAATTTGTGATTGTGATTCAGACAATGGAAAATAATGAGTTTTTTGCCAATCATTTCTTGTTTGCCTGTCACCCTCTGCAAAAGAGACAAATATATCCATGACATTGAAAACATATTATGTGCCAGAAGTTTTTCTGATACATGTAAAGTAGTTGCTTTACATGTGTTAACTCAGAATTTCATTTCTATCTCCAGAGAGCAATAAATAACTCATCTGGCACTCACAGAACAACTCATTGGACTTTTGGATAGAGCTAATTACATTTTATGTAGTAATTTCCCCCGGGAGAAGCAACATGTCAAAAAGAAATAGATAAGTATCTATTGCCTTAATAAAAATGGCCATTAATAACTTAATAAAATTCTATTAACAAGATAATTCTATTGGCAACAATATTCATTCATTCAAGCAGCCAGAAATGACCCAGTTATGATAAGAGATTACCAAGAGCATATCAATGGAAGGTTCTCCTTTCAGAGCATGATTATAAATTACCACATTTCAGGACATAGTTAAGGATTCTACAGCATTAATCAAAGAGCTTGAGAAAATTATCATCAATAAAAAAATGTATGTTGTTTTTAAATGTATGTTGTTGTGCAAAGATGAGCAACATCTTAATTCAATTTGTCACAATACTCATAATCAACTGTAATGTGTTTTCAAAAGCTACATGGAAAGAGTTAAGTCCAATATTGTTTACTTCTCCTAGGATATAATTGAAGCAGCTGCAGAAGAACTTAATATTATTGATTTTCTTAAAGTATGTAATTTCTACAAATTGTTAGATTATCATATGCATAGATTACAACATCATAATGCCAGTAGACTTTAGGCAAAATTTCAGTGCAAATTGTGGTACAAAGCCATGATTATTGCATTTATAATGACAAACACTGAAGAAAAAAATTAAAAAAGATTTTGTTTGATCAAGCAAAAAGTTCAGCTTGATCAGCAGGTGTTTTTTTTGTTGTTTTGTTTGTTTGTTTGTTTTTGAGATGGAGTCTCACTGTGTCACCCAGGCTGGAGTGCAGTGGCACAATCTCTGCTCACTGCAACCTCTGCCTCCCAGATTAAAGTGATTCTTGTACCTCAGCCTCCTGAGTAGCTGGGACTTCACACTTGTGCCACCAAGTCTGACTAATTTTTGTGTTTTTAGTAGAAACAGGGTTTCATCATGTTGGTCAGGCTGGTCTCAAACTCCTGATCTCAGGTGATCCACTTACCTTGGCATTCCAAATTGCTGGAGTTACAGCTGTTAGCCACCATGCCCGGCCCTTGATCAACAGCTTAAAGTAAATGTTGCTTTGTCCTATTACAAAGTTACACAGTTTTCTTTTAACAGAAAATTTAGAAAACATAGTCCATTAACAAGAAGAAAAAGAAAATCATCCATAAGATCACTTTTGAAAGTCACTGTTGCAGATTTTTAAATTTCCTTCCATGCTTTTGAAAATGTATAAACATAAGCACATACATAATTTACTTTTACAAAGAAGAGATAATAATATATATTCTATTTTCAAATATTTTGTAACCATATCTCCTGTCATATTATCACATTCTATAATGCATTATTATTCATTATGTATTCATGTTAAACATGAATACATAACAAATTATGTAATCAATCCCATAGTATTGAACATTAATTTTACTTCCATTTTTCCTTTGTAATTGTGATGGTTAATCTTATATGTTAACTTGACTAGGTTAAGGAATACCCAGATAGCAGGTAAAATACTTATTTCTGAGTGTGTATGTGAGGGTGTTCTCAGACAAAATTGAGGGTCAAGCTCCTATTTCTTGTGGCCCAATAATGAGATGCAGAGGAACTGGGGAGGAAGAGAGTTTTTATTTCTGCAACTGGTTACAGGAAGAAGGCCTGGGAATTATTGCCAGGCCAACTCAAAATTACAAAGTTTTTCAGAGCTTATAAACCTTCTAAGCTATATGACTATGTGTAAGTATGCATTCATCTAAAGATATAAGTGATTAACTTCTTTAATATATAACTAAAATCTGAGACATGAAGACCTTCCTCTGGAGCCTCAGTAAATTTACTTAATCTAAATAGGTCCAGGTGCTGTGGTGATTACTCTTATCTTTTCTCTTGCTAAATCACAGAGGATTGGGGAATTTCTTCAGACCCCCAATAAACTTGTTTGTGGAGGCCTAGGGAATTTCTTCAGACTCACAGTAAAAGTCCTGTTAAAAATTCCTTTGTTACTCTGTCATGCTTTAAGGCCCAGGAAAGGCCTAGACAAAACTCTTGGTGGGCTTCTGCTACATCCCAGCTTTTGTAGAAAGGCATTGGCTTTTAATATTTAACTTAACCAATCAGTCAGTAGTGAAACAGTTGTTATGGAGGCCTGTGTTAGTGAGAACTGGCCTGCTGCAAGGGTGTTTCCAGAAGTAATTAGCATTTGAATAAGAACTGAGAAAAGAAGACCATTTTCCCCAATGTGGTCAGTCATCCTTCAAACCTTGGAGGGACCACATAGAACAAAAAGGTAGATGAAGAGTGAATTTTCTCTCTCTCTCTCTCTCTCTGTCTCTCTCTCTCTCTCTCTCTCTCCAGCACAGAAACACCTATCTTTTCCTGACCTTGGACATTGGCACTACTGGTTATCCAACCCTTGGACTTAGACCAAACTGCACTACAAGATTTAGGGTTCTCCAGCTTGCAAATGGCCTATCATGGAACTTCTTGGTGTCCATAATTGTGTAAGCTAATTTTTATAATAAATCCCTTCTTCTATATCTCTCTATATACTAGCAATTCTATTTCCCTGTAGCACCCTAATGTAGCAACTAGAAGCAGTGCTGTGATAAAGGTTCTTGATACAAGGTCTGATAATACTTGTAGGTTCTTGGAATACATTTTTGCAATTTATTGTTACCTCAGGAAATATGAAAGACTTCAAAATCAAGTTGCTGGAGGGAGGTAGAGCAAGATGGCTGAATAAATCCTCCAGTGACTGTCTGCATGATAGCAACATGAAATTGAACAATTATCCACACTAAAAGAAGCATCTTCATAAGACCCAGAAATCAGGTGAGTGATCACAGTACCTGGTTTCAACCTCATATTAAGGAAAGAGGCACTGAAGGTAGTAGGAAAAACAGACTTGAGTCACCTATAGCACCCTTCCCCCATCCCCAGGCAGCAGCCCTATGGTGTGGAGTGGAGAAAGAATCTGTGGGCTTTGGGAGAGGGAGAACAGTAATTATGGGACTTTACACTGGGACTCCATGCTGTCTTGTCAGTGGAAAGCAACACAGGGCAGAACTTAGCCAGTGCCCATGGAGGAAGCATTTAGACTAGCCCTAACCAGAAGGAAATTGTTGGTCTGACCTAAGGTTCTGGTAAGTCTTGATACAGTGGGCTAAAGTGCTCTTGAGCTGATTGGATATTAAATTGGATACACAATATCCACAGTAGCATAGGGCACCAGGCAAATCCTGAGACCTCCATTTCAAGCCCTATCTTCCAGATAGGGCAAGAAGGGAACCTGAGCAAGAAGGGAACCTGCTCTCTTATAAAGAAGGACCCAATCCTGCTCTCTTATAAAGAAGGATCTATTAACTGAAGAGCCTTTGGATCCTAAATAATCAGGACTGGTAGCCAGGCAGTACTTGCTGCAACCTTGAGTGAGACTCAGAACCATGCTATCTTTAGGAGTAACCCAGCATATTCCTAGCTATGGTGGTGATGGAGAGATGCCCTATCTGCTTGAGGAAAGGAGAGGGAAGATTAAGGGAACTTTGTCTTGAAGCTTGGATACCAGCTTAGTCACAGGTTGGTCACCAAGCAGGCTCCAGGGGTTCCCAATTCCAGACCTTGGACAGAATTTCTGGACTTGCCCTGGGCCAGACGGGGGCCCATTGCCCTGAAGGAAGAGACTCAGAACTGGCAGCATTCACCACAAGTTGACTCAAGAGTAATTGGGCCTTGCATGAACATTGATGGTAGAGAGGCAATACTTGCCACAGGCCTGAGGTGATGGTGGAAATATAGAAAGACTTCTCTGTTTGAGGAAAGGGGATGGTAGAACGGGAAGGGCTTTGTCTTGCAGCATGAGTACCAGCTCAGCCACGGTAGAATGGAGCACTGGGTAGAAATCATCTGAAGGTTCATGACTCTAGGCCCTGGCTTCCAGATGATACTTCTGAACCTGCCTGGGGCCAGCCAGCAGGAACCCAATTGCTGAAAGGAAGAATACAAGCATGGCTGGATTTGCTACTTGCTGATTGTAGAGTCCTTGGGTCTTCTTGAGTGAACACAGGCAGTTTCAAGGCAGTGGTCACTGCAGATCTTGGGTGAAATCCAGTGCTATGGTGGCTTTGGGTCTGACACACTGCAGTCTCAGTGGTGGTGACTACAGGGGTGCTTGTGTAACCCTTTTCTCAGCTCCAGGCAGTTCAGCACAGAGAGTCTTCAATTGTTTGGGAGAAAGTAAAAAACAAAACAAACAAACAAACAAAAAAAAACAAGAGTCTCTGCCTTGTAATCCAGGGAATTCTTTTGGAACTTACCTAATACCACTAAGACAGTACTTATAAATCTGCAAATGTCACAGTGTTTCTGGGCTTAGGGTGCCCCCAAAGGCAGATATGGCTATAACCACAAAAGACTTAGATCACCACACAAAAGATCCTTTGAATAACTGTAAAACCTTTCCAAGAAGGAGAGAAACAAGAAGGTAAGACTGTGAAGATTAAATAAATACTTAACTTTGAAGTACTTAGGCAAGGATGAACATCCGCAAGCATTGGGAAAGCATCCAGGAAAACATGACCATATCAAATGAATTAAATAAGGCACTAGTGACTAATCCCAGAGAGACAGAGATATGTGACCTTTCAGACAGATAATTCAAAATAGCTGTTGGAGGAAGCTCAATAAAATCCAAGATAACATAGAGAAAGAATTCAGAATCCTATCAGATTAACAAAGAGATAGGAATAATTAAAAAGAATCAAGTAAGAATTCTGGAGCTGAAAAGTGCAATTAAAATACTAAAGAATGCATCAAGAGTCTCTTAACAGCAGAATTAATCAAGAGGAAAAAAGAATTATCTTCAAGACAGTCTATTTAAAAATACAGAGTCAGAGATAAATAAAAAGGAAAAAAAAAAAGAATGATGCATACCTAGAAAACAGCCTCAAAAAGGCAAATCTGTTATTGAATCTAAAGAGAAAGTAGAGAAAGAGAAAATGGGGTATAAAATTTATTAAAAGAGATAATAACAGAATGTCTCAAACCCAGAGAAAGATGTCAATATTCAAGTACAAGAGGGTTATATAACACAAAGCAGATTTAAGTCAAAGAAGACTACCTCAAGACATTTTATAACCAAACTCCCAAAGGTTAAGGATTAAAATAAAGGATTCCACAAGCAGCAAGAAAATAAGAAACAAATAACATACAATACATCAGAGAGCAGATTTCTTCATAGAAATCTTACAGGCCAGCAGAGAACAGCATGGCATATTAAAAGTGTTGAAGAAAAATTTTTTAATCCTAGAGTAGTATATTCGATAAAATATATTCTTCAAACTTGAAGGGGAAATGAAGACTTTTCCAGAGAAACAAAAGCTGAGGAATTTTACCAACACCAGACTGGTCCTACAAGAGATGGTAAAGAGAGCTCTTCAATATAAAAGAAAAGAATGTTAATAAGCAATAAGAAATCATCTGAAGGCACAAAGCTCACTGGTAATAGTAAGTATGGAGAAAAACAGGGAATAATATAAGACTGTAATTGTAGTATGCAAACTTCTCATATCTTGAGTAGAATGCCTAAAAAGTGAACCTATCAAAAATAATAACTACAACAATTTTTCAAGACATAGACAATATATTAAGATATAAGTAGATACAACAAAAAGTTAAAAAGCAGAGGATGAAGTTAAAGTGTGGAGTTTTTATTAGTTTTCTCTTTGCATGTCTGTTTGGTTGCTTATGCAATCAGAGTCATCAATTTGAAATAATGGGTTATGAGATATTATTTTCATGTGTCATGGTTACTGCAAATCAAAAAGCATAGCACAGATACACCAAAAAAGCAAGAAATTAAAATATATTACCTGAGAAAATTACCTCCATTAAAAGGAAGATAGGAAAGAAAGAAGAGAAGACTGCAAAACAACCAAAAAACAAATAAAAAATGGGAAGAGTAAGTCCTGACTCATCAATAACAACATTGAGTGTAAATGCACTAAACTCTTGAATCAAAAGACATACAGTGGTTGAATGAAGAAAAAAACAAGACCCAATGATCTTTTGCCTACAAGAAACCCTTCACCTGTAAAGACACATATAGACTGAAAATAAAGAGATAGAAAAAGATATTCCATGCAAATGGAAAGCAAAAAAGAGCAGGAGGAGCTATACTTATATCAAACAAAATAGATTTCAAGACCAGAACTATTAAAAAGATACAAAGAAGGTTATTATATAATGATAAAGGACTCAATTCAGCAAGAAGATATAACTATTATAAATATCTATACAATCAACACTGGAGCACCCAAATATATAAAGCAATTATTATTAGACCAAAACAGAGAAAGAGAAAGAGAGAGAGAGACTCCAATATTAGCTGGTGACTTCAATACTCCACTTTCAGTGTTTTACATAGAATCTAAACATAAATTCAATAAAGAAGCAACAGACTTAATATGCACTATAGGCTAAATTGACCTAACAGATATTTACAGAATACTTCAATCAATGGTTGAAGAATACATATCCTTCTCAGCACATGAATCATTCATAAAATATAACATGTGCCATGTTGAGGCCACAACACAAGTCTTAAAACATTTTAAAAAATAAAATCATATCAAGTATCTTCTCTGATAACAAAGGATAAAAACTAGAAATCAATAAAAAGAGAAATTTTAGAAACTATATAGACACATGGAAATTAAACAGTATGCCTCTGAATGACCAGTGGGTCAATAAAGAAGTTAAGAAGAAAATTAAAATTTTTTTCAAACCAATAAAAATGTAAACCCAGCATTCCAAAACCTATGGGATGCATCAAAAGCAGTAATAAAATGAATTTTTATAGGAATAAGTGCTTACAGTAAACAAATAGAAAAACTTCAAATAAACAACCTAATGATGCCTCCAACAAAGCTAGAAAAGCAAAAACAAGTTAAACCCAAATTTAGATGAAAGAAAATGATTAAAGCAGAGGAGAAATAAATGAAACTGAAATGAATAAAAAAATACCAAAGATAAACAAAATGCTGTTGGTTTATAAAAAAAAATAAACAAATCCACAAACTTTTAGCCAGACTAAGAAAAGGAGAGAAAAAGCAAATAAAGCATTCAGAGATGGAAAAGGAGACATTACAACCAATGCCACAGAAATTCAAAGAATCATTAGAGGCTACTATGATAAACTATCAATAAATTTGATAATTGAGAAGAAATGGATAAAATACCAGACACATACAACCTACCAAGAGTAAATCACAAAGAAATCCAAAATCTGAGCAGATCAATAACAACCAATAACACACCTGAACAGGGAATGAGACCAAAACTGTAATAAAGTCTCTCAGCAAAGGAAAGCCCAGCACCCAATTGATTCACTGCTACACTTTACCTGTCATTTAAACAATAACTAATATCAATCCTACTTAAACTATTCTGAAAAATAGAGGTAAAAATACTTCCAAACTCATTCTATAACACAAGGCCATTATTACCCTGATACCAACACTAAGCAGATAAAGATACATCAAACTAAAAAAACCACAGGCTGTAATGATTATTGTTGTAAAAGTCCTCAACAAAATATTGGCAAACTGAATTCAATAACACATCGAAAGATAAATCAACATGATCAATAGGGATTTATCCCAGGGTTGTAAGAATGGTTCAATATATGCAAATTAATCAATGTGATACATCGTATTAACAGAATGAAGGACAAAAACAATATGATCATTTCAATTGATGCTGTAAAAGCATTGGACATAATTCAACATTCTTTTCCCTAAAAAACCAGATATAGAAGAAAGATACCTCAATATAATAAAAGGCACATATGACAGACCCAAAGTTAGTATACCAAATGGGGAAAAAGTGAAACCCCTTTTTTGTGAGATCTGGAACAAGACAATGGTGTCCATTTTTACCACTATTATTTGACATAGTACTTGAAGTCCTAGGTGGAGCCATCAGACAAGAAAAAGAAATGGTAGCCAAATCAAAAAGGAAAAGTCAAATTATCCATGTTTGCAGATGATATAATTTTATATTTGGAAAATTCTAAAGACTCTACCAAAAAACTGTTAGAACTGATAAACAGATTCAGTAAAGTTGTAGGATACAAAATAATATAGAATAATTTGTAGCATTTTTATTGCCAACAGTAAACAATCTGAAAAAGAAATAAAAAAGTATTCTCATTCACAATAGCTGCAAATAAAATACCTAGGAATAAATGTAAAGAAGTGAAAGATCTCTACAAGGAAAGCTATAAAACATTGATGTAAAAAGTTGAAAGGAACACAAAAAAGGAAGAAATTCCATGTTCATGGATTGGAAGATTCAGTATTGTTTAAATGTCTCTACTACACAATCCAATCTACAAATCTAGTACAATTCCTATCAAAATACCAGTGACATTCTTCACAGAAATAAGAGAAAAATCCTAAAATTTATGTGGAATTACAAGGGAGCCAGAATAACAAGACTGAAAGTATCACATTATCTGACTTCAAATTATACTACAGAGGTATAATATCCAAAACAGCATGGTACTGGCATAAAAAAAAGACATGTAAGTCAGTGAAACTGGATAGAGGGCCCAGAAACAAATGCATACACTACAGTGAACTTATTTCTAACAAAGGTGCCAAGAACACACTTTGGGAAAAGGATAGTTTCTTCAATAAATAGTGCTGGGAAAACTTGATATTTACATGCAGAAGAAAAAAAACTATCTGCACTCCCATGTTTATTGCAGCACTATTTACAATAACCAAGATTTGAAAGCAACCTAAGTGTCCATCAACAGATGAATGAATAAAGAAAATGTGTTACTTATACACAAGAAAATACTATTCAGCCGTAAAAAATAATGAGATCTTGTCATTTGCAGCAAAATGGATGGAAGTGGAGGTCATTATGTTAACTGAAATGTGCCAGGCACAGAAAGGTAAACTTTAAATGTTTTAACTTATTTGTGGCAACTAAAACAATTAAAATAGTGGAACTCATAGCGATAGAGAATAAAATGATGGTTACCATAGACTGAGAAGGGTATTGTGGTGGGAGAGTGGGGATGTAATGAGTACAAAATATAGTTGGATAAAGTGAATAACATCTAGTATTTGATAGCACAACAGGATGACTACAGACAACAATATTTTACATTTAAAAATAACTAAAAGAATGTAATTGGATTGTTTGTAACAGAGAAAGGATATAGGACTGACATAATGAATATTCCATTTACCCTGATATGATTATTATCCATTGTTTGTCTATCAAAACATTTTTTTTTTTTTGAACTTTAAAGATCAGATTTATCTGGAGAAAACAAAAAACCCACAACCCAAAGGATGGGATTTTACATCTCAAGACATCTCCCAGGTAATAAGTCTACAGATTACAAATCATTTTCATAGAAGATATTTTTGTACAAATTTCACATGTATTCAGGAGAGGGACATTAAGCAATCCCCATTTATATTTTAATGGGGCAAAGTAAGGGAGAGGGAAAAAGCATTTTGGATACAACTATTTGGAAGGAGAGTAGACATGAAGAGGGCAAACCCTAGCTTTTCATTATCTACAATCAATAGTTTTTCTTTAAAAAAAAAAAAAACTTTCAATCTTCAGTATCTCTTTAAAAGCCCACTTCTTAGTTACTGGCCAATCCACACCAATTATTTAAATTCACTTGGTACATACCTTTGTCCACTGGGTAAATTATATGCATTATGCCCACTGCTGCAGCACGCATAAACCAACACCCCCACATGGCTGAACAGGACCTAATCTAGGGCTGATGGGAGAAGGGCTTGCAAACCAAGATCAAGGTGTCATTTCTCCACTAATACTGTCTACCAAGCTGATTCCTACAAAACTACACATCAAAGCAGGCAAGTTTAGCTACTGTGTTGTGAGAGAAACCAGGACCTTGCTAAATAGTTCTCTCCATTACCATTTATTCTCTCAAGGGAAGCTTTAAAAAAAAAAGAGAAAAAGAAAATACACATTGGTCTGGCCACCTCATAAATCCAACAAGCACTGGTGTGGCGTTTCAGTGGAGAAGGAAACTTGGAGCAGGGAAAAAAACTCAAGGTTGTAAGAAACGCTCCCAATTTAACTGTCCCTGTTCCTATTTATCCACCTTTATTTACCCCCCAAGATCATCCATTATTCTAGAGCACTCTGATCTATAAAAGGGGTCAAAGCATCAGGAGCAGACAAGGAGTGAGAACCAAAAGACATCAAGATTTGCTTGAGAAAAGCAGTGATTCTTCCTTTCACAGCTCTCCATGGCTGAGAGAAAATGCCCAAGAGGTCATCTATGTGACTTAGAGACAGCTTTTTGGGAGACTGACAAGAGTCTAAATTTATTCAAGGTTTCAACAGAATGTAGATATATTCAAACTTTCAAAAAGGATGGTGCTTAGAAAGGGTAAAACCAGGACACAAAAAACTCTGGGAATTATGACCCCCAAGTGCTTCCAGCTCCAGGAAATAACCATTCATGTTTGTTGGAGGTCACACAATTTTCCCCTATTACCTGCTGCAAAATGACTCACCACCTCCCAAAAGCTTCTTTTCAAACCACAATTTTCCCATCTGTTTTGGTCCAATGCAGTCCTATTCTTTATGATCTATAGACTCACTCCCAACTACCCACTTGGGGGGTTAAAAAAAAAAAAGGAATTTTCCCTAGGCTGGCCCACAAAACTCAGAATTAAATATGAGGAGAGGCTGGCAGCCTCCTGGAAACTAAAACAACTTGAGGCTAAATCTACCTTTCCTAGAGTGGAAAATTTATTCCGATAATGTTTGAGAATTCATATATGCCATGACAGGATAAAAACCAAAAGGTAGAAATCTCACACTTTTCCTTATAC
Organism: Aotus nancymaae; assembly: GCF_030222135.1. Taxonomy (NCBI): domain Eukaryota; kingdom Metazoa; phylum Chordata; class Mammalia; order Primates; family Aotidae; genus Aotus; species Aotus nancymaae. Next base: position 79,974,804 of record NW_026988454.1, read on the forward strand.
CTCCCTCCCCTACTGCCCAACCAGATTCCAGATGTTTTATCACTGTCATTACCATTTCTGCTCAATGGAGGCCCCTAGGCACTAATCACACTGGCAAGTGCACGGTGACATAATGCACCACAACTTTTCCACAAAAAGCTGTAATCTCTCTCTGGCTATATTGGCGATTTGCCAGCTACTTCAATACTTTAAGGACTGCAGCAGCATGCAAAAGAATTCCATTTAAAAAAAAGGTAAGAAAGGTCTCCAGGAGATGGTGAGTTTTATTTTGTCTTGTCTGGATAGAGGTTTGATTTGCTCTCGAATGTTCCAGGGTAGAGAGAAATTAGGAGAAAGGACAGGATGTTGAGGTCTATTTGGCATAATCTTATCCCTCATTTTCATGTTCACCATCAACGAAGAGAGCAGCATACTTGCTCGCAGAACTGAACATGGAAGCTGAATTTTCCTCAGGTTTCTTTGGCTCAGGTGCAGATCTGGAGTCTTGATCCTTTTTGCCATCTTTCCAATCTGCCTCCTTCCAATGGTCTTTGTTCACTCCATCTCCTGGACCATGGCTAGAGTTCCCAGTTTGGCCTTTTGCGACGTTCATTCCATCTATTTTATTTTCATCTTTCCTGGCTGGTCCTTCCTCAGATAATTGAGCTGGCGCCACTTTGCCACCACCACTTGTAGGGGACTGCTGCTCTTTGTCTGAGGTCTGAGATGGAGCAGGAGGGTTAGAACTTCTCTTCACCCAAGCATTCTTTGGTGGAGGGGCTGGCATTATCTTTAGGGGCTGATCAGGTTTGGGAGGTTTAGAAGTTGGAGAGTGACAATCTTCCTCCTTACTGAGTGTTTCATTTTCTAGAGACTTCTCACTCTCTCTCCTTCGTGCATTTCTGCCAGATGTGGCAGAGGTCCCAGTCTGCGACAACTCATTTCCTGTCCTTGACCATTCCCGTTCCTGAGTTTCTTCACTCTGCCAGCTTGGGAGTCTCTCTCGAGACCGTCTTTCTAGTTTTGGCGCATCCAGCTGATGTTGCAACTTCTCTTGTTCCTTCTGTAGCCATTCTTCTACTTCTCTTTCTCTAGTAGCTGTGTCAATGGGTTTTGCCCCTCCAAAGATAGAAGCATCTCGACTGGACTGGGAGGTACTAGCAGAGGAATCATCTTCCTTAGGAGTACTCCAAGGCTTTAGATTCAGTTTGGGTCTTTGGGGCGGACCTCTATCATCACACCTATAATCATCCCAAGAGTAATCATCTCTGGAGCTCCATGACCGATCATCCCGTCTGTCATATCAGTCTTCATAGTGGTCCCCGCCTCCTCTGTAGTCATCATCCCTGTGGTATCCACTGCCAAATGCTCTTCTTCCACTGTCTATCTGGTAGTCACAGCCTCTATCATAGTCTCTGCTGCCTCAGTCATCATAGCGATCCTGGCCACCATATCTATCCATATCCCGGCGAGGGCCATCCGGGTACCCATCCCAATACCCATCGTGATATCAGTCTGAATCATAACGATCTCGATACTTGTCTCCAAAGCTATCATCACCTCTTCTAGGTGGGTAGTCATCAAAGCTGTCTGTGGCAGGACAAGCCCTCCAGTCTGTATCTCTTTTGTCAGAATCCCGATTTCTATCACAGCCAAAAGAATGATCATCCCTGTCTTTATCCTGTGCTTGATCAGCAGCATCCACTTGAATTATCCTGTTACCTAGAGACTCTTCATTGAGACTCAGGGCACTAAGCAGGGAATCCAGGTCCTCAAATTTGGCATAACCAAAACCTTTCAACTTCTCTGGATTTCTGGGTTCACTTGGTAAATGCGCTGCACTGATATTTAATCCTCTGAAGAATTCCTTAATTGACTCTTCTGTCACATCATAGGGTAGGTTCCCTAGAAAAGCAGTGTAGGGTGGCAATTTGGGAAGACAGCTCCGGTCGATATTGGATTCCCAAGCAGCCCGTGGAGCAGTGGGAAGGATGGAAAAGTCAATTGGAGGCACCCTGTACACATCATCATCATTACTGTGCCAAGTTGTTGGAACATCTCCTTCCAGGTCATCCATTTCATTGGCCCAGCTGACTGATTTGGAAACATAAGTGCTTCCTCCACCAGTCCCCCATCCTCAGCCAGAAAGTCTGTAAGGGAGATGGTCTTCCCCTTCTTATTCTTCTTTTTTGCTGAGGCCACCATGTTGGGAGAGGGAAAAAAAAATCTGTCAAAACTTCTTAAGTGCCATATATATACATGTATGTCATGTGCCCACAAAATAATAAAAAATTTAATAAATAAAAATGAAATCAAGTTGTCTACCATAAAAACTAATTTAAATCCTGAACCATAATTTAGATAATCAAAGAATAGTAATAAATTTTCACAGAAAAGTATATAAAATATTCAACAAACATAGGAAATATGTTTATCTCATGAGTAATCAAAATATGCAAAATAAATCAATCACAAAATACCAGTTCACATGCTTTTTAGGATAAATGTTTACAGAGATAAAAAGTTTTTAAGTTTGATGATATTCAGTGTTGTTGAAGAGAACACATAGTTTTTTCTGTTTCTCAAGAAAGCACAAGTCAATGCACCCATATTGGAGATCACTAGGCATATCCCAAATGGAAAATATGAATATCTTAGAACCCAGTAATTTCACTTCTTTATTCTACAGAAATAGTCACATGTGCCCAGCCTGGGTCACATGCCTACCTCTATACTCGATAGACAGGATACAGGGATTGAGAATCCCACCAGAACATCATTGAGTGGGTGACACATGTTGATGGTCTTTTGAGTTTTCCTTCTCTTTTGAGTTTTCCTTCCATTGGAAGGAAAACTCAAAAGACCATCAACATGTGTCCACTCTAAAAACCAAATAAGTCATTATATTTTTGTATTCTAAAATCAATTATAAATGGCCTTATTGGTGTAATTAACATAAAATCTCAAATCCTCAGAAAAGCTGTAATTTGTTAATGTTGATGACACATCTCACTGTCATCAAGCCAAGAAATACAGTCAGGGACCCTTGGTACAATTTTGGATTAGAGATACATCTTTAGCACTTTCCAACTCTACTTTTAGTCCCTCTTTCATCCCACTAGCAAATCTATGTTCTAGAGCAAGGACTTACTAAATACAATCCTGAGTCACATTTTTCTGGTGTGAATAAATATCTGTTAGAGAAGGAATTAGTTGAAAATTAAGGTGTTAGCACCTTAGTTTGCAGGTTGGCTGCAGATTAGAATTACCTGAAGAAATTCAGACTAATTCAAACCATATCTGACTGTGGACCTGAGCGTTTTAGTGAGTTCTCTAGATATTTTTAAGCACAGTAAAGAGTATAAGCCACTGTCTCAGTGTCTACCTGGGAAACATCATGATCCTAAGGAATAACATAGGTGCTGGTTTGGAATAAAAGGCCACTCTGGTCTCTAAAGGCCCTCTGTGTCTCTACCTTGTGCCACAAGTCTTAGGGATTGTTTCCCTCTGGGATGGCTTTCTCTGGACATTTGTGATGTTGCCTTTCTTTCTCTTTTCTTTTCTTTTTCTTTTCTTTTCTTTCTTTCTCTCTCTTTCTTTTCTTTCTTTTTTTTTCTTTCTTTCTTTCTCTCTCTTTCTTTCTGCTGGAGTTTCACTCTTGTCACCCACGCTAGAGTGCAATGGTGCAATCTCAGTTCACTAAAACCTCTGCCTCCTGGGTTCAAGTGATTCTCTTGCCTCAGCCTCCTAAGTGTCTGGGATTACATGCACCTGCCACCAAGCCCAGCTAGTTTTTGTATTTTTAGTAGAGATGCAGTTTTACCATATTAGCCAGGCTGGTCTTGAACTCCTGACCTCAAGTGATCCACCTGTCTCATCCTCCCAAAATGCTAGGATTATAGGTGTGAGCTACCATGCCCAACCAAGATGGTTGCATTTCTAATCTGGTGGCTTTCTTACATGAGATTCATGGAAAGCAGGGCATCTATGTATTTGGCATCCTTAAATGCTAACAGTTATGTTACATCACAGATTGGGGAAAGAAAACTAACACTGCTACACTGAATATACACATCCATTGCAAGATATTTCAGAAAAATTGAAATGCTATAAGATTGTGTCTTAGGATATAGTAATTTTTTATTATCAAGGAGTTAAGTTCTCAGAGAATAGAGCTCAGATGATTGACAGAAAATAGTTTTGTAACTGGCACTTGAAAAAGAAAATGTAAGACAAATATGAATGTTTTGAGTGCATTTCTGAGGTACACATCTAGCTATGTGGCCTTCACACATTCTGCATGTCCTTGTGTGATGAGAAATTATGTAGAGTGCAAATAAGGTGTTGTAACTCTGATAGTTACAATGCTTTTCCTCTATGTTTCTGAGTTAAGAGTGTTAATATAAAGTTAATAGAAGATTAACCAAAGTTCTTCCTACAGAATTATCTAAGAGAGGCCATAACTACTTAAAGGTCAATGTCATTGTTCTAAAACATAAAGTCAACAATAGCCTTTGTAGCCACAGCTACCCTGGAGGTAAGAGTTACCACCCCAGAATAGAATCCACTGGCTTTGAATCAATGTTCTACTTTGTGAGAGGCATCATAACTGCTTGACCACAGGGAACACAAATACCTCAGGGAGGGCCTTTGGTTGCCAGGTAAGTTTTAATAATTATCTTAAGTTTTACAATTCTTGGTTCCCCTTAATGAAGCAAGCATTAAAAAGAGTGATCTGAAGGAAACTTGTGACCTGAAATCATATTGTGTTCTGTCTGTTGGTGATTAAAAAAAGGAAATCTTAATCCTTTCAAAGTGAAAGTGATAATCCTTGAAGATTTCTGTAGAGTATGTAACTCTTTGTAAATTATAGTAAGCCAATCAAATGTGTGACAAAGGAGGGAGATTCTCCAGATGCAAGAGAGATCATCCAGCTTAGGACAAATGGAAGTAGCCAAAAGTAGGAAGGAATGGGGAGGGAAGTTGCTGTTCGGGGAGGGAAGTTGCTTTTCAGGGAGACACATGAGGTGAGGTGGTAGCTGGGAGCTGGGCATGGGTATCCAAAGAAACTCTAGTGCTTAGCCCCACATTTAGGTCTGTTGAACATTTACCCAGAAACAAAAAAATTGGGAAATATTTTAGAATACATCCTGCACTCAGGAGTCTTGAAACCCATTTGGGAGCATTATGGTAACTGGACTATGAATAATTCTTCCTTCAGTAAAAAGTGAGAGGTTTCTTGAAAAAAAGCCCACTCTAAAGTCAGCACCTGTTACTGAGTCCATCTCTGTCCAATCAAAATTATAGTAGGAGCTGAAACACTCAGGTTCTCAAGAGAAAAACAAATAACAGAAATTGTAAATGTTTTCCTTTTATTCCTCAGATGCATGTAACTGGATTGACACAACCAATCATATGTCTCATTTTTTGGCACACAATTCTCCATCCAATCTTGTCCTGTAATTTTTTATCTTTGCCTTATTTCCTATTATTTTGGCCCTCCTATTATTCATCACACTCCCCTCCTCTCCCTGTAAGCACCCATTCTAGGGTATTTAATGTCTTTAAAAAATTATTTACATGGAAATATATCTATGAAACATATATATTATTGTTTTGGAAGTTGTGGCAGTTAGATTGTCTGAAAAATGTTAAAATGAAGATTGGAACGTTAAAACTTTATTTGGGAGTAATGCCTGTGAAAGTTAAAAGGGGAGGAAACAGAACTGGTCAGGGGAAGCCTTCAAGATGTGATGCAGATTTGATGACCATGAAAGGAAAAGAAGGGGAAGCTGCAAAGGGTTCAATGAAGCCAACTTACCAAAAAGTGGCCAGTTGTCTTTGAAATTTAGGGAGTTAGTTAATCTTTGCTGTACACAGGTATAGAAACTCAGAAGCAGTAATTGCTAACCAGCCTTGCTAAGGGGGAATTCCACCATGCGTTACCCCCTCCCCTGTCATGGAGGCTCCTCTGTTTATGAACCCATCATTCTGGTGCTAGGATAGCCAACCACAAAGTTGTCTAATGTCTACTGGCCAAATCATTTCCTCTTCTAGCTTGTTTAGTTCTTCTTTGCAGATGGATAATTTCTAATGTGTGTTTATATGTGATGCAAAGATCTTCACCCTCCATATTTATTTCCACATATTCATCCACCTCACAAACCCCTGCATACACTTGCCACAGCTCTTCCCCATGCCTTCATGTCTCTGGTCTTCCAATCTTTTCCCTCCAAAGTCCACAACAAGTCAAATAATTTATTCAACTTTGCCCATAAACTCATATATATTCTTACCTTGGGACATTTCTCCTTGTGTACCATTGAGGCTCAGAAAATTATATCCCAAAGTACAGCATTTTGGCATGCTGAGTACTTTGAACTAAAAGAGATTGGAAGGCCTCAGAAGCAGCATCATGAGTAAGTTCTCTCTGATCTTCTTCTGCTCTTCTGTTTTTTTGCCCTTCTTCTTCCTCTGAGACAAGTCATTAAAGTAGAATTCTTCTTCTCCAAGGTGGGTCATAGAAACTAGAATTCTTCTTCTCCAAAGCAAACCATAAAACCCAGGAATATTACTCTAACCTTTCCCTGTTTTTCTGTCTTAGAGCTGGTCATAAAGAAATCCTCTTGCCTACCTTGTCTGATGGTACGTTGTAACACTCTCAATCCAAAAGGATCCCACCTCATTCCCGGGTGGAAGGAATGCTACACTGAGAGGGCAAGAATAATTGGAACAAACAGGTCTTTCTGTTCAGATTTCCCCATTGGTCTATTACCATCATACTCTTTTGTCCAATTCCATTTTTACATGACTGTCTATTCTTCATAGAACCTAAGCATAAAAATGGACAATTTTCCCTGAGTGTTTAGGTCTTCATTTCTGAAAGGTTCCCATGACATATAAAAATCTAGGTTAAATATATTTGTTATGCTTTTCTCTTGTTAACCTGTCTTGTTATAGGAATGGGGGTGATGACTCTTATGATAGGTGAGTAAATGTATCATACTTTTCTGCCTCTACAGCAAAAGTGAATGAACAGTGGTTTGTAAGATTTTCCCTCACTACCATCTTTTAAGGCCACAGTTGAGTGTGACTGTGATTCAGCTGATCTTTCACTTTTGGTGTACATCCACATGGAAAGCCTATGCATCCATAAACCAAAGTGATTTTTTTTCTTCTTTCTGAATACCTGGGGAAATTCCCTCATATAGACATAGGTGTGAACCATGGTAGAGAGCTAGTGCAAAAATGGTGGGTAACGGCTTTCTGAACCATCTGCTGAAGTAATTACTCATGTCATCTGATATTACTCAGGTTTAATTTTTAGATGTTCCTTTCCCATGTCACAATAGATTGCCATAGATAGAAACCCACCTAACTTTATAACATAATGGCTTCCGTAGAATCCAACTCATGATATACAGTTTATGGTGCATGGCCACTTGATGTCCTATAGTCAAGTGTTTCATCTCTACCATGGCCTAGTAGCACACCAAGAGGTATTTTTCAAAAGGCTTATAATGCTCACCTGCAAATGATATTGCCTTAGTCCTCAGACTCAAGGTTTGGCATTGTGATTCTCCCATTGTGACTTTTTATAAACTTCATTCTGAACATTTTTCCACCCCTGACACCAATGAAAGAAAAGAAGGCAGGAATAGGATTAGGGAAGAAAGAGTATCAGGCAATAATGTTCTGTAAAATCTTTACAGGGAGCTTCAGAGAAAAGTGTTCCCATTAGTGGACTCCCACACTGGGCAGAAATGACTGTGTCCTTAGTGTTCCCACCATGCTCAGACATTGCCAGAGTCTTCCCCAGAAGAATATAAACTGAGTTTGAAAGGTGAAGGCATCCTGAAATTTATAATAGATGAAGTCTGTCAGCTACTTGTACTCCAGAGACTGAATGGAAGGTTTTTTCTTAAAGGGAGATTCATGTGATACACCTCCATGATTGCCACAAAATTGCTTTCAGTTTTTTACATTAAGTGATATACTATATATAAATTCTGAGTCTTTTTATTTAACATTACTTTCATGACTTTTTCTAAGATAGCATTTCATTGTATAGTCACTTGATATATATATATATATATATATATATATATATATATATATATATATATTTACTCTAAGTTCTGGGGTACATGTGCAGATCGTGCAGGTTTGTTACATAGATATACACGTGCCATGGTGGTTTCCTGTATCCATTGCCCTGTCATCTTCATTAGGTATTTCTCCTAATATTATCCTGCCCCAATTCCCCACCCTCTGCTATACCTCCCCTAGCCCCCCATCCCCCAGGCCCCAGTGTGTGATGTTCCCCTCCCTGTGTCCATATATTCTTATTGTTCAAAACCCACTTATGAGTGAGAACATGCAGTGTTTGGTTTTCTGTTCTTGTGTCAGTTTGCTGGGAATGATGGTTTCTAGTTTCATCCATGTCCCTGCAAAGAACAAGAACTCATCCTTTTTTATGGCTGCATAGTATTCTATGGCATATATGTGCCACATTTTCTTTATCCAGTCTATCATTGATGGGCATTTGGGTTGGTTCCATTCACTTGATATTTTATTTATCCATTTTCTTATTGATGGTACCTAGATTGCCTCCATTTCTTGTTACCACAAACAATATAGTGCATATCTTTGTATATGTCTCCTTGTGTGAGAATTTCTCTGGGGTACATACCTAGAAGTATTAGGCCATGAACTATCCGCTTACTCAATTTACTAAATACCATATATTGGTTCATGAGATGGTTATTCAACCAGTATTTTACAATATGTATTTTGTTCTTATTTATACTTTGATTGTTAAAATCAGCCTGGATTGTCTTTGGGTTTCTAATGGCTCTTAATTCTTTTGGTCTTTGTACACTGAGAGCCCTAAGGAGAAATTACTTCTCATGTAGTGCAAACCAAAATCCCAATCTCATTTTGAACCTGTTCAGCCTAATTAAGTCACATGAACCAATAACCATGGCCAAGGGGATAAAATACTTGATTTGCTTAGCTGAGGCCACATTCTTTACCTAAAGTTGAGAGGAGTGGAGAAGTGGTTCTCCTCCAAGGAATCAGGCAGTTCTTATATAAGAAAGGAAAATGGATGCCGTGTGTCAAAACTATAGATGTCTATTAATAAATACAGAGTCTGGGTGTCTTGGATCTAGACTAAAATGAATTTTACTTTACAATGCAAAGTGTCTATTCAATTTGCTGAGAGTCCTGCTTCTGTTTTGTTTGAAAATTATCATAAAGTTTTTCCAAGGGAAACAAAGGATTTACTCATAATGATATTGGGCAAATATCTGTATCTGCAGTGTGAATAGAGATTTGCAGTTGGTATATGTGTGAACAGCTTGGGATGAGTACAGCACTGACATTTGAACTGTGACTATTGTTAGGGCTCAGAAGAAAATACCCCAAAAGTTTGGTGCTTTGCCGTGCTGGAAACTTTGAAGTAAAATAGAAAAGCCTGAGAAGCTGCCTCAAAACCAAAGACTTTTTAACCTTCTCTTGTTTTTTTCCCTGGAAATTCCTTATCTGACTAAGAAAACTTCTTTCCAAAAGAAGTGCAATTGTCTTAAAATCCTTTCCTTAGGAATTTTATCAAAAAACTAGAAAAGACTAACAACCAGAGAAGAGACTAAAAGCCCATCAACATGCCAAGATAGACTTTTTATCTACTATCCTTTTTTCTTTTAAAAAATTTTAGCAGAGTTTAATTGAGCAAAAAGCAATTCATGAATCTTGCAGCCCTGAACTACAATAGTTTCAGAGATGCTCCAGCAAAGCCATATGGTGGAAGAAGATTTATGGATAGAAAAAAGAAAGTGACATACAAAAAATGGAAATGATGTAGAGAAACAGCTGGATTGGTTGCAGCTCAGTGTTTGCCTTATTTAAACATGGTTTGAACAGTTGGCCACGCTTGATTGGTCAAAACTTGGTGATTGGCACAAGAGTATCTTACAGTCTGTTTACACATCCAGTTAGGTTACAGTTCACTATGTCTGGAGAAACCCTTAGGTTGAACTTAAAATATGTAAGGAAGTAGCTTTAGACTAAACTTATTTAAAAATTCTCCCCTTTTGGTCATCCTTTCAACCTTGAGAGATAGACCAAAACTTTAGACACTGATATCACTCTGCCACCATCATAAATGTTCTTATTTGGTCTTAAATCTCACGGGGAAACAACAGAATGGTGGGTTTTGTGAAGTGGAAACAAGGACTTCAGATTATTAGTTTTTAAAAGGGTTAGAGTAGAGGGGACCCCTTCCCCATATTAGAATCTCCTTTTTACAGGAGAAAAACAAAACCTGATCTGTTTTAGAATCTGTTTCTTTAAAGTTTCAGTTCAGTTATGTTGCATTTAGCATTAATGACACTGCCTTGGTTTGGTCTCATATGCAGGAGCCTTGTGCATGAGCTCAGTGCAAAACAAAGACCTCACATAATTTTGTTTTAAAATTCCCCACTTGTATTCAGTTTCTCACTTAGGTGAGAATATATCAAAAACATAGGGCCTTACTGCTATTCTCAGTTACCATCATTTTGGGTTTCTGGCTTCAGCACATCATTTATAGGTTATGGTGTTTTCATGGTCACACATTCCTTTCAGTTTTTTTCATTCCAGTTGACAAGAGACCTTCTGAAATTCTAAAGATAACTGCATTCAAAAATTTAAAACTTTCAAGAGGATACAGCACACCAGGGAGACTACTTTTATGAATCTCAGGTAGATAATACCAGGAATTTGGAGTATGCTCCTGCCAGGGTCCCCATAAACCAAAACCAATGAAAATAAGTCAAAGAATGAGCTAGATAAAGTCAACTCATTTTAAACAAGCAGCCTGTTCATTAATTCCTTACAACTGAATCTCTGTTATACCCAATGTATTCCTGCATATTCAATAGGAAGTATCAGGAACTGCACAGAAAACTTTTGTTTAGCCAGAAAGTAATCTAAACATTCTATTACATTTGCCACAGTGTAGAGATAGTCTGTTGTATAACCATAGCATTTATAGTAGAATCTGCTACAGAGCCTATTATGAGAGATACATTTCTAATTATTGCCTTATTTACTCCAAACCATGAAGAAAGAGACCTGATAAATGATACTCATCCAGGAAAATGAAGGCCTACTGGCAATTTTCTCTTTAACCTACAATGTGGGTTAAGAAGAGTGGACCAATGTTCTGTTTCTGTCTGACTATAAAGCAACAAAGCTACCATTAAAATTTCTTACCCACATTACCTTTCATCTTCCATCTATCAAGGCATAAGTTTGTCCATGAGTAAGATTGGCTGCAAAATCCTTCACAAATAAAAGTATACCCATGAGTGCACATAAGAAACCCCCTTTTCAGTTGTTCATAAAGGCATAAGCTAGGGAAATAATTTAGGGATAAGAGTCTCTTATTGCAGAAATGTATTGATCTATGATCTTGGGGAAAACAGCTGTCCACATCTAGGATGCTGTCTGATTCTGGGGAGAAACTTCCTTGGTTAGCTTTACCTTATTGTTTCCAATGGGTAATTTGGAGATGCCCTTCTGAGTTATGAGATTATAAACCCAAGGTTCAAGGTCCCAAAGGTTAGCTGCAGTCTGGGTTGCAAGGGCAGCCTTTCTGTAGTGCTATTCTCAGAATGTCCAGTTTCTATGTTCTAGGTAGTGAAGGGCTTGATTGTCCTCACTCAGTGAACAATGAAAATCTTTCTTTACCTAGTGAAACTGCACTTTGGCATAATGCATTAAAGCCTTGTAGCATTTGCTCGTATCAGAGTTTAGAAATGGAAGATATATGAGGTTTTATTTTTAAGTGTAGAGGCCTTCTGGTGACTTTTATAACAGGTCAACTTATGTTGTCTACTCTAAGTGGATGTGATTGTAATCTATCTCTAACACCTTTGATCAGGGAAATCCAGTCAATTCAGTTAACTTTTCCTAATGCTATTTATGTGGAATAATTTATTTAACTGTTCTACAATTTGTCTAGTGAAACAAATACTTCCATCACTGAAGATTTCTCCAGGAATGCCCCATGAGGAAAAATGCATTTTCCAATAACATTTAGATACCATTATAACATCAGCCCTCTTGTGTGGGAAAGCTGTTATACAATCAGAAAACATGCATTGAAAACGACATTTGAATGTAATTTCTCTATAAATAAATGCTCCATCAGATAGCAGAAATGTACCTATTTGTTGTCTTCCCAGGATTATGGGTTTGAAAAACAAAATTTTGATCATAACGGTCACCACCCCCACCCCCACCCCCACACTCACACACTTATATATTTAATTTGAATTATTTTATCTCTTCCATTATAAGACATGGAATGCAGAACCTTTGAAGGGCTAGCAGCTTTCCAGGTTCTCCATGAGCCTGGAAATTTTGTCTTCATCTGATTTGAAGCCTCTTAAATACCAATTTTGTTTCTTCAAGGTGTATAGGACTGTTTATTGGATGGTTGTCATGGGTAATTTGACTTGAACCATGGAGTTAATTCCAATTGCATATCTAAACAATTTCAGTACTGGCTGATTTAGCACAATAATCTGGCAAAGAATTTTCTTAGTATTAAATTAATTTTTGTCCTGTTTGTGTTAGTAGTTTTAGAAACCAATCAGTCTCTTCATTAGAGTTCTGAGAATTCTTACCCAGTTGAAATGATATGATCTCAAAGTTATCAGAAACTTATATTCAAGAGTACTTGTCAGGCTGTGTGTAGTGACTCAAGACTGTAATCCCAGCAATTTGGGACACAATGCAGGTGGATCACTTGAGGCCTACAGTTTGAAACCAGTCTGGCCAAAATGGCAAAACCCCATCTCCACTAAAAAATTAAAAAAATAGCTGGGTGTGGTGGCACATGCCCCTAATCCCAACTGGAGCTGAGGCACGAGAATTGCTTGAACCAGGGAGGCAGAGGTATCAGTGAACAGAGATCATGCCACTGCACTTAAGCCTGGGTGACAGAGTGATATTCTGTCTCAAAAAAAGAAAACAATAATGCTTGTTAGAGTTCTTTCATAAATCTCCTTGAAGACACCATACTCTAGGATTTTACTTGCTTGTCACACTTTTAGAAACTGCATCAGAATTAAGCAATTAACTATGGAAATGACTTAAAATGAGCATAAAGACAACTTACAAAGAAATTTGATTATTTCTATGGACTACAATAATTTAACATAATAACAATAATTGTAAGTGACAGCATATACCCAGATATATCAGAATTTTAGGACTCCCATACAATATTGAAACATATATTAATAGGATATTCATAAAAATATAACTTGAAGTTTAAGCATTAGCTGTTATTTGACAATGTTTCCCATTTAAGTTAGCATATCAAATAATCCTGTTTATCTATTTATTTATTTATTTATTTGGCCTCAGGGGTGCTATGTAGCATTCCCAAATTAAAGGCTTGAAAACAAGACTTAATCTTGAAGGTGAAATTTGATTTGGGGAAGCCCATCAAATATGTCAAAGATTTAGAACACTTGACAAAAATAAGATCACAACTCACTGTAAAATGGCAGCCATGAATTTAACCAAAGTGATTATTAACATATTTTTAAAAAGCAAAAACCTTTATTCTTTGAGAGTTTTCTAAATAATCAAAAGACCTGAGAAAAATTTCATGAGATAGAATCTGTTTCTTCTTCTCTCCTTGCTCTTGATTTTTTTTTTTGCAGTTTACTCAAAAAGTGAACAAAAATATTTTAGTGTCTTATTAATACTATATGATATTTTTGTTCAAAAGAGAAAACCAAATTTTATTCTTTAAAAATTTTAATTTGTTTATTTTATTATTATTTTTTAAATTTGTTTATTTTTAACAGGGTCTTGCTATGTTGCCCAAACTCCTGGGTTCAAGTGATCCTCCTGCTGTGGCCTCCCAAAGTGCTGGGATTACAGGTGTGAACCACCATGCTCGGGCCCAAATTTTACTTTTGTATTAGTGTATTATCAATACTAAAGCTAATTTTAATAAAATGTTATAAATAAATATATTATCTTTTGACCATACAAGATTTCTGTACATCCTTTATAATTGTTTAGGTTTTCTTCTCTTCCTATCTTTCTATATTCAGTTCTTTCTTTCTATCTATCTATCTATCTATCTATCTATCTATCTATCTATCTATCTATCATCTATCTATCTATCTATCTATCGATTTTTTTTTTTGAGACTGTCTTGCTCTGTCACCCAGGCTGGAGTGCAGTGGTGCAATCTCGGCTCACCACAACCTCTGCCTTCTGGGTTCAAGTGATTCTCCTGCCTCAGCCTCCTAAGTATCTGGGATTACAGGTACCTGCCACCGCGTCTGGCTAATTTTTGTATTTTTACTAGAGACGGGTTTTCACCATCTTGGACAGGCTGGTCTCAAACTCCTGACCTTATGATCTACCCAGCTTGGCCTCCCAAAGTGCTTGGATTACAGTAGTGAGCCACCCACCTCGCCCAGTTTTTCCTCAACATGCAATTTCATGTCTTTACAACTTTCTTCACCAAAAGCATCTCTTGCTTGTATTTATACACTCTGTATAAAGAATTCTCTCATTTCTAGTAATGTTGATTATATTTAATGAGAACAGTAACTCTTAGGAACCCTAATTTATAGTGAGAGCCCTAGGAAGACATTTTGAACTGTTTTACATCAGTATTTGTAGATGAAAACCATATTATAGTTATTTAGAAAGGTATTTGCTTAAATTATTTATTAACAGATATAAATATATAAATATATTTTCTTTTTTTATAGAAACACTCAATAGTTTTACTCTCTTCAATACATGATTTATATCACACTTTACATTTTTATATTACGTATCTAATAACAAATTGTTTAAGCTGTATGTATTTTTAAATTGCATTTTAGGTTTTGGGGTACATGTGAAGAACATGAAGATTGTTGCATAGGTACACACATGGCAGTGTGATTTGCTGCCTTCCTCCCCATCACCTATATCTGGCATTTCTCTCCATGCTATCTCTCCCCAACTCCCTACCCCTCACTGTCCCTCCCCTGTTTCTGACACACCCCAGTATGTGATGCTCCCCTCCCTGTGTCCATGTGTTCTCATTGTTCAACACCCACCTGTGAGTGAGAACATGCGGTGTTTGATTTTCTGTTCTTGTGTCAGTTTGCTGAGAATGATGGTTTCCAGGTTCAACCATGTCCCTATGAAGGACACAAAGTCATCATTTTTTATGGCTGCATAGTATTCCATGGTGTATATGTGCCACATTTTCCCTGTCCAGTCTATCATCGATGGTCATTTGGGTTGGTTCCAGATCTTTGCTATTGTAAACAGTGCTACAGTGAACATTCGTGTGCATGTGTCCTTATAGTAGAATGATTTATAATCCTTTGGATATATACCCAGTAATAGGATTGCTGGGTCAAATGGAATTTCTATTTCTAGGTCCTTGAGGAATCGCCACACTGTCTTCCACAATGGTTGAACTAATTTACACTCCCACCAACAGTGTAAAAGTGTTCCTATTTCTCCACATCCTCTCCAGCATCTGTTGTCTCCAGATTTTTTAATGATCTCCATTCTAACTGGCATGAGATGGTATCTTAATGTAGTTTTGATTTGCATTTCTCTAATGACCAGTGATGATGAGCATTTATTCATATGTTTGTTGGCCTCATGTATGTCTTCTTTTGTAAAGTATCTGTTCATATCCTTCACCCACTTTTGAATGGGCTTGTTTTTTTCTTATAAATCTGTTTTAGTTCTTTGTAGATTCTGAATATTAGCCCTTTGTCAGATGAGTAGATTGCAAAAAATTTTTCCCATTCTGTTGGTTGCCGATTCACTCTAATGACTGTTTCTTTTGCTGTGCAGAAGCTGTGGAGTTTGATTAGGTCCCTTTTGTCTATTTTGGCTTTTGTTGCCAGTGTTTTTGGTGTTTTGATCATGAAGTCCTTGCCTACACCTATGTCCTCAATGGTTTTGCCTAGGTTTATATCATATAAAAAGGATGTCAAAGTATATAAACCTATATAAGTATCTAAACTTAATAATCCATGTTTTAGTATTCTAACTTACAAATGAGATATTTCATGATTATCTATTATTTAATTTAAAATAAAAGAATTTTGAAACTATGATGCAAGTACCCTCCCTAGAGTTTTACCCAGTTATCTTGGGTCTCAAGTAGCCATGTGGCACCAAAGATGGCTATGAAGGGCAGGGCCTCTCTGAGTCATGAATTTACATAAGAGATGTAAAGCTCAGGACAGACAGCAGAGCTGTGAAGATGAAGCCTTGAAGATCAAACCCCTCCCAGAAGAGCTAGGAGGTGAAGCTGGGGCAGAGAAGGGACCATATAGGATTTGAGTCTGCCTTACAGCTCTTCTCACCATGGCCACCTATCCATGTTACCAGTGGAAGGTGTCTGAGTTACTACTGGTGAATCTTTACAGGTTTGCAGCAATCTCAGTTCTTGCTTCCTCAGAAGAAAAAATGAATGTCTGAAGGGCATAAAGCAGAAAAAGAGACTGAGGCAAGTTTTAGAATAGGAGTGGAAGTTTATTTTAAGAAGCTTTAGAACAGGAAAAAAGGAAAGTATGCTTGGAAGAAATTCAAGAGAGCATATGAAGGTCAAGTGCAAAGTTTAACCTTGATCCTAGGACTTTATGACCCCTCTCCCATAATTCTTCCCTTAGGGTGGGCTGCCTACATGTGCAGTGCCCTCTTATGTTTGAGAAGTAAGCATGTGCAGTGTGTTTAGGAAGTTGCATGCATGCCCATCTGAGGCTTTCTTCCCTTTTCTGGTGGAGTGTCCCCAGAAGGTCATACTCTGCTATTTTGTCTTTTAGTGCACATGCCTGGGAAGATGCTTCTCTCTGGCATCTGCGTTCAATGAACACTTCAGTGCAATAAATGTGAACCATCAGGAAATGACCTTTCCCTGATGCAGGCTGCTAATTTATTACTTTTAGGGAGCCAGGGTAATAATTGCCGAACCATCACTCAACATTCCTAGTGGGTGGGAGTGAGCGCTCTCCTGCCCAACTCATGCCTGTCTAACTACCTGTAATATCTAGACTCATGAATTCAGAGGCTCAAAACAAAAAACTTAAGCACACAGTCAAATCAAGAAGTACTGAATTATGTTTAACTGAAAATGTTGACGCCGTTCCTATTTTACCGGCAATTTAAAAACTAGCTTCATTTGCCAAACATTGTCATGTACACATAGACAGACAGATCTTACAGTTTTTATAAAAGATTCTTATTTGCTGGCTTTAAAATAGGTTTTTTTCCCATTCAGATTCTTCCAATTACATGTTTTATTGCCCTAAATAATTGTTAGGGAGGCAGCTCTAAATTTGCATCTCCAAAGATGGGAAGCAGGTAAAACAAGGTAGAAAATTGACATCTCAAAGGCACAGACCTTAGATTTAAACAAAGGCAAGGTCTGTTTTGTAAACATTAAACCATTGTCTTCCCCATAGTTGAAGTTCCTAGTGGGTTAGATGCAGAAAGAGATGCCCTAACAAATGGAGATTTCCTTTAAAGATGTACATTTCTTTCACTAAAGGGCTTCAAGACAGCTAGATAAATTCCAGAAAGGCGTATTTTAGTTTACTGGATTTTATTAATGTAGCTGTTTTTTAACTAAAATTACTGAGTTCAGGTGAAGTTCTTTAAGAAATAGAGCAGAGAAAGCATTCTTCATTCCTGGACTCACCATGAATAGATCTAAAAAAGAAGTAATCATACTTTATCTGAGGGCCTTCCTTTTATAAACACTTAACCTACAGGAGCTTTCTTTTTGCCTTCAAGGCAGGATAGTAACTAAGCCAAAATATTAGTAGATTAAATTTTTCTTATCAATTAGTCACTTAAGCTTTTTGTTTACCTTTCATAGTCTTTTTATAAAAAGCACTAACAGCACTGAAATGTTTTTAGAAGCTTGTGCACATCAATAGGCATCCTTGGATGAGACTAATTTCAGAGCACTTATTTTCAAAAGAACTTCCTAAAGTGCAGTGTCATTCATTTTAAACATTCCACTATAACTTTAAATTACCTTTAATAAGATTTCACCATTTTTGTAAGTGTTTCCTGCTTCTAGGGTCTAATACTTATGCATCTACAAGCTGGTACTCAGTTCTTCAGAAATTAAGGATTTCATTTTTACCTTGAATCTTGGCTTTGGCTTTCACATCCCCTTGATCAAATTAGCCAATGATTTTTCCCTACCTAAGTATGCAAGACAAAAAAACAAAGGAGTATAACGTAAAAATTCCTGTGAATTTCCAAATCCTGGATTTCACACTCTCTGCAATATTGCTGTTGACTAGCAGTTTCTGTCTGACCCAGTCAGACATAATGCAACTGGAGGACATGGAGGCATCCCAAAGATGCTCCCAATTCCTCAATTTGAGGTTCTTGGCCTCTCTTACCCGCAAAGAATGGGCAAAGGGGCCCCAGAGGCACGGTGAGTTTGCTGTTCAAATAAGTATCCTGGACCCAAAGAGTTTTGCAGAGAATGATTTATTAGGCAGAGAGCAAGAGAGAGAGAGAAGGAGAGACAGCTCCCACACTGCCGTGGGAGGGGATCCAGAGAAGGAATCGTATAGGGAGAGTGCAGTGGGATTTTAACTCCTGAGTTATTTCCTCCCCATTTATGTTCTTGTCCAATGAGAGGAATTTTTTCAAACTTCCTCTGGAGTGACTGATCTTTGACTCTAATACCAGATTGGCTGCTTGGTCCACAACAGAGCCCCCTCCTCCCAGCGCTTCCTTTTTGGACAAAGAAGACCACCTGGATTTTTCCACCTAGCCCACGGATGGGAAACCTAGACAAAAAATTTTACATTTGAAACCCCTTTGGTTCTCCGATGGAGGGCTCGAGCCGGGAAACTCCTGCCTTTGAAACTATGCCCCTTGTGGACCTGGGAAGAGAAGTTTTCTTTAACACAGTCCCTCAATAAGAGGTCTCTAATGGATCCAAGCCAGTTAATTATTGGATCCAATCTGATTCTGGACTCAGTCCGGTTTCTGTTATGACTTCCAAACCCAGTTTGGATCAGAAATGTGTTCAAACTCAGATAGCTCAACACACAAATCTGTGGTGCTTTGGAATCTGAGAGAGAACTTATTGATGATCTCCAGTTGCTATGAGAAGCAGTGGGCACAATGGTACGTTGCTTGGTAACTTGATGTTCCTGGGGATCACTAGAAGCTTTACTTCAGATCCCATTTCTGATGCCATCTACTAAAAGAAAAACCTTAGACGAATAACATTTAACAGAGTTGAATTAAGCAAAGAACAATTCAAGAATCAGGCAGCCCCTGAACCAGAATAGATTCAGAGAGGCTCCTCACCTATTCTTCTGAAAGCAACTTTGAGAGATTACCTAGGAGATTTTAACTGCATGATAAGACAAACTTCATTCAAGGTAAAGTTTCATTCCTCACTTTTGTGCAACCTCCCTACCAAGCTCAGAACATTGTCCCAGGCCATTGTTCTTTGGGTTTATTCATTTTTCCTAAAAATTATTTACTACCCCTCTAAAATACTGATAGCCCCCACTTTCCTCTTCCCTATGTATAGGGTACTTAAGCTTCAACCATCTAGCTCCTTTTGTGGGACTCCCATATTCATATGCACATTAAAAAGTTGTATGCTTTTCTCTCCTTTTAATCTATGTATTGTCAATCTTGCGGTGGGTAAAGAGGAAGGTTTTACTCTGCCCCTACACTATGTAATGGTGGTAATTTCTAACTGACATTTGATCCAATAAAGGGAAGCATATATTGTAGGGTGACCTACATATGGAGGTCACCATGATTATAATGAGCCCAGAAAACCTAGGGTTACTAGTGATTCTTAATTTTCTTGGTCTTTGGACTCAAGCCCAGCTGAGGAGGAAACTCCTTAAGGATTCTTTCCTAATCTTATTTTTTATCCTTACACATGAGTCACTGAAAGGAATCTTTGTTAAGAGGCTTTCCTTATTATAGGACATGAAAGGGAATGCTATCTGGTACCTCATGTGCTGTAAACTTCTGCCTGCAATGTGCTCTTGAAAGAGAGAAGCTGAAGGCTACCCTTAGTCTGTATTAAGAAAACACAGAGAAAGAAAATCAGCAACAGTTTTCTGCCTATGATAAAATGGAAGAAAAAAGCCTTTAAAATGGGCAATGGTATTTTGGGAATAAAAGCATAGAAGAAGACAACGCATGGGCGCTCAGATAGGGAGTAGAACTTTACAGCAGCTATTAGCCCATACCAAAGAAGCTAAAGTAGGATTTTGACAAAAACCCAAAGGCAATATTTTTCCCTTGATGTATCCTCATTTTTATTCCATGTGTAGAATATGGTGATTTGGTTTGCAATGCTGCATGCTCTGCTTCCTTGGGAGGCATGACTCCTGACAGTAAAGGCCAGTTTTGTTGCTGGGTGAATAAGTCTGCCAGGTGTTGGCAGAGGGATAAGCTAATACCATTCATTTACTAAATATTTACATACTCGATAATTTCAAGTTATTGTCTTAAGGATTAAGAACAGATGCACAATTTACATGCTTTTGAGATGATATTAATAGACTGTTGACATTGTCCTGTTTGGGAATCACTCATTACTCCATAAACTCTGAGTGGTCTAGCAGGATGAAAGACATGGAAAAGTGAATTGAGCGTCTATGCAAAGGGCATCTCTTCATTCAGTTCCTTGCTCAAATATCACCACCTTAGGAATGGCCAATTGCCCTTATTCTCTTATTCTGTTTAGTTTCTTGGGACCCAGGGCACACTATTCCAAAATACAAGTATAGGAGATCAGAATATACCACCCCAAAGTATAGTTCTTTGGCATATATCATATATCTCTAGAGGAAATGTACATAACTAAAAGTATCTGTGTCAGGAAGAGGACTGTTTCGAGCTAATTTTTCTCACCCAAGAGACTTTTCATCTACATAACAAGACAACCTTTATCCATCACATATTCTCACCCCTCACCCTCCCACTACTTGTATTCCTACTACCCTCAGGATCTCCAAACCCCTATTCTTTTTTGTAGCTCAGCCTGCCATATAAGCTTCAATTATGTGACCCTTCTTCCAGTATCATATTTTCTGGGACTCCAGTGTATATATACATAACTAAATATGTTTTTTTCTCTTGTTAATCTGTCTTATTTCAATTTAATTTGTAGCCCAGACAAAAAATCTAGAAGGGTGGAGGGAAGCCATTTTTCACTCCTCTGCAATTATATTCATAGTTTTTGTCACTATACCAATATGTAGGATTTATTAATTTGTGAACTGTTGACCAGAATGTAAACTTGATGAGGAAAGAGACCTTTCTTTCCTTCTCTTGTGTGTTCACTGCCTAAAAGAGTGTCTGAAACATGGCAGGCACTCAATTAGTTTTCATTGAATGAATTATTGAAGGACTGAACATCCCCATTGTCTAATGTATTTGTCTTTTCTCATGCTGCTAATAATACCTGAGACTGGGTAATTTATAAAGGAAAGAGGTTTAATGGACTCACACTTCCACATGGCTGAGGAGGCCTCACCATCATGAAGGAAGAGCAAAGCAATGTCTTACCTGGTGGCAGCAAGAGAGGGCTTAGGCAGCAGAATGCTCATTAATAAAACCTTCAGATCTCATGAGACTTATTTACTACCATGAGAACAATATGGAGGGAACTGCCCCCATGTTTCAATTATCTCCACCTGGCCCCACCCTTGATATGTGGGGATTATTACAATTAAAGATGAGATTGTGTGGGGACACAGCCAAACCATATCATTCCACCCTGGCCCCTCCCAAATCTCATGTCCTCACATTTCAAAACCATTCATGCCTTCCCAACAGTCCCCCAAAGCCTTAATTCATTTCAGCATTAACTCAAAAATCCACAGTCTCATGGGAGACAAGGCAAGCCCTTTCAGCCTATGAGCCTGTAAAATCAAAGCAAGTTAGTTACTTCCTAGATACAATGGGGTACAGGCATTGGGTAAATACAGCCATTCCAAATGGGAGAAATCGGCCAAAATGAAGAGGTGACAGGCCCCATGCCAGTACAAAATTCAATGAGGCAGTCATATCTTAAAGCTCCTAAATGACCTCCTTTGACTCTATGTCTCACATCCATGTCATGCTGATACAAGAGGTCTGCTCCCACAGCCTTGTGCAGCTCTGCCCCTGAGGCTTTGCAGGCTACAGCCCCACTCCCAACTGCTTTCATGGACTGGTGTTGAGTGTCTGTGGCTTTTCTAGGGGGAACAGTGCAAGCTGTCCCTGGATCTACCATTCTGGGAGATGGCCCCCCTCTCACAGCTCGATGAGGCAGTGCCCCAGTGGGGTCTCTGTGTGAGTGCTCCCACACCACATTTCCCTGCCTCATTGCCCTAGCAGAGGTTCTTCATGAGGGTTCTACCCCTGAAGCACACCTCTGCCTGGACATCCAGGGATTTCCATACATCCTCTGAAATCTAGGCAGAGGTTTCCAAACCTCAGTTCTTGACTTCTGTGCACCCACAGGCTCAACATCACATGGAAGCTGCCAAGGCTTAGGACTTGTACCCTCTGGAGCGAATAGCCTGAGCTATGTCTTGGCCCCTTTTAGCCATGGCTGGAGCAGCAGGAACACAGGGCACCAAGTCCCTAGGCTGTACATGAAGGGAAGTTCTGGGCCTGGCCCACAAAATTACTTTTTCCTCTTAGGCCTCTGGGTCTGTGATGAGAAGGGCTGCCAGGAAGATCTCTGACATGCCCTGGAGACATTTTTCCCATTGTCTTGGTAATTAACATTGGGCTCCTTTTTACTTCTACAAATTTCTGCAACAGGCTTCAATTTCTCCCCACAAAATGGGTTTTTCTTTCCTACTGCATCATCAGGATACACATATTCCAAACTTTTATGCTCTGCTTCCTTTTGAATACTTCGCCGCTTAGAAATTTCTTCTGCCAGATACCCTAAAGCATCTCTCTCAAGTTCAAAGTTCCACAGATCTCTAGAGCAGGGGGAAAATGCCACCAGTTTATTTGTTTTTGTTGCTTTTAATTTTACTTTAAGTTCTGGGATACATGTGCAGAACGTGCAGGTTTGTTACATAGGTATACATGTGCCATGGTGGTTTTCTGCACCTGTCAAGCCATCATCTAGGTTTTCAGCCCCACATGCATTAGGTATTTGTCCTAATACTCTCCCTCCCCTTAGTCCCTACCCCCTGACAGGCCCCAGTGTGTGATGATCCCCTCCCTGTGTCCATGTGTTCTCATTGTTCAAAACCCACTTATGAGTGAGAACATACGGTGTTTGGTTTTCTGTTCCTGTGTTAGTTTGCTGAGAATGATGGTTTCCAGCTTCATCCATGTCCCTGCAAAGGACATGAACTCATCCTTTTTTATGGCTGCATAGTATTTTATGGTATATATGTGCCACATTTTCTTTATCCAGTCTATCTTAGATCGGCATTTGGGTTGGTTCCAAGTCTTTGTTATTATGAATCGTGCTGCAATAAACATACATGTGCATGTGTCTTTATAGTAGAATGATTTATAATCCTTTGGGTATATACCAGGTAATGGGATTGCTGGGTCAAATGGAGAAGGTTCTAGATCTTTGAGGAATCACCACACTATCTTCCACAGTGGTTGAAGTAATTTACATTCCCACCAACAGTGTAAAAGCATTTCTATTTCTCCACATCCTCGCCAGCTTCTGTTGCTTCCTGACTTTTTAATGATCACCATTCTAACTGACATGAGATGGTATCTCAATGTGGTTTTGATTTGCATTTCTCTATAGCAAGAGTGACATTTACTTCAGTTTCCAACAAGTTCCTCATCTCCATCTGAGACCACCTCAACCTGGACCTTGTTGTCTTTTTCATTATCAGCATTTTGGTCAAAGTCGTTTAACAAGTCTCTAGGAAGTTCCAAACTTTCCCTTCTGAGCACTCCAAATCTCTAAGAAGTTCCAAACTTTTCCACATTTTTCTGTCTTCTTCTGAGTACTCCAAACTATTCCAACCTCTGCCTGTTACCCAGTTCCAAAGTTACTTTCACATTTTGGGGTATCTTTATAGCAGTACCCCACTACCCGGTGCCAATTTACTGTATTAGTCTTCTCATGCTGCTAATAAAGACATACTCCAGACTGGGTAATTTATAAAGAAAAAAGGTTTAG
This sequence comes from Aotus nancymaae, assembly GCF_030222135.1. Classification (NCBI taxonomy): domain Eukaryota; kingdom Metazoa; phylum Chordata; class Mammalia; order Primates; family Aotidae; genus Aotus; species Aotus nancymaae. Next base: position 79,998,985 of record NW_026988454.1, read on the forward strand.
TGGACTCACAGTTCCACATGGCTGGGGAGGCCTCACAATCATAAAAGGACATCTTACATGATGGCAGGAAAGAAAGGAATTGTACAGGGTAACTCCCATTTATAGAACCACAAGAACAGTCTGAGGAAACCTGCCCCCATGATTCTCCTCCTGGCCACACTCTCAACATATGGGAGATTATTACAATTAAAGGTGACATTTGGGTGGGGACAGCCAAACCATATTATCTAGGAAAGCAAAACAGGCTTGTAATATAAGACAAAAGGTTTGAGAGTGTTAGTGCTAGAAAGAAAAAGGAAGGACTTGGAAATGAAATTGATAGAATAGAAACAATGCTTCTTCTCAACTCTCCTGGAGAGATAAAGAGTAAAGAAATAATTGCCTTGGGTTTAGATTCTGGAGGACTGAATGAAAGTTCAAGGGTCTAGATTTTAGCACTTTACCAGATTTCACAATACCTAGTATGGATCTACTTTGGGTAAAGTTAATTCTTAAGCACCAAAGGCATTGGAATGGTAATGCCCCAGGCATGCCAGGAAATTTTCTTAGTAAACTGAATAAAGTAGGTCAGTACAATGTCATTCAAATTTTTTCCTTTTACATCAGTTGTAGAGAGGCCACAATTCTTTGATTCAAGTGTTGGGGAGAGACTGCCTTGTTTAAAAAAAAGAAAACACAGAAATAATATAAATGCCAGTGACTGCTATTGTAGGGAAAGGAGCAGAATATAGTGGTTAGGAGTCAGACAGCCTAGTTTTAAATGCTGGCTTCACAAATTACAAATTTCTGCCCTTTGATTTCTTCACCTGTAAAATCAGGAAAAAAATAATAAGACCATTAGAAAGATTAAATGAAATAAAATGTGCAAGGTGACTGACACACAATAGGATGGCAATAATATTAGCTGCTTCAGGACCTAAGGTCTGAGACAGCATGAGTTTGAATCCTTGTTCAATTTTTCCTCACTATGTGATCTCAAACAAGTTGATAAACCTTTTGGTCCTTTAGTTTTAACTAAGACCGGTGGTAACATTTACCTTATAAGCTTTTTAGGGTTACTAAATGAATGAGTATGTGAAGTGCTTGAAAAACACCTGTTTCATATTAAAGACTCAAGAAATGGGAAGTTTATGAGTACTATTACAGTTTTCTGAGTATTTGTTTTAGAAAAAGTGTTGTATTAGGTGCCTGTCACAGCCTGTGACAACAAAGTAGGTCACATTTCCTTCCTATATGTGGATTCTAATAGCAGGAACCCAAACCAGCTCATCTATTGAAAATTAACTCCCAAACTGTTGCCCAGTTGTTAGCAGAGTCTGCCCAGGGATATCTAGCAATATCTAATATGTGCCTATAACCAGCTGAGTCTTTCTGAAGTAACCACATTTTTCTTTTCCTTGGACTCCAATACCCTCTTCTTATGAATTCCCTCAAGGTATTCAGGAACTGCCTTTGCCCACCATGGGAATATCAATGGCCATGACAAATTTATTGTTTCCATAGTCTTCCAAGCCTACTCAACTCAGAACATCAGATGCCATGCAGAGGTAGGGAAAATGACTTCTCAAACTCTGGGCCACATTGGTTACCAGGGCCCTAGGGTCACAAAACTGCTGTGCAGTCACTTCAATTTCTGCTTTTAACTTCACATTTCACAAGGTCTCCAGCCAATGCAAATGACCAGATAGATCAGATATCATTCATATCCTATATTGTTCCAATTCCTTCTCTCAGCTGTCCAGGCCAAACTAAGACCCCCACAATTGCAAACAAAAATTCCTAGGCCTAGCAATAGATATAATCTGTGAGGATTTTTTTTTTCTTCCAGAACAGTGAGTGCTTTCTCAGTAAGGCATGTCACCTTGCTGTGCATTTAATTTAGTGTAAATTGCTAAAGGCCTGTAGCAGACACTGTAGGTTATCTATGTAATAGCTCTTCTTATTTAGTTACAGATTTCGTTCAAATACCTGACTGCTATATTTTGGAGATAGCCAGTTCCTTCCCCAGGGGAGAGGCAGGGAATCTATTGATTCGTCTGTAAACCAAGACGAAACTACATTCCTCTTGCTAGATGGGAGTTTAGGAATGGGTAAGTGGTACAATTCAGCTTGTAAGATGGGAAGGGAAGTAAGGTGATGATCAAGGGAATAAATGCCTCTGGAAACTAAAGACTACAAAGTTATTAAACAAACTACTAAAGTCATCCTGCAACCAAAAGGAGTCATTGCCACGCTAAGGATGGCAAGAGCTTCATGGTATCTTAGAGTTTTCGAATTAGCCAAACCTGAAACTGCCTGCCTGTGTACTTCTTGCTATTGACTTAATAAACACACTTAATATTTAAGCCCTTGATATTCAATGTGTGGTCTTCTTCAGATCTTGTTGGAAATACAGAATTTTAAGCCCCATCCCAGATCTGCTGAATCAGAATCTGCATTTTAGTAAGTGCCCATTTGGTCCATATATGCATTAATGTTTGAGATGCAATGGATTAAGCTACTACTCTACTCCTCCTCTTTTCCTCCTTCTTCTTCTTCTCCTTTTTCTTGTTCTCCTTCTTTTTCTTCTTCTCCCTCTCCCTCTTCCACTCCCTCATCTTCTTCTCCTCTTTCACCTCCTCCTCCACCTCTTCTTCTTCTTCTTCTATTTTTTTTGGAGGTAGAGTTTCACTCTGCCACACAGGTTGAAGTGCAGTGGTGCTATCTCAGCTCACTGCAATCTCTACCTCCCAGGTATGAGCAATTCTCCTGCCTCAGCCTCCAGAGCAGCTGGAATTACAGATGCACACCACCATACCTGGCTAATTATTGTAGTTTTAGTAGAGATGGGGTTTTACCATGTTGGCCAGGCTGGTCTTGAACTCCTGACCTCAGATGATCCACCTGACTTGGCTTCCCAAGGTTTTGGCATTACAGATATAAACCACCACACCCGGCCTCTTATTATTTTTTAATCATATGCAGTTGAAATTATTCTGGGACAATTGCACAAGCTAGCCAGTGTTCAAGTTGAAAATTTAAAGTTTATTTTTCCTTAGTCTTACTGTCTTATGATTTATGTAATTAATTAACATAGGTGAAATAGATAGATGACATTTCTGGATTTTGTAAAAGATGCTTTCTTACTAAGAATGGTGAATTTACCTAGATTGCCCCTGTAATTGCCCCAATCATCAAGCCCTCTCTTGCTGCCACCATGTAAGACATTGCTTTGCTCTTCCTTCATGATTGTGAGGCCTCCTCAGCCATGTGGAACTGAGCCCATTAAACCTCTTTCCTTTATAAATTACCCAGTCTCAGGTATTATTAGCAGCATGAGAAAAGACAAATACATTAGACAATGGGGATGTTCAGTCCTTCAACAATTCATTCAATGAAAACTAATTGAGTGCCTGCCATGTTTCAGACACTCTTTTAGGCAGTGAACACACAAGAGAAGGAAAGAAAGGTCTCTTTCCTCATCAAGTTTACATTCTGGTCAACAGTTCACAAATTAATAAATCCTACATATTGGTATAGTGACATATTGGTATATCTATTCCTCTTTGCTTCTGTAGATAGCACAATTGGTGAAGATTAGATGTTTGCCATCAATCTTTGCCATGTCTGAAATGACAAAGTGTTTATAATTTTTTTCATTCTACATTTCCCCAGTTACAGGACTAAAGAACAGAAACCAAGCCATTCTACTTCTTTGTGTTTTCACAAACTTGATTTCTCATTGGACTGCACAGATTATTATTATTTTTTTACAAACACTCAGTATTTGTCTAATGCTGGCCTAGGTTATTCAGCATATTGTGTGACTTCAGCAAAAGATCACTGTTGCTCACTGAAGGTGTCAACATAAGATCATGAGATTTATAAATATGGAAAGGAAAGCTTTATGTCTTATGAAGGGTTGAAACTTGTAGCTGAGAAGCAAAGCATTCAGCTGAGACCGAAAGCAGATGCTTTACCAGAAGAGCAATGGGACAGCAGTAGTTTTTTTTTTTTTTTTTTTTTTTTTTTTTTTTGAGACGGAGTCTCGCTCTTGTTACCCAGGCTGGAGTGCAATGGCGCGATCTCGGCTCACCGCAACCTCCGCCTCCTGGGTTCAGGCAATTCTCCTGCCTCAGCCTCCTGAGTAGCTGGGATTACAGGCACGCGCCACCGTGCCCAGCTAATTTTTTTGTATTAATAGAGACGGGGTTTCACAATGTTGACCAGGATGGTCTCGATCTCTCGACCTCGTGATCCACCCGCCTCGGCCTCCCAAAGTGCTGGGATTACAGGCTTGAGCCACCGCGCCCGGCCAGCAGTAGTTTTATGATAAATTAGTTGATTAAATATACATATTTAACACGGGCACTATGAATATTAATGAAGGGAGGTTTTATGCATGCATGGTAAGCAAACATGTATGCTACATATATCCCATGTTTATATTGGGGTGGAGACAACATTAAAATGCAGTAAAATTAGACTCTATACATCAAAAGATGAAATGTAGGACAAAAGGTGCTTTGTACACAGCTCTGTAAATTGGCCAGAACTAGTGTATGGTTGGTAGTCATTTATCAGGAAGGAATGCTTTGCGAAACTGGTCAGCTGCCATATCCAAACTGCAAAAAAGGAGAGAAGTCTTCCTGCAGCAGCAGGCAGTTGGTTGAAGTTGGAGTCAGTGAAAGAGTCTCCCATTTTTTTGTTTTTCAGGGCTGATTTCTTTTTAACTCTTAGGAAAATGATTTGGTATCAGTTAGTGAAAAAGGGAATGTACTGAGGCATGACCAAACTCTCTGTGGCCAAGAGTGGTTCAGTCAGTCAGGGGGCTTAAAATTTTATTTTTATTCCACAAGAGCATGCTTTGGCAAGCTAACTCTTCAGAACCCAGCTCCACAAAGACCTTGGGATCTGTAGAGTTTGGCTATCTGCACAGCTCCTACTTTGCTCTAATCTCTTCTTCATGTCTGCTAATTACATGTGTATTAGTTTGTTTTTGCACTGCTATAAAGAACTACCTGAGACTGGGTAAATTATAAAGACACTAAATGGACTCAGTGCCACAGGCTTAACAGGAAGCATGGCCAGGAGGCCTCAGGAAACTTACAATCATGGCAGAAAGCAAAGGAGAAGCAAGCACCTTCTTCACATGGTGGCAGGAGAGAGAGTGAAGGAGGAAGTGCCACACATTTTTAAACCATCAGATATCATGAGAACTCACTCAATATCATGAGAACAGCAAAGAGAAAGTCTGCCTCCATGATCCAATCACCTCCCACCAGGAACCTTCTCAAATTCAACATGAGATTTGGGTGGGGACACAAATCCAAACCACAGCATGCAACACTTTACAAATAGCTGAAAGGAGTGGGGATTGCTATGTGCTATATGAGAGTCATTCTCTTTCTCATCTTCTACATTCGAGGGCAGATGTTAAATGTCCTCTTGTTAGCTTCTCGGACAGTTTATAACATGAGATATTCATTGGGCCACATGGAACCACAGAAGAGGTCAGATAAGAATCTTTTCTGGATACTAAAACATTTTTCTCAGTTAACTTAGACAGTCCAGTAAGTCATATGGCTTCACAGTAGCACTCAGTCCCTCTCTCCTCAATGTGACCATCTAGGGAGGTTGGTTTTTTAACATTGGCACTGGAGATGTGTGCTCAGGTGAAAATTCAAGGACTTTTCAATAAAGGCATATAATCATGTCATTTGTTCAGTAAAGGTCACCTAAAAGGCACCTTTTTATTGTAAACTTTTTATTTTGAAACATATTGTACATAACACACATGATACAAACTGAATGTTTTTGTTTCCCTAAAATTCATATGTTGAAGTCCTAATCACAATTTGACTGCATTCGTAGGTGATGCCTTGGGAAAGTGATAAGGTTGTAGGGGTAAAGTAAACTTTTCTTCTACCTCTGAAGGTTCAATGACTTGAATTTCTGAAAGAAACTTGACAGTAGACACATTAACAGGAGAAAAGACATACAAATTTATTACATACATACACACAGGAGCCCCACAAAATATGACTTAAAGAAGGATCGGATGATCAAGTTTTAGGGTTTTGAGCCTCAGAAGGAAGTGGTGGCTTGGAGTCTCTGAGGAGAGGTGATGACAGGTTATGTGAGACTGAAGGGAGAAAATGCATGAGAAAAGGCTGTCTTGTTATGTAGAAATGTCTCAGGTAGCAGTCCTCAGAAGAATAGGTGGTATTCACCATTTTTTTTTTTCCTGCAAGTTAATCTTTCTGATTTCATGAGATTATAGGGAAAGGGCTCAAGACCACTGCATTCCTTCTAGAAGAACTTCTCATAGTCAGATGAGGGAGCTTCAGAGAAAGTCCTCCCTGCATTTGCTATTCCCCAGGTGCTATCAGTTTGAAATCCAAAGTTGCATATTTTGGAGTATCATTTACTGAGCCCCAAAAAGATTATAAGGGTAGAGCCCTCATTAATAGAATTAGTGTCTTACAAGAAGAGACATGAGAGAGATGATTGAACTCTCTCTACCATGTAAGAATATAGTAAGAAGGCAGTTGTCTGCAAAGCAGGAAGAGGGCCCCACCAGACACTGAATCTACTGGCCTCTTGATCTTGGACTTCCTAAGCTTCACAACTATGAAAAATATTTTTTTTAAATTAAACATTGTTTAAGACACTCTGTCTATATTTAAACATATATACATACATACATTTTTTTAAAGAATAAAAGTAAAATGCCCATGTACACCCGCCAACTTAAAAACATAGAATATAGCCAGTATCTTTGAAGCCCCATGAGTGTGCTCTTCACCGATGCCTTCCTGCCTCCATCACCCGCTACCAGCCCAGGGATAACCAAACTCTTATAATTTTAGTTAGTCATTCTCTTGCTTTCCTGTATAGTTTTACCACATATGCATATATCCCAACACAATATGTCTGATTTTTCTCTATATAATTTTGCACTTCATGTAATGAGTCACACAGTATGCTTCTGTGACTTGCCTTTTCACTAAACATTTTGAAATTCAAACATATTAATGTATAAGGCTGTAGATCATGCTTTTTCATTCCTAGTTCATATTTTGCTTGTGAGTATAACATAATTTGTTTATGTGTCTTGCTGTTAATGGATATTTTGTGCTTTAATAACCGGTGCTGCTTTTGAATCTGTATGTGGTTCTGGTATGCACGCACAAGGGTTTGTCTAGGGAATATATTGTAAGAGCCATTAAGGCTATTCCTGTATATTCTGCTGCTGTTTCTTGTCAAGGTTCCTGTTAGGATTGTACTTCACTGCACATTTAATTTAGGCATGGCCATGTTGGACTAATGAAATGTGAGCTAAGTGATGTGTAACCTTTCTGGGCAGAAGCTTTGAGAGGCAATATGTGCAATGTTCTTTTTTCTCTTCTACAGTGTCTGGCAGTGTTCCGCCTAGCAGCTGCCTCATCAGCACGGATCCACAAGTAAGGCTGACAAAGACATGGAGCTGAGTCTCCAGTCAACCCACAATGACATTGTAGCATGAGTGACACAAAACCTTTGTTGTTTTAAGCCACTTTGGATATGTTGTTCAAAGCATTGTCTAGCTTATCCTTAGACAGAAATTACTATTGAGTGGATTTGCTTGGAAGGCATCTATTCAATTTTAATAAATAATGCCAAGCTGTATCTGAAGAGGTGAAGCCAATTTTATACTACTGACTAATAGTGGATGACAGTTTCTGTTATTTCACAGCCTTGCCAATACTTGGTATTCTCAGACAATACATTTTTCTGATGAAATCTTAGGAAATAGTGTCTATTTGATTTTTATTTTCCTGAAGATTAGTGATATCTTTTTATGTTTATTAGGCATTCAGGTTTCTTCTTCTGTGAAATGCCCATTTAATTTATGCCTGCATTTCTATTGAGTTACTTTCTGAATATCTGTGTTGTTAATAATTTTCTTTTGATTAATATAAGTTCTTTAAATCTTCCCTCTATGTCTCTCTATCCTTTTTTCCTGTCTTACTTTTCTCCATAGTATTTATTAGCATTTATTATTTATAGATTATTTGTTTGTTCATTTACTGTATTTCTCTTAAGCCAGGATGGTGGCTCCATGAAGTCAGGAACTGTTTTTCCACTGGTAACTCCTCAGTGCCTAGAGATATGTCTAGCACATAGTAGGCATCAGGTTGAATGAACGAAAACGTATGTGACCATTGAGTTTGTTGACCTTGGCCAGTTTACCATATAGGTAGGTTTTGTCCTGAAATATGTGGATCCTTGAGCTTGATGTCTTACTGGCCTAAAAGAGACCAGACTGAAGGTGGAACTTCTCACTTCCACAGTCCATTGTGCCATAAGCAGTTTTTCTTCCTCCTTTTTTTTTTTTAAATTGAAATGTAGAAAATTTAATCTGATATTTTTAAAAGAGGGGGATAACCTTAGATAGACAGTCCTTTTGTGCAGATATTATCAAAATCATTTAAAAAACAGATATTCACATTGATATAATTTTTAACAAGTTCACCTAGAGATTCTTCACATAAAATATCACTTTGGATTTTTTCACTTAAATAATGAAATAAACATAAAATCTCCTCCTGTGGCCTCTTTTAGCAAACTACCTGCATGACAGACAAGTTCACAAAAAGTTTTCTTTAGCTACTTCAGATTCTGTCCTGCTAATTCAGCCAGAACAATAATAGCACCTATTTGGTGAAGTTCTCCTAAAGGAATTCTGGTAACTATGGCTGAGCATGTTGTAAACCAAGAGCTGTAGCCTTGAAAGATTGAACATGGCACAGATTTTTTCATACTGGAGTCTATGATGAGATCCATACTAGCAAGGGCATCTGAATGCCTCCTGGAGGTATTTTTCTACTCTCCTGCCCTGCCACAGCTTTCAGTAGCTGTTGCCTCACATGAGGGAAAGACCTCTTGTGTCTCATTTAGATGTCTCTTCTCTCTCCTATCCCACCCTGAACCTGAGTTTTTTGTTCTTGATGAAGGTCCATAGGAAAGAGTTGATGGATGGTTGTAGATTCTTTTGTGGCTACAACTTCTAATCTGTCTTGCAAGCCTACATGTAGACATTTAATTTCTTCCAAGTTTGACTGGTTTCTTCTTTACGTATATATGGGAGAGTCCTCTTCCTGGTGCTTTCGTGCTAGGGAGGAAAACAGTCATGGATCTCTTCTGTCCTAGGAAGGTGAAATGTAGGAACCAACATTTCTTCTTGCTACTGTCCTCTCAGCAATCTTAATATGTCACTGTTGACACCAGATGTGTGGGAGTTTCTTCCATACTAACCAATTCTCTGACAGCAGATGGTTGTCCTTCAACTTAATTCTCCTGGAGATTGCACAGACTCTACAGGTGAAGGACTCTGTCCCACAAGGCTGCACCCTATCTCAGATGCCAATTGCAAGTAGTAAGTTCCAGCTTACCCACAACTTCTGTCTGACTTGGTTACAAATCAAAGATTCCCACAATTCTCTTTAGGTTTGATCACGTGCTAGAGTGGCTCATAGAACCCAGGAAAACAGTTTACTTATTGTTAGTGATTTATTGTTACAAAAGACATATTAAAGAATACAAATAAACATCTGGAAGAAGAGATCAGAAGTAGGTCTGTGAGAAGACGTGCAGAAGTTTTATGTCCTTTTTGGTTGTGTCACCCTTACTTCCATATGTTCAACAACTCAGAAGCTTTTTAAACTATGTCCCTTTAGGTTTATACAGAGGTTTTATTACATAGGCATAATCGTTTTATTACATAAGGATAATTGTTTAAAGCATTGGCCATTGGTGATTGACTCAATCTTCAACATTTCCTCCCTGGTGAGGTGGGACAGAAAAGGCTGAAATTTCCAGCCCTCTAATTGTAGGATAGGATCCTCTGGCAAGGTGCTTTCCATCGAAGGATATGCAGGGACCTCAGGCTATACTAGCTATCTCACTAGGCTACAGAAAGACACATCTCTTCAGAGATCTCAAGGGTTTGAGGAGCTGTGTTCCAAGAAACTGGATGAAGACCAAATATATATTTCACAATATCAGAGTGAAGGACTCATCACTCTGATACCCTTACCAAGTATTGGCAAGGCTGTGAAATAATCACTAATCTTCAGGAAAATAAAAATCAAATAGACACTATTTCCTAAGATTTCATCAGAAAAATGTATTGTCTGAGAATACCAAGTATTGGCAAGGCTGTGAAATAACAGAAACTGTCATCCACTATTAGTCAGTAGTATAAAATTGGCTTCACCTCTTCAGATACAGCTTGGCATTATTTATTAAAATTGAATAGATGCCTTCCAAGCAAATCCACTCAATAGTAATTTCTGTCTAAGGATAAGCTAGACAATGCTTTGAACAACATATCCATCTGATAAAGACATACCTAAGACTGGGAAGGAAAAGAGGTTTAACTGGACTTACAGTTCTACATGGCCGGGGAGGTCTCAGAATCATGGTAGGAAGTGAACGGTACTTCTTACATGGAGGTAGCAAGAGAAAATGACAAAGAAGCAAAAGTGGAAAGCCCTGATAAACCCATCAGATCTCATGAGACTTATTCACTACCACGAGAATAGCATGGAAAAGACCAGTTCCCATGATTTAATTAACCTGCCCCCACCCCCATCTCTCCCCAAATACATGGGAATTCTGAGAGCTACAATTCAAGTTGAGATGTGGGTGGGGACAGAGCCAAACCACAGCATTCCACCCTTGGCCCTTCTAAATCTCATGTCCTCACATTTCAAAACCAATCATACCTTCCAACAGTCCCCCAAAGTCTTAACTCATTTCAATGTTAACCCAAAGGTCCACAGTCCAAAGTCTCATCTGAGATAAGGCAAGTCCCTTCTGCCTATGAACCTGTAAAATCAAAAGCAAGCAAGTTACTTCCTAGATACAGTGAGGGTATAGGTATTTGGTAAATACAGCCATTCCAAATGGGATAAATTGACCCAAACAAAGGGGCTACAGGGTCCGTGCAAGTCCAAAATCCAGTGGGACAGTCATAATTTAAAGCTCCAAAATGATCTCCTTTGACTCCAGGTCTCACATGCAGGTCAAGCTAATGTGAGAGGTGGGTTCCCATGGTCTTGGACAGCTCTGCCTCTGTGGCTTGGCAAGGTACAGCCTCACTCCTGGCTGCTTTCATGGGCTGATTTTTAGTGTCTGTGGGTTTTCCAGGCACATAGTGCAAGCTGTCAGTGTATCTACCATTCTGAAGTCTGGAGGATGGTGGCCCTCTTTTCACAGCTCCGCTAGGCAGTGCCCTAGTAGAGACTCCATGTGGGGGTTTCAACCTCACATTTCCATTCTGTGCTGCCCTAGCAGAGGTTCTCCATGAGGGCCCTGTCGCTGCAGCAAGCTTTTGCCTGGGCATCCAGGCATTTCCATACATCTGAAATCTAGGCAGAGGTTCCCAACCTCAGTTCTTGATTTCTGTGCGCCTGCAGGCTCAACACCATGTAGAAGCTCAAAGGCTTGGAGCTTCCACCCTCTCAAACCACAGCCAAAGCTGTAGGTTGGTCCCTTTCGGCCATGGCTGGAGTGGCTGGGACATAGGGTGCCCAGTCCCTAGGCTGCACACAGTACTGGGACCCTGGGCCAGGTCCACAAAACCACTTTTTCCTCCTGGGCTTCCAGGCCTTTGATGGAAGGGGATGTTGCAAATGTCTCTGACATGGCCTGAAGACATTCTCCCTATGCTCTTGATGATTACTGTTAGGCTTTTCATTATCTATGCAAATTTCTGCAGCCAGCTGAAATTTCTCCCTAGAAAATAGGTTTTCCTCTTCTATCACATAGTCAAGCTATAAATTTTTCAAACTTTTATGCTCTGCTTCCCTTATAAAACTGAGTGCCTTTAACAGCACCCAAATTACATCTTGAATGCTTTGCTGCTTAGAATTTCTTCTACCAGATACCCTAAGTCATCTCTTTCAAGTTCAGACTTCCACAAATCTCTAAGGCAGGGGCAAAATGCCACCAGTCTCTTTGCTAAAATATAACAAGAGTCATCTTTGCTTCAGTTCCCCAAAAATTTCTCATCTCCATCTGAGACCACCTCAGTCTGGATCTTATTTTTCATATTGCTATCAGCCTTTTGGGCAAAGCCATTTAACAAGTCTCTAGGAAATTCCAAACTTTCCCACATTTTTCTGTCTTTTTCTGAGCCCTCCCAACTGTTACATCCTCTGCCTGTTACCCAGTTCCAAAGTCACTTCCACTTTTTTGGGTATCTTTACAGCAACAACCCACTCTGCTGGTACCAATTTACTATATTAATCCATTTTCATGCTGCTGATGAAAGCCATACCCGAGACTGGGAAGAGAAAGAGATTTAATTGGACTTACAGTTCCACATGGCTGGGGAGGCCTCTGAACCATAGTGAGAGGTGAAATGTACCTCTTATATGGAAACAGCAAGAGAAAATGAGGAAGAAGCAAAAGTGGAAATACCTGATAAACCCATCAGATCTCTTGAGACTTATTCACTATCATGAGAATAGCATGAGAAAGACTGGCCTCTATGATTCAATTACATCCCCCTGGGTCCCTCCCACAACAGATGGGAATTCTGGGAGATACAATTCAAGTTGAGATTTGGGTGGTGACACAGTTAAATCATATGAGGATAGGAGCTCTCATCTCCAGGGACTTTCTAAATAGAAGTAGAAATTCTGCCATAGATATATGGACAAACATAAGCTTATAAGTATTCTGAGTGAATATTCTTTTTCTGTAAATATTCTTAGGATGAGGAAAACCAAGCACCAAAACATTTCCAGGCACATAAAATATCAAAGGATAATAGATGAGAATTAACAACTTTTAACTTCTCAGCTATCACATCTACTCTCTGATATTAAAAAGTTCTAATTACCTGCCAAATGAGATAATAATACATTGATTAAATTTTATTTCTGATAGAAAAACTAAAAAAAGCATTTAAAAATATGGAGCAATGTTAATTCTTTAGAAGCAGATATGATTTAAATATTGGGTATAATTTTTATTCAATTTATGAAGCCAGGCATGTTCTATATTCTGGTATATATAATTGTAACTTAAATTTTGTTTTGGTTACAAAAGAAGAAGTAATACCTTTTAATGGCATGTCTAGAATTTCCCTAGTTTGTTTTTTTCTAATAGAGTCTAGATTATTGTGAGTTTTTGAGTTCTTGCTTTTATTTCAGTCATTTTGATATACATAATAAAAATAACAAAACCATTAACGATTAGTTTATACTAAGTAAAAATGTTTAAGAAACCCTGAAATTTATTGCCTAATTTTTGTGTATGATATTCCAATTATTCTAACAAAAATCAAGTGGAAACATGTATGATATTACATAATGAATGTGAAATATAAATATGTATATAATATATATGGAGGGAGAATCATAGAAATAGAAGAGATCTTAGAAAAAAATCTGATACAAAAATACTAATATGCAGAAGAAATTGAGACCCAAAAAGGAAAAGAGACGTGTCTAAGCTTATATAGCTGATTGGTAGCAAAGCTAGGACTAGAAATCAAGTATTGTAGGTTCTTATACAAATTCTCTTTTCCTCTGCAATAAACTGCCTCTCATTGTGGTAATACATAGCTTCTTTAATTATTAGCAGAAGCTATTTTGAGACTCATAGCTTTAAGCAGGAGGGGTCTAAAACCTCAGTGACCAACCATGGCTGCTTTCCTCTGAGAAACCTTCCCCACCCTCAACAGTGACTCTGCTTTAAGCAGCCATCACACTGAGGATACTGACTTGTATGTGAATGGACACCTGACCCAAGCTTGGGCTAGGTTATTTATGTTGGTAGAGCCCTGATGTGAAACAGATAGCACACTTGAATAAGATAATCGAGGAGAGTTCACTGAAAGAACTAATGACATATGAGTGGACAAAGTATGTGCCTCGTTAATTTGCTCACAATGGCAGGATGGTGAGTGCCCTTGGGAATGAAGGTGCAAGGCAAGAGGGCAGTCACCAGAACTCAGGATATATGTATACAATGTATACAATGTATATATAGTGGAATATACAATATATATATACACAATGTATATATCTACACAATGGAATATTGGTCAGTCATAAAAAGAACAGAAATCCTGTCATTTGCAGCAATGTGGATGAAACTGGAAGTTATTATATTAAGTGAAATAAGCCAGGCATAGAAACACAAATATCATATGTTCTTACTCATATGTGAGAGCTAAACAAAAAGTGAATCTCATGGAGATAGGAAGTTCTTATTGGCTCTGATGACTGGAGGCTGGTCCTACTGGGTCTTTAGGTGACGTATTCTGTCCATCAGCTTCAGCTGGGGTGGTTGCCAGAGACAGAGAAGGGTAAGCAGGAGGGGGTATGAAGAGAGTTTCATTAATGAGTACAGAAAAGTATTTTCATGCCATGGAGTAAAACATGATTCTTAGACAGAAGAATAAGGTCTGGTGTTTGATAGTACATAGGGAAACTATAATTGACAATTTATCATATATTTCAAAATAGCTAGAAGAATTTGAATGTTCACAACATAAAGAAAAAATAAATGTTTAGAATTTGATTATTACAAACTGCACGCATGTATCAAAATATCACATATGCCCCCCAAATATGTATAGTTACTATGTATCAATTTTAAAAAAGAAAAATGTAAAAGAAAAGTCCAGGATAAACTGAATTTAAAAGTTTTCAGATTGACATAATTGTGGATTAGATCTTATATGCAGGGAATTGGTAATTGCCCTTAGGCTTTTTATGGATATTTCTTCAATCCAACAAGCCCCTTCTCCTCATGAAGATACCCGAGTTAGATAAAGAAGCAAGGATGACGGTTGCTTCTGAACAGTGCCAGTGAAGGATGAAGGAAGTTCCACATCAGGGTTGGGAGCCCTGACTGTGCCAAGAGAAAGAACACAAGTTGTACCAACTTGAAGACTCCAGCTGAAGCTGATGCAGAGAAAGACTATGCCATCTAAAGACCCAGTAGGACCAGCCACCTGTCATCAGAGCCAATGAGAAATGGGGGATCACACCAGAATGTTTCATCAGCTGCCTCCTTAAATCTAACACCACCCCAAAGAGGAATAGGAGGCGAAGCAAGAGCTTTCTGAGGAAAACAGCCCTAAGGCAGTTTGACCTCTGAACTGACTGCCCTCCAAATACTGTTTCTAACCTGAAGTGACTAAGTCATGCTGAAATGCAAGATTAAGAGCTGTCTACTCTTAAATGAATAAAAAAAATTTAGAGCTATGTTGAATTCAGTTATGGAAACATAAAGTCACATTTTTGACTAGTTAGCTCTAAATGTGAAATTATAAATCAATGAAGTTTACACACTTTGTCATACAACTGTTCTTATCCTTAATACCGTTATCATTACTACTTCTAATACAACTTTTATTGTTAAGTAAATCTGTATTGTTTGAAAAATAAAAATAAAAATATTCACTGTTTTTAGTCATTTAGGGCTAATTATGACCACAGAAAAACACAATGTGGGAACAGGTGTTTGTGCTTATAAAAGCCAGAAGGGAGTGAAGAATGAATATGTGTGGAAAGGAAATTATTGGAGTTGGTGGAGACAACTTTTTTTGAGAAATTTGTGCTTAATTAGAGTTTTGATCATAGCTTTTTAGTTAATACACTAGCAACTTGATATCATAAAGATGTCAATTCTCCCTAAACTAATACTTGTTTTTAAATTTTTATAATCTTTTAAATAAGGTTCGATTTATGTACAATAAAATTCATAATTAAGTGCACAGTTAGATGCATTTTAGAAACATTTGAGCTATGTAACCACCACCCAGATCAAGATAAAAAATATTTTCATGATTCCAGAGTTACCCTTATGTTCCTTCCTAGTCATTAGCCTTCCACAGAGAGAACTATTATTTTGATTTCCGTCACCATAGATGAGTTTTCTGTTCTGCTTTGAACTTTGTATGAATGGAATTATATAGTATATACTCTTTGTGTTTGACTTCTTTTTTTGATTGCAATGTTTTTGTTATTCATATATGCTGTTGTGTGTATTAATACTTCTTTTATTCCCTGTTTTTCTTTCTTTTGCTTTGAAGCATCCCATTGTATTAATATGCTTTGATCCATTCTCCTCTTGATGGCTATTTGGGACATTTCTATTATTTGGCCATTATAAATATGTTTGTACATATCTTTCAGTGGAAAAGCCAAAATTTCTCTTGGTTATGTACTTAAGAGTGGATTTGTTGGGTTATTAGGTCATATATTTGACTCTATAAAATGCTGCCAAATTGTTTTCTCAAGTGATTGCACCAAATTACTTTCTCTTCAGCAATATAAGAAAATTCCAGTTTCTCCATAACCTGACCAACACTATATATTGCCAGTTTGAAAAAATTGTAGCTGTCTCAGTAGGCGTGAAGTGGTATATCGATGTGGTTCTACTTTGCATTTCTCTGATGACTAATCATTTTGAGCCATTTCGTATGCTTATTGGCTGTGTCTTTTGTGAAGTGCCTGTTCAAGTCTTTGCCAATTTTTAAAATTGATACTTTGTCTTTTTCTTATTAGTTTTAAAAGATTCTTCAGTAGTCTGTATATAAGACCTTTGTATTAAAAATCACTTCTTATCTGTGGATTTCCTACTCACATATTTAATATTTTTTTGAGGTCACAGAGATGATCTTCAATTAAAGAAGTTTTTGATTTTAATGAAGTCTAATCGAATTTTTTTTTTCACTTTTATGCTTAGAATGTCTTGTGTCTTGTTTAAGAATCATGTTTTACTCCATGGCATGAAAATACTTTTCTGTCTTTTACTAGTGCTTAAGTTATTTTTAGTTTTCACTAGGTCTATACTTTACTTTTGTGTATAGTTTGATATAAAAGTCAAAAGTTCTGTTTTTTTCCCCATGTAGGTTTCCAATTGTACTAGCACTATTAATTGAAAAGATCATCTTTTCTCCTCACTGAGTTAAAGTTGTATCTTTGCATAAACCAAATGACTGTGTGTGTGTTTGTGGATTTCTAGCCTCTCTGTTTTCTATTGTTCTGTTTGTATATCTTTCTGTCAACACCAAAGTGTCTTAATTACTGTGGTACTACTGATATGGGCAGGAGGCAGGGAAATACTGGATAGAAAACGGCCATCCCCAGCGAAGGCCACACCCTGAAGCCTGGACCTGCAGCCCAAAGTGAAAACGTGCATTCCTGTTCTCCTGCCTAAATGTTGCCTTTTCCAAAACCACTCTATCCTTTCCCACTCCCCATTCTGTACTCATTAAAACTCCTGGCCCCACCAATGGATTGGCAGAGTGGTAGAGAAGGAGAGAAGAGAAGAAGCAGTCAGGCATTGGAGAGAAGTTGCTTGACTTTAGAGGGACGACTTGATGATGGAACCTTGGAAAAGAGTTCAGCCAGGGATGGCCAAACTCCAGAGGAAGACTACCTTCCTCACTATCCTCTTTCCACTCCTCATCCCACTGAGAGCTACTTCCACCACTCAGTAAAGTCCTTCACATTCACTACCCTTCAATTTGTTCATGTGACCTGATTCTTCCTGGATGCCGGACAAAGCCCTGGATATGGTGTAAGAGGCTGTCACACTGACCCTCCACTGAGCTGTTTAACGCTTTAGCCATCCATGGATGGCAAAGCTAAAAGAGCACACTGTAACACATGCCCTCTTGGGTT
The DNA here is from genome assembly GCF_030222135.1 of Aotus nancymaae. NCBI lineage: Eukaryota > Metazoa > Chordata > Mammalia > Primates > Aotidae > Aotus > Aotus nancymaae. The sequence goes on from NW_026988454.1 coordinate 80,016,663, forward strand.
CCAGGGGTCACAGGCAACCTCTAGACATTGCCATGTGCTCATACAGAGTTTGCTCCTGTTGCTTGCCCAGAAATGCTCATCTTGGCCTCTGCACCTGCTCACTTACGTGCTCGCCCTCTTACAAGGGATTGAAAGCTGCAGGCTCAGTAAATAAGCCAACACCTTCGTGAGTCCCATGAAGGAGTTAAGGAAACCATCCCTTTTCATTACAACTTTACAGTAAGTAAGAATCTGATAGAGGAAAATCTCCAGCTTTGGTTTGCTTTACAACTACCTTGTCTATTTATGTTCTTTGTATTCTCATATATATTTTAGAACCATGCCTGCCAATTTTCACCTAAAAATAACCTAGTAATTTTAATTAGGGTTACACTGAGCTCACAGAACAATTTTGGGAGGAAAGACAACTTTGCCATATTGCATCTTCCAATCCATGAATATATAATATCTCTCCATTTATAACTCTTCAGTTGGGTCTTTGATTTTTTTTTTGTTATTTTAATAATGTAAGGGTTTTACAAGCATTTTTAAAGATTTATTCTTAGGTACTTGATATTTTTATGCTAGTATAAGTGTTATTTAAAAAATTTTATATTCTAATTGTTGTTGCTAATATATAGAATTACAATTAATTTTTTATTTTTGACATTTGTGTGGAAAAAACTGTTTTTTTAATCTGCTCTCATACCACAACAATCAACACAGAAGACTTCTATTGCCAAATGTATGAGGGTTTCTCCCTACCAAGCAAGCAACAATTCTGCTGCGGACATGATTTGGTGTTCTCCAACCCAGTTCAATCCTGACATTATCTACCTAGAGATAGTGTTAGATCCCACAGGGTAAGGGTTCAGTCCCACAAGACTGCCCCTAATTTTAGTGCCAATCACAGCCTTCAGATTGTTTACCCATGCTTCTGACTGACTGGCTATAAATTGAGGTTCTCACATCTCCCCTCCTTGGGTTTAATCCCCTCCTTGGGATTAATTTGCTAGTGTAGCTGGGGAAACACATTTATCAGTTTATTATAAAAGATATTATAAAAAGATAAAGAGATGCACAGGATGATGTGTAGAAAAGGGGGTGCAGAGTTTCCATGTATAGAAATGTTATTGGATGAAAAGTTATTGTTACAGGCAGTTAGGCATGAGCAGGGCAGGAGAGGGCTCTCTCCCTGCCCACTAGATGTCAGGTGATGGTTTGGCAATTATCACATTGCCTCTCTAAAAATAATTCAGCAGCTATCAATCTCCTAATGGTCCACATCTGTTAACATTAAAAAGTGTTAATTGAATGCAGACCCCAGGGAGAAAAAGTTTCCTGGACATTCGTGTTAAGAGACAAAATGATGAAATAAATGTGATCTTCCAGGTACACTTCACCAGAAAAAGGAAGAAAGCCTCAGATGGTCATGCATATAACTTTCTAAATACACGGCGTGTGCTCACTTCCCGGGTTAAGAAGGGCTCTGCACCTGTGGAAAGCTCACGCTAAGGTAAGAATTGTGGCAAAGAGGAAAACTTATAAAAGTTCTAGGATTATGGCTAAATGGGACACTTGACCTCTCTTTAACCTTCACATGCCCACTTGGGTCTCCTCAAAGTGCACCTTCCTTTCTTTCCTGTTCTAAAGTCTTTTTAATAAACTCCACTCCTGTTCTGAAACTTGTTTCAATCTCTTTTTCTGCTTTATGCCCCTCAGTCAAATTCTTTTCTCCTGAGGAGGCAAGGACTGAAGTTGCTCTGGACCTGTATAGATTTACCGCCAGTAACTCAGGGTAACTTGGATCTTTTCCACCAGTAACATTATGATCTAACACTGACAGATTAAATGGGGAAATCTGGGGGCAAGACCTGTTCAGATTTTTCTTTGCCTCTCTGTGTGGCTTTCCTTCCTCCTGGAGGTGGGGCAGGACCGCTTCTGAAATGGAGGTATTATGACCTACAATCAGACAAAAGAATTTCTTTATGACCATCTCAAAGACAGAAAGGTGGGAGAAGATTATATTTTTAGCTTCTATGGCTTGCCTTGGGGAGAAATGAGCAGGTGAAAGAAGGGCAGAAGAAGGTCAGACTGGGAGATTCTGATTTTTGAGGCCTGCTCCTGAGGCCTAAAGCATTCCAGTATTATAACAATTATAACAAAAGACTGTCTTTAACCTTTTTCACTCTGAAGCTGTTCTGAAGCTACTTCAGGAACCAAAGACAAAAGGCCAAATGCTTTAACAAAAGGTATACTTGTTGTTTTAATCACTTAGGAAATAACAAGTGTTATCATAGTTATAAGCTAGAAACTGCAGACAAAAATCAATTTATATATATACATCATAATATCACAATCATATTCAGCAATATTTCTAAATTCATTATGATTTATAGCAGTTTATAAATTCTATTGGATTCTTTGTGAAACAATCACATTATCTGAGAGTAAAAATTATTTTCTTCTTTCTTTTTAATCTCTAAGCCTATTGTTTCTTTCTCTTTCATTATTTCCTTGGCTAGTACCTCCTGTGGAGTAGAAGTAGTGATGGTGAACATCCTTGTCTTGTTATCAGTCTCATCAGTTTCAAGGGGAAAGCATTCACTGTGTTAACATTAAGTAAGTGTGGAAGTGACTGTCCTGAGACCCTCTTTTAAAGGCCAGGACCTTTAGTGAAAGAAAAAATGAAAATTTTTTTCACCAGTACAAAGAAGAGTGACAAAGCCATTTTTATCCTGGCCACAGTTCTGGGTAGGATGTTGAGAACTTATTGTAATCACATGCCTGTACTCATATAAGTTGTAATTTGAATTCACACTATCTACATGGGGTAGAAATTCCCCAAATAGAAATTAACTTAAAAGTTGGTTTTGGGGACATTTAGCATAATCAAATACAAAGCCTCTCTGGAGAGAATTATTCCTGGACCATGGGTCATAAGATTTTCATAGACAAAAGCTCACTGAGGATGAACTCACAATTTAGAATTACAAATCACAGGGGAAAAATATCCAACATTATCAGGAGTTATTAGACAGAATGAAACAGGATCTTTAGATGTTCAAGAACTATATATAATATAACATGATATGATAGACATCAAAAAATAAGCATGTTAAATATAATATAAATCTGACTAAATCAGCTCATTATGTGTCTCAGGGATGTACAAATAAAAACACAAAATTTCTCATCTTAAAAAAGCAATGAGTTAATAAAGACTTTTTCATTTCTCAAATTAATAGAGAAAATCTGGTTTACATATGTTTTTGCAAAATTTAGAAGTTGGTCCTAATAAAATTAAAACAGAATAATGTATATATTCCAAATTACCATTGAAAAGAAGAGCAAATAATAGGAAAATAATGGCTTGCTATGTGCTAGTTGCTGTTTTAAGTACTTTGTGTAAACTAACTCATCTAGTACTCACAACATCTGTACTATCTGCTTTTGACTCATGAGAAAACTGAGGCACATGGTGTTTAAATAACTTATCCAAGATCACATAAGATTGAAGCCCAGAAAGTCTGAATGTATAACCTGCTCTTATAAAGAAATGCTGATGCTGCTTCCTAAGAAAGCGTTAAAAGGGAGAGGGGAGTGTCAAATAAAAATAAAAAATAAGAAGCATAAAATAAGAAAACCTATCAAGTATATTGACTATGATTCAGAAACCAGAATGTATTAATTTTCTATTTCTAACAAATTATCACAAACCTAGTGGCTTAAAACATCACATATTTATTATCTTACAGTTCTGTTGGTCACAAATCTGGCACAGATCTCACTGGGCTAAAATCAAGGTGTTAGGAGGGTTGAATTCCCTTTCCAGGATTCCCAAAGAGAATCTGTTTCCTCCTCCTTCGGGCTGTTGGCAGAATTCAGTCTCTTGCTGCTGTAGTTCGTAGGCTGAAGCCCCCATTTCCTTGAAGGAGTCAACTGAGGGTCATTCTGAACTGCTAGAGACTCCCTAGTTTCTTCATTAATGGTCCACTTCCTCAATTTCCAAGCCACAGTTAGTTGAGTCCATTTCAATCTTCAAATTGTTTTTGCCTCTTCTTAGCTTTCATTTTTTGCCTTTTAACCAGGTTTCACTGCTATGTATCCAGGAATTAGGAGCGGATTAAATTATGCTACATCCACATGAGGAGATACTAAGTAGCTATTAAGAAATTTTGGCCCAAATTTGGTTTTTGCCCAGTTTTTACAAGCAGTTTTTGTATTTACGTTCTAAACTACAATATTCACCTAATTTTTAAAATTCAGGGATGATGTTTTGAAAAATTTGTTCCTGAATAGTGAATATAACTTTAATCAAGTTAACATTAAATATACCAAGTATGGAAGGATAATTTTTTACATACATATATATATATACACACACAAATGCTAAACATAATCATTAATTCACTTGGCAATCATTTCAATTATTTTAGAATGAAAATTTATTTGTATAATAAGATTTTTTAAATTATAATTTTAGAACAATGGTGATGGGAAATGCTCATAATATACCATCAAAACTCTAAAAATAGAGGACAGAGACAGAAAAGAAAAATGGGTTGTTTTATTACACTGGGTGGTCTTTCTGGCATGGATGGTCTTGATTATGACTGGCTTTTGTGATTTATAATCTTTTGTAAAAGAAAAAAAGTAATCAAACTTGTTAAAACAGTATCTATTAAAATGGAGCATGAGTTTGCAAAGCATTTTTACTTACATCATTTTCATTTAAATCTAACAACTCCAGTTCTTCCCAGCATCCCATGAAGCCTCACCAAAAAATCATGTGCATGTCGTCTTTAGGACTGCTGTCATTCAAGAAGGGTGTTGAAACTGCGTCATCTTGGACGCCATATTCTCATAGTAGCCCATTTTTAAAAGGACAAGTGTGTGGATCGATCTCAGTCTGTTTAGGCAGCTGTAACAAAATACTGCAAACTTGGTATCTTACACACAGTAGAAATTTATTTTTCGAGTCTGGAGGCTGTAAGTTTAAGATCTGGAAGATTTTGTGCCTGATTGGGCCTATTTTCTGGATCATAGAACAATAGCTTCTTGCTGTGTCCTCACAAAGTAGAAGGGGCAGGGCAGCTCTCTGGGGCCTCTTTTTTAAGGATAGTAATCTAATTCATGACAGCTCCTCTTCATGACTCAGTTACCTCCCAATGTCCTCACCTCCTAAATTCATCACATAGGTGATTAGGATTCAACATATAAATTCTGGGGACACAAACATTCAGACCAGAGCAGCATCTTAAAATTTTTACTATATTCTATTTAAATGGCTTTACAACTGTTATATGCAAATCCATACAAAGCATTAAAAAGCATCCACTAACATGGAAGTATTTCAACAACATGTTGCTGCATATAAAAAGCAGATGGCAAAGGAACATGGAGAATGCAAAGCTGCCTATGTAAAATTATCTTTCTATGGATCTAGAAAGGCATATGGTGGTATGCACAGAGAGAGTTCTGGAAGAATGCTCACCCAAGTGTTGATAGTGATTATTTCTGGGCGGTAGCATTTCTAGAGATTTTTGTTTTCATTTTTATAGCTTTTAAGAAATTTTTATTTAAACTTTTATAAACAGACAATTTAAAGACTAAAAGAGGCCTAACTCAAATTTTAACTACTTTATTTTTTTAAAGGAGTGACTGGTATAAAACACCAGAAGAGGTCCTAATGTTTAATGAGAAGATTTAAGCAATTGATGAAAATTGGGAACAGCAGCTCGATAGCTTCAAAGGCCTTCTCAAACCTCCACAGCTTAGGCTTCTATTAGCGTTTCTGCCTGGCTCTGGGAGACAGAAGGTAAAAAATTCATAAACATTTAGAGTTGATAGGGGCATGGAGAAGAAAACAGGATTAACAGGAGATACCATAACCCTGAGAATCCAGGTGTGGTGAGATCTCAGCTCCAAGTTGACGTAAGAACACAGTTCTCCACAACCAAGCTTTGGACAAATCTTAAGACTTCAGAGAACTGAGCAAGTGGAAGTTATCTTAACAGTGACTGTGTCCGACCCTTTCCCATGCTACATGATCTCCTTAGCAGTGGATCCGGTAAGTGACCATTCAGCCTTTGTTTGAATGCCTGTAGGGATAAAAAAGTTCACCATCCCACAAGTATATTCATTTGATCTTCAAATGGCACAGATTGTTTAGATGTTGATTCTTTATGTAATCTGACTTCTGCTCCCTGTGCCTTCAGCCCTCTGGCCCTAGATCTGGATGAAGGTCACATCTCTGTTTTATAGGAGAGTTTTAGATATTTGAAACATACATCAGAATTCATTTCTCTACCTCCTTTCTGGAACAGAGCCTCATTTTCCAGCTTAAATATCCACCACTGCGGTCATGTCTCATGCACATAATTCAGTTTATCTTTACAGTCTGTTCAGTACAGAATAGGGTGACAATTACCTCCTCCACCCTTTTTCTGGACCTTTTGATTCTAATTCCAACAAAAAGCACATTAGTTTGGGGAGGGGCAGCCTTTTCACATGACTGCTCAGTTACGCTGACTTTTTCAATTAAAAGAAATCTTATCAGTAAGTGATACTATTCAGTTAGCTCTCTCCTACAATTATACAGACAGTTGGTGTTCTTAACTCAGATACTGGCCTTTCATTTAAATCTATTTAATATTTTATATTAGAATAAGAACGTCATTCCTTTGAATACTGAATCTTTCATCTGATGTTTTCTATATTCCCCAGTTAGAAGACGTCTTCAAATTTGTTACATATGTCCTATCTTCATCCAAATCATTGATGAAATGTTAAATGAAGCAAAGTAATGAATATATTTCTAAACCATGAATAAATTATTTGACATTTTCTCCCATCTTTCAACCCATTGGGAATCTACTTGGGCTTATTGCTAATATTTTCCTGAAAGTCTGCATTTCTAACAAGCTCATAGGTCAGCGGTGCTGGTCTGCAGATCACACTTTGAGAAATACGAATGATCAGTTGGTAATGAAATTCACATGTACCTTAAAGCTCCCTAGGTCTGCAGCCCTCTGGCCCTATATCTGGGAGAAAGCCACATCACTCTTTTGATAGGGGAGAAGCACAGATCCAGAGCACTGATTCTCAAACTTGCCTATACATTTGAACCACCTAGTAATTTCTTAAAAACAACACCCAGAGATCCCTGTTTTTAAAAAGCTTACCAGGTAATGCTATGCATTTAGGTTTACAGCAGTTCTTAATCTTCACTGTGCATCAGAAGATTCAGAACTACTGCTGTAAACCTAAATGCATAGCATGATAGCAAATATTGCAATTGTAAATAATTCACATTGCCTTTGTTTCTAATTTCACTTAGAAAGGGAAAAAACCCCACAAAACGAAAATCCTGCCTATCATGTAAAAAGGCTGGTGCCACAGCTGAAAAAAATACAGCTCAAGATTCTGATTGGAAGCACGCACGGATTTGAACTAAACTGGGCCACCTGAACCCAAAATCAATTTGCAAATCTCCTCAGCATAATTTACCCAATATGATCTCCAAGGCTTCAGGTTAAGTTCTTCAATAATCAACTTAGGAAAGTATAAGAAGTGATATACATCTCAGCTAGAATTGCCTAAATGGTTGATCTCAACAGACCCAGAAGCCATCAGTCAGAAAAATTTAGACACACAATCTTTGGAGGTATATGAATTGAGAAAGTGATCATCAATTTTTCTTAGTGTTAGCTCCATTACTTCAGAGCAGAGCAGGTCAGTCTGCATTCAATTTAGGCTGGAAGACTATAAATGATCAAAGGCTGAAAAGTGACAGTGCTTACAGAGCCTTGATGTTAAAATACCATCAATGACTTCAATTATGTCTTTTCTTCCACCATCTGGACAGGACAGTAAATTGGATGGGGACTGCTGCTGCCTGCATTTCATAGACAACAGAAAATGCACTGAAGCCTGTGAAAGTGCAATTTTCTTTGTTATGACAACAAGATGGCACAAGGCATGTGAAGAGGCATTTTGGTGACCTTGCCATAGCTCTCTGGGTCTCCTTGGGCTGCTTCTTGTGCATGACTGTCTATGGTAACAGCATGTGAGAAGTCCAAGGAGGTCTCTGCTGGGATTTGTTACCGTGTTACACATTACAATGAGCAGGGCTGGCTCCTTATAAGTAGATGAGATCCAAACACCATGACACAGAAAAGGAAATCTAGACACCTGGATTTACTTAGACCTAAGGAAGGGAAGGGAAGGAAAGGGGAGAGAAGGCAGGGGGAGGGGAGGGGAGGGAAGGGAAGGGAAGGGAAGAGAAGGGAAAGCAGCAGATACTGCCTAGTTTGAGAATGTCAACACTTTTCAATCAGGTTTTGCTTTCATAAAATGAAATAATTAGGATTCTTTTTGGCCCTAGCATGATATGAGTTCTATTATTCACAATAATGGTAACAATAACTAAGCTAACAATTATTAAATACTACTATGTGCCAGAAACTAATTTTTTTTTGGTAGAGATGGGGTCTCACCATATTGCTCAGGCTGGTCTCAATCCCCTGGTCTCAAGCAATCCTCCCACCTTGACCTCTCAAAGTGCTGGGATTACAGGTATAAACTTCTGTGCCCAGCCTATTCTAAATACTATACGGGTATTGACTTATTCAAATATTTTTAGTAGATACTATTTTATGATGATTTTATACATGGGAAAACAGGGTTCAGAGAGGTTAAATGACTTACTCAAAGCCATACAACTCATAAGTAGAAGAGAGACAAGATTTTAACCCAATAGCCCAACCCCAGAACCTGAGCCCTTAGCCACTGCGTTTATCTTTCTCACACTGATATTTACATTTACCATTCTCTGAACATTTAAATGGAATTGTGAAAAAGAGTTCCACTTATGATCATATAAAATTCTCTAACTATAATTATTAGATAGCACGAGCCAAACTGAGTACGAAAAGAGGCAGAATTCAGCAAAGGAATCAGCTAAGTTCCTCGATAGGATTGTTTGTTTCCACAGCTCCTTCTCTGTTTAGCTTTCCACCCAGCTCTCTCATTGCAGCTGCGGTGTGACATCACTGATGCTCTTCTCTCACCTTCTCTTCATTGCTTCCCTGCCACTCAGCAGGCTTCTTATCACTCTCTTTTCTTTCCATGACAGATTTCATGCTCTGTCACATCAACTATTGTCTTACCAACTCCTTTGCCTGTTTTCCTTCCATCTGACTTTGGTCGGAAACCAAACCCTCAAAGAATCCACATGCCGAGTTCTCTGAATCCACAGTAGGCTGATGGAGAAAAATCACACAATTTCCTAGATGGGCTCCACTCAAAAATCACAAGCACGTACTTGATCAGAGCCATTTGTGCTACAGTCAAAATTTCTATTAATCCCTAATCAACTGCCCCTCCATTCACTGAAGGAACTGTTTCAGATCTTCTTTACTTCTCACAGCTCTAATTCTGCTACTTTACCCTTGTCCACAGCAGACGATCTCATTTAATTCTGAGAAATGTAGAAACCATCAGAATGTATCTTTCTCAACTTCTGGACTAAACCTGCAAATTCATCTGCATCCACACCCACAATTTCCTCATTTCCTTCGATTTAGGAGAAAACGAGTCTCTTCCCCTACCTAACATTAATTCTACACAGTGTGCTAGTGCCTTACCTTTTGTCTTATTTTCTTGAGGACATGGATCTGTCAGGTACCTACCTCCTTTCCCTTGTATCTTCCATATTTCACTCTCTAATGCCTCCTTTCCACTGGCATTTAAACATGCTCAAGTGCTCTTATCTCAAGAGGAGATGAGGAGATGCTCCAACCCTCCATCAAATATTGAATTCCTTAGTCTTAGTCATCCCTCCACTCCTCTTCCTCTTCCTCTTCTTTGTCTTTGTCTTTTTCTTTTTTTTAGAGATGGAGTCTTGCTATGTTGTCCAGGCTGGAATGCAGTGGCTATTCACAGGCCCATTATTACTACTGATCAGCAAGGGAGTTTTGACCATCTTCATTTCTGACCTGAGCCGGTTCACCCCTCTTTAGGCAACCTGGTGGTTCTCCACTCTGGAGAGGTCACCATATTGATGCCAAACACCCGACTGGTATAGCATATGTATTTAAAATATAATTTATAAAATGCTTAATATGCTGACTCAGGAGCTCATGGTGCAGGGTGAGATGGGGTGGGCAGCTACCTACTACAGCAGGAGAGCAAGACTGCAGGGTGTGTAGTGAGTCATCAGCACTGCTAGCCTCCCTCCCATACCCTTCTGTTCAGACCGCCCCAAGGGGTCCTTGTACACTTCTGGGCTAACACAACCAGGAAACAGGATCCCAGAGGTTTCTTGAGTCTCTGCTTACCAGAAAAGCTGAGTGTAGCCCTGCCAGTCCATCCCTGAGCAGCGTATCCTTAGATGGGCAGAGCAGGATATGGCAGGTGGATTCTGGAAGGGGCTTATGGTAGCAGATGAAGTTTTTTCTCCTGCCTGTAGGTAGAGATCACCCTGATTGAGTTGGCTGAGAAGGACTGGTCACCAGGTCTGAACCACCAGCTCCTTTGCTTATTGGCTGACATTGGAATAGTGGCTCATGGGAAGCAGTTAGCTGGAAGGTCTGAGGCCTGGCTTGTGGGGCCAGAGAGGAGCTGGGGAAAACGGATAGTACCATGAAGGCAGATAAAGGGGTGGTAGCTTTAGGCTTCTGCCCCCCCATCCCCTTGGGGTTTTCAAAGCTCAAGTCTGCAACTTACTACTAAAAAAAAAAAAAAGAAAGAAGAAAGAAATAAAACTATAAAAGAAAAAAGTTACTACCAAAACACACACACACACACACACACACACACACACACACACACCCCAAAACTATTTTATCATCTCCCCTTCCATCACCTCCCAAAACAATAGTTTCCTCTTTCTTTTTTAAAATTTTTGCCTGTCACCTCTCCATCTGGGAAGTTGAGGGCATTATTGCTGGTTAGTGTTGACAGGCACACAGTGGGCAAAACACCATCTTTGGCCGAAGCGGGGTGGGTGCACCAGTCCCTGCCCCATCGTCAATCTGCAGACACCCACCAGCCAGCCTTCCCTTTGGCTCCCTCCAGTGGGGTAGGGGCAAGGCAAAAACAAGTGGTCTCAACTGCTGAACCTTCAGCACTGCTGGCCTTTCCACCTGGTCTACTTCTGCACACTTCTCCAATTGAAATGACAGTCTCACCTTGGGTCGGAAACCACTGTCACATGAGGGATGGACATTATACATTTAAGATGTGGACACTTGGTTGGGTCAGTGAAACCATAAAGATAGCAGCCAACTTTGTTCCTTGCCCAGTCCTGGGGGTCATTCCCCTTCTTACTGACTGAAGCTCTGTTCCAGCTCTGCTCATGAACAGTTCCTGGCTTCATATAGTTATAAGGCTATCCTATGGACCAGTCACTGACTCACCTGGTAGTTGGCCTTTCCTCCTAAGGAGAAGATGTTATAGAACATGGCTTGCTGGTTTTGGCTGAGCTGCCATTCCCAAAGCAATGCTGAGAGCCAGGTGAACCAAAGGTGGAGTGAGCTGTGAAACCTAGCTTGCCGCCTTGCGCACCCTAAATGCTGCCCTAATTGCAAAACCACACAACCACTCCAGAATGTATTTGCCAATTAGGAGTGGGGAGGCCATCTGGCTAGCTGAGGGATGAGTGCAAGGGAAGGAATCAGAAAGCCTGAGAGAAGCTGGGTTGTATACCCAGAGCTGCTCTGGGCAGCTGTCCTCCTAACCTCTTACACCCAAAGGAACCAAAGCAAATCTACAGGAGTCAGGGACAGAAGAGAAACAGCCTCAATTCCAGGACATCACTCTGACAAAAGGATGGAGGGTAGTTTAGGCCTCTGGAGAACCAGTTTGTCTTCAATTGGCAGTGCAAAGCTTTAATTTTCTCAGTTTTATTCAGAATGGTCTGCTCCCAAAGTACTGATTCACAGAGGCAATGTACCAGGTATAGTTACTGAGCTGGGGCCATCAATGGAGATGGAGCACCACAGACCCTTAAGAGTTCAAGCCTTGCTGGAGTCGGAAGATCTAACCACCCATACCAGGCAGATGGCTGAGAGTCCTGGAGCCAGACTATCTTCTGGTCTTCCTTGTGCTGACAGTGAAATACTGAACAAGTCTCACATCCTTTGCTTTTAGGCCCAGGAGTACATTCTCACTCCCTGACACTCCCTGCTCTCTTCTAGAATTGGTAAACTTGGCTGATAGAGAACCACCCTGAGTAGTGTGGGAGGAGGAAGTCTGTTCATTTTCTGTATCTCCCAAAATACATCCCCAGGCACTCTGAGCCTATAGAACTAGCCTGGTCTCTAGGCAAGGTCAAAGTGCTCTGGAACTTAGCTGGGGTAGGGACATCTAGGCCTGGTGTGCAAATTTGTCTTGGGGCTACAGAGCTGTGCCCCTTTTCTGGGAGGCAGTAGGAATACTAAAGCTAAGCTAACTCAGATCCTGTTGGTTAATAGTTCTAGTGAATTTCCCCAGAACATTTTTAAGTCAACTACCAAACTACCTTTTCTCAATTAAAAATTCATTAAACTGCTAAAATCCCACCCACACATTTTTTCTTACAAATCAAATATTTGTATAAACAAATGAAAATAAGAAAAAAAAAAAAAGACTGTTTTCAAATGGAACTTTTTATGTGACTAAGACACCAACTGGGATCTGAGTGGGCAGGAGTTCATATTTGTGTTTTGAAATCCCAAATTAATGAGCATGTAAACTGTTATTGGTGGCACTGGCTTTACCCCAAGTCGCCAAGTGGCACTGTTTGACTCTCTACCCTGAATCCTTGATGGGTCCCCCCAACCCTTCCCTGATTCCCACCCTTTCCCTTTCCATTGACTTAGAACAGTCCTTGTAGATGTGCCAATCACAGGGGGCAGGGGTAAAGGGAGGAGGACACAGTATATGAGGTTCAAGTTCCCATGGGTGCAACAAGGAGAAACACAGCACAAGTAAGTTAGGTGTTCTTTCTGCTCTAATCCAGCTATTTTCCAGGTCAGTGCAGCCTGTGGAGGATGACCTTGGAGGCAGTGATGGTTGTACCCTTTCTTACCTGCATTTAACTGCACTATTTGAAGCCTTGTGACTCATCAGGACCAAAGGCTGTCTGATCACATTATTGCTCTGGCTGCTGTGTTCGGGTTGGGGGATCATGGTTTGCCCATCAAGTATGAATTTCTTGTGATCCTTCTTTGGGCCAGCAAGGCCCAGGATACACCTCTGGCTGCTGTGTGCTCTGTCCCTGCTGTGCTAGGGACTTGACTAGGAGAGTTAGCCCTGTACTGTGTTTGGGACTTGACCAGAAGGACTGGCCCTGCTGTGCTAGAGAGTTGACTGGGAGGACTGGCTGCTAGTGGAGCTGAGGCTGTCGACCCCACCACACTGGCGGGCCTCTAGAGTATGTGGATCTGGGGAGTGGGCCCCATGGGAAGACTTTTGTCCTGAGTCACCATGAATATTTTGAGAGGATATTTGGATTTCCTGGTTATCTGCTGCCTCCTCTCAACTCTCAGTGATTTCTTCATCTTCCATCTACTTGCTGCCTTCTCCTCCCTCCATTCTTTTTTATTCATATTTGATTTATCAGTCACTGTGTTGACACTGGAGACCCCTGCATCCTCCTAAAAATGCTTTTTCCCTGCATAGGTTTCCACATCACCACCCTCTCATCACTTTCTTCTTAATTCTCTGGCAATCTGGCTCAGTCTTTTTAGAGCTCTGATCTCATTATACTCTTCTGGGTTGTACCATCCTTTCTCATGGCTTCAATTGTCATATTTATGCTGGTAAGCCAAGAACACATATTTGCAGCTCAGACATTTCTGCTGGGCTTCCAACTCACACATCCAACTACTTGGGCATCTCCACTTAGAAGTACCATACATGCTGCAAACCTGCCCCCAAATGAAATGGAATTCAGTATCTCCTGCCTGAGACCTATTGTTCTTTTGTGTTCCAAATGGCAATGCCAGCCATCTCACCAAGAAACTTCGTAGTGGTCATCATCTCTTCCTTTATCTCAATCACTTACATCTATTAATCAGTCTCTAAGTGTGATTGAATCTATGTCCAGACTCATTTTCTCCATTGCCACTGTCACTACCCCTTTTCAGGTCACCATTTTCACTAACTTGGACAACTGAAACATTGTGTTAACTTGTTTCCATGTTTCCCATCCTGACCTCCCATTTGTTTTCCACATTGCTGCTAGGTAACATTTTCTAAGTGCAAATCTATTTTTCTCCTCTTTTTCACACCCGTGGATGTCTGCTCTTTACCTTGGAATAATGTCACTTAATCAAGCATAGATCTTCCTAAAGGAAAGGAAACAAGAGAAATGTGTCTCTTTTCTTCCTACACAGGCCTATATTTAACCTAATGTGTTTGTCTGAGTGGTTAGATTCCATGGAGATGGGTGCCATAGAAATCAATACAAGAACCAAACAATGCAGGCAATGGCACAAGCATGCAAAGGAGGAGTGAGGGAAAGAAAGTGAGAGAAAGAAGAAGAGAGAGTGAGAGAGAGAAGAGAAGTGATAGAGAAAGAAAGCAAGAGCAAGAAATAGCTAGCAACAGAGAACACAAGAGCAAGTGCCTAAGGATCTTGAGGGCAAAGTGCCAGGACAGACAGGCAGTGGGGCAGCAGCCCCCTTGGCAACCAGCACCCCCTGGCAGTGCTAGTGCTGCCCATGCAGTCCACCCTGGCCCTGTGTTTTTCTTTGAGGAGTTTGGGGGTAATTACATTTGGCCTCAGAGCATCTTCATAGTCTTTCAACAGATTGTCAGATGCGAACAATCTCACAGCAGAGACAGATCCTGACATATTCCAAACTGCCTCAATCTGTGGTATAAGTAGGGGAATGTTAGAGTAGGAAATCACATTTTTTTTTTTTTTCCAAAAACAAAGTATAAGCACCTGAACTGAAAGAATAAAGAAATACAGTTAATGGTATTTTATTAGAATGGTCCAAATCTCAAAATATAAATTCATGGTTTGTGTTGAGTATACATGTAGACATAAAAGCATAAATGTTTTTCCTTCCAATTAACAATCACAGAAGCATATGTCTGTGCCAGTTTGACTTACTTGGTCTGCTGAAAATAAAGACACAAAGGTCAAAAATTCTTGTTTGGCTTTTTTCTACAAAATTTGTTAGAAAACTAAAACTAAAAGTTTGACTAGCCATGTAGTCTTATTTCGTAAAAGCCGTATGAAATGAAATATGCCATTTGTTCCCTAGCCTCCTCAATGAAAGATGAATCTATAAAGAAAGTAAGGAGGGTGAGGAGAGAGAGAAAAAAGATTTTAATCAACAAGAGAAGTCTAGTTCTGAAATGTGTACATTTGTAAGTCTGAACTGTCATAGTACATGAAGGACCAATAGAAATTACAAGTATTAGAGGTATCATTACAATGCACCTTGTTATAATTCAGATTAAAATCCTGTACCATCTTAATGATACTAGATCCAGTTTTTTCAAGTGCTTACTAATGTAATCACTGTATTAAGTATCGTAAATCATGATTCTATTTGATCCTCTCAACAAACCTGACTTTACTAATGAAGACTCAAGTCTCAGTGAAACTAAACCTTGTACAAATACACACCACAGGAAAAGGTGGGGCTGACGTTGGAGTGCTAGCAGCCTGACTCCAAAACTCTTGTGTTATACCACACCCTTTTATCCCCTGAAATATTCTTTGCCTAAAAAATGTGATGTATAATTTGTTTAGCTTATAAAAGGGATGCTTATCAATTATATTTCCTAAAAGCTGCAAAATAAATAAGTTCCATTGTTCAAAAAAACTGGTTTTTGAAATATTAAAATTTAACTGTGGAATGCAAGGGGAAAGACTGGAAAGACGGGGAAAAAAAAACTATATAAAGAAGCACATAGAAGGCGTTCTATTGGATGTTAGTTTTTTAAACTCAATCCCACTGGTTTCTTAGCACAGCTTTTTAATTTTTTTAGCTATTTTTAATTTTAATTAAAAAAACAGATTTATTAAGATACAATTCCCATATTATAGAATTCACCCTTTTAAAGTGGTTCTTGGCATGTTTACAGTTGTGATGGTAGCACAGCTTTTTGACAAGAACAGCTTTCGGATCGGTCCTCCTCTAGAAACAGTATCAAAAGCCATGAATATTTGCATATTAAACAAATACACAAACAGAGGTTCCTTAAGTCAGCATTGTCCATTCTCTAAGCCAAATAGCCTGTTGTTATGACAATTGCATTGGGGTGTGGACTGTCACAGGATTAAAGTGTTCCCAGATGAGGCTGTACCCTTTCCATGAGTAACAACTAACATTGATTGTAAGTCAACAGTCCTTAGACAGAACTGTTCCCCACGCTGCATCAGGGAGTTAGATCACAAGTCGTAGGCAGCACCTTGCCTTGGTTTTGCCTATGATGAAGTCTACTATTTGTAATACCAAGTATTGGATCATTTGTTAGATAGTCCTTTGTACCCTTGTCAAAGCACTTGCTATTAATACTATGATGATAAACACCTCAATGTGGTTTCTTATACACATTAGGTAAAAAATATTTGTTACATAAATTATAAAAGTCATTACTTGTTTATTGAACACGTACTTTGCCATGTACTTCACAAATATCTGCATATCTCAGAGGAATCATGTAAAGAAGGCAATATCATAGTCGCTTTTCAGATATGAAAACTAAAGACTCAAGACTAAATGGCTAGTGTCTTGGAGGTAGAGATTTAAAGCTTATTCAGGCTGATTCAGTTTGCATAGTTGGAAGAGGAGAAAGAAAGAAGAAAGGAAGGAAGGAAGGGAGGGAGGGAAGGAAAGAAGAAAGGAAGGAAAGAAAGAGAAAGAGAAAGGAGGGAAGGAAGGAAGGTAGGTAGGAAAGAAGGAAGGAAGGGGGAGAAAAGGAGAAGAGCTGAAACTTCTTTTGAACTTTCGCAACTTCAGGATTTCACCTCTGACATGCATTTTGACAACAATCGCCAAAAGAGGAAATTATAATTTGTGAGTTTTCAGTTAATCAAATTGTCTGCATGACATGCAAAACACTGATCAGACATGCCCATAATAAGTGAAAAGAAACACTGTAGGCAGATGTTTTCAAAAGGCAAATAAGGGTACGCAGTGTGTTGAAGATGTTAATTTTCATGATTGCTGTCTTCATTGTTTTGCTTCATTGTTCTTCACCCTGTCTGGCCTAAAAATACAAAATAACATGAGGGAAAATTAGTTTTCATGGCCAATTATTTTTTAAAAAGAGATCAGAAAAATGAGAATCAAGGATGAAATTTCTAGAATTTCCCCCCCCAGTTTCCACACCTGGCCTCACAGTGTATAGATGTGGCTCTACCTCAGCTTGTCCCGCTGAAAGACCACTGGCCATCAAATTCAAAGACCAAGAGATAAACTCAAAAGGAATACAGCCTAAGGACAAGTTGATTTTTGGTGAATTCCAAATTAGTTTTCCTCTTATAAAATGGCTTCCATACGTTTCTTTTTTTTTTTTTTTCCAATGAACAATAACTAACTTTTGAAAGAATAAACATGTGCCTTCTTGTTGAAGAGCTTGGGTTGCAGAGAAGGCTTTGCCATCTGTGCGTAGTACATTAGAATAGAATCGCTCTGGGAAAAGGTTGTCTGTGTCGCTTGCCTTTATGAGATGACATTTAAATAAAAGAACTGCTTTACTTTTTATTGATTTCTGTATGTTACAAGGCATTTTGAAGGGAAATGTGTGAATAATGGAGTCATGTGCTGTTTGTACAGATGGAGAGCCTCGCAGGCTCTGTGTGCCCATCCGTGCTGGCTGTAAGCTACTGAAGGAAATTGGGAACCTGGGGCTGCCCACTATGCTGTTTGTCTTACAAAAATTCAACACACAAATGCATAGTCACTTCCATAGTCTTTTTATTTTAAGATCTCAAAAACAAGTTTCTATAGGTGTATGTTGTGTGTGGCTGCGGGGGTGCTGCTGGGGTATTAATGATAAGGGAAGGGAGAGGGAAAGAGAAAGAGAGAGTGCACGAGAGCTCACAACTCAGGGTAACATATTTGAAATTTAAAGCTATCTAATATTCAAACTTAAGATTTTCTGGCCGCGTGTGGTGGCTCATTCCTGTAATCCTAGCACTTTGGGAGGCCGAGGTGGGTGGATTGCTTGACCCCACTTTGAAACTAGCCTGGGCAACATGGTGAAATCTCATCTCTCCAAAAAATACAAAAAGTGGCTGGGCATGGCTACTTGCACCTGTAGTCCCTGTTACTCAGGAGGCTGAGGTGGTAGGATCACCTCAGCCCAGGAGGTCGAGGGTGTGGTGAACCATGATTGTACCACTGCACTCCAGCCTGGGTGACACAGTGAGGCCCTGTCTCAAAAAAAAAAAAAAAAAGAAAGTTTCCTTTGTCTGGAGATGATGCCGTCTTGTTTACCCAGTTTCCTTGTAAACTACCATGTTAGGAATACACTCACACACTTACTAGCTGAAGACATATCTGAGAAAATTATGTCCTAAACTGGAACAAGCTGACCTAAGTCATGTAGGAGAAAGCTGCCCCTTCCTAACTTAGCTGACCAATCTGAATTCCCAGCCATAATAGGAAGAACCTGTTTGTCTCCTCGAGTTACTTCTTCCAAGGTTGCTGAAGTGGGACTCTGGGGTTCCTGATAAGAACCTGACCAGATGCAGCAGGCTAAAGACAAGATAGACTCCAGTGCTGACCTTTCACTGAATTTTTCCATGTTATAATATCATTATAATACCAAAAATCACACCCAGGCATAGAGAATTAACATGCTAATGAGACATGTGACCCACGGAGAAGCCCCACCTTTACATGCCTACACATTGCACTTTTCCCCATCTCAACTTCTTAAAATGACAAGAGTCACACTTTTCAAAGAGCTAACCCCACGATCCCATTCCCATACACTGCTCCCTTGCATCGCTTGAGCTGCAAGCCTATTAAACTTTACCTGGGAACAATTTATGTTTGGCATGGTGTTAATTTCTATTTATGTAAGCGCCGAGAACTCAGGGTCCAAGCTGTGATAACATAGGTTTTGCTTTCTTACTCAGCCTGTACTCAAACTTCCTTATCTTTTGCTCTACTCTTCCTTTTAGCTTGCAGTTTACTACCCAATGGTAATCATCTTAGTTACTTTTAAAATGGAAGTAGACCATTTGCAATGGAAAATCACATTTTGCAAATATTAAATAAAGGCATCTTACCTTTCTTTTAAAATATTATTATCCTGTAGACTTCTACACTCTGAGCAAACCTTGAGGGTAGAAGTCTACAGGATAATAAGATTTTATTATTATAAAACAGCAAGCTTAAATAGTAGGCCAAAGGGAGACTTTTCCAAATTTATTTAGTTTATAAAGAACTAGGCCTGGAGATCTTACATGACTGAGTTGTCTCTCCTAAGGGGGAAGGGAATGGCTATAATAGGCAGTGTAGCTAATAATTAATATACAAATGGAGATATTTATAGGGTAACTAAAGACAGAGAAATGGAGAGACAGAGAGAGAAGAAAAGATGAACCTCTAAGAATATGGGATTTGTTTGAGCATCTTCTCAAGGTGCATTTATTTTCTTTATGACTTCTGTGTAGGTATTCTACAGACCGGTTGGGTTATTCAGGGTAAGATTTAGGACTGTGTATCCATCAACAACAGAACAAAGAAACAACAATAATGATTAGAATAAGTAGATATAAGGGTAATCCTCTTCCCTTCCCTGAGTTCCAGCCTGTATCCTAAAAATAGGAGCTTCCGGCTGGGCACAGTGGCTCACACCTGTAATCCCAGCATTTTGGGAAGCCAAGGCAGGCGGATCACGAGGTCAGGAGTTTGAAAGCAGTCTGACTAATATGGTGAAAACCTCGTCTCTACTAAAAGAATACAAAAATTAGCTGGGCATGGTGGCACGTGCCTGTAATTCCAGCTACTCAGGAGGCTGAGGCAGGAGAATCACTTGAACTCAGGAGGTGGAGGTTGCAGTGGGCTGAGATTGAATCACTGCACTCCAGCCTAGGTGACAGAGCAAGACCTCATCTCAAAAAAAAAAAAGGAGCTTCCAACTCTTGTAATCCTTTTAGGAAATACTAGGAATATAGCTAGTGTGTGACTTCCTGCCCCCATAGAAGGGTGACAGACTCACCTAGAAAACCTGGTGAGAGGTTAATACCATTGGGTGGCATTTCATCTCTGGGCAGGCATGCATTAGCAATCATCACTTATGTGTCGCTCTACCTCTCTTAATTTAGTTTGTGCTTCTTGTCCCATGGATCAGCAAGGTTTCAGCTCTCCAGCAACTCTCATTTCCCATGCAATAGCCAGAGGCTTGTGCCTTCTCAATCAGAGTACAATTTAAGCTGTTTGTCACTACAGCCAAACCATTAAGGAAACAGATACTTTGGTCTTAGATGGTTCCTTGTGTCTGTTGGTTAGTCAGAACCCAAAAGAGAGATGTCATCAATTAAACTGCTAAATCCCCAAAATGTAGAGCCAAATCTTGTTTGATTTTGCAAAAAACTGAAAATTTTCTCTCATCGTAAGGGCTATTTCCAGTGTTCTAACTTCCCTTGGATATGCTGGCAGATATAAAACTAGAGAGGTTAAACCTCTTATGCATTCATTCAGTCTACGTTAAACCCTCAACTAGATGTTTTTACTCTAGAGGGTCCATAGATGTGGTGCAAGGGCCCATGAATCTCTTAAATGCAGGAGAATATATACTTTTTTCTAGCATATGTATTTATTTTTCTAGAGGACGAAACCTTTTTCACTGATTCCTAAAGACTTCCATAACATAAAAAGTTTCTCATGGGACCCTCAAAGAGTAAAGAAACAGCTATAGTGTAGGACAGAGGATCCCACACTCTGTAGCCCTCAGTGTCTCAGTGTTTCTATGTGCCCCTAGGCTAAAAAGAAAAACCTAAATGGTTCAGGTTGTTACTGTAGCTAGGTCCAAGTAAAAGGTGGAAAGAGAATGTGTGGTAAGAGGAGGCTGCTGAGTAGGTGTGGCCAAGCGTATGCGAGACTTTTTAACTGTGCCAAACAATTTAAACTTTATCTCTTGCTCAGAGGATCCTTTGAAATGGTCTACAAAGTGCAGTGACATGATCAGATTTGAGCATTAGCGAGCTCTGTCTGGCTGCAGAGTAGAAAGTGGTTTCAGGGCAGAAAAACTGAAGATGACAAGGCCAGTTAATCTCCAAGTGTGCCAAGTAAGAAGCAGTAAGTGGGACAAGGCAAAAGGGGGAAAAAGAGGAGTACTAACTCTTTCTCCTCTATGTCTTTGAACAATTCCACCTTCCAATAACAATAATAATTGTCTGAGTGACACCTCACCTACTTGCTAGACCTGGGCAAGGACATTTTATACATTATTTAAAATTCTTACAACTGCGCAAAAACAGTATTATTATTTTCAATTAACTAATGAGAAAAAGCAGACTCCCAAGTCAACTGGGTAGGACTTAGTTTTATGAGTAAAAATAGAGTCTAATTTACTCTTACATCATTTAGGATTCAAATTAATTTTAGAGCTTTATTGCTGCCGACTTCCTATTCCTTTCATGACTAAGTTATCACGTTGTGTTTCTTACAAAGCAACGTGAGAGAGTTTTTTAAACTATCCCAGTCACATATCTAGAAAGTGATGAAACCAGGATTTTAAAAAAGGCTGCCTGATTCCAAAGCCCATTCCCATTCTAATACCACATTGCCTTTCCATAATTTTCCTTATATGTTGCTTGAGTCTCGTTAGAATGTAAAATGAACTAGGGCTAGATTTTAGTCTACTTTGGCACAATTAATGCTCAGAATAGTATCTGGCATATTGTAGATACTTAGTAAATACGACGTGAATAAATGAGTGTTTTTTATTCCTCTCTCATGTGCTGAGTTCTTTGTAGAGAGCTTGGTAGGGTCTTAATCAATCCTCCTCCTGATGTACAACCTTCCCTTAGCTTTTGTTGTGTTTTCTGAAGACATATTCCTCACTGTCTTACCTAAGAAACAGACTTCTAACTACTATCATTCAAGATTATAGACACTTTGACTTCTAATATCAGAACCCTCCCTAGGTTCACCAGGCTATTATTATCATAATGTTTATCCAAATTTTCCTTTATATTTATGGATTAAGTAATGTTTATGTCTCTAAAATATGCAAGTTAGAATATGTCAGGATCTTCCAAAAATTATATAAATCAATCCTCTCTATAATTTCAAATGCCAAAAACCTAAGGAAGTTTGGGTACTTCCTGGTTCAGAACATTCAGTCTGGAAGTGTGCCAATTATCAAACGCTAGAAGCAGAAAAGTGGACTCATGGCATTTGAGTCTGTGCTAGTTGGCAAGTCTGGACATAATTTGACACTGCTTGCTACTGGCACCGTGGCTCCTGTCCCACCCAGCTGGTGACTGGGAAAATGTATTCATAATCGGTAGAGCAGCGGGTACCCGAGGTATCTCCGCAGAGGGAAGGCTCCATGTTATCAAACACAGTTCATCTGTGCCCAAAGGTCCTGGAATAGACATGGCCCTTGCTTATTTTGTATTCACTTTAGGGCTCGAACCCTAGGACATACTTCCAGAGTTGTAAGAATGTCAATATTATTGGGGTTCAAACCCAAGTGTTACATGCGTACCACCAGGGGTGATAAATAGCAGATCAGTTTGCACTACCTGAAGTTGAAAACACCACTATGAATGTAAGAGGGAGGTGACAATGAGAAGAAATTGGACCAAATTTGTGAGCTAGCTGCACTAGCTTTGTGGAGAGAATTAACTGAAGCGCCAGCATCAGTGTCCATGCTGACTAAGTAGAACCTGTAGGGAGGGCGGCAACGTGCGTGAGTTGTGTTGCTGGTGTAGGCCAGTGGCCTGGCTCTTCCAGACCAAGGTCTTCTACTTGTTCTAAATGCACCACCCCCAACACACACCCTGTGTTAGTGCCACTACTGCACACTACTCTGCTGCTAGAATAATACACATATGCTAGTCTGCTACTAAAATAATTATCTAAATATGCACTTGCTGATTCTTCAGTCCTTCCCAAGTCTACTAGCTAGGTAGAGTTTGGTTTGGTGAAGAGCGATAGTGCCTATTTTACCCTTACTTCATTTAGGATCCAAATTATTTTAGAGCTTTATTGCTGCCAACTTCCTATTCCTTTCATGACTATATTATCATGTTGTGTTTTTACAAAACAACATAATGATGATATTAGCATAATCATCTGTTGATTTCAAGGGATAGGAGTACCTGGTTGACTTTATAGGTATTCTTATCCTGGATTTGTGCAGAGAATCATGTTGCTGATTTTGTATCTAAATTACCTAATCTCTTTAAAATCATCAGTTTAACTCTTCAGGTCCATTAAAACAGTGATTTAGGGGTATTCAATATAGTAAAAAGAATTTCATTATGTTTTGGGAGCCAATTTTTGACGTGGACTCTGTGATGAAAGCCTGAAGTAGAGTAGTTCAGAATACCAGATAATGTGAGCATTAGTTAGAAAAAAAATGTAAAGATCTAAAGATCCTGTAGTATAACCTCCTTATAAAAAACTCAGGTTCTGAGAAGACAGTTAGGTTCACACAGCTGGCCAGTAGGTATCTGGGTCTCTAAAATCACCCCAGGCTATGCTAAATATTAAAAGTATTTAACAACAGACTGGACACTAGCAAATAACAAAGCCTCTGGAAGCCACAAATGGCTGGTACTAATGAGTGCCAGCTGGATATAATCCATGACCCAGCCTGGTGCCCCCTTTGACTCTCAGAGCCACTCCACTCATTATCACACTGCAGAGCTAAGCTGTTCATCAGCATTTGGTTCCCATTTTCCTAAAATACCTTCGGGTCTTCGCTTCTCCCTGGATGCTAAAAGGGTAACTACAGAGATTGTGAATTTAACCAGAGTGCCTGAGTAAATTGTTTTAAGGCATTTTCTTTTCCTGTAGTTATGGTGTTTTTTGTTCAGACACACATCCTTGGTATTGAGCTAAGACTTCCTAAATTTGGTCCAATTTCTCCTCATTGCCACCTCCAACACTATTTTGCAAATGAAGAATTCAGGGCCCAAAAATCCTAGTAAGTTAAAAACACCCCTGAAACAGAACCCAGATTTCAGAATCTTCGATCTATTTCTCTTGTCAGCACCCACATTGTTTGATGGCTATTTAATAAAATATTATTTGAATTAATACAAAGGAAAAAAAAACAGCCAAGAGTCTCTCTCCCTTCTTTTCATTTTGTACATCCTCCCCCAAAGAAGTTTTTCTCCTGAAAAGACAAACACCCACTTCAAGTGCCCATTAAGAAAAACTTTCCTCCACTGGCTCTGCTAAGCTAATGAAGGGTAATTGCTGTCACCCGCAGACTACAGACTTTAGTAGCAGTAAGCCATCAGGCTGATGCTTCCCAGCATGACAAATTACTTCTCTCAAGGATTTCCCCAGGGAATCTATAGTGGCACTTGAAAAGCACATAATTAAGAGCAATAAATAGCAAAATCCCCTAGAGAAATATAAACTATTCATAATAATAACTATGCAGGCTGGCTGGAGGAGAGGTGTTCCTATTATGTGCGAGAATTTTCTTAATCTGCTCAAATATGTTTTAAAATCTCTTGTTTAAAAGAATTCCTTTAAGCCAAACATAGTCACTCTTCAAGGATCTTTGAAAAGGCCAAAGTATCAAATTTGGCATTGATTTTATTCTTCATTCTTCTTTATATTAGTTCTCAAAATATTTTAATCTTATCATACTACTCAGATCCTACATCAACATTGGTCATTCTTCAAGCTCAGTAGCACATCTTAGGGAAAAATGGGATTTGGAGGAATAAATTAAATGGCATAACTCATTGATCTGAAATATAATTCAATTTTTAGTTGGATTCCCTTGAGCAAGTAACCACTGCTGAGCCTCAGTTTCATCATTGATAATTCTGGCTGTAGTCCATTCTCCATAACAGAGCATTGTGAGACTTGAAGGAGATTATGTGTATAAATGTATTTTTAAACAATAAAATACCAAACCAACTAGTTAAATAACATGTAACCATATCTACTGCTGCTATGCATTGTGTTCTACAAGTGCCATCAAATCACTTTTGAAACCTAATTTTCCTCATCTTTAAGATCTTCTTGAGAAGTCTTCTCAGTGATTCCTAGTAGCTTAAGAATCTTTGTGTGAAAAAATTTTGTATACATATATCTTATCCTCTCTTGATGGGATTGTGGTCTAGATTTAAGATGCAGACAATATGCAATGTTGGGAGACTTGAGAGGACAATCAGCAAAAAAAGAGTAAAGGGGTTTCCTCAATTGCTATAGCCTCTTGCAATCAAAATCTTAAAAGTCCTTTCTCAGTAATGTCCAGGGGACTGGCACCTTCAGGCAATGATTCTAGTCTCTGCTTTGAAATGTTCCTCATCTCTTTACTTATGTCAAGGCATCCCTTGAAACTTTGACAGCATGGGGGAGCTGAGCAGAATGTGTGTTCTCTGCAGCTGGACAAATCACAACAACAAAAAAAGAGAGGGATGGACTGATCCAGGAGGCAGATCCTCTCTTTACACTTTCTAATCAAAGAAGTAAATCCTCTTGCCTTAGGGAGGGCAATGTAAGTAATGAAGGGTAAGAGAAATAGCTTTCTTCATGGAAATCAGAAGTGCATGATAAGCACCCGACTCCAACCTTGATCATGAATGAATACAGGATCCAATCTGAACTATTTAGTGATTTTTCTCTAGGCACAGAGAAAGCGAGGAGTTGGTTTCATACAGTATTTTGTTTTTAGCAGACAAGGTGACAGAAAGAGGGGCACTGGAACTTAGATACTGGTAAGAGGGCTGTTGAAATTATGGACAATGGAATCTAGATTGGATAAGAGTGGAAGATATATGCAGTAAGACAAATTTGAAGGAAGGATCAATTGCCTGAAGGTCCTGATGAAGTTGGAGAAAAGTTTCAGTGGGTATAGTTCCACAAATAAGCTGAAAGAAAAGGAGGTTTTATTCAGAAGGCTGAATTAGTGATTATGAAGGTGGCAGCAATGTCTTGAATGTGACAGTGGGGTTGGTAGAAAAATGAGTGGGTGAGTAGGTCATGGAGGATGAGGCAGTAAAGGAACTAGGAAGCTTCATGTGCTAAACATTTATCTGTCTACACTTGTCTCTTACTTTTATATTCTTGTTATGAGACAGATGTTTCTAGGGACTATGGAGACAGATAGAGATTGGTTTTAGCTACCGCATTTTTGTCGAGGTTCATAATGATATAAAATTATATTTAAGTTAATTTCCATAATAATTGATATAAAGGTGATTCTTTAAGTGTGTCTTAACAATAGCAAAGCCATTTAAAATCTGGGGCACTGTGAAATGAATATCAATTAATGGCTCTTTTCACTGTTATGAATTATTTATAACATGAGATAATATAAATTCAATGGTTGCAATAATACAATATAACACAAGAATAAAAAGATGATAAATTCTATAATAATAAATTTGAAAATTATATTAATAAGTCAATGAGGAAATAGATTAAAGTGGATGGAAATCTAATAGTGATTCCAAGGACGTGTCCTCATAGAAAGGCTTTTATGGGTTACCAAACCTCCTGAGAATGATAAGACATTGCTCGACATAGACCACTGGCAAAAAGGACATCAACGGATAGTCCTAAGAGATTCTAGCAAAGCTAAGATAGTAAAGTATCAACAGAGACACAGGTCTTCAAGAAAGCCACACTTCAGTTCCGTATAAACTCCACCACACCATAAGAGCATTCCATCAAAGCCGCAAGTATAGATAAAGCACCGAAAGCACAATTGATGAAAGAATTGATAAGGTAAACTTTATTAACACAAAAATTTCTGCTCAAAGACATCATCAAAAGAATAAAAAGAATAAGTCACAGGCTAGGAGAAAATATTTGCAAAGGACATATTTGATAAAGGACTTTTTTTTTTTTGAGATGGAGTCTCATTCTGTCACCCAGGCTGGAATGCAGTGGTATCATCTTGGCTCACTGCAACCTTCACCTCCTGGGTTCAAGCAATTCTTTCTACCTCAGCCTCCTGAGTAGCTGGGATCACAGGCACCCACCACCATGCCTGGCTATTTTTTTTATTTTTTAATATAGAAGGGGTTTCATCATGTTGGTCACGCTGGTCTTGAACCCCTGACCTCAGGTGATCCGCCTGCTTCAGCTTCCCAAAGTGCTGGGATTATAGGCGTGAATCACCACGGCTGCAGGACTGTTTTTTAAATATATAAAGAACTCTTAAACTTCTACAATAAGAAAAAACAACCCAATTAAAAAATGGGCCAAAGATTTCAGCAGACACCTTACAGAGAAGATATGGCAGATGATGAATATGCATATAAGATGCTCTACAATGTATGTCATCAGAAAAATGAAAATTAAAACAACAGTGAGATGCCATCGCACATCTATTAGAATAGCCCAAACTCAGAATGCTGAGAACACCTAATGCAGGTGAGGATGTGGAGCAACAGAAACTTCAATTCATTACTGGTGAGGGCGCAAAATAATACAGCCACTTTGGAAGACAGTTTGATGGTTTCTTACAAAACTAAACATATTCATACTATATGAATCAGCAACTGTGCTGTTTAGTATTTATGCAAATAAATTGAAAACATGTTTACACAAAAACCTGTACACAAATATTTATAGCAGCTTTATTCATAATTGCCAAAACTTAGAAGCAGTCAAGATATCCTTCAACAGGTGAATGGATAAATTGTGGTACATCCAGACAATAGAATATTATTTGGGGCAAAAAGAAATGAGCTATGAAAAAATATGAAGGAAATTTAAATGCATATGACTTAGTGAAATAAGCCAATCTGAAAAGTCTACGTACTGTGTGATTCCACCTATATAACATTCCTGAAAAGAAAACTATGTAGACAGTAAATAGATAGGTGATTGCTAGGAATTAGTGGGTAGGGAGGGATGAAAAGATAAAGCACAGAAGATTCTCAGGGCAGGGAAATGACTATACCATAATAGTGGATACATGACATCACAAATTTGTTCAAACCTGAGGAATATACAACACCAACAGTGAACCCTAATGTAAACTATAAACTTTGGATAATAATAATGTGCAAATCCATCACTTGTTAACAAATGTACCACTTAGGTGAGGGATGTTGATCATGGTAGGGGCTTTTGGAAGGGGGCAGGGGTAGAGGGTATATGGGAAACCTCTGTACCTTCTGCTAAATTTTGCTAAGAAGCTAATGTGTGTGTGTGTGTGTGTGTGTGTGTGTGTGTATATATATACACACACACACACACACACACACACTTATTTAAATACCCTCAGGTATCTGTTAGTCTCTTCTTGCTTGCTCTAGTCCCTCAGGAAAAATCTCTAACCAGTGGTAACTGGTGACTCACGACTGAACCATGTACATGTCTGTAGCTGCTGATGCAACTTTGTGACAATGCTATTAAAAATAGGAATTTCATGTCACACTACAAAATGTTAAATTGTTTAATTTGACAGAAGTGTCTTTTTGATAGGCAGCTCTCACGATTTTTCAGCTTTACTTAGGGAGGACTTATCAGATCAATAAAAGCAAAGAAGAAATATTTCTTGTCTGGGTATCGCATTTTCTCAAGTAGAGATTGTCTTTCTAGAATAGAATGGAAGTTCTTTTCTAATTAAGAGGCTTTGAGAGGTTAAAGTGTGTGTGGGCAATGAGAAAGGGATATTATGTGCCACAGGGGCACCAGGATACAGAGTCGGAGATTCTGAGTCCTGTGGTTGTGGGCTGAGCAGGTTCAGGTGTTGATTGGGGTTAACCTAATGTAGTTTTTCCAACAACACCACCACCACATCTGTTTTTTTCTATTTATTTATTCATTCATTCATGTATTCATTCTTACAAAACTGTAAAAATTCTGTAAGTTCTGGGATACATGTGCAGAACGTGCAGGTTTGTTACATAGGTATACATGTGCCATGGTGGTTTGCTGCATCCATCACTCCGTCATCTACATTAGGTATATCTTCTGTTGCTATCCCTCCCCTGTTCCACTACCCCCTGCTATCCCTCCCCTAGCCCCCCACTCTCCAACAGGCCCCTGTGTGTGATGTTTTCCTCCCTGTGTCCTTGTGTTCTCATTGTTCAACACTCACTTATGAGAACAAGTGGTGGTTGGTTTTCTGTTCTTGTGTCGGTTTGCTGAGAATGATGGTTTCCAGCTTTAACCATGTCCTGCAAAGGGCATGAACTAATTCTTTTTTGTGGCTGCATAGTATTCCATGGTGTATATGTGCCACATTTTCATTATCCAGTCCATCACTGATGGGCATTTGGGTTGGTTCCAAATCTTTGCTGTTGTGAACAGTACGGCAATAAATATATGTGTGCATGTGTCTTTATAATAGAATGATTTATAATCCTGTGGGTATATACCCATTAATGGGATTGCTGGGTCAAATGGTATTTCTAGTTCTAGAGCCTTGCAGAATCACTACACTGTCTTCCACAATGGTTGAACTAATTTACACTCCCACCAACAGTGTAAAAGTGTTCCTATTTCTCCACATCCTCTCCAGCATCTGTCTCCTGATTTTTTAATGATTGCCATCCTAACTGGCATGAGATGGTATCTCAATGTGGTTTTGATTTGCATTTCTCTAATGACCAGTGATGATGATCTTTTTCAAATATGTTTGTTGGCTGCATAAATGTCTTCTCTTGAGAAGTATCTGTTCATATCCTTTCCCACATTTTGGTGGGGTTGTTTGTTTGGTTCTTGCAAATTTGTTTAAGTTATTTGTAGATTCTGGATATTAGCCCCTGGTCAGGTGGGTAGATTGCAAAAATTTTTCCCCATTGTGATGGTTGCTTGTTCACTTTAATGATAGTTTCTTTCCCTATGCAGAAGCTCTTAAGTTTAATTAAATCCTGTTTGTCTATTTTGGCTTTTATTGCCATTGCTTTTGGTGTTTTAGTCATGAAGATCTTGCCCATGCCTATGTCCTGAGTGGTATTGCCTAGGTTTTCTTCTAGGGTTTTTATGGTATTAGGTCTTATGTTTAAATCTTTACTCCATCTTGAGTTAACTTTTGTATATGGTGTAAGGAAGGGATCTAGTTTCATCTTTCTGCATATGGCTACCCAGTTTTACCAAGACAATTTATTAAATAGGGAATCCTTTCCCTATTGCTTGTTTTTGTCAGGTTTGCAAAGATCAGATGGTTGTAGATGTGTGGCATTATTTCTGAGGCCTCTGTTCTATTCCATTGGTCTATATCTCTGTTTTGGTACCAGCACTTTGCTGTTTTGATTACTGTAGCCTTGTAGTATAATTTGAAGTCAAGTAGCGTGATGCCTCCAGTTTTTGTTGTTATTGTTGTTGTTGCTGCTGCTACTTAGGATTGTCTTGGCTATGCAGGCTCTTTTTTGGTTCCATATGAAATTTAAGGTGGTTTTTTCCAATTCTGTGAAGAAAGTCAATGGTAGCTTGATGGGGATAGCATTGAATCTATAAATTACTTTGGGCAGTATGGCCATTTTCACAATATTGATTCCTTCAAACCATGAGCATGGAATGTTTTGTCATCTGTTTGTGTCCTCCCTTATTTCCTTGAGCAGTGGTTTGTAGTTCTTTTTGAATTAGGTCCTTCACATCCCTTGTTAGTTGTATTCTCAGGTATTTTATTCTCTTTGTAGCAATTGTGAATGGGAGTTCACTCATGATTTGGCTTTCTGTTTGTCTGTTATTGGTGTATGGGAATGCTTGTGATTTTTGCACATTGATTTTGTATCCTGAGACTTTGCTGAATTTGCTTATCAGTTTAAGGATTTTGGGCTGAGAAGATGAGTCTTCTAAATATACAATCATGTCATCTGCAAATAGAGACAATTTGATTTCTCTTTTCCTAATTGAATACCCTTTATTTCTTTTTCTTGTTTGATTGCCCTGGCCAGAACTTTCAATACTATATTGAATAGGAGTGGTGAGAGAGGGCATCCTTGTCTTATGCCAGTTTTGAAAGGGAAAAATTCCAGCTTTTGCCTGTTCAGTACAATATTGGCTGTGGGTTTGTCATAAATACTTCTTATTATTTTGAGATACGTTCCATCAATACCTAGTTTATTGAGACTTTTTAGCATAAAGAGCTGTTAAAATTTGTCAGATGTCTTCTTGGCATGTATTGAGATAATCATGTGGTTTTGTCTTTGGTTCTGTTTATGTGATTGATTATGTTTATTGATTTGTGTAGGTTGAACCCACCTTGCAGCCCAGGGATGAAACTAACTTTATTGTGATAAATAAGCTTTTTGATGTGCTGTTAGATTTGATTTGCCAGTATTTTATTGAGGATTTTTGCATTTATGTTAATCAAGGACATTGGCCTGAAATTTTCTTTTTCAGTTGTGTCTCTGCCAGGTTTTGGTATCAGGATGATGTTGGCCTCATAAAATGTGTTAGGGAAGATTCTCTCTTTTTCTATTGCTTGGAATAGTTTCAGAAGCAATGGTATCAGCTAGCTCCTCTTTGTACCTCTGGTAGAAATTGGTTGTGAACCTGTCTGGTCCTGAACCTTTTTTGGTTGGTAGGGTATTAATTGCTGCCTCAATTTCAGACCTGTTAATGGTCTATTCAGGGATTCAGCTTCTTCCTGGCTTGTTCTTGTAAGGGCATAAGTGTCCAGGAATCTTTCCTTTTCTTCTTGATTTACTGGTTTATTTCCATGGAGGTGTTTATAGTATTCTCTGATAGTAGTTTGTATTTCTGTGGACTTGGTGGTGATATCCTCTTTATCATTTTTATTGCATCTATTCAATTCTTCTCTCTTTTCTTCTTTGTTAATCTGGCTAGCTATTTTGTTGATCTTTTCAAAAAACCACCTCCTGGATTCATTGATTTTTTTGTAGGGTTTTTGGTGTCTCTATCTCATTCAGTTCTACTCTGATCTTAGTTATTTCTTGTCTTCTGCTAGCTTTTGAAGTTTTTTGATCTTGCTCCTCTAGTTCTTTTAATCATGACATTAAGGTGTCAATTTTAGATCTTTCCTCCTTTCTCTTGTGGTCATTTAGTGCTATAAATTTCCCTCTAGACAATGCTTTAAATGTGTCACAGAGATTCTGGTATTTTGTGTTTTCATTCTCATTGGTTTCAAAGAACATCTTTAGAACTGCCTTCACGTCATTATTTATCCAGTAGTCATTCAGGAGCAGGTTGTTTAGTTTCCATGTAGTTGTGCAGTTTTGAGTGAGTTTCTTAATCCTGAGTTCCAATTTGATTGCACTGTGGTCTGAGAAACTGTTATGATTTCCATTCTTTTGCATTTGCTGGGAGTTTTTCACTTCCAATTATATGGTCAATTTCAGAATAACTGCAATGTGGTGCTGAGAAGAATGTATATTCTGCAGATTTGGGGTGGAGAGTTCTATAGATATCTATTAGGTCCACTTGGTCCAGATCTGAGTTCAAGTACTAGATATCCTTGTTAATTTTCTGTCTCATTGATCTGTCTAATATTGAGAGTGGGGGTGTTAAAGTCTCCCACTATTATTGTGTGGGAGTCTGAGTCTCTTTGTAGGTTATTAAGAACCTGGTTTATGTATCTGGTTGCCCCTGTACTGGGTGCATACATATTTAGGATAGTTATCTCTTCTTGTCACATTGATCCCTTTACCATTATATAATGTCTTTCTTTGTCTTTTTTCATCTTTGTTGGTTGAAGGTATGTTTTATCAGAGACTAGGATTGTGACATTAGCTTTTTTTTTTTGGTTTTTATTTTTTTGGTAAATCTTCCTTCATCCCTTTATTTTGAGTCTATGTGTGTCTTTGTATGTGAGATGGATGTCCTGAATAGAGCACACTGATGGATCTTTACTCTTAACCTATTTGCCAGTCTGTGTCTTTTAATTGCAGCACATAGCCCATTTACATTTTAGGTTAATATTGTTATGTGTGAATTTGATCCTCCTATTTTGATGCTAGCTGGTTATTTTGCCCATTAGTTGATGCAGTTTCTTCATATTGTTGATCATCTTTACAATTTGGTATGTTTGTGCAGTGGCTTGTACTGATTGTTCCTTTCTATGTTTAGTGCTTCCTTCAGGAGCTGTTGTAAGGCAGGTCTGGTGGTGACAAAATCTCTCAGCATTGGCTTGTCTGTAAAGGATTTTATTTCTCCTTTGCTTTTGAAGCTTGTTTTGCTGAATATAAAATTCTGGGTTGAAAGCTCTTTTCTTTAAAGGTGTTGATATTAGCCCCCAGTCTCTTCTGGCTTGTAGAGTGTCTGCCAAGAGAGCCACTGTGAGTCTGATGGGCTTCCCTTTGTGGGTAACCCGACCTTTCTCTCTGGCTGCTCTTAGCATTTTTTCCTTTATTTTAACCCTGGTGAATCTGATGATTGGGGTTGCTCTTCTTGAAGAATATCTTTGTGGTGTACTCCGCATTTCTTGAATTGAAAGTTGACCTGCCTTGCTTGGTTGGGAAAGTTCTCCTAAATGATATCCTGAAGAGCGTTTTCCAACTTGGCTTTATTCTCCCCATCACTTTCAGGTACAACAATCAAACCTAGATTTGGTCTTTTCACATAATCTCATATGTCTTGGAGGCTTTGTTCATTTCTTTTTGCTCTTTTTTCTCTAACCTTGCCTTCTCGTTTTATTTCACTGAGTGATCTTCAATCTCTGATATCCTTTCTTCTGCTTGGTCAATTTGGCTATCGAAACTTTGTTTACACAGGTGAGGTTAAGACTGCCTACCTGAGCCTCAACAATGGCAAATGCTTCTCCCCCGACTGAGCACAAACATTCCAGGGGAAGCTCAGACTGCTGTACTGGCTGCAAGAATTTCAAGCCAGTGGATCTTAGCTTGCTGGTCTTCATGGGGGTAGGACCTGCCAAGCCAGATCACTTGGCTCCCTGTCTTCAGCCCCCTTTTTCAGGTGAATGAGTGGTTCTGTCTTGCTGGTGTTCCAGGCGCCACTGGGGTATGAAAAAAAAAACTGCTGTGGCTGGCTCGGTGTCTTCCCAAATGACCACCCAGTTTTTTGCTGGAAACTAAGAGCACTGATGTTATAGGCACTGGAGGGAATCTCCTGTTCTGCGGGTTTTGAAGACCATGGGAAAAGTGCAATATCTGAGCCAGAGTGCCAGAGTGTGAGGAGAAGTCCCTAATAGCTTCCCTTGCTAGGGGAGGGAGTTTCCCAGCCCCTTGCACTTCCTGGGTGAGGCAACACCCCACCCTGCTTTGGCTTGCCTTCCTTGAGCTGCACCCACTCTCTAAGCAGTCCCAATGGGTACCTCAGTTGGAAATGTGGAGATCACCTGCCTTTTGCTTCACTCTCGCTGGAAGCTGCACACCGGAGCTACTCGTATTCCACCATCTTGCCGGCCCTCACAAAAAACCTGTTTTCTAAGCCCTGTATATGCCTTGCATGTTCTCTTATTATTTAATCTTATAGATTCCTCATATGGGTATTCTTTGAAGAGTAAATGAAGAAAGTTTACATTTCTTTTGGTACTTACTATATGTATATAACATTTTCTCTATTTAAGCTCTATAAAAGTATATAATATTGTTTCTTTAGTGAAGAGAAACATCAAATCCTCAATGCCTATGCTCTTTTCTGCAGATAACAAGTTAATCCAAAAAAAGCGATACCTCTTTACAAATAAGAACAAAATAGCTGGAAAGCTATTCACCAATTATAACATGTGAGTGCCAATAAACATTTACAACAGACCTCTTTTTTATATTGGTAACAATTTTATCTGCATTTGTTGTAGGACCTTGTCTTTCTGTGGAAGAAACCTGTAGATGAAATTGGTAAGATTCAACTCAGCCAAGTAAAAAGTGTGTTATAATTGCTAATTTTTAATATTAACACATAATAAATTCTGAAGATGAGCAGGAATACTTTGAAATCTCCACTCTCCCCTCACTGTCAGGTTAGTTGATACTAAACTAAAAATAGCTTGAATGCTAAGATTTCTGCATTTAGACTTTCCCTTTAAAAAAAAAAAATTGCCTAGTCACTTACTCTTATCTCTGTTTTTCTCAAATATAGATCATCACTCCTGAAAGAAAAAATATGGACTTCCCTCTAGTACATAAACATTAAGCAACTTTGGGTCTGAAATGGATAATACCAATCTCAATTTTAGAAAGTGATGTTCCTCATTAATAAAGAATACATGAAGCCTTAGGGAAATGTATGTTGTAAGCCCCCAATCCAATTGTACGTGATTTATTCTCCTGTGAGCCTGAGTCAAACATCCAAACGTGATGTTTGGGACATCTCATTGCCTTTTTCCTGCAATTTTTTGACTTATCTTTTTGAAGTTAACCTAGAATGCAACATAAACCATATACAGACTGCTGGGATAAAAATTCTGAACTCTTACCTCAGAGCACCTGATGATTTGGGTCAAAGAAATCTCTTTCTTTGACATTATTTGTTATAATTTAGGAGCCCTAGGGTACCCAATCTGTCTCCAGTCATTCTGATAGCTTCATCAACTTCCTAATAAGTGTTTATGTAGATGTAGTTGTGTGATTTTATCTGATGCCACTGAGCACCACCACTGCTTCCTTAAATTTCCTCTGCCTTGAACTTCCATGTTCTTGCCTCTGGAGTATTCAGGACAGCTTCTTTCCCTCAGTTCCCCTGAGTTTAAAGAGAGGAGGTTGTAATTAATGCAGTGTCACTTCAGACACACCAGAGAAGTTCCCTGAAAACCTTCTTAGACTTCTCTTCCTACATTCACTGTCTTGGCTTAGCCAACCGCTCTAGAGGACTCTTTACTTAGAGTTGAAAGATATACAGTAGCACACATATGAAATCTATGAAATACGCACCAAGATAGCAAATGCTTGATGTCAGTGGTGTAAAGCCCTCCTGATTCCCTCTGGAATACACACAAGCCTCTGCGACCATCACTGCCTGCCACTGTCTCCTCCTATAGTATGAGATAGGGTGCTTCCTTCTCAACCTCTGCCCATTCAAGGTCAACAGATATTCTGCTTTTGAAAGAATTCTAAACCTGAATCTATGATCTACTTTCATGTTATAGTTGATGTTTCTCTCTCATTCAAAGAAAAAGATAATGAAAACAGGTGAAAATGATCATGATAAAAGTGTGCAAGTTGGTAAGTATTAATTGTGTTAAACCAACATTTTGGGGCATCAAACAGTATGCATTTTTCAGTTCTTTTTCCTAAACTGCCAGTCCCTGTCTCCTGTTCAGACAGAAGATATGGGCAGGTGTTTGCTCAAAGGAAATGGTATTTCATTCAATAGTACTTTATTTGGGAGATTCAATCTCTGGGCACCAAGAGTGAGGGGAAAAAAAGGAGAAGTTGGCCCCTCATATTGCTGAGTTCTGCAAGGGTGACTACTAAACTTGAGCAAAAATGGATTTTGATATCTTTGTGGCAGGCAGTGGGGAGAGGGTGTCCTAGAATCAATCTCTTGGTGATACAAGATATAACTGTACAAGGAGGAGTTTAACATACTGGCCACTGCTTCTCAGCAGGTCAAGAAAAGACACAGATGTTTCTACTCAGTCATGCAGGATGATAGAGATTTACCCCCAGCACCATTTTTGGATGCATGTATCGTACAAGTCATAGAGATTTTCTTCTGAGGCCTGCTATTTATTTGCCTAGATGGCTTCTGTCAAATATGTCCTACTGGTTAAAGTTTTCACCACAAGGAACTAACCCTCCCATACTTACAATTTGCAACATCCAGTCCCTTTCCTTTGGTCACTTCTCACAAAGTTAGATCCTACTTCCTAAAGTGTGCTGTGGTGTTAAACACACATTTGGAGGGGGCAGAAGGAGCCAGAGACTGTAAGAATTTGAAAGTTTGTTGGCCACAGCAACAAAGGATAAGAGGGCTGCTTTGGGGCTGCCAACTGAGAGTCTATTGGAGAAGTGAAAATGACAAAATCTGACAAGGCACACAACATGTTTCTGAAAAAAATAAATTTATTTGTAACTTAGCAAGGAAGACACGCCTGGCTACTAAATTCTCACTTCTGCCGCTGATCCTGACATGGTTGGTACTTACAACTTTGTTCACCTGCTTCCAATTCCATAACCCTTTGCCATCATTCAGTTAAGGTTCTTATCCTAACGAACTAACCCAAACCTTCATTCCTGAAGAGTACAAGATCTTTGTAGTATTGTTTATTTGAGTTACTTAAACTTTAAATGTTACAAGTGGATATAAAAATACTAAAAGTCCCCTGACAAGATTCTCTGTGCTCTAGCTCTCTTTACTATCCCGTTATTTAGCAGCAACCCTGTTATTCCTGATTTATCAGATAATTTCAGCCAAAACTGGATTTTTAAGAACTGTTTATTCAAATACATGAAGAGGAAGTACACGTGGTTGAGTTCATGCATAACGTCCTATACAACTGCCATCGTGATCCAAATGAACAACGATTGGGGTGGCTGGACAGAGCCACTGAGAGACACACATAGTATAAGTGGTCTTTGCCCCTTGATGATTGAAAACCTCTGCAGAGGGGATCTTTTGATGAGCATTCACAAATACCCTCTTGACCTGTTCAGAAGAGGTTTATTGCTGTCTTCTTTCTCTAACTTCTGGGTTGGTCATCCTCCATTATTTTTTCCTTCAAGTCCCTGACCATTCATGCAAACCATTAGTCGTTACCCATGAATTGGTATGCATCATTACCTCTAGTTATTTCTTTTTGAAGGCAAAGAGGACACTCAGATGTATCAACTCAATGTTCTACCCATTAGAGGGAAGTCTTTTGTCCACCAACCTTCAGAACCACATTTTAATTCATCTGTAAATCTGTAGCTGTTCATTTCTGTGTGGTGCCAGGATATTTACAAAGCCCCCTATAAATGGAAACAAATTTTTTTTTCTATCAAGTGATCTTAGAGAACTTCACATTAGGCAGTGATTATGGGTCAAGGAGAGTTGGTAATGCTTCAGGATTAGGTGCACTAGAAGCATTAACCACCAGTAAATGTACTTATTTGTGACCTGAAGTCCTCT
Organism: Aotus nancymaae; assembly: GCF_030222135.1. Lineage (NCBI taxonomy): Eukaryota > Metazoa > Chordata > Mammalia > Primates > Aotidae > Aotus > Aotus nancymaae. Next base: position 80,054,747 of record NW_026988454.1, read on the forward strand.
CCAAGTCTGATAATGTTTATGGCACTTCCATTTTATAATGGAATACTTCTAGGAATCTTAAATTATTGATGACATACTCAATAACATTTCCTGTGTGATAAGAAACTCAAGTCAAAGCTCTTGGCATAGCATGCATGGCAGTGCTATTTTTTTCACCACCACACATGCTATATCAAGACCTAGAAACCTAGTAGCAAACCAAGAGAATATTTTCTGAAGAAGGCAAGACTTTGTTTTGAAGCTCTAGAACCTCTGCTGTGATTATCCTATTAGGACTGCTATTGGATCCATACAGTGTATCAAACTGTCTCAGACATATTGCGCAACATTGACGTTATTGAGCCATAAGGGAAGACTCCTTGTACTGCAACGGGTATAACCTTCTCTTGCTTGGAGCACACTCAAAGCTGGTGATCTTACAGGTGATTTAAAAAGTGGATCAGAGATACGCTCCGGATTCCGATATACACTCTGGAAAGTGGCATATATTACCTCCAAAACGGAACAGAAAAATATTCATTAAACAGTGTGCCTCTTTTTTCAGGCCAAGAAGTGTAAGATGCAGTGACTTATGTTTCACTTGGAGGTGATATTCCAACATGTTCTGAATAACTCTATATGCAGAAATTCTCCTGAAGTTGCATTCCCTTGAATTCTCAAAGAGTATTTTTTTGTTTGTTTGTTTTTACCTACACTCTGGATACATGTATCTTACAAGCCATAGAGAAATCCTCCCAAGTTAAACTCTCCACCAGATCTTAGCAACATGATTTTATTTAAGTTATTATACAGTATTCTATCTTGTGGAATAATGTAATGTTCTAGGTTCCTGTGGACCATTATAACAAAGAGGCACAGAGCCGATGTAGCACTGAGGCAAAATGAGCATTGTTTAACCTTCCAGGTAAATGCAACTGGATCTGGTATTCTCTGACTACTGAATTAGAGAAAATAATAACATTTGCCAGATCTATAGCTGCATGACAATCGTCAAATGATTGGTCTATTTGTGCTAGCAAAAGCATGGCATCTGTGAGAGCAACTGTAAATCATGCCACCAGCTAATTAGACTTCTGGAATAAGTTGTTATTAATCCTACATTTTTTGCACAGGTCAATCAAGGAGGCAAAAAAAGAATATGATGACAATCACTGTTCCCTCTGCTCCATCTCACATGTATTTTTCATTTTGTTATGAGGTTCAGAAGATGTCAGGAACTTCCATTTGAACTTCCATTTGACATGTTATACTAAATCCACAGGATAAAGAACAAAAATAGAGATTCTGTGAGCCAATGAGCATAATAATTAATTGTATACCCAGGAACACAGGATGGTCTCACGGACTCACTCCATTCACTTTAAGATGCTTGAGGGGAGCACTATACACTGGGGTCTGTTGGGGGGGAGAGGGGGGGATAGAGGGGGGGTGGGGAGTTGGGGAGGGATAGCATGGGGAGAAATGCCAGATATAGGTGAAGGGGAGGAAGGCAGCAAATCACACTGCCACATATGTACCTATGCAACAACCTTGCATGTTTTTCACATGTACCCCAAAACCTAAAATGCAATAAAAAAAAAAAAAAAAGATGCTTCTCATTTACAGATGAGAAAACCCAGGTAAAGTAACTTGCCAAAGTCTAAGCAAGCAGTGGCAGCCAGGATGAGAGCCCCTATCAGTGTTTCCCGGGACAATGCTATTAAAAACTTTCTGTAATTTAAAATAGTTATTTGTTTAGTTTATGGACTGTGCTGTATTTCTGAATATTTCAAAGTGTTTGTCCTGCCCCTGAAAAGTAAATTCCCTTCACAGCTGTGGCTCATAGAAACTAGAATAGTTTAAAAGAGAATAGCCCTATCAATGGAATATTGCATTAACTTAAAAAGCACTAAAGTGATACAATCTAAAAAAGTTAACATTGTCACGGAAGTCATCTGTGATTTGCTTAGACTGCATCACTTTAGTGCTTCTAAAGTTAATGCATTCTCTGTCACTTCACTGCACTAACATATAGTCACTCTAGTCATCACAGGGGCAATTGGATATGATCTACCTTCTACGATCCTCTTGGTGCAACTAATACATCATCAGACTAGAAATCTTAAGTTTGATGGTGCATATCAAAACTCATATTAAACTCATTTCTAGAGCTGAATATCATTTCGAACTTGTGAAACAGCAACATATTCTGTTCTTGATCCTGGTATGCTTTAAGCATTTTACAAAGCCTTTTCCTGTTTTGTTACTGCCCTGAACCATCTTTATAATTTCAACTAAACATTATTTATTTCTCCATTAATTTAAATATCTGCATAGTTTTTATTCCAGTAATTTAATACAAATAAAGTAGATGAGAGGCTGAGAAGGTAAGAGTCATAACCTCTTAGGCCCATATCTGGAGAAAAGGATAGCTTCTGAGGCATATGGGAGATGTCACAATGACACAGTGTCAATCTCCATGCCTGCAGCTGCCTCCCAGGACCATGCTGCACCCCTGTGCATCTCTTCTCTGTCTTAGAGGTTGGTGAATGTAGCTTAGTTTTTATAAAAGTCATATTTACCAGCTCCTTCTGTCCTTGAAATAATGAGTTCATGAAGATGCCACAGAGATGAGAACAAGTTGGTTATCAGACTTATCTATCTCAAGTGCCCCAAAGTAGCTTTATTCACTGTATGATCTTTTAAGTACTTTTAAGTACCACATTTAAACAAAGGGTAGCAAGAGAAATATGAAATTGGAGCAACACTAGAGGGTCAGATTAGTAGTTAGGCATAATTTCTATCAAGTACAAACTTCAGAACAAAGAGAAACATAAATCTACACAGACTTGTGATTAACAATTTGAATCTCCAGCACTTTTATGTTACTTCTTTCTTATTACTCCCTCTATAATCCTTCTGCCAGTGGGGAAAATTCCAAGAATTACTCCAGGCCAGTGTTTCTCAAACTATGATGTACATATAACTCACCTGGGGATCTTGTTAAAAACCAGAATCTGATTTGGTATTCAGGTAGAACCTGAAATTCTGCATAACAAGCTGCCAAATGATGCTGATGCTGATGGTCCACAGATCACAGGCCACTCCTTGAACAGTGAGATAGGGGACAAACTCCTGCAGGGAGGGAAGATGCTTTCCCCATTGTTGTCTCCACTTTCCTACTCACCTCCTAGCCCCACCCCAGGCCTCAATACTAACAAATAGCTCAGCTAGTGTTTGTTAGCTCATCAGTCAATGGGCAGATATCATGCATAGTCTTGGCTTTGGGGTATAGTAACATCTGTCCAGCTGCACATCAAGTCCTGGCAATTCTGCCTTCTAAATATCACTTACATGTCCTCTCCTTTAATCTGTACTACACAACATCTTTTTGACTGGTCTTCCTACTTTTCCAGCTTCTCTTCCCTCTACTCTATTCTCTTCACTTCTGCCAGAATGATGATCCAGAAACTGGATTCTCACTGCTCCCGAGGCAAACTCTAAACTCTCTACCTCCTATAGTTTATCAGACCTCTTTCTTTCTGGGTGTTGTCTAAGCTTCCAGGCTGATAGCACACCATTGCCTCACATAAATCCTGGGTCCCTGCTATACAAAGAAGTCCATGACTCCCTTCTTGTACATACCTTATTTTCTCTCTGAAAGGTTCTTCCCTTCTTGTATCCCTTCTCTTGATATTAAACACTTCCTTCAAAATCCAGCTCCAATGTCATGTGCTCATTAAGGCTTTTCTGAATTTTCTGCTACTCTCAGGCATGGTACAGTATATGTTCTCTCCTGTATCCTCACAGTAAACCATATGTGTCTGTGTCCCTCTGAACAAATATTTTACAGTGCTCTATTAGATTCCTTTACCTAGCGGTCCATCTCCACTAACATGTGGGTTCCTTGAGTAGAAATGGTGTCTCATTCATCTTTCTCCTACTAAAGTATAAAACAGTACCTGTTATGTAGTAGCTGCTCAATATTTTTTTTTTGGCCACATAAATCAATGGAGAGCCACATAACTGTAGAAACACATACCAACAACTTTCTCACCTAGGAGCTGGTGGCTGTAGTGAGACCTGCTTTCTTACCATGATTTCCTCTCATAGCACTTTGCCTGGGCTCCATATGAAGACTTTTGGGAGTGGGAAGAGGAAGGTGTATAAAGAAGTGCTGAAGGGGCCCAAGATGATCCACTCTTCACGTGAATGTTTGGATGTCTCATTTGGAAATGTATTTGAGGACAATTTCAGTGATGTCACACCAAAATTATTTTCAAGAGATTAAATCTGGAAGAAAGAGAGAGAGAAGAAAAGAAGAAAGAAATAAAAGAAAGGAAGGAGAAAAGAGGGAGAGAGGGAGGGATGAGGAAGGAAAGAGGGAATGAAAGGAAAGAGAGGGAAAGTGAGAGCATGATGAGAGAGAGGAAGGGAGAGAATGAGAGCAAGAGAATAGAAAGAGAAAAGAAAAGGAGAGAACAAAAGAAAAAAGAGGGAGGAGAGAGAAAAAAAGGAAAAAAGAGGGAGGCAGGGAGGAAGAAAGAGTAGGCAAGCTAGCGAGCTTAAAAAGTAAAGATTTCTTTCTTCTTTTCCCACCAAACACGGTATTTGCAATCTTCATGTGAGATGTGGGAGGCATTTCACAGGACGTATCTATGACTAATGATTATGTTCTCCTCTCGGGTAAGTGTGATGCTTGTGGAGTGGGTTCAGCCTCCTCTGAAACTGTCATTTCTCAGTTGGATTTAAATTCCCACACTCCAGGTGGAGCCCCCTCCTATCTCTGGGCTCAGCAGACTAGAGTGTATGCTGGGTGCATAGCCGCAGCTCATTCCACTGTGAATCTGCCATGAATTCCTACAGGAGGAGCCTTTACACTCTGTGCCCAGGTGGATTTCTTTTCTTGAAGAATTTGTTCTGAGTGGGAAAGTTCTCCTGACTGCTCCTGGCACTTGTTTGGGTGTCCCCACTTATCTCACTTCCCATAATCTGTACAAAAAATTACATCTAAAACAGACAGCATTGAAGTAGGATTTATTTTCTCTGCTATTCAGTTGCAATTTTTTTTCATACCAATCAGTTTATTAAGAAATAAACAACTTAAATTTGCTCTAAGGAGTCTCCTCATCTTGTAGATGAAGAGACAGACCTAGAGAAAGAGAGGATCTGAGAGATGTGACTCTGGATGGTGACATGGCTACAACTAGAATCCATATTTACTGAATTCTGGGCAACCTCAATCTCTAACATGCAGAGTCTACTGTGTACTTTTTATTAAACTATGTAGTTTTGTGGTTTGGGATCAGAAGACCTGTGTTCAAGCCCCAGACCTATGATTTTCTAGTTTTTCCTGTTCCGATACTGAATTCAGTATTCTCTCCTATAAAATAGGCATAACAATAATTACTATTTCTACAAGTTTATTGATAGAAACATACAATTATGAATAAAGAAGCACTGTATAAAGACATCATATAAACATTAATTATTGCTACTTCTTTCTAACGGTTTGCTAGTTTTTGCATAAAGATTCTAGTATAATTTTGTGCCAGTCACAAAACTAATACGAACTGATTTTAAAAGCACTTAAAACTTCAAAAGTGTACCTGTGCCCTATACAAGATGATGGAATTTCTTAGTGAGCTCTAAGAAATGATGGAATTTCTTAGCTGGTCCTGTCTCAACATACCTCTTAATCAGTGTTGAACATGTCATTTATTCTGAGAATTAGGCAGCATGTTCGACAGTGGTTCTTGTCATTTTACCCTATATCATTTCCCCCACATTGGGACATTTAATGCCAAACAAAATCCTAAGATTTTGTCAAAGAAATGATCCATGGGCACTTCCCACACCAAGTTTCCTTGGAATTCAACAATGCAACAGAATTTTATCAAGTACCACTGTAAGAATGAAAATTCACACTTGCATAGACTCTAACAATATGTAGTCTGCTCTGGCTGCTACAACAAAATACCACAGGCTGGATGATTTAAGCAGCAGAAATGTATTTTCTCACATTTCTGCAGCTGGAAGTCCATGATCCAGGTATAGGAAAATTCATTTCCTGGTGAAGGCTCTTTTTCAGACTTGTAGATGGCCACCTTCTCACCATGTCCTCACATGACCTTTTCTTGGCACATGTGGAGACAGTGAGCTTTGGTGTTTCTTATAGCATCAGGAATCCTATCAGATCAAGGACACACCCTTATGAGCTTATTTAACCCTAAGCACTTTCCTAGAGACCTTATCTCCAAATGCAATCACACCAAGGGTTAAGACTTCAACAGGTGCATTTACAGGGACACTCAGTCCATAACAACCATAACAAAGCCTTTATCCCTATAGTCTGCAGATATCATGAACATCTTTTCCCATTTAATGGAGACATCTCAGTGATGTAAAGTAACTTCTTCAGGTTCCTTGGTGGCAAGTTCTGATCCTAAATGCAGTGTGTTTCTTATTTCAATGCAAACTGTTGCCTCTGGCTATTCCTAAGATTTAAAAGAAAGCGTAATACCTTGCAGATGCAGTATCCAATTCATGGGTACAAATGAGGGTGGGAGAAGGCCTGTTATTCTGAGATCCCTTTTGTCCCTAATTTGCAAATCCTTATACAGTATATGTAAGACTATTAGCATCCATGCTAAAGCATAACAGTCAAATGAAAGACATTAAGGATAGGTAGTCATTATAGTTGTTTTCATGTAAATGCATATTTCTCTGTGATGTGTTAGCATGAAGGAAGGAAGAAAGTGCACATTGGTGTTTCTATCAGCCTCCATGAGGACAGGCTCAAAGTTGGTGAATATCACTCTATTTGGCAGATGTGGGCAGAGAGAACTGTGAAGTTTAGATGCATTTTGTGGCAATGCTTGCCAGCTGCTGCCCAGATGGGAGACAGTTCCAACCTCCAATAATATCTTTGCTTTTCAGTCTCACAGCCTCCATTTACCCTAGGGTTGACATAGCAAAAGCATCATGATCTCTTATTGCTTTAGACATCTGGTGCAAAGAGAAATTTTCCCTGGGCTACTTGAAAACACACAAGATAATGGTTTGGCTGACCATAAGAGTTTAGAGCTCAAGTTTAGCAATAAATGTATAAGAAGTTGACGGAATGACAGGAAACACCACAGCTCGGACACTGCACATCACACATACCTCATTCTACCAGTTGCCAGCACTTGTCCTTTCTTCTTCCAGGGCCGTTTCCTTCTAAGGTCCTCACAGAAATCATAAAAGTGCCAGAAAACGGAAGGAAGCTTCAAGGGAATCACATGTCCTTGAGACTTGTTAGTGTCTTCATCAAGGCAGTCCTTGAATATTCACCTGGGCTCCTGGCCTGGTCTTCACTTTAATGGGCATCCTTTAGTTCATTTGAGTTAAATTCAAAACTGGTGACTCCTGTTTTCTTCCTGATTTTAGCCTTGCCCTGTTGCTAAACATTCCTCTGCTCTGTCTGGGAGAAGCAACCCTGTCTATATAGCTTGTACAATCCAGGGCAAAATGAAAATGCAGGAACCTCTGTTCCAAAAGAAGGGCAGTCTTTTTGTATTGTGAAAAGTACTAGCATATAAAGATTTGTCTTTCTCTTTCCACTTTTCATGATGGGGTTTTTTTTTTTTTTTTTTTTTGATATTTAATGTTATTCTAAGTAGAGAAAAATTAATATTTTATATTATTAGCTTGAATGTTACCATTCATCTTTTTATTATACAATGTTAGTTTTAAATTCAAGGATAAGAGCATTTAACTCATTTGTGGATCATCAAAATTACTCAATTTGTATTTCATGACATATACATGCATATCTTTTTTGTTATTTCCAGAACAGTGGAAACACTGCACAAAACCAAATCAACTGTTTTTCTTTTACTGTGTATACACATATTCTACCTAACCTCTCTACCTTCAATTTACTGATGAGAAAGAAAGAATGAAATGATAAGAAACCATAGATTTCCTTGTCTTTCCCTTTACTTGAATGTCATCATTTTCAGCATCAGTGGTTGACTAATCCAAGGAAGTAACATGAGTAAGAAGGAATATGATGGAGTTCCTTGATCAATCCTGTTTCTGAAAATGCCATTGCCTTCCTTTTGCATTTGAAGCAAGTTCTGGTTAGAATAAAAAGTGTGACCTATTAGGATTCTCATAACTGTCAGTTAGTAATTGCTTTGGTTTCTATCTGTGTCTGTACCTAAATTTCAGAACAAATTGTAATATCCAGTGTTGGAAAAGGGAACTGGTGTGAGGTAATGGATCATGGGGGCAGAGTTCTTACTAATGGATTAGCATCATCCCCTCTTTACTGTTCTTGTGATAGTGAGTGAGGTTATTATGCCATCTAGTTATTTAAAAGTATGTAGCATACCCCAGTCTTCACTCTCTTTCGCTCATGCTCCGGCCATGTAAGATGTTCCTGTTTCCGCTTTGCCTTTCACCATGATTGTAAGTAATATGGTTTGGCTGTGTCCTCACCCAAATCTCATCTTGAATTGTAGCTCCCGTAATTCCCATGTGTTATTGGAGGGAACTGGTGGGAAATATTGAATCATGGGGGAAGTTTCTGTCATTCTGTCCTTGCAGTAGTGAATATGTTTCACGAGATCTGCTGGTTTTATAAAGGGAAACCTCTTTCACCTGGTTCTCATTTCTCTCTTGCCTATCACTATATAAGACGCGCCTTTAGCCTCTGCCATGATTGTGAGGCCTCCCTAGCAACGTGGAACTGTGAGTCCATAACTTTTTCTTTATAAATTAATCAGTCTCAAGTATGTCTTATCAGTCCCTCCCATCTTAGGCCCAGATCCCTACAAGGACAGAATGATTTAATGAGCCACGTCCAGGGCCCTGCTGCCCTGCACAACCTTGGGACATGGCTTCTTGCATTCCAGCCATTCCAGCTCCAGCTATAGCTCAAAGGGGCTCATGTATGGCTCAGGTCACTGCTTCAGAGGATGCAAGCCATAAGCCTTGGTGGCTTCCACATGGTGTTAAACCTGGAGGTACATAAAATACAAGAGTTGAGGCTTGGGATACTTTGCCTAGATTTCAGAGGATGTATAGAAATGCCTGGATGTCCAGGCAATTCCTGAAGCAGGAGCAGAGCCCTCATGTAAAGCCTCAATTATGGCAGTGCAGATTGAAAATGTGGGGTTGAAGCCCCCATGTAGAGTCCCCACTGGGGCACTGCCTAGTACAGCTGTGATTAAAGGGCCGTAGTTCCCCAGATTCAAGAATGGTAGGTCCACTGACAGCTTGCACCTCATGCCTGGAAAAGCCTCAAGCACTTAACACCAGCTTTTGAGAGTAGCCTTGGGGGGTGGGGGGAACCCTGCAAAGCCACAGGGACAGAGCTTCCCAAGGCTCTGGGAGCCCACCTCTTGGACCAGTGTGTCCTGGATAAGAGACATGGAGTCAAAAGATATTATTTTGGAGCTTTAAGATTTAATGACTGCTCTGCTGAGTTTCACACTTGTAACCCTTTTGTTTTGATAAATTTCTCTTTTTTGCAATGGAAGTATTTATCCAAAGCCCAGATCCCTATTTTATCTTGGAAGTAACCAGTTTTTGATTTTACAAACTCATAGGTGGAAGAGACTTGCATTGACTCAGATGAGACTTTGGACTTTGGACTTTTGAATTAATGCTGGAATGAGTTAAGACCTTGGGGGACTGTTGGGAAGGCATGATTGTAATTTGAAATGTGAGAATGATATGATATTTGAGAGGGACCAAGGGTGGAATAATATGGTTAGAATCTGTGTCCCAGCCAAAATCTTATGTCTAGTTGTAATCCCCATTGTTGGAGAAGGGGCCTGGTGGGAGGTAATTGCATCATGGGAGTAGAGTTCTCATTAATGGGTTTGCACCGTCCCCTCACTGCTATTATTGAGACAGTAAATGACTGAGTTATTATGAGATCTGGTTGTTTAAAAGTGTGTAGCAGCTCCCACTCCTTGCTCTCTCTTGCTCCTGCTCTGGTCATGTTAGACATGCTTGCTTCCCCTTCCTCTTCTGTCATAATTGTAGGTTTCCTGGGGCCTCCAGGAAACTTCCAGGACCAAGCAGATGCCAACATCATGCCTTCTATACAGCCTGTGCAATCATGAGCAAATTAAACCTCTTTTCTTCATAAATAAATACCATTCTCAGGTATTTTGTTTTGTTGTTGTTGAGATGGAGTTTCACTCTTTTTGCGCGGGCTGTAGTCTTGGCTCACTGCAACGTCCACCTCCTAGGTTCTAGTGATTCTCCTACCTCAGCCTCCCAAGTAGCTGAGATTATAGGCACCCATCACTATGCCCGGATAATTTTTGTATTTTTAGTAGAGACAGGGTTTCACCATGTTGGCCAGGTTGGTCTCAAACTTCTGATCTCAGGTGATCTGCCTGCCTTGGCCTCCCAAGGTGATGGAATTACAGGCATGAGCCACTGTACTCGGCATCTCTGGTATTTCTTTATAGCAGTGTTAGAATGCACTAATTAGTCATATATGAAACAAATTTACCTTGTTTTCCCTTTGCGTCTCTCTGATGTCCCATGTACTCAGTGTACATCAGGCACTTTGTGTTCATGAGTGCCCTATGCTTATAGAGATCCTGTGCTCATAGGGCATCATGTGCTCATGGGCATCCTGTGCTCATGGATGCCCTTCCTCATGGGGCATCCTGTGCTTGTGGGCCATGATGAGTGCTATATGCAAATAAAGAGGGAAGTTATTAAGGACATACATATTGCACATATGTCCTCTATTAATGTGTATCTTCCATTGCCCCACTGGACTTCACTTACAGAAAAAGTAAGTGAAAAGATGTAATTATGAATAATTTCAAGATGGTAGCAGCAGAAAACTAAACCCAGTGTGAGGCTCTTTTGAGCATGGGACCTTGTGCAACTGCATGATTCCCTTCTGCCACATTGTAGGGAACAACATTGAAGAAGAATATGGTCACCAGGGATGTATGGGGAATGCTTTGGGATCAGTCCCTGATATTTTATGTCCTTAGGGAATATATTTATGCATAATTGCGATGGCATAATTCAATCCTTACCACATGATGAGGCATTTTCTACAGAAGAAAAAACATGCAAATGCAAATAACTGGAACCATTAATTGAACATGACTCACAGGCTACATGCGATTTTTCTCCTACAACATAAGTTCTTTTAAAAGATGCTGATAATGTTAAAGAAATATCACAACATTCAGGTTATATTTCTTCTAATGAAGCAGACAGAGTTTTCCTTGTGAGATTTGATAAAATAAATTAATTCATTTGTTTTCCACAGATAAGATGTTATTCAAAAAGCAGAGTAGTGAGATAAAATTCTTTCTCTGATTCTCTCTTTTCTTTAGAGAATATTTGAAAATTCTTTCTAGTTTCTACTTCCTACTGTTTCTGTTCCAGATGAATTAGCAGATTTTAATCTGAATTCTTGTGGTTACTGCACAAATTTTAAATTCTATTTTCTTTTCATAGAAGAAAGAAACTAGACACCCTGCCACTGCCTTTAAAATTTAAAAAGTGGTATTATTTATAAAAATTGACTTAAAATTCAACAACAGCAAAAGTACCTGAGTTTAGGCCTCCATGGAGTAGGTAGAATATTAGACATTTATTGGAGTGCAACTCATCACATGGTGTTATTAAATATATATATATATATATGTTAATATCTTACTACTCGTATTAGGTTCTTTATAATAGGAACCTCTCTGACTTTTTTCCTCTTTGACTCACAGCTGGAGAGGCCTTGCAGTCATGGCAGAAGTCAATGGAGCAAAGTTACATCTTACATGGTAGCAACAAGAGAGAGAGTGTGTTGGGGAACTTATAAAACCATCAGACCTCATGATACTTATTTACTATCTCAAGAACAGCATGGGAAAAACACTCCCTCATGGCTCAATTATCTCCCACTGGGTCCCTCCCATGATACATGAGAATTATGGGAGCTATAATTCAAGATGATATTTGGGTGGTGACACAGCTGGACCACATCATTCCATGCCCGACCCCTCCCAAATCTCACATCCTCACATTTCAAAACCAATCATGCCTTCCCAACAGTCCCCCAAAGACTTAACTCATTTTAGCATTAACTCAGAAGTCCACAGTCCAAAGTCTCATCTGACACTAGGCAAGTCCTTTCCACCTATGAGCCTGTAAAATCAAAAGCAAGTTAGAGATACAATGGGGGTACAGGAATTGGGTAAATATATTCATTCCAAATGAGAGAAATCGGCCAATCAAAGGGACTGTGGGCTCCATGCAAGTCCAAAATTCAATAAGGCAGTCACTAAGCTTTAAAGTTCCAAAATGATCTCCTTTGAAAACATGTTTTACACCCAGTTTACACTGGTGCAAGAAATGGGCTCCCAGAAACTTTGGTTGCTCTGTCCCTGTGACTTTGCAGGGCACAGCTCCACTCCTGGCTGCTTTCATGGGGAAAATGTCTCCAGGGAATGTCAGAAACCTTAGAGGTAGCTTTTCCCATCATAGGCCCAGAGGCCTAGGAGGAAAAAATGGTTTCCTGGGCCAGGCCTATGCAGCCTCAGGACTTGGTGCCCTGCAGCCAAGCAGCTTTAGCCATGGCTAAAAGGGGCTAAGGTACAGCTCAGGCCATGGCTTCAGAGGGTGTTCAGTGTTTGTGTGTTTTCCTGGTGCACAGTGCAAGCTGTTGATGAATCTACCATTCTGGGGTCTGAGGAATGGTAGCCCTCTTCTCACAGCTCCACTAGGCAGTACCCCAGTGGGGATTCTGTGTGGGGGTCTCCAACCCCACATTTCTCTCTGCACTGCCCTAGCAGAGGTTCTCCATGAGGGCTCTGCCCCTGCAGCACACCTCTGCCTGCCTGGACATCCAGGCATTTCCATACATTCTCTCAAATCTAGGCAGAGGTTTCTAAACCACAATTCTTGACTTCTGTTCACCTGAAGGCTCAACACCACATAGAAGCTGCCAAGGCTTGGGGCTTGCACCCTCTGAATCCATGGCTTGAGTTATAGCTTAGCCCCTTTTAGCCATGGCTGAAGCAGCTTGACTGCAGGGCACCAAGTCCTGAGGCTGTACACAGCACGGGGGGCCCTGGGTCTGGCCCAGGAAATCATTTTTTCCTCCTAGGCCTCTGGGCCTGTGATGGGAAAAGCTGCCTCTAAGGTCTCTGACATGCCCTGGAAACATTTTACCCATTGTCTTAGTGATTAACATTTTGTTCCTTGTTACTTATGCAAATTTCTGCAGCAGGCTTGAATTTCTCCCCAGAAAATGCACTTTTTTTCTGCCACATCATCAGGCTGCAAATTTTCCAAACTTTTATGCTCTGTCACATTTTGAATGTTTTGATGCCTACGAATTTCTTCCACCAGATGCCCTAAATCATCTCCCTTAAGTTTAAAGTTCCAGAGACCTCTAGGGCAGGGGCAAAATGCTGCCAGTCTTTTTGTATAGCAAGTGTAACCTTTACTCCAGTTCACAAGTTCCTTATCTCCATCTGAGACCGCCTCAGTCTGTCTTACATGGCAGCAGACAAGAGAACCTGTGCAGGGTAACTCCCCTTTATAAAAACATCTGATCTCATTCACTATTACAAGAACAGCATGGGAAAGACTGCCCCCCAACTACCCGTGATTCACTTGCCTCCCACTGGGTCCCTCCTATGACACATGGGAGCTACAATTCAAGGTGAGATTTAGGTGGGGACAAATCAAACCATATCAGTACTCACGACTTCTAAGTTCAGTTGGGTGAGTTTTCTGTTTTATTATCCAGATTATTATATCAACAAAATGACCACTGTAATTGCCTGTGAGTATTAGGTTGCATTTCAAAAGAGCAGGGCCAAAGCCAAATAACACCAGCACTTAGCAGATGAAAACTGAGTTTCCTTTGGTTGGAATTGTTGGTACTCTTGGTCTATTACATACCTTTTTAACCCTGCATCTTGTAGTTACTCTACACTGAGACATTCTTAAAGAAAAATAAGAGGTATTAGTCCTTTTGGGTGAGTTCACTTTTTTCCTGATATTTTTTAGAAGATAACTTCCAAATTGATAATCTTTTTCTTTGCAGTGGCACATTAGTAAATGTTAAACAACCAGCACTAGGGGAAGGAAGAGGGATGGAATGAACTGATATGTATCTCTTGCTGAGTTCCATAATATAAATATTCCCACCTTGGCTGATTCTGAGTTACCAGCTTATCACTGGAGAGTTGGGAAGAAATGTTAGCAACCAGGTATTATAAGCTGGTACAGACCTGCTTTAGCACACAAAACTGCTACCTTGATTTTAGAAAATTATTAAAAAGATTTTCAAACAAATCAGAAAGTTAAATAAGTCTAAGTCAACCCTCTTGAAGAGGCAGCAATACATCTGCTAACAATATTTTCAAACTCTGTCCATTGGGATATTTTGTACAACTTTGAATTTGTATTTTACTCAATTTGATAAATAGATGCTTCTACATCTCTACCTCAGCAATTTCTTGGACTGTACCTTTTCCCCTAAATCTTCTAATCTGTCATGTTTACTTATCTTAGATTTTTCTAGCTTAATGATTTTTCCTTCTATTTCATTCTAAAGCAGAATTGTAGTAACTCTTATAAAATAAAATTGAATAGAGATAAGTTTAAGATTCTGAACTTGATCCAAAAATCCAACCTCTTGCTTATAGAATAGGGGCATCAGAATTTAGCAATAGTACCAATAAAAATAATTTGGACTACTAGTTTAATATATCCATATTATGATATAGCTGCTAAAAGCAGAGCAGGATTTTAGCCTGCCTTATTAAAGACTGTTATCATTCTCTAACGGTTGTTCTGAGGCATGATTGCACCCTTGAATGACCTTCAAAATTGCAAACCATCCTCATGCCCAGACCACACTCTAATTTTTTAATCTCTCAGGGATCCAGACATCAGTATGTTGAAAAATTTTCCAGTGATTCAAATGTGCTGTAAACTTGGAGAACTATTGATCTAGAACAGTGTTTGAAAAAGTTAATATGAGTTCATAGGTCACCTGGAATTTCACTAAAATGCAAATTCTGATTCAGTAGACCTGGAGTAGGGCTGTGAAGTTTTCATTTCTAACAACTTCCTGGGTAATTCTACTGGCTCATAGGACAATTGTAGTAAGGGTTTAGAACAAGGGAAGTGTCCTCTCTTCAGCAATTAATGGTCATATCTGGATTATTGAGTTAATTTCCTGGAGTGACAGTCAAGCACATTCATAGAGGCAGGGATGATGAAGATTTTTACCTCTTGTCTTACAATGAGCAGTTGAAGGAACTAGAGCTATTTAGCTAGCTGAAGGGAAGACATTGTAGAAACATTATAGCTAGCTTTAGAGAACTGAAGAATGATTATGTAAAATAAAGATTAAGTTTGTTTATTCTTCCTCAAGGGATAGAACTACAAGTAATGGGTACACACTACAGCAAAACAGATTTTGGATCAATATACAGTAGAATATAGTAGCCAGAGCTC
Organism: Aotus nancymaae; assembly: GCF_030222135.1. Taxonomy (NCBI): domain Eukaryota; kingdom Metazoa; phylum Chordata; class Mammalia; order Primates; family Aotidae; genus Aotus; species Aotus nancymaae. Next base: position 80,070,233 of record NW_026988454.1, read on the forward strand.
AACAAAGAGGGAATAGATTGCCTTGAGAAGAAATACATACTCCATAATGATATGATTTGGTGATAACTTTGTGAGGCTTCTACAGAAATAAATTAAGCATGGGATGGAAAATGGATCAGTCAAGATGACATTTAACACACTTTCCAAAGTTGAGTCTATGATGTTCTACATCTCTTTTCAGTCTAGTGTCTTTAGCTTCTAGCTTATGGTAGGCAGTCAAGTCTAGGATTTTAACAGTGCCTACAAACCAGGGATATCTTTCTCTTACTTTTCCATTTCTTTGTGAAATTACAAAGTTTTGTTTACCTGAATATTTAAGCAGATACCTGCCCTTTCCCTAAGCCCCCCCACATCTTTTCTGATTTCATTTTGAATACATGCTACTTCCTTTTTAACTAAACTGGAAAATTCTTACTGATTATGTAGCTCTTTTGATTCAAGCAACTAAAGTTCATATTCTGATTTCTAAGCATCCTTCCTTATCACATCATTTTGACTCTCTCATTTATTGATGCTGATGAAAGCATTCAATTTATAAGACTATTTTTTCCCCAAACTGGTAATCATTTTAAAGGATCTCCATAATTTATCTTTCTTGTTTGTGTTTGCATCTGGGTGATGGCCTGCAATTCTGTAAACCCAATTATTCCAAAAAATAACAGAGTACCTGAAGAGGTGAAACCTTTGCTTAATAGTCCTAATCAACATATTTGATGGCTAGGAAGTAATATTTCTGAATGCCTATACAGAATTTTTCAGTAAATTTCAGATTCCGAAGTGCTAGAAGCATGCTAACAGACTGGCAATTTAATATGGCAGCATAAAAATTAATGTGGTTTCTGAGCTACAGGTCTCATAGATCACTGAGACCTAGGCACATTTATAGTTTTCACCTTGTTTTTTAATCCTAACCTCATGAGTTATTTAAAACTCCCTGCTATTTCACAAATCAGTGTTTTCCTTTATTTCAGTTTAATTCAGTTTGTTTTAACCTCACTTATCAGAATTTTATGGAGTTGTTTAGAACTTCAGTTTTAATAAAGTTTTCATATGCAATGATTTTCATGTCAATACGCTTTTATGTGTTTGACAATATAGTCAAAGACTTTTTAAGAAGTTCCAGGTGTTATTATCCACAGCAAGGTATATTGTGTTCTGAAATAGTAAGGAATAATGAACAAAATTGTAGTTCTATTCCCAGTGATATTTTTCCACAAGTGGCCTTCCATGTGAAGAAATTTGATGTAATACTATTGTCATACTCCTTCTTTATTTTAGCCCTTAAAAAATCACTCTTGTCCATTCTACAACAAATACCATTAGCCTCTATCTAACAAAAAATCAAAAATTTACTTAGGAAAAGAAATAAAATCTAAACAAATAGCCACACCATGTAGTTAGGTAGAAAAACTCAGCAGCATAAGGATGTCAATACTGTATAAGCTAATCTGTAAATTTAGAGTAACATCAATAGGATATTGTTCATTAGACTAGCTGAATGTAAAATACATATGGCAGAATAAGCAAGCAGGAATGATCAGAATAATTCTGAAAACTAAAATGAAGTAGACATACTAGATATGAGAACACCTTGCAATAGCTGAAATAATTAAGATGGTGAAGGACTAAAACAAAAATCATTATGGTAGAGGTTGTTCATTTTTACTAATAATTTTACTGGAAGCATCAATGTACCCCTAGTTTAAAAATACATTTTCTAGCATTTTGTTGCAGTGGGTGGACATGTGACTAAATTTGGGTCACTGTGGATTAACTAGAAGTTCTTTGCTGGGTGTATTAGTTTCCTATTACTCTTGTAACAAGTTGCCATAAACTGAGTGTCTTGAAGCAACACAAATTTATTACCTTACAGTTTTGGAGGTCAGAAGTCCAAAATATATCTTATGGGGCTAAAATCATGTTGTCAATGGTGCTCTATTCCTTCTGGAGGCTCAAAGAGAGAATCCACTCCCTTGCCTCCCAGCTTCTAAAAGCTGTTTGCATTCCTTGACTCACGACCTCCCTCTCTCATCTTCAAAGCAAATCACTCCAACCTTTGCTGTTGTCACCACAAATGCCTTTCTAATCTTGACTCTCCCACTTCCCTCTCTGAATCCTTTTGATTACATTGGGCCCTGCAGGTAATTCAGAATAATCTTCCTACCTTAAGAACCTTAACTTGACCATATTTGCAAAGTCTCTTGCCATAGAAGGTAACAAATCTGTAGATTTCAGGGAATAGAACATTTTTGAGTAGCAAGATTCTGCCTGCCACAGTGGGCCTTTGGAAAAGCTTGTTGGAAGAAACCTGAGAACTCCCAATGCCAGCCATAGTAGCAAAAAACTGGACTTGCCTTCTTGCCATAAACAGCTAGAAAACTGGAAAAAATATCTCAAGCAACTGCTTTCAGTTGTTGTAAAATACTCAGCACCAGACTTATCTCTAAAAAAGGGGCACAGACTAAATGACCACCAGAGTGACCCTAGATTTCTTTTTGGAGGTAGTTTCCAGACATGTGAAGGCAAAGGAAACCAGTCTTGGGGGCTCGGAATTAAAGAGACAAAGATTGAAATTCAGTTGGCCAAAAGTGGCAGAAAGTTGCAAGGAAGAGTTCTAAAAGTGAAAAAGCCACACAGAAAATGAACTTCAAGAATTTGTGTAAGGATCGTCTTGAGTCTTTAAAGAATATTGAGCCATGCATGCAGGAAGTGAAATTTCACAAAGCTGGCCAAATAACTACCAGGTAGTTGTGAGATGAACAATAAGAGGATGCATAGGCATGGAGATTTTGAGTCCTAACTAAACAGAATAGAAGTCCTTGGCAGTTACCAGGTCATTCAGTGGAGACTGAGGATCACGCCTTAGCAGTGGTACTAAACTATGACTTAAGTGAAAATTACTTTGGGGAAGGAGAGAAAAAAAGAAATAAAGGAAAAAAAGTAGGTGCATACAGAAGAAGAAAGAAATAAAAATAAAAAGGCAAAAATTGGCAGGAAACTGACTCAGCTGTATTAGCCCTTTTGCAAGTTTTCTCTTTCTGTCTCTTTCTGCACCAAACTTTCACATGATTCCTGAAGTTACAGCAGTTATATTACCACTATGAAACACTTGAGGGAGGCTGAAAGCCAGCAATAAGGTTGTCAGAACAGTGATGGAGAGAGCTTGATGTGTTAATGATATTGTTGGATCATGCAATGGTGCTGCCTGCCTGCACTGTCCTTTACATTTCATGAAACATAAATACAACCATCTTGTCTAAACAACTATTATTTTGGTTTTCTTTTATATAAAGCCAGACTAAACCTCAACTTAATCACAGATTAGTACAATACACTGACAAATTTTTAAAATAGGTGAAAATATATACAATGTTTGGTTGAGAAGATATGGGATAAAAATGAAAATGGTGACATTTCAATTTACTAAAGAGAATTTAGATAATTAAAAAAATGTTACCGGGAAATGGGATAACCATCTGAAAAAATGAAAAGCGTGATAAATATCTTACATTATTCAAATTGAATTTAATATGAATCAAACACTTAAATGTAAAAAGTGAAACTAAAAGAGTGCAAAAAGAAACCAGGAGAATTTTAAAAATCATCCCAGAGAAGACCTTTTTAAGTTCGATGCAAAATGTAAAAGCCATAAAATAAAAGACTGATAAGAGATCTAGAAATAGAAATACCATTTGACCCAGCAATCCCATTACTGTGTATATACCCACAGGATTATAAATCCTTCCATTGTAAAGATACATGCACATGTATGTTTATTGTGGCACTGTTCACAATAGCAAAGACTTGGAACCAACCTAAATGCCCATCAACGATGGACTGGATAAAGAAAATGTGGCACATATACACCATGGAATACTATGGAATACATGGAATACTATGCAGCCATAAAAATGGATGAGTTCATGTCCTTTGCAGGGACATGGATGAAGCTGGAAACCATCATTCTCAACAAACTGACACAAGAACAGAAAACCAAACACCCCATGTTCTCACTCATAAGTGGGTATTGAACAATGAGAACACATGGACACAGGGAGAACATCACACACCGGGGCCTGGGAGGTGGGGGCTGTGGAAGGTATAGCACGGGGTTGGGGGATTGGGCAGGGATAGCAATAGGAGAAATACCTAATGTTGATGACAGGGCAATGGATGCAGCAAATCACTACCATGGCATGTGTATACCTATGTAACAAACCTGCACGATCTGCACGTGTACTCCACAACTTAAAGTATAATAAATAACTTTTTAAATAATTAATAAATTCAATTACATAATAGTAAAGCAGATGCACTGCAAAAATGGATAGGCAGAGTCAAAAGAGAAGACAAACAATATTTGCAACTGATATCATAGCAAAGAGATATTTTTCTTGATACATACATATAAAGAGCTCTCTGGCCAATAAATAAAAGACCATTGATGCAACAGAAGAGTAGAGGATGCGAACAGATGGATCACAGAGAAAAAGCAAATGACTCCCAAACCTGTAGAAAGACATTTAATTACACTCATGACAAAAGCAATACAAGTTGAAATTAAATGGCATAGCATGTTAGCACATCAGATCAACATGGTAGTGATGAGAAATAGAATTCTACTCTTGTACAATGTTAGTGAGAGTATAAATTGCTTCAAACAATATTAGAAATTTGGAAGTATTTTTTCAAATTAAAAATGTGCATACCCTTTGATTAATCAATTTGATACCTAGTTATGTAACCCAAAAATACACTCTCAAATGTGTGAAAGAATTTATTCCTTCATTCAACAAACAAGTGCCTACTCTATTTAAACATTCTTTCAGTCACTCTCAATATAAAAGTATTTACTGGATATCACGTATTTTGTGATAACAAAAAATTAGAAACAACTGATGTGTCCATGAATAAAGAGTTGATTAAATAAATTATAATACATGAAACAATAATAAATTATGAACCTATTACAAAGAAGAAAGCATAAGCAAATGTGAGATGAAAAGATTTTCTGAAAATCTTTCAGAGGGCAGGGATTTTTGTCTTGCTTCTGTGTCTCTAACACATAGAACAATGTATAGCACATATTAGACTTGGAATAAATATTGGATAAACAGAGAAAAAACAAGGTGTAGAATGGCACGCTACAATTTTATGTGGAAAAACATGAATAAATACATGCATATATTCACTTCTAAATGACTAGAAACTGGTAACAAGGCTTGCTTCTGAGGACAGTGCTAGAATATGTGGGACCAGAAAGGGAATTAGGCTGCCTTTATACCATGCAACGTTTTGTAACTTTAGAATGTTGTGCCATGTGCATTAATTACCTTTTCAGAAGAAAAGGGCACCCATTCATTACATTTGAATCTCTTTGCATCCTTTTTTCCTTCCCCACAGGTGTTGGCCTGAGTAGGAATTAGCATTCCTTTGTGGTTTCTGACACATTTTAAGCAAAATTTTAGGCATTTTTCATAAATATATTCCTTTTGCTAGCATTTAAAAGGGGCACGTCTGTTAACCCTGCACCTACTCACAAATGATTCAATTGAGATGACAAAAAGTGCAGTGACTCATCTCCAAATACAAAGATGTGTGTGGGCCTTGCAGGGCCTTGTGAAAAGATAGTGACCTTCATGGCCACCCAAAAGTTTTAGCAGGTATTATTTGTTGGGTCAGCACTTCTCAGAAGCTTCCCTATTCCACTCCCACCTCCAGACATACACACTCAAGCCTTCCCACATGCATACTGCTCCCAGCCTGGGCCCACCTTCCACAGCTGTGTTTCAAAACACCCTGTGATTACATATCTCAAAGCTCTCACTCAGGACTTGTAATTTCTTATATTCTTATCTGTCTCCCACATTAGATGGCGAATCAGTTCCTTGAGACAGAAACCTGGTTTCAATGTTTTATAGGTCTGACATCTAGCACAGTGTGCAGTTTAGTAGTTCCTTAGTAAATACTTGATGAATAAATACATGAGGAATGAATGAATAATTCCGATGCCTTTTGTAAGTAAATTCCAGCCCCATGGGTAAGAATTTTAGTGACACTGTTGAGGCTTGACCAGATCAGTGTAACTCCAAGTGGAGAGAGGACCCAATTCAAGGGGTCAATGTAAACTGCATCTGCTGAAGAAGCCACCATCAGTACCAGAGAAATAGTGCTAAGACTCTGATAGAAAGACAAGCAAGGCACAGATGCAGTGGGGAGAAGAGGTAAAAGGGTTTGGGCTCCACAAGAACATGTCAGATGCACAGCATAAGAAGAACAAGTTTGAACTTTAGGAGGCTGACCCTGAATGCTCCAAGAGAACTTGGGTCTCAGCTATTAGGGGGCAAGAAGCTCAAGGAACACAGGATGGCTACAATATGCAAGTCTGGGTAGGCAAAGAGTCAGTTCTGAGGTGCCAAGATCAGCACTGTTATCCTGCTGTGTCAACAATTGTTCCTGCATACACCATCCTACCTGTACAAGACATTGCTGACATTTCCCCATTTTGCACATTGTTCAAATCTAGCTCACATTGAGATTTTACTAATTGGGCTAGAGAAGGACTGAACATTCAGATTTCAGTGGTTGAAGTTTGAGTCAGTACCATTCAGTGTTGTATTGAAATGTTCCTAATGATTTTGTGGGTGGTAGTTGTAAGGTTTGAATGAAGCAACCAAGGTTCGAATGAGGCAACTGAGGCCAGTTATTGAAATAAAGAAATTTAATCGGCTCCTGGGTGAGGTTCTGTGGTCTGACACAAGGGGCCAGAGAAGTTGCGCTGACTTTCCGGGGTGTGGGGTTTTTTTCTGATTGGCCCTGAGGGAACCGGATCGGAACGGGGCGGACCGTTGTTGGGTAACGGGTGGCTGGGCGGACTTTCCAGTGCAAGAGCTGGCTAGGATTGCATTAGCTGGGGCGTGGTTGGCTTGGAGAGTTCCTGGGTGGAGCACACAGCAGAGGGGAGGTGGGGAAAAGGAATGGGGGGCATCAGGGAACCTTTTGGTTGAGGCTACCAGCCTGACATTCCGACCCTTTTGATGATATAGGATGCCCCTCTTTCTGGCTACTTCCTGCTGGTTAGGGGCATAGAGGGGGACAGAATCTAGTGAGCAGTTGCCTCAGTTGGGAGTTGGATGTAGGGATGAAGGAACATTTGGTTAACAGCCACTCATCCAATTTCTTGCATATGAGCTTGTAGGAACCTGAGAAGGAAAGGCGCTATCAGTAATAGTTAGCATTTTATGATGACGGGAGTGATTATAGGGGTTAGCCAGGTAAGCATAGGAGATTGCCACCAGTTGAGAGGCAAGACTGATGCATTCTGCTTTTTATGGAGGTCTTCTTGGAGGTGGTGGAGAGTGTTGACATTTTTTCTACTAGGCCTGTTTCATTGATGTGATAGCAGCACTGTTCCTGGAGAAACAGACAGGTACTTCCCTTTTCTGCTGTTAGCAGGTCAAGGGCCCATCGGTTCTGGAGAGTTACCTGGGCCAGTGATGTGATTTGTCACTGGAGGGAGGCCAGGGAGGCGGCCGATGCCTCAATAGCCACGAGAAGCTTGTCTTCTAGTTGAGTGGTTGAGGTGACACTGTAGCCCAGGGTGCCACTACCCAGCCTGGCTGCCACCAGAAAGGATGCTAAAGAGAGACCAATGACCATTGGGAGGAAGACTGCTCACCTGTCTTGGTGATTAGGGGAAGGTGGAAGGAGGGATAGAAGTTTGGCCTGTCCATATACCTCTAACTGCAGGACCAAGGTGACAGGCACACAAGGGAAAGAGAAGGAGGCATTAATAACTGTAGTTAAGTTTCCATTACACCAGAAGTATCCTCCTGGTGGTGTGTAGAGGGAGGTTTTTACTTTTACTATGAACTTCTGGCTGTCTCATAGCAGAGAAAGAGATTTTGAGGCATACTTTGAACAAGAGGATATCTGTCAAGGTGGTGCTGGGCCCCATAGGTGATTATGACAGATTGAACCTGGACCTGAGGGGAACTGCAGCCAATAGGGGGTTGCTGAGGGAGGCACATAAAAAGCAGTGGGAGAGGTTTATGGCTTTGGTTAAATTTAACATGTTGGCTCCCTGATGTACTAGAGTCAATGAGGAGAAAGGTTGAGAGGTGCTATCTGAGGGTTTGAATTGGTTAGTTAGAGTGGCTTCCTTTTGCAGGATTGTGTGGCTCACAGAGCTGAGTTGCTCTATAACCTCAGGGACAATGCGGGTATAGGACCGGAATATCAGCTATGTTTCCTGGGAGTGCTTCCAGGTATAGTCTACATACAGTTTGCCAGACACTCCAACATTCCAGCACTCATCCCAGGGGTCACAGATGTTGAGAATTAAGGTTCTGTTTGGGAGGAGGGTTAGCATTCGGTTACTGGAGGAGGGGGGTGCAGCTTATGAATGTTACAAGAGTAATAGGGGCATTTTGCCGTAAGTGGTATTTCACCAGTGGCAGTAGTCATGGGGCTGGTCAAAGAGGAAACATAGTCCATGCTGGTAATGATGAACTTCCTGAAGGATAGTACTTTTTCCTTGTGGAATAGGAATAGGTACAGCAGCTTGACAGCCAGCTGGCTGACGGTCTGCTTGGGCGATGTAGTGGGTTTTAGTGGTGGGGACTTTGGTCCAGGTTTCCTGGACATAAAAGCACCAGACATACATGCTGGCTTTGGAAGGAGGAGTAAAAAGGAGGATTAGGAGGGAAATAATACTTATCAGCTGGTGATGATGGGCCATGGCAGGCTGTCCGTGAAGGTTCTAGGTGAGACACTGGAAGGGGGGAGCTGGTGATTACTGGAGTGGCATGATATTGGAGGCCAGGCAGGTGGCAGGCGACTATTCAGGCAGGTTGCTGAAGCAGACTAAAGAAAATAGGACTTAGGGAAGACTGGTAAGGGGCATGACAGTAGCAGCTGTGAAACGAGGTACATTGGGGATGTTTGACGACCAGGCAAGAGTGGGCAGGAATCAGCTGGAAGCTTGAAGGTAATAAAGGTTAGGGACGAAAGTGGTACAGGTGAGGAGTGACAGCAGGAGGTGTATGGGTGATGGGCTTGGGTGTAGGAGCTTGGGTGCAAGGGTTATGTCTGGCTTTAAGAGGATACTAGCTATGAGGGCAACAAGGGGTGTCCATTGAGGACACAGGCCAAAGAATGGGTTCATTTAGGGTAGGCAGGCTTGCCATCAACTCCTGTGCCTGAAACCTGGGAAGGTATGCTAGGTCCTGAGTAGGAAGGCAATACAGAATAGGTAGCCTCTGTGTCCACTAAGAAGGAAATGGACTTACCCGCTACCTGCAGCATTACCCTGGGGTGATGGGGGTTTTTGAGTCCAGGCTGCGTCGGTTGTCCAGAAGGCTGAGAAGTTCAAGCAATGGGATTGCTTCCTGCGGACTGGCCTGCCCTCCACATAGAGGTGTGGGGGGTGGGCCTGTAGTCCAGGATGGGCAATTACTGTGCCAATGTCCAAGCTGCTTGCAGTCTGGGCAGGGCTTGGTAGGTGGTCAGGGGCATGGACACTGATATGCCTAGTGTCCCTCCTGACTGCACTTGGAACAGGGCCCAGGTGGAACACCTCCAGAGTTCTTGGAGGATTTTGATGGACCCCCTCCACCAGGCACCTGGTGGGCTACCGGCCTCAGGGCTGCCACAAGAGCTTGGGTTTGGAGGCTTACCTTTTGCTGTAGATGGGCCTGGTGGGTGGCCTCAGCCTTTTCCTCTCGACCATTAAAAACTTTAAATGCCATGTTTACCAGGTCTCGTATGGGAGTTTGGGGGCCCTCTTCAGCCTTTTTAAGTTTCTTTCTAATGTAAGCCACTGACTGAGAGATGAAATGGGTTGCTAGAACTGTAGCCCCCAGTAAAGAGGCTGGGTCCAGCCAGATATGAAGGATTATAGCATTAGTTAATTGGTCGAGGAAGGTGGTGAGGTTTCAGTAGGACCCTGAGCTATTTCCCTTAATTTATCATAATCAACTACCTTTTGGGCTGCACCTTGCATGCCCGCTAGGAGGCACTGTAGCATTTGGTCCCGGCAGTGGCCATTTTGACCAGTTTGATACTTTTAATGAGGGTGGGCTTTGCAAAGGGGGCAAAGGAGGGAGGTTAATTGTTAGGAGCACAGTGTGAGCAAGTGTGAACATTAACAGGAGAGGCCAGGTTAGAACCAGGAAGAGGAGGAACTGAAGGGAGTTGACATTCCGCATATGGCGAGGGAGTTGACATTCTGCATATGGTGAGGGATTTGTGAGGAGGAGGATGGTAGAGGGGCTGAGGTTGTTATTTTGATGAGGAAATTAGGGGTGGGGACCCAGGACAAGTAGGAGGCAGAAAGAGAAGAGGGTTATTTCTAGAGGCTTAAACTTGGTGAAGGTTTCCTTTAGCCAGTGGGATGATAGCCACTGTAGGATACTGGCTATTTGAGGGGAAGCTGGCTTTAGCCAGTAAATGTCGGCTAGCAGGAGCTTAATAAATATGACAAATTTGTTTTGGAGGCAGGGGGCCATAGTGTGAACTGAACGGTTGACAGAAGCCGGGGATGGGGAGAGCCAGTGAGAATGACAAGGCGAAGGCTGTGTGGGGCTGAGAGGGATTGGGTTAGGATTTGATGACTGGTTGGGGCGGGGGCAACACAAAAGAAGAAGATGGAGGATGGCTATTTAAAGAGAAAGTTGTGAGAGGACAGGAACAGAAACAGGAAGGGATGGAGAGAGGGAGAGAATAGGCAGGATTAGAAGCAGGAAACAGCCACCATCTTGAGAGAGAGAGAGAGTTAGAAGTGGGAAATGGCTGCCATCTTGAGAGAGAGAGAGAGAGTTAGAAGATAGGAGCAGAAACAGGAGCCAAGAATACAGCCGAATCTGGATTTGCTTCTCAGAATTCACCCATCACTACAGAGTAGTCAGGAATGGGAACCGGTGTCCCAGTTCTCGTTCTGAGTACAAATAGAGACAGACCAGAGTAGAAGGATGTCTCCTTGGTGCTTTGGCTTTTGGAACGGAACGGAGAAAGACCAGCATGGAAGGACGTCTCCTTGGTGCTTTGGCTTTCAGAATGGACAGGGGAAGCTCCTGGATGTCTCCGTGGAACTTCTAACCTGGAGTGAGGAAGGGCCCTCCTGGCATGGCTGTGACTACGGACAGGAGTGCTCTCAGGAATAGGTGGGGGTGAGGTTCTGAGCAGCAGGTTTAGGCAGCACCAAATATTTCACCTGGTGTCTTACCATGTGGTGACCAGTGATGCCGCAGAGGTTGACGGATTCCTGGTTCAGCTTCTGGATGAGGAGCCAGCCCGTCCCAAAAAGGGAAAGGAAGAGGGGCTAGGCCTCTCCCAGGTTTTGGCACCAAATGTAAGGTTTGAATAAAGCAACCGAGGTTCAAATGAGGTAACTGAGGCCAGTTATTGAAATAAAGAAATTTAATCAGCTCCTGGGTGAGGTTCTGTGGTCTGAAACAAGGGGCCAGAGAAGTTGCACTGACTTTCCAGGGTGTGGGGTTTTTATGGCATGGGGAACAAGCAACATCAAGGCCCTCTGATTGGCTCTGAGGGAACCAGATCAGAACAGGGTGGGCCGTTGTTGGGTAATGGGTGGCTGGGCGGGCTTTCTGGTGCAAGAGCTGGCTAGGATTGCATTAGTCAGGGCATGGTTGGCTTGGAGAGTTCCTGGGCAGAGCACACAGCAGCAGGGAGGTGGGGAAAAGGAAGTGGGGGGCATCAGGGAACCTTTTGGGTAAGGCTACCGGCCTGACAGTAGTTGTGCCTCTTAACCACATTAGGAGCTCTTCCTGGGCATGACCATTTCTTGGTATCCTTCACAGATCTGCAGTGTGCTGGGCATATACTGGCTCGATGATCACTTGCTGACTGACTAACTGACATATGCATCTGCCCACAGGCAAGACTCAAAATAGTGCGCAGTATTCTTGCTTAGACAATGAATCATGTTTGAACTCTGTCATTTGCAAATCCTTTTCATTCTGCTATGGAATTTGCCTTTTTAGATTAATATACCCATGTACTAGAGTAATGTTAAGTTAGCTCTCCTTGGTAGAGACTGGTTGTCACTAAGATTTATATAATTTTCAAATTCTCTTTATGCAAGCACTTTATAGGATGAAAATTTATTCTGGATTTAGGTACACATGTATTGGTTGAGAGTATTCTGATAAGGCATGAATGAGGAGACCCAGGCCCTAGCCTCAGTCTCTTGTCAGCTAACCATGAAAATTGGGCAGGTTCTCCACTCATCACCTCTCTCATTCCAACTCCTGGCCTCAGTTTCCTTGACCCTAAGTAGGGTCTGGACTGAATGGCTGCTAAGGTCTCTTTTAGCACTGCTCTTCTCTGAGGTTATGTTATGATGGCTTTGTCTGTGCTTCCCTTTGCTGTTAACAGTATACCCTGTCACCAAAGAGCTGGAGTAATAGGGAACAGTCCACATTTAAATTTTCTTACAATGTCAAAAATTAATTTAAATGCTGGGAAAATAAGCTAAGGAGACTTCTTCCACATTATAACTGAAAATGACTTACCATGCAGGTGATCTAGAAATATTACTGGTAATAATTGTGTTTATATAAAGGTATCCAGTATCCTTGTTAAGTATGCAAACATTTGGGCATGAAGGGTAACATATATTTGTTGGCTGGATGTTTTAGACTGATCCCTGCATGGAAAAGATCCTAAGGGACCAAACAATGGATGCAGCATTAAACAGTGGAAAGAACAATCAATTTACACAGCTGTGTAATATCTGGGACATAGTTTCTTCATCTGCAAGACAGGGATAATAAAGTCCTTTCTAAAATATAATAATGAGTTTTTAAAATTTGTGTTGAGCATTGTTACTATATTATGACCTTTTGGCAGAGGTGGAGTCTCATGAAAAGGGAGGAGAGGGATCAGGAATGGAGATAAAGAATGTTGGTGACTGCATGAGCACCTTGAAGCCAAAAATAACAAGCATTTCAAAATAGGTGCATTTTTTTCCAACAATAATATTTTGATGTTTTCTGAATAATTGTGACATCAGGCATGTCCTAAGACTGGAAAAATTACTACTATTGACATGGTTTGAACCAATGGAGATGTTACTGAGCAGTACACACCCACACATAATCTGTAGATGGCTGTGGTGCTGGTGTGGCCAAGGGACAACCATCAGATTACACACCAGAGAAGCAGAAAGAAATGAGAGGGACAAACCCTTCTAGTTGGAGCGTATGTGTCATAGTAACCCCACAGAAGTGCGATGGATCTCCCACCCAAATTTGGGTCCACAGTCAAGACTAATGATGCTGCAAATATATCAAGGAGGTGCTAAGAGATTCGTTGCTCATACATGGAACACCTTCTAAGGAGAGCAGGGCAGGCACTCAAGCTGGTCTGAAAGTAGCTTGAGCAGCCAGAAAGACAGTGGGAAATGGCGGTCTTGGTTTTCATTGTGGGTAGGGGTACAATCTGGGGATTACATAATTTGAACGTTCTGCCAGCACTAAGAGAGGGAGGACACTGGCTTTCTTTTTGGTTTACATGGATGTAGCACAAAAGGGGAAAGGAGATATGAAGCTTTAAAATTGTTATTAGCCAGATATCAAAAATAGAGTTGGGCTCTTCATTGTAGAGCTTTTTTATAGATTCTATTTAGACTTTTACATTTATTATATACTCAATGGCCAAGTAAAGGAAATGCAAATAAGCCTTTATGACAAATTCAGTGTCTTTAATTTTCACTGCAAATCAACTCTGCCCTAAGCAACTCTGAAGTATCTAAAACATTTGGGTTTATTTTCTCAGCCAACATCCCAGAACATCCATACTTCAGATATTCTATAGAAAGCTCAGTCTTAAAATTTCTATTTCATTCCTGGCTAACTGTGTTAAGACAAATGTTAAATAAATGATTTGTCCCTAAGTTCTGTAAATTTTCTCCTTGCATTAAGGTGAGGTACCTGAGCACAATGTTTTGACCAAATAACAGTAGTTTAGCTGCCTTGAGAATGTCTCTACTAAGCTGCTGCACTTTTTGATTTATTTTTAATTGAGTTAGTATTACAGTGGTGGCATAAAAAATAATCTCAACACTTAATTACTTAAAAGAAAAATAGTCATTTATTATTCCCCACAAATTCTGTAGGTCAGGAACTCAGAGCTCCCCTGGACAGTTTCCATGTGCAGTTGCAGATTTATTTGTCTGGGGTGGTAGTCATCCAAAGGCTTAACTGGTATTAGAGCATTCACTTCTCCAATAAGTCAATGACATGGGTTTCAGGTTAGTGCAGTCTCTTAGTCATGAACCTCAGAGAATCATGGGTCCCTTGATGGGCTGCCTAAGTGTTCTCAGAGCATGATAACTGGCTTTCCCCAGAATAAGTGATCTAAGAGTGTACCAGGTAGAAGCTATGTTGCTTTTTATGATTTAGCTTCTGAAGTCATTCAATATCACCTCTACCACATTCTATAAGCCAAGGCAATTACTAGGTTGGTGTAAAAGTAATTGCGGTTTTGCTGTTACTTTTAATTGTAAAATCCACAATTATGTTTGCACCAACCTAATACAAAGATCTTCCCATTTTCAAGGAAAAGAAACATATGCCCTTTTTCTTGATGGAGATGTATCAACATCATATTGTGAGAAGAGTATGTTGCAGCCATCTCTAGAAATATAATTAATAGCAGGATTGATGTAATAGTGATTAAACACATTTTTTCTATAACTTTCTAAGACTACTATTGAAAACATTGTTCAATATGTTATTCAATGTCTTATACATACAGTTCCTTGTGATAGAATTCTTCCAAAGTTTAGTATTAGGAGAAAGCCTAGTCTTCCTGATATTTATATATTTTCTTTTATCAATAAAAAGCTTAAAATGTGTAATCTTTTTCTTTTTATCTTAGCTTCCTTAAGCTTAGAGTTAAATTTCCTATTCATTTATAATAACTGCCTTATTATTGAATTGTAACATAAATATTTCCCACATTCTCCAAATGAAATGCTATCATTATTCCATTCTTTTTTTTTTTTTTTTTTTGAGATGGAGTTTTGTTCTTGTTACCCAGGCTGGAGTGCAGTGGCACGATCTCGGTTCACGGCAACCTCTGCCTCCTGGGTTCAAGCAATTCTCCTGCCTCAGCCTCCCCAGTAGCTGGGACTACAGGTGAACGCCACCACGCCCAGTTAATTTTTGCATTTTTAGTAGAGACAGGGTTTAGCCATGTTGACCAGGATGGTCTCGATCTCTTGACCTTGTGATCCATCTGCCTCGACCTCCCAAAGTGCTGGGATTATAGGTGTGAGTCACTGCCTCCATTCTTTATGAAAAAGACATTTAATTACAATAGTAGATTATGTTAATTTTTTAAAGTTGAAAACTTTCCACAGTTAGCTAGAACAAATGATTTTACTGTATCTTTTTTGAGACTGTCCCTCTCTCTCTCTGTCTGTCTCTCTCACACACACACACAGACAGACACACACAAACATCCCTATGTGTAAATACAATATCCACATCCTTCATTTTTTGTGCAAACTAAGATCTTTACTATAAACACAGTTCTGTAACTTGCTTTCTTCTCCAGTTTACACATCATAGACAACATTATAAATTATTACATACAGACCTATCTCATATGTGCCATATATATTTAACTATTCACCCACATGCATTCATCTCACATAACTTTTTTGTTGACTATCATAAATAATGCTACATACAAATCTTTGAACAAAATTAAAACAATTTTCTTTCAGTTGTGCAAGTATTTGCCATAGGGCCAATTCCTTGAAGTATAATTACTGGGTTAAAAAGAATTCATATTTAATATTTTGATTAAGAGTGCCAAATTGCATTTAAACACATTGTAATATTTTTCATTGTTTGTCTTTTTATTAAAAACTATCTTGTATTTCTCATTATAAGTAGCCTTTTATAATTAAAAAAGAATATATAAGTAATTTTAAAATTAATTGGCATGCCAGTATCAAAATATCTCATGTACCCCATAAATACATACATCTGCTATACATCCATAAAAATTAAAAATTAAGAAAAAGTACCTGACTAAAAGTAAAAGATTTCAACCCTAAATAATCAGGCTAAAAATGTGACTTTTTTGTATTGATGGCAGAAGTCAGAGCAATAACTTCCTCTTACTGGATTGCCAAGATCAGTCACCTGCCTTGTTTTAATATCACAGGGGATTATTCAGGCAGACTAATTTAAAATGGGCTTTTTAGTCCTGCACTGTTCAAAGAACCATAATTCAGGGCCACAGAGAAATAAATGTTTGCTTTTTATCCCTTTGTACTGCCTAACATATGGGAAAATAAATAACAGTAACTTTCAAACTGTTCAACTGAGCCTGTTTATATTGTATTACATATCTGTAGAGCATGGGAAAATGTGGAGGCTAAATAAAGATAGAGTGTACAAAAATGGTATTGTATTCTCTATAGCATCTTTCTAGGTCAAAGCTCAGGTTTTATATCTTGGGAGTAGGAATATAGAGTCAGTTAGATGTGGAATTGTCAGGTAGAATGAGAATAAAGCACCTTCCAAACCCAAATACCTGATTTTCACTACAGAAAGTTTCTACATACAGATCAACCCAGCAGGAAGGTTTTATTTTGCTTTCAAGATCTTTGTCAAATAGAGCTACTGTAAGCAGTAGCACAACATATCAAAAAGTGGTTCAGTGCAGAATTTTTATTTTCAATAATTATTGGAAAGTAGAAATTGTAACAAATTAGAAGAGATAAACAGACATGAGATGGGAATATCATTAAAAAATGGATTCTGGAACAAAGGTGAAGGAAGGGGTGCTGGGAGATCCCTATCTTGTGAAGAAAGGATTTTTACATGCCTGAAACATGCTTCAAACCATGCAGTCATGGACTTGTGTGTAAGAAACAGACAACATGGTAGAAAGGGTGAATGTCTTACAGACTGGAGTAAAACAAAAATTGATTATACATTATAATAAAAGATTTTGGGGCATATTTGAGCAGGCAGAAGGAAAAATCAACAAACTTGAAGACAATTGAAATTATTGTGTCTGAGGACCAAAAATATGATTGAAGAGAAGTGTGCAGAGCCTAAGGGACTTATGGGACCACATCAAGTGGACCAACATATACATTGTGTGAATCTCAGAAGAGAGAAAAGTGAAGTGATTACTTAAAAAGACTGAAAACTTCACAAGTTTGATTAAAGAATAAACATTCAAGATGCTCAATGAATTCTAATTAGGATGAACTTAAAGAGATACACACATTATAATCACGGTCAAAAGGTAAATACAAAGAGAGAATCCTAAAAGCCACATGAAAGAAGTGATTCATCACATATAAGAGACCCTTAATGAGTTTATCTGCAAATTTCTCATTGGAAACTTTGTAGGCCAGGAAGCAGTAGGCCAATATATTCAAAGTGCCAAAAGAAAACTCTCAATCAAGAATTTTTATATACAGCAAAAATTTCCTTTATAAGACAGTGGGAAATGAAGATGTTTCCATACCAACCAAAGTTGAGAGAGTTTGTTATCACTAGATCTGTCCTATAAGAAAAACTGAAGAAATTTCTGCCTGTTTAAATGAGTACATTAGAGAGTAATTAAAAGGATTATGAAGATACAAAGATCTCACTGAATATAAATATGACAGCAATTATAAAAGCTAGTATTAGTGTCAAAATAATTTGTAACTTCAATTTTTTGTTTTCTACATGTTTTCAGAAACTAATTTTTAAAAAAATCTAAAAGTTTATATTATTGTAATTTTGGTCTACAATGCCACATTGCATTTTCTATATAATGTAAGAGATTTATCATTATAAAATTATTAGTTTATGTTTTTGAACACAAAATGCATAAATATATAATTGATTTTGTGACAACTGAAAAGGGCAGGAAATCTGGTTTAGCTGTGTCCCCACCCAAATCTCACCTTGAATTGTAATAATCCCCATGAGTCAAGGTCAGGACCAGGTGAAGGTAATTAGATCATGAGGGTGGTTTCCCCCATGCTGTTCTCATGATAATGAGTGAATCTCACAAGATCTGATGGTTTCATAAGTGTCTGATATTTCCCCTGCTTATACTCATTCTCTCTCCTGCCTCCCTGGGAAGAGGTTACTTCCTCCATTTTTGTAAGTTTCATGAGGCCTCCCCAGCCATGCATAACCATGAGTCAACTAAACCTCTTTTCTTTATAAATTACCCAGTCATGGGCATTTCTTCATAGCAGCATGACAATGGACTAATACAGTGAGGATGGAGATGTAATAGGAGCAGAGATTTTTGTATACTATTGAAATTAAGCTGGTATAAATTCAAATTAGGCTGTTATAACTTTAGGATGTTAAATGTAATCCCCATGGTAATCACAAAGAAAATAGTTATAAAATATACAGAAAAATATGGAAGGGAATTAGAGTTTTACTTTAAAACATCAGCTAAACAGGCCAGGTGTGGTGGCTCACTCCCATAATCCCAGCACTTTGTGGGGCTGAGGCAGGTGGATCACCGGAAGTCAGGAGTTCAAGACAGCCTGGCCAACATGGTGAAACCCTGTCCCTATTAAAAATACAAAAGAAATAGCCAGGCAAGGCAGTGGGCACCTGTAATCCCAGATACTTGGGAGGCTGAGTCAGAAGAATCACTTGAATCTGGAAGGCAGAGGTTGCAGTGAGTGAGCTGAGATGGCACCATTGCACTCCAGCCTGGGCAACAGGAGTGAAACTCTGTCTGAAAAAAAAAAAAATTAGCTAAACATCAAATACAAGAAATGAGGGACAAAAAGTTGCAAGGCATATAGAAAATAGCAAATTAGCAGAGGTAAGTTTTTCTTTATGAGCAATTACTTTAAATGGAAATGTATTAAAACCTTCGGTCAAAAAAGAGATTGAAAAATTGATTTAAAAAGCCTATAAACCATATGCTGTCTACAAGAGACTCACCTTAGGGCCAAAGATGCAAATAAGTTGAAAATGAAAGGATAGAAAAAGACATTCCATGTAAATAGTAAACAAAATGTTACAGGGGTAGCTCTACAAATATCAGTCAAAATAAACTTTAGACTAAAATATTTACAGGAGACAAAAACATTATATATTAATAAAAGTTTCAAAACACTAATATATAAAACTATAAACATTTATGCACCTAACAAGTGACCATCAAAACATAAGAAGCAAAAATCAACAGAATTTAGGGAATAGACATTTCTACAATAATACATAGAGACTTCAATGCCCCACACTTTCAGTTATTGGTAGAACAACCAGACAAAACATAAGGAAAGGGAAGATCTGAACAACACAATAAACTAACTAGATCTAACAGACATAGAACACTCTACTTAGAAACAATAGAATATATATTCTTTCCAAGTGCATGTGGGGCATTTTCCAGGATAGTCCATATAAGTGTTGGTAAGGATGTGGAGAAATTGGATCATTTATACACTCTTGTTGGGACTGTGAAGTGATATAGTCACAGTGGAAAATAGTATAATCGTTTCTCAAAAATTATAAATAGATTTACCATTCAATCCAGCAATTCCACTTCTAGATATATACCCAAATAAATTGAAAGCAAGATCATGAAGAGATATTTGTACAACTATGTTGATAGCAGCATTATTCACAACATTAAAAATGAGGCAACAACCCACTTGTTCATTGACAAATGAATGGATTAGCAAAATGTTTTATATGCATATAATTAAGCATTATTCAGCATTAAAAAGAAAGGAAATTCTGACACATACTACAACATTAACCAACCTTGAGAACATTATACTAAGAATGATAAACCAAGCACAAAAAAACAAACATTATGGGATTTTACTTATATGAGATACCTAGAGTAGTCAAATTCAGGCAGAAAATAGAGTGGCAGTTGGGACTATATAAGGAAAGGGGGAATGGAGAGTTAATATGTATTAAGAAATATATTTATAATGATGGTGTTCCCTCCAGAATTCACCTTGAAACTTAATTCCCAATGCAACAGTAAGAGGTATGACTTTTGGGAGGTGCTTAACTTATGAGAGGTCTGCACTCATGAATGGGATTAACACCCTTATGTAAGTTCTCAAGCTTTAAGGAAGTGCTCTCTGTCCCTTCTACCTTCCTCATTGTGAAGACACAGCAACAAGTGCCATTCTAGAAACAAAGCATCCCTCACCAGACATCAATGCAAGCACTTTGATTTGGACTAGTGTGTTACAGCAGTTTTGCATTGCTATAAACACGTGAAGCTGGGTAATTTATAAAGAAAAGAGACTTGATTGGCTCACAGTTCTACTGTACAGCATGGTTGTAGTATTTGCTTCTGGTGAGGCCCCAGGAAGCTTCCACTCATGGCAGAAGGTGAATAAGCATGCACATCACATGGTGAGAGAGTGATATAGTTTGGTAATGTACCCATTCAAATCTCATCTTGAATTGTAGCTCCCATAATTCCCATGTGTTTTGGGATAATTGAATCATGGGAGCAGTTTTCCCCATACTATTCTTATGGTAGTTAATAAGTCTCATGATATCTGATGGTTTTATAAAGGAAAACCCCTTTTGCTTGGTTCTCATTCTCCCTCTTGCCTACTGCTATGTCAGACATGACTTTCACCTTCTGTTATAATTATAGGGCCTCTACAGCCACAGAGAACTGTAAGTCCATTAAACCTCTTTTTCTTTATAATTTGCCCAGTCTTGGCTATGTTCTATTTTTATCAGCAGTGTCAAAATGGACTAATGCAATAAATTGTTATGGGTAGAGTGGGGTGCTGTTGTAAAGATACCTGAAAATGTGGAAGCAATTTTGGCACAGGGTAACAGGAAGAGGTTGAAACAGTTTGGAGGACTAAGAAGAAGATAGAAAAATGTGAGAAAGTTTGGAACTTCCTAGAGACTTGTTGAATGACTTTAACTAAAATGCTGATAATGATATGGACAATAAAATCCAAGCTGAGATGGTCTCAGATAGAGATAAGGAACTTCTTGGGAACTGGAGTAAAAGTGACTCTTGCTATGTTTTAGCAAAGATACTGGTGGCATTTTATACCTACTCTAGAGATTTGTGGAAATTTGAACTTCAGAAAGATGATTTAGGGTATCTGAAAGAGAAATTTCTAAGCAGCAAAGCATTCAAGATGTAACTTGGGTACTGTTAAAAGCATTCAGTTTTAAAAGGGAAACAGGATAAAACTTTAGAAAATTTGCAGCTTGACAATGTGATAGAAAAGGAAAACTTATTTCCTGAAGATTAATTCAAACTGGCTGCAGAAATTTGCATAAGTAGGGAGGAGTCAAATGTTAATCACCAAGACAATGGGGAAAATGTCTCTAGAACATGCCAGAAACCTTTGTGGCAGCCCCTCCCATCACAGACCCAAAAACCTGGGAGAAAAAACGGTTTTGCTGTCTGGGCCTAGGGCTCCCCTGCTGTGTGAAGCCTAGGGACTCTGTGCCTTGTGTTACAGCCACTCTAGCCATGGCTAAAAGGGGTCAAGGTACAGCTCAAGCTACAGTTTCAGAGGACGTAAGCCCAAGCCTTTGCAGCTTCTATGTGGTATTAAGACTGCTAGTGGACAGAAGTCAAGAATTGAGATTTGATAATCTCCACCTAGGTGTATGGAAATGCCTAGATGTCCAGGCAAAAGTTTGCTGCAGGGCAGGGCCCTCGTAGAGATCCTCTGTTAGGGCAGCGCAGAATGGAAATGTGGAGTTGAAACCCCCAAACAGAGCCCAGCTGGGGCACTGCCTAGTAGAGCTGTGAGAAGAAGGCCACCATTCTCCAGACTCCAGAGTGGTAGATCCACCAACAGCTTGCACATGCACCTGGAAAAGCTGCAAACAGCCTGTGAAAGCAGCATGGAGGGAGGCTGTACCTTACAAAGCTACAGGAGTGAAGCTGCCCAAGATCATGGGAACCCACCTCTTGCATCAGTGTGACATGGATGTGAGACATGGAGTCAAAGGATATCATTTCAGAGCTTTAATATTTGACTACCCCACTGGATTTTGAACTTGCATTGGCTTGTAGCCCCTTTAATTTGGCCAATTTCTCCCATTTGGAATGGGTGTATTTATCCAATGCCTGTACCCCCATTGTATCTAAGAAGTAACTAACTTGCTTTTGATTTGCCAGGCTGATAGGTGGAAGGGACTTGCCTTGTCTTAGATGAAACTTTGGACTCTGGACTTTTGAGTTAATGCCAAAATGATTTATGACTCTGGGGGACTTTTGGGAAGGCATGATTGATTTTGAAATGTGAAGACATGAGATTTGGGAAGGGCCAGAGGATGAATAATATGGTTTGGCTCTGTGTCTCTACCAAAATCTCATCTTGAATTGTAGCTCCCATAATTCCCACATGTTGTGGGAAAGACCTGGCGGGAGATAATTGAATATGGTGACAGTTCCCTCATACTGCTCTCATGGAGGTTAATAAGTCACACAAGATCTGATGGTATTATAAGGAAAAATCCTTTTCACTTGGTTCTCATTCTCTCTCTTGCCTCTTGCCATGTAAGATGTGCCTTTAACCTCCTGCCATGATTGTGAGGAATCCCCAGCCATGTGAAACTGTGAGTCCATTAAATCTATTTTTCTTTATAATTTACCCAGTCTTGGGTATGACTTTATCCTAATCAGCAATGTCAAAGCAGACTAATGCAGAGAAAAGGCAATGAGTGGGGAGGAGATGCCACACACTTTTAAACAACCAGTCCTCACATAAACTTACTTGCTGTTGTAAGGATAGCACCAAGCTATTCATGCGGGATCTTCTTCCATGACCTAAAAACCTCCCACCAAGTCCTATCTCCAATGTTGATTATATTTCAACATGAGATTTGGAGGAGATGAACATTCAAATTATATCATTCTGGTCCTGGCCTCTCAAATCTCAGATCCTTTTAATGTTGCAAAATACAATTACCCCCTGCTAATAGTCCACAAAAGTGTTAACTGATTCCAGCATCAAGTCTAAAATCATGAGTCTCATCTTCCACGTACAAACTGTAAAACCAAAACAAATTATTTGCTCCCAAGATACAACAGTAGTAGAGGCATTGGGTAAATATTGTCTTTTCAAAAGGGAGAAATTGGTCAAAAGAAAGAGTTAATAGGCCCCATGCATATCTGAAACCAAGTAGAGCAGTCAGTAAATATTAAAGCTCCAAAATAATCTCATTTAACTCCATGTCCCGCACCCAAGGCATACCAGTGAAAAGGATGGGTTTTCAAGGCCTTGGGCAGCTCTGTCTCTGTGATTTGACACAGTACAGTTTCTATGGTTGCTCTCATTAATTGAAGTTGAGTGCCTACTGCTTTTCCAGGCAAAGAGTGCAAGCTGCAATTCTGAGGTCTAGAAGAGTGGCCCTCTTTGCACAGCTCCACTAGGCAGTGCCCTAGTAGAGGTTCTCTTTGGGGGCTCTGTCCCTGTGGCAGGCTTCTGCCTGGGCACCCAGGCTTTCTGATACATTCTCTTAAATCTGGGTGGAAGCTGTAAGGTTTAAATGAAGCAAGCAAGGTTTGAATGAGGCAACTGAGGCCAGTTATTGGAATGAAGAAATTTAATCAGCTCCTGGGCGAGGTTCTGAGGTCTGACAGGAGGGACCAGAGAAGTCGCGCTTGACTCCTCTTGGACATGGGGTTTTATAGAGAGTGGAGGTGTTTTGATTGGTTGTGGGGAAGCAGGATGTGGGCGGGGGCAAGCTGCCATTTGCAGATAGGCGAGATTTCCAGTGAGCGGGCTGCCCAGGGGGAGTGGGACCTGGACAGGGCAAAATGCTATTGGGCAGGTTCTGGCGGGGCTTCTTTTAAATTTTCATGGGATTCTTCAATGGTTGTCTAGGTGCTGAGTGCAGAGACTAGTGTTGAGTGCAGATTTGCGTGCTGAGTGCAGAAGTGGGCATGGAGTGGTGATGTGGTTTCTAGGCGTGGAGGGGGGTGGGCATGTTCGAGCTCCTGGTGAGGTGAGCAGCCTTACATTCTGACCCTTTTGATGATATAGAACATGGCTTCTTTCTGGCTACTTCCTGCTGAATAGGGGCAGAATGAGGGGGATGGATCAGTTGACTGGTGCCTCGGTTGGGAGTCGGACATAGGGGTGAAGCAGCATCTGATTTATGGCCACCCTGGAAATTTCCCTTATGTGGGCCTGTAAAAACCTGAGGAAAAAAGGGGCTAGCATTAGCAGAAGACAAATTACAATAATGGGAGTGATATTGGGGGTTAACCAGGTAAGTATGGGGGATTGCCACCAGTTGAGAGGTGAGACTGATGTATTTTGCTTTTTGTGGAGATTTTCCTGGAGGTGATAGAGAGCATTGATTTTCTCTTCTACCAGGCCTGATTCATTGATACAGTAGCAGCACTGTTCCTGAAGAAACAGACATGTACCTCCTTTTTCTGCCATTAGTAGGTCAAGGGCCCATCAGTTTTGGAGAGTTACCTGGGCCAGTGACGTGATTTGTCGCTGGAGGGAGGACAGGGAGGCAGCTGACACTTCAATGGCCACACGGAGCCTGTTTTCCAGTTGAGCGGCTGAAGTGACACTGTAGCCCATTGCTCCACCTCCTATTCCAGCAGCCACTAAAGAGAATGCTAAGGAGAGGCTGACTACTATTGGGAGGAAGACAGCTCATTTGTTTCGGTGAGCAGGGGAAGGCGTAAGGAGAGATAGGAGCTCAGCTTGCCTGTATACCTTCAACTGAGGGACTAGAGTAATGGGCACACAGGGGGAGGGGAGGGAGGCATTTATAACTTTGGTTAGGGTCCCATTACACCAGAAGTATCCTCCTGGAGGTGGGTAGAGGGAGGAATTTAGTTTTACTGTGGTGTTGCAGGTGGGGTTGGAATTGCTGGCGGTCCCATAGCAGAGAGAGAGATTTTGAGAGTGCACTTTGAACAAGGGGATAACTGTTAAAGTGGTGCCAGGCCCCGTAGGTGACTGTGACAGATTGAACCCGGACCGGAGGGGAACAGTAGCTAAGGGGTGTTTGTTAAGGGAGGCACATAAAAAGCAGTTGGTGAAATTTATGGCTTTGGTTAAGTTTAACATGTTAGCTCCCTGTGTACTAGAGTTAGCCAGGAGAAAGGTCAGGAAGTGCTGTCTGAGGGTTTGAATTGATTGGTCAGGGTGGCTTCATTCTATAAGATGGTATGGCCTACCGAGCTGAGTTGTTCTATTATTTTAGGGATGATGTGGGTGTAGGACTGGTATATAAGCCATGTTCCTTGACGATGTCTCCAAGTATGAAATTTATATACTTTAGCAGAGACCCTCATAACCCACCTTGGGTTCTAGGGATCTTTAATTTTGAGGGTTAGTGTACCATTGGGCTGTCTACTCAGGTCATGGTTAGAATTTATGGCCATACCTGCAGATTGCGGCATTAGGATTGTGCACGAGGGTTAGGGGCATCCTCCATACTTTTCTGGCCACCACAAACAGTAGTCTTTGGTTTGTCTGTACAAGAAGCAGAGTGCCGGCCCTCCCTGCTGTCTGGGATCCAGCTGACTTTTTTGGGAGGGAATGGTAATGTTGATGGATTCCTGGCACCCTTGCAGGAAGCAGTCACCCTGGCCTATATATTGGGTATGAGTGGTGTGGCCTTCGGTCCAGGTCTTCTTGACATAGAACCGACAAACATATGAGTTAGGTTAAAGGGGGGGGTACTAGAAGGATTGTCAGAAGGAGGATTTGAAGGGTTAGGGGTTTGTGAGCAGGGGCCATGGGTGAGTTGGAAGTGAATGGGGCCCAGGGATTCGGATTTCCACTGATCATTTTGAGGGGCCACCTTGAGGTGGGACACATGATACCATGGAGTGTGACCCAGGAGATTGGCGGCCATGGGGGTGGTTAAGATAAAAATGTGGGGTCCCGACCACTTGGGTTGAAGAGATCCTGGTTTGAGCTCCTGGAGGAGAGCACTGTCACCTGGTTGGAGAGGTGCTGCTGGGTGGGAGTCTCTAAGTCCGGGTGGGAACAATGGGGAGAGTGCAATCTGCGTGCTCCCTGAGTAAGTGGCAGAGGAGAGAGAGATAGGGGACATAGGAGGCTAGGGGAGGTGGTTGCACTGGGAGGTTATGGGAGACCAGGAAAGGCTGGCCATGCAGCAATTCAAAGGGGCTGAGGCTCACTGGCCCCTGTGGGGTGGCTCAGACCTGGGCTAGAGCAAGAGGCAGGAGTGTGGGCCAAGAGAGTTTTACCTCGATGGTAAGTTTGGCCAAATGGTCTTTGAGGATGCCGTGAGCCCATTCAACTTCACCCAATGACTGAGGGTGGTAGGGGATGTGTAGTTTCCAGGAGATGCTGAGAGACTTGGCGACCAGCTGGACCACCTGAGCTGTGAATGCTGGGCCATTGTCTGACTGGATGGTTACAGGCAAGCCAAAACGAGGGATGATTTCTTGAACTAAGAGGGAGGCCACCGTGTCCGTGGTTTCCCTGGATGTGGGAAAGGCTTCAATCCATCCAGAAAAGGTATCTACAAAGGTTAGGAGGTAGCAGAGTTTTTTGTGAGTGGGCATTTGAGTAAAATTAATTTGCCAATCCTGGGCCAGCAAGTTGCCATGCATCTGGTGGGTGGGAAACTGTGGCCTTAAGCCTCCCTGAGACGAGACCTTAGAGCAAGTAACACATGTTTTGTGTACCTGCTCAATTGCCTGTTGTAGACCTGGTGAAAAAAAGAGGGGCTGCACAAAGTGGTGCAACACCTTGGGCCCTATGTGTAAGGATTGGTGGATTTCAGCAATAATTTTAGGGGCCTGTTCCTGTGGAAGGGTGATCCTGTTGTTTAGGAAGATCCAGCCCTGATTAGACTCGGTTCCCCCTCTTAATATGAGGGCCTGTTTTTCCAACGGTGAGTAAACCAGCAGTGTGGTCATGGTGAGGAACAGGACCAGAGTGGGGGCTAGCCTGGTACTGGTTAAGGATTTTGCTGCAGCATCCGCCCTTGCATTGCCCCAAGAAATGGCATCCTGCTGGGCCTGGTGCCCCCGGCAGTGGATGACAGCAACTTTGGGCAGTGACAGGGTCTGCAGGAGATTTGAGATTTGGGTAGCATTGACTATGGGGGACCCCTTTGTGGTAAGGAATACCTGCTCTTTCCAAAGGGCAGAGTGGCAGTGGGTAATAAGAAAAGCATACTTTGGGTCAGTATGGATATTTGCTTGCTTTCCCTGTGCTAGCATGAGAGATTGGGTTAAGGCAATGAGCTCTGTTTTTTGTGATGTGGTTTCATCGGGGAGGTGATGTGCCTCGAGGGTGGCCGAATCTGTGACTACTGCATAGGCCACTTTTCATCACCCCTCAGTTGTCACTATTGAACTCCCACCTACATAAAAGGTAAGGTCTGGGCTAGAGAGAGGAAGGTTAGACAGGCCCTCCAGAGGTCTAGCAAATGCATCTATTAGTTCAGGACAGGAATGGGCTGGGGAGGGGGAATGGGATGGAAGGGGAAGCAAAGTAGCTGGGTTGAGTGGAGAAGTGGGATGAAGGCTGACTGAAGGATTTTCAATAAAGAGTAGATGAAACCCCTGTAAGTGAGAGGGTCCTAGGTGAGCGAGATTTGTGAGAGAGAAGGTCGGTGAGTCAATGGGGAGAGAACACTGAGATGGGCTGGCCCAAGGTAAGTTTTAGGGATTCCATGGTGAGTTCTGTTGCTGCTCCCAGGGCCTGCAGGCAAGGCTGCCATCCCCTGACCGTGGGGTCGAGTTGTTTTGATAAGTAGGCTACTAGACGGTACATGGGACCCAGGGGTTGGGTGAATACCCCAATCGCAATTCCATTTTTCATCAGTGAACAAGTGGAAGGGGCAGTTGAGATCTGGCAGTTGGAGCGGGGGTGCCATGGACAAGGCAGTTTGTAGGGATTTAAAAGCCTGTTTTACTACCCCAGGGTGGGAGAGGGGTCCCATGGGTGTGTTTTTAGCAGCTACATATAGAGGTTTAGCTAGAGAGGCAAAATTAGGTATCCAATGGTGGAAGAATCCTACAAACCCTAAAAAGGAGAGAAGTTGGTCAGCCATCTCTGGAGGCTGTAGCAAAAGGAGTGCCTTTTGGTGATCTGTTAGGCTTTTAGTTGTAGGGGTGAGGTGAATGCCCAAGTAAACTACTGAGGTGATTGACAACTGTGCCTTGGAGAGAGATACCCAGTACCCTTGAGATCCCAGAAAGTTAAGAAGAGTGGCGGTATGCTGTTGAGACAGGGAGAGGGAGGGGCTACAAAGTAACAGATCATCCACATACTGAAGGAGAAGACTGGGTTGGAGAGGGCAGGAGCTAAGGTCAGCTGCTAAGGCTTGTCCAAAAATATGGGGGCTGTCTCTGAATCCCTGGGGCAGGACCGTCCAGGTGAGCTGTTGTGACAAGTTGGTGTCTGGATCAGTCCAGGTGAAGGCAAAGAGAAAGTAAGGCTCAGGGTGTAGAGGAATGGTAAAGAAGGCATCCTTGAGGTCAAGAACTGTAAAATGGGAGGTGGTGGAGGGAATGTTGGATAGCAGGGTTTATGGGTTGCAGACTACAGGGTGGAGGGGTACCACCACCTTGTTGATAAGGCATAGGTCCTGTACTAGGCGGTAGTCACCAGACGACTTTTGGACCAGCAAGACGGGAATGTTGCAAGGGGAAATGGTGGGGATAAGGAGTCCCTGTGCTAGGAGTCGGGTAATGATAGGCTTTAGACTCTGGCAGCCAGTTTTTGAGATGGGAAACAGGATGTAAAGGAAAGTGGGTAGGATTTTGAAGAAGTATTTTAACTGGCATGTGATGTCTGGCCACTACAAGCTTAGAGGTATCCCATACCAAGGTATCAACCACATCAGGAGGGATAGGGGGTTGAGGCGAGGGGTTGAGACCGGGCATAGGGTTAGTTAGGAGGGGCAGTAGGAGGTGAGTGGGTGATGGGTTTGAGTATGGGGGGCCAGTAAGTTGGAGAGTGACCCCCACAGTCTGGAGAATACCTCATCCTAACAGGGGAACTGGGCATGAGGTTATGATTAGAAAAGAGTGAGAAAAGGGGCGTCCTTTGAGGACGCAGGTTAAAGGATGAATTTGATTAGGGTAGGAAGGCTTTCCATCAATTCCCATAACTGAAACCTGGGAAGGTATGCTAGGCCCGGAGTAGGAAGACAATACAGAATAGGTAGCCCCTATGTCCACTAAGAAGGAAATGGACTTACCCACCACCTGCAGCATTACCCTGATTTCAGCAAGGGTTATGGGGATCCTCAAGTCTGGGCTGTGTCAGTCATCCAGAAGGCCAAGAAGTTCAGGTGAAGGGATTGCTTCCTGAGGACTGGCCTGCCCCTCGCATAGAGGTGTGGGGGCTGAGCCCGTAGTCTGGGATGGGCACTCATCACACCAATGTCCCAGCTGCTTGCAGTCTGGGCAGAGCTTGGTAGGTGGTCAGGGATATGGACACTGATGTGCCCAGTGTCCTTCCTGACTGTACTTGAAGCAGCACCCAGGCAGAGCTCTGGGTTTCGATGGAACCCCCCCACCAGGTGCCTGGTGGGCTGCCGGTCTCAGGGCTACTACAAGAGGTTGGGTTTGGAGGCTTACCTTTTGCTGTAGATGGGCCTGTCGGGTGGCCTCAGCCTTTTCCTCTCGGCTATTAAAAAACCTTAAATGCCATGTTTACCAGGTCCCGTATGGGAGTTTGGGGGCCCTCCTCAGCCTTTTTAAGTTTCTTTCTTATATCAGCTGCTGATTGAGAGATGAAGTGGGTGGATAGGACTGTAGCCCCCGCTAAGGAGGCCGGATCCAGCCAGGTATGGAGGATCATAGCATTAGTTAATCAGTCAAGGAAGGCAGCTGGGTTTTCATCAGGTCCCTGAGTTATTTCCCTCAACTTGTCATAATTAACTACCTCTTGGCCTATGCTTTGCATGCCTGCTAGGAGGCACTGTAGCATTTGGTCTCAGCGGTGGTGGCCATCTTGACCAGTCTGATAGTCCCAGTTAGGGTTGGCCTCGGGGACCACCGCTGCCCCCACTGGCATCTGGTTGTTAGTTAGGTGTACCTGATCAGTGTATGCCTGGGCTGCTGTAAGGATCTGGTCCCGCTCATCTGGGGTGAGTGTGGAGGATAGGATTACATATGTATCATACCAGGTTAGGTCATATGCCTGGGTAAGATAGTGGAATTCTTTGGTGTAGGCAGCCGGGTTAGTGGAGAAAGACCCTAGGTGCTTTTCGATAGCCAATAGGTCAGAGAGAGAAAATGGAACGTGCACTCATACAACTCCCTTGGCCCTGGCTACCTCATGCAAAGGGCAGAGGAGTGGGGGGTTGTGAGAGTGGGTATGAGCACTGACAGGGGAAGTCATATTAGGGCTTTGGGGAGGAGAAGGAGAAGAGGGAGTTGAGGCCCCACATAAAAAGGAGGGTTGGTAAAGTGGGCGGGGCAGTACAAGTCTTCAGGGTTTTTGGAGAGTGCAGAGTCGGGTGAGGCTGAGGGCAAAGGCGGGGTTTTGGCTAACAGGACCTGGGTGGAGGAACAAGAAGAGCAGAGGGTGGGTTGGGATTGCAGATACCAGAAAGCCTGGACATAGGGGACTTCCGACCACTTACTGTTTTTTTGGCAAAAGTTGTCTAAGTCTGTCAGGACATTGAAGTCAAGTGTGCCCTCCAGAGGCCGCTTAGATTGGTTGTCTAGAGGATACTGTGGCCAGGCCATGGTGGAGAGGAAGAACAGCCTTCTATTTTTTATGGAAAGACCCAGTTTGGGTAGATTTTGGACTAGACATCCTAATGGTGACAGGGTCTAGGTGGGACTCCTGATTACCCATAGTTGGCTTTTGTGGGGTAGTCGGAGGCAAGGAAGGGATAGGAACACATATTACACCCAACACGGGCAGAAGTATTTCTTTCCCAGAGGGGGTGGCTGAGAGAACTTACAGGCTGCAATGATTATAAGGAAGAAGATAAAAAGAGACAGGGCTATAGCTATCTGCCACATGGAAGTAAGACCTCAGTGGTAGAAGAAGAATAGGAGGAAAAAAGAGAACAGAGTTATTTCTAGGGGCCTGAATTCAGTAAAGTTTCCCTGCAGCCAGTGGTCTGTTGCCCACTGTAGAATATCTGCTACTTTAAGGGAAGCAGGTCTAAACCACTGTACATCAGCTAACAGGAGCTTAACAAAACTGGTGAATCTACAATAAAGACAGAACCACATATAGGATTGACGGACAAGGGATGGGTGCCCCCCAGATGGGAGACCAGTCTGATGCCTTCCTGGCCACATCCCTGAAGGGATGTTTCAGGGCATCTTGGTAAGGTGTACTGGTATAACCCCCAGGCCTGGTCACCTCAGAACTTTCAGTCCAGAGGTGAATCACCACTATGCCTTATGACATCCCCGTGGAACCATGGGTTGAGGCCCACACAAGCCCCATAGCCATTAGGCAATGGGACTACACATAAACTCACTCACTCGCTCACTCGTGCCGGGGGTAGGAAGAGAAAATGAAAGTACAGTTACTCCATTAAGCAGGAAATGGCTGCTATTTTGAAAGAGGGAGAGAGAGAGAGTTAGGAGCAGGAAATGACCTCCATCCTGAGAGAGAGAGAGAGAGTTAGGAGATAGGAGCAGAAACAGGAGCCAAGAATACAGCTGAATCTGAATTTGCTGTTTACTTGTCCGCTCCTGGGCAGGGCCCGGGTTGACAAATGGGATATCTGACTATCCAAGCCTTGGCCGCCACTGAGGAGATGATCGAAAGGGTGACTCAGCATCATGCCACTGAGCACTGGAGGCTGACAGGGGAAGCTCCTGGAACTTCCAACCTGAAGCTGGAGGGTTCAGAAAGGTGGGGATGTCTCCCTCAGATTCCTGACCCTGAGAAACCCCTTATGGGGAGAAGACAAGAGTGTAGGGACATCTCCTCTATGCTCAGGTCCTTGGAATGGAGCCAGGTCCCTGGGCCCATGGTGGAAAGGAGTCCCTGACGAGTCCTTGATTACAGACAGGGAGTCCACGGAGCAGATGGCGGGAGAGGCTATGGGCAGCAGAAGTCTTACCTTGTGGCAGAGCGGCTTCCTGGTCTGGTTTTGGGTGGAGGAGTCAGTTTCCACCAGGAGGGGTTTTACAACTCCTCCCGGGTTTTGGCACCACTTGTAAGGTTTAAGTGAAGTAAGTGAGGTTTGAATGACACAACTGAGGCCAGTTATTGGAATGAAGAAATTTAATCGGCTCCTGGGTGAGGTTCTGTGATCCAACAGGAGGGGCCAGAGAAGTCATGCTTGACTCCTCTTGGACGTGGGGTTTTATAGGGAGTGGAGGCATTTTGATTGGTTGTGGGGAAGGAGGATGTGGGTGGGGGCAAGCTGCCATTGGCAGGTAGGCAGGATTTCCGGTGAGCGGGCCACCCAAGGGGAGTGGACATGGATGGGGCAAAATGATATTGGGCAGGTTCTGGTGGGGCTTCTTTTAAATTTTGGTGGAATTCTTCAATGGTTGTTTAGGTGCTGAGTGCAGAGGCTAGTGTTGAGTGCAGATTTGCGTGCTGAGTGCAGAGGCTAGTGTTGAGTGCAGATTTGCATGCTGAGTGCAGAAGTGGGCATGGGGGAGTTTAACGGTGGGCTAGGTGCTGAGTGCAGAGCTACAGATTTGCATGCTGAGTGCAGAAGTGGGTGTGGAGTGGTGACGTGGTTTCTAGGTGTGGAGGGGGGTGGGCGTATCTGAGCTCCCAGTGAGGTGACCGGCCTTACAGAAGCTGCCAAGACATCTTTACCCTTGCATTCTGTGTGCCTGTAGGCTTAATACAACATGGAGGCTGTCAAGGCTTATAGGCTTCCCCCTCTGGCGTGGTGGTCTGAGCTGTACCTGGGGCCATTTGAGCTGCAGTTGCAGCTGGAGTGGCTGGTATGTGGGGAGTGGTGATCTGAGGATGAGCATGGCAGCAGTGTTCCAGGTCTGGTCCCTGAAACCATTATTTCCTCCTAGGCCTCTGGGCCTGTGATGAGAGGGTCTGCCTCAAAGATTCTGAAATACCTTGCAGACTTTTTTCCATTGTCTTGACTATTAGCACTTGGCTCGCTTTTAGTCATGCTAATCTCTCTAGAAAGCTATTGCTCCACAGCCTGTTTGGATTCTTTGTCTGCCACATGGCCAAGTTGTGAAATTTTCAAACTTTTATTTTCTGCTTTCCTTTTGAATATAAGTTCCAATTTTAAGTCATTTCTTTGCTCTGATTGTAGGCTGTCAGAAGTAGCTAGGCTGCATCTTGAATATTTTGTTGCTTAGGCAGTTCTTCCACCAGCTATTAAAACATAACTCTTAAGTTTAAAGTTCCACAGATCTTTAGAACATGAACACAATGCAGCCAAATTGTTTGCCAAGTTCTTTGCATGGGTGACATTTACTCTACTTCTTAATAACTTCCTTATTTCCATCTGAGACCTTATCATCCTGGACATCACTGTCTAAATTTCTATCAGTATCTGGTCACAACAATTTAACCAGTCTCTAAGAAATTTCAAACTTTCCTTCATCTTCCTGTTTTCTTCTGGGCCTTCCAAACTCTCTCAACCTCTGCCCATTACCCAGTTTCAAAGTTACTTTTACACTTTCAGGTACCTTCATAGCAACACCCCACTCCTCAGTACCAATTTTCTGTGTTAGGCCATTCTCATATTGCTAAAAAGAAACAACCAATGCTGGGTAATGTGTAAAGAAAAGAGATTTGATTGACTCACAGTTTTGTCAGCTATACAGGAAGGATGCTTCAGCACCTGCTTCTGGTGAGGAACTCAGGAAACTTACAATCACGGCAGAAGGCAAAAGGGAGATGCCTTGTCACATGGCAAGTGAGAGAGCAAGAGAGACATCAAGGAGGTGACAAACATTTTTAAACAGCCAAATCTCACTAGAACTTACACACTCTTATGAGGACAGCATGAAGACATTGATGAGGGATCTGTTCCCATGACCCAAACACTTTCCACCATCTCCTACCTCCAACATTGAGGATTATATTTCAACATAATATTTGGAGAGTACAAACATACACACTATATCAGTCTCAGGTATTTTGTTATAGCCATACAAATGGACTGAATACAATAAATATAATTTTAATTTTGCAAGATGAAAAGAGCCTGGTGATGGATCATGGTGATGGTTGCTCAATGATAGTGAATGTACTTAAAAAAACTAAACTATAAACTTAAAAATGGTTAGGATGGTAAATTTCACTCTATGTGTACTTTATAATTTTAAATGTTGAAAAGCCAAGATTCCCTTTAAACATTCAGTCAATAAACATCCCCCTATGCAAAATAACTATAATATCTATATTCCTGTCTCTTCCAAACAGAACTGTAGACTCACTGACAAGCCTCATGACATGGCTTAAGTCTGTATCTCCTCAGTCAAGGAGAAGAAAAAAAAATGCATCTTAGTCTGAATGCCTGTCCAGTCTATCATCGATGGGCATTCGGGTTGGTTCCAGGTATTTGCTATTGTAAACTGTGCTGCAATGAACATTCGTGTGCATGTGTCCTTATAGTAGAAAGATTTATAATCCTTTGGATATATACCCAGTAATGGGATTGCTGGGTCAAATGGAATTTCTATTTCTAGGTCCTTGAGGAATCGCCACACTGTCTTCCACAATGGTTGAACTAATTTACAGTCCCACCAACAGTGTAAAAGTGTTCCTATTTCTCCACATCCTCTTCAGCATCTGTTGTCTCCAGATTTTTTAATGATCGCCGTTCTAACTGGCGTGAGATATCTCAGTGTAGTTTTGATTTGCATTTCTCTAATGACCAGTGATGATGAGCATTTTTTCATATGCTTGTTGGCCTCATGTATGTCTTCTTTTGTAAAGTATCTAATCCTATTCTTCGCCTACTTTTGAACGGGCTTGTTTGTTTTTTTCTTGTAAATCTGTTTTAGTTCGTTGTAAATTCTGGATATCAGCCCTTTGTCAGATGGGTAAGCTGCAAAAATTTTTTCCCATTCTGTTGGATGCCGATTCACTCTATTGACTGTTTCTTTTGCCGTGCAGAAGCTGTGGAGTTTGATTAGGTCCCATTTGTCTATTTTGGCTTTTGTTGCCAATGCTTTTGGTGTTTTGGTCATGAAGTCCTTGCATACACCTATGTCCTGAATGGTTTTGCCTAGGTTTTCTTCTAGGGTTTTTATGGTATTTGGTCTTATGTTTAAGTCTTTAATCCATCTGGAGTTAATTTTCATGTAAGGTGTCCGGAAGGGGTCCAGTTTCTGCTGTCTGCATATGGCTAGCCAGTTTTCCCAACACCACTTATTAAACAGGGAATCCTTTCCCCATTGCTTTTGTCAGGTTTGTCAAAGATCAGATGCTTGTACATGTGTTGTGTTGCCTCCGACGCCTCTGTTCTGTTCTATTGGTCTAAATCGCTGTTTTGGTACCAGTACCATGGTGTTTTGATTACTGTAACCGTGTAGTATAGTTTGATGTCCAGTAGTATGATGCCTCCCTTCGCCTTCTTCTTGCTTAGGATTGACTTGGCTATGCGGGCTTTCTTTTGGTTCCATATGAAGTTTAAGGTGGTTTTTTCCAGTTCTGTGAAGAAGGTCATTGGTAGTTTGATGGGGATAGCATTGAATATGTAAATTACTTTGGGCAGTATGGCCATTTTCACGATATTGATTCTTCCTAACCATGAACATTGACTGTTTCTCCATCTGTTTGTGTCCTCTCATTTCGTTGAGCAGTGGTTTGTAGTTCTCCTTGAAGAGGTCCTTTACATTCCTTGTTAGTTGTATTCCTAGTACTTTATTCTCTTTGTAGCAATTGTGAATGGCAGTTCATTCTTGATTTGGCTCTCTTTAAGTTTGTTATTGGTGTATAGGAATGCTTGTGATTTTTGTACATTGATTTTGTATCCTGAGACTTCGCTGAAGTTCCTTATCAGTTTCAGGAGATTTTGGGCTGAGACAATGGGGTCTTCTAGATATACAATCATGTCGTCTGCAAATAGGGACAATTTGACTTCCTCTTCTCCTAGTTGAATACCCTAGATTTCTTTTTCCTGCCTGATTGCTCTGGCTAGAACTCCCAATACTATATTGAATAGGAGTGGTGAGAGAGGGCATCGTTGCCTAGTGCCAGATTTCAAAAGGAATGCTTCCAGTTTTTGCCCATTCAGTATGATATTGACTGTTGGTTTGTTGTAAATAGCTTTTATTATTTGAGATACGTTCCATCAATACCTAGTTTATTGAGGGTTTTTAGCATAAAGGGCTGTTGAATTTTGTCGAAGGCTTCTCTGCATCAATTGAGATAATCATGTGGTTTTTGTCTTTGGTTCTGTTTATGTGGTGAATTACATTTATAGATTTGCGTATGTTGAACCAGCCTTGCATCCCCGGGATGAATCCTACTTGATCATGGTGCATAAGATTTTTGATGTGCTGTTGCAATCGGATTGCCAGTATTTTTTTGAAGATTTTTGCATCTATGTTCATCATGGATATCGGCCCGAAGTTTTCTTTTCTTGTTGAGTCTCTTCCGGGTTTTTGTATTAGGATAATGTTGGTCTCATAAAATGATTTGGGAAGGATTCCCTCTTTTTGGATTATTTGGAATAGTTTCAGAAGGAATGGTACCAGTTCCTCTTTGTATGGCTGGTAGAATTCAGCTGTGAACCCATCTGGACCTGAGCTTTTTTTGGGTGGTAGGCTCTTAATTGCTGCCCTGACTTCAGACCTTGTTATTGGTCTATTCAAGGTTTCGACTTCTTCCTGGTTTAGGCTTGGGAGGAGGCAACTGTCCAGGAATTTATCCATTTCTTCCAGGTTTTCTAGTTTATGTGCATAGAGTTGTTTGTAATAATCTCTGATGATGGTTTGAATTTCTGTGGAATCTGTGGTGATATCCCCTTTATCATTTTTTATTGCATCTATTTGGTTATTTTTTCTTTTCTTTTTTATTAATCTGGCTAGTGGTCTATCTATTTTGTTGATCTTTTCAAAAAACCAACTCCTGGATTTATTGATTTTTTGAAGGGTTTTTCATGTCTCTATCTCCTTCAATTCTGCTCTGATCTTAGTCATTTGTTGTCTTCTGCTAGGTTTTGAGTTTTTTTTATCTTGCTCCTCTAGCTCTTTCAATTTTGACAATAGGGTATCAATTTTAGATCTCTCCTTTCTTCTCATGTGGGCACTTATTGCTATATATTTTCCTCTAGAGACTGCTTTAAATGTGTCCCAGAGATTCTGGTATGTGGTGTCTGTGTTCTTGTTGGTTTCGAAGAACATCTTTATTTCTGCCTTCATTTCATTGTTTATCCAGTCAACATTCAAGAGAAAGTTGTTAAGTTTCCATGAAGCTGTGTGGTTCTGGGTTGGTTTCTGAATTCTGAGTTCTAACTTGATTGCATTGTCGTCTGAGAGACCATTTGTTATGGTTTCCATTCTTTTGCATTTGCTGAGGAGTGATTTACTTCCAATGATGTGGTCAGTTTTAGGTAGGTGTGATGTGGTGCTGAGAAGAATGTATATTCTGTGGATTTGGGGTGGAGAGTTTTGCAAAAGTCTATTAGGTTTGCTTGGTCCAGGTCTGAGTTCAAGTCCTGGATATCCTTGTTAATTTTCTGTCTCATTGATCTGTCTAATATTGACAATGGTGTGTTAAAGTGTCCCACTATTACTGTGTGGGAGTCTAAGTCTCTTTTTAAGTCATTAAGAACTTGCCTTATGTATCTGGGTGCTCTTGTATTAGGTGCATATATATTTAGGATCGTTAGCTCTTCTTCTTGCATTGATCCTTTTACCATTATGTAATGTCCTTCTTTGTCGCATTTGATCTTTGTTGGTTTGAAGTCTATTTTATCAGAGATGAGAATTGCAACTCCTGCTTTTTTTTTTTTTTGCTCTCCATTTGCTTGGTAAATCTTCCTCCATCCCTTTATTTTGAGTCTTTGTGTATCCTTGCATGTGAGATGGGTTTCCTGGATACAGCACACTGATGGGTTTTGGCTTTTTATCCAATTTGCCAGTCTGAGTCTTTTGATTGGGGCATTTAGTCCATTTACGTTTAGGGTTAATATATATATATTTTTTATTGCATTTTAGGTTTTGGGGTACCTGTGAAAATCATGCAAGTTTGTTGCATAGGTGCATACGTGGCAGTGTGATTTGCTGCCTTCCTCCCCTTCACCTATATCTGGCATTTCTCCCCATGCTATCCCTCCCCAACTCCCCACCCTACCTCTGTACCCCCCACTACCCCCCAACAGACCCCAGTGTATAGTGCTCCCCTCCCTGTGTCCGTATGTTCTCATTGTTCAACACCCACCTATGAGTGGGAACATGCGGTGTTTGATTTTGTGTTCTTGTGTCAGTTTGCTGAGAATGATGGTTTCCAGGTTCATCCATGTCCCTACAAAGGACACGAACTCATCGTTTTTGATGGCTACATAATATTCCATGGTGTCTATGTGCCACATTTTTCCTGTCCAGTCTATCATCGATGGGCATTTGGGTTGGTTCCAGGTCTTTGCTATTGTAAACTGTGCTGCAATGAACATTCGTGTACATGTGTCCTTATAGTAGAAAGATTTATAATCCTTTGGATATATATCCAGTAATGGGATTGCTGGGTCAAATGGAATTTCTATTTCTAGGTCCTTGAGGAATCGCCACACTGTCTTCCACAATGGTTGAACTAATTGACACTCCCACCAACAGTGTAAAAGTGTTCCTATTTCTCCACATCCTCTTCAGCATCTGTTGTCTCCAGATTTTTTAATGATCGCCATTCTAACTGGCGTGAGATGATATCTCAGTGTAGTTTTGATTTGCATTTCCCTAATGACCAGTGATGATGAGCATTTTTTCATATGCTTGTTGGCCTCATGTATGTCTTCTTTTGTAAAGTACCTGTTCATATCCTTCACCCATTTTTGAATGGGCTTGTTTGTTTTTTTTCTTGTAAATCTGTTTTAGTTCATTGTAAATTCTGGATATCAGCCCTTTGTCAGACGGGTAGGCTGCAAAACATTTTTCCCATTCTGTTGGTTGCCGATTCACTCTATTGACTGTTTCTTTTGCCGTGCAGAAGCTGTGGAGTTTGATTAGGTCCCATTTGTCTATTTTGGCTTTTGTTGCCAAAGCTTTTGGTGTTTTGGTCATGAAGTCCTTGCCTACGCCTATGTCCTGAATGGTATTGCCTAGGTTTTCTTCTAGGGTTTTTATGGTGTTAGGTCCTATGTTTAAGTTTTTAATTAATCTGGAGTCAATTTTCATGTAAGGCGTCAGGAAGGGGTCGAGTTTCTGCTTTCTGCATATGGCTAGCCAGTTTTCCCAACACCACTTATTGAACAGGGATTCCTTTCCCCATTGCTTGTTTTTGTCAGGTTTGTCAAAGATCAGTTGGTTGTAGATATCTTGTGTCACCTCCGACGCCTCTGTTCTGTTCCATTGGTCTATATCTCTGTTTTGGTACTAGTACCATGCTGTTTTGGTTACTGTAGCCTTGTAGTATAGTTTGATGTCCGGTAGTGTGATGCCTCCCTCTTTGTTCTTTTTGCTTAGAATTGACTTGGCTATGCAGGCTCTCTTTTGGTTCCATATGAAGTTTAAGGTGGTTTTTTCCAGTTCTGTGAAGAAGGTCATTGGTAGCTTGATGGGGATAGCATTGAATCTGTATATTACTTTGGGCAGTATGGCCATTTTCACGATATTGATTCTTCCTAACCATGAACATGGAATGTTTCTCCATCTGTTTGTGTCCTCTCTTATTTCGTTGAGCAGTGGTTTGTAGTTCTCCTTGAAGAGGTCTTTTACGTTCCTTGTTAGTTGTATTGCTAGATATTTTATTCTCTTTGTAGCAATTGTGAATGGCAGTTCATTATTGATTTGGCTCTCTTTAATTCTGTTATTGGTGTATAGAAATTCTTGTGATATTTGCACATTGATTTTGTATCCTGAGACTTCGTTGAAGTTGCTTATCAGTTTCAGGAGATTTTGGGCTGAGACGATGGGGTCTTCTAGATATACAATCATGTCGTCTGCAAATAGAGACAATTTGACTTCCTCCTTTCCTTATTGAATACCCATTATTTCCTTTTCTTGCCTGATTGCTCTGGCTAGAACTTCCAGTACTATATTGAATAGGAGTGGTGAGAGAGGGCATCCTTGTCTAGTGCCAGATTTCAAAGGGAATGCTTCCAGTTTTTGCCCATTCAGTATGATATTGGCTGTTGGTTTGTTGTAAATAGCTTTTATTATTTTGAGATACGTTCCATCAATACCTAGTTTATTGAGGGTTTTTAGCATAAAGGGCTGTTGAATTTTGTCGAAGGCTTCTCTGCATCAATTGAGATAATCATGTGGTTTTTGTCTTTGGTTCTGTTTATGTGGTGAATTACATTTATAGATTTGCGTATGTTGAACCAGCCTTGCATCCCCGGGATGAATCCTACTTGATCATGGTGGATAAGCTTTTTGATGTGCTGTTGTAATTGGCTTGCCAGTATTTTTTTGAAGATTTTTGCATCTATGTTCATCATGGATATTGGCCTGTAGTTTTCCCTACTTGGTGAGTCTCTGCCAGGTTTTTGTATTAGGATAATGTTGGTCTCATAAAATGATTTGGGAAGGGTTCCCTCTTTTTGGATTATTTGGAATAGTTTCAGTAGGAATGGTACCAGTTCCTCTTTGTATGTCTGGTAGAATTCGGCTGTGAATCCATCTGGACCTGAGC
Organism: Aotus nancymaae; assembly: GCF_030222135.1. Classification (NCBI taxonomy): domain Eukaryota; kingdom Metazoa; phylum Chordata; class Mammalia; order Primates; family Aotidae; genus Aotus; species Aotus nancymaae. The sequence goes on from NW_026988454.1 coordinate 80,110,944, forward strand.
TTTTTTTGGGTGGTAGGCTCTTAATTGCTGCCTCGACTTCAGACCTTGTTATTGGTCTATTCAGGGTTTTGACTTCTTCCTGGTATAGGCTTGGGAGGAGGCAACTGTCCAGGAATTTATCCATTTCTTCCTGGTTTTGTAGTTTATGTGCATAGAGCTGCTTGTAATAATCTCTGATGATGGTTTGAATTTCTGTGGAATCTGTGGTGATATCCCCTTTATCATTTTTTATTGCACCTATTTGGTTATACTCTCTTTTATTTTTTATTAGTCTGGCTAGTGGTCTATTTTGTTGATCTTTTCAAAAAACCAGCTCCAGGATTTATTGATTTTTTGTAGGGTTTTTCGTGTCTCTATGTCCTTCAATTCTCCTTTGATCTTAGTCATTTGTTGTCTTCTGCTAGGTTTTGAGTTTTTTTATCTTGCTCCTCTAGCTCTTTCAATTTTGACAATAGGGTATCAATTTTAGATCTCTCCTTTCTTCTCATGTGGGCACTTATTGCTATATATTTTCCTCTAGAGACTGCTTTAAATGTGTCCCAGAGATTCTGGTATGTGGTGTCTTCGTTCTCGTTGGTTTCGAAGAACATCTTTATTTCTGCCTTCATTTCATTGTTTATCCTGTCTACATTCAAGAGAAAGTTGTTCATTTTCCATGAAGCTGTGCGGTTCTAGGTTGGTTTCTGAATTCTGAGTTCTAACTTGATTGCACTGTGGTCTGAAAGAATGTTTGTTATGGTTTCCGTTCTTTTGCATTTGCTGAGGAGTGATTTACTTCCAATTATGTGGTCAATTTTAGAGTAGGTGTGATGTGGTGCTGAGATGAATGTATATTCTGCGGATTTGGGGTGGAGAGTTCTGTAAATGTCTATTAGGTTTGCTTGGTCCAGGTCCGAGTTCACGTCCTGGATATCCTTGTTAATTTTCTGTCTTGTTGATCTGTATAATATTGACAATGGTGTGTTGAAGTCTCCCACTATTATTGTGTCAGAGTCTAGGTCTCTTTGTAATTCTTTAATAACTTGCCTTATGTATTTGGGTGCTCCTGTATTAGGTGCATATATATTTAGGATCGTTAGCTTTTCTTGTTGCATTGATCCTTTTACCATTATGTAATGTCCTTCTTTGTCTCTTTTGATCTTTGTTGGTTTGAAGTCTATTTTATCAGAGATGAGAATTGCAACTCCTGCTTTTTTTTGCTCTCCGTTTGCTTGGTAAATCTTCCTCCATCCCTTTATTTTGAGTCTTTGTGTATCCTTGCACGTGAGGTGGGTTTCCTGGACACAGCACACTGATGGGTTTTGGCTTTTTATCCAATTTGCCAATCTGTGTCTTTTGATTGGGGCATTTAGTCCGGTTTACATTTAGGGTTAATATTGTTATGTGTGAATTCGATCCTGTCATTTTGATGCTAACTGGCTGTTTTGCCCATTGGTTGATGCAGATTCTTCATTGTGTTGATGCTCTTTACCATTTGGTATGTGTTTGGAGTGGCGGGTACTGGTTGTTCTTTTATATGTGTAGTGCCTCTTTCAGGAGCTCTTGTAAAGCTGGTCTGTTGGTGATGAAATCTCTGAGTTCTTGCATGTTCACAAAGGATTTTATTTTTCCTTCACTTATGAAGCTTAGTTTGGCTGGATATCAAATTCTGGGTTGAAAGTTCTTTTCTTTAAGGATGTTGAATATAGGCCCCCACTCTCTTCTGGCCTGTAGGGTTTCTGCTGAGAGATCTTCTGTGAGTCTGATGGGCTTCCCTTTGTGGGTAACCTGACCTTTCTCTCTGGCTGCCCTTAGCATTTTCTCCTTCATTTCAACCCTGGTGAATCTGATGATTATGTGCCTTGGGGTTGCTCTTCTAGAGGAATATCTTTGTGGTGTTCTCTGTATTTCCTGGACTTGAATATTGGCCTGCCTTGCTATGTTGGGGAAGTTTTCCTGGATAATATCCTGGAGAGTATTTTACAGCTTGGATGCATTCTCTTCGTCACATTCAGGTACCCCTATCAAACGCAGATTAGGTATTTTCACATAGTCCCATATTTCTTGTTGGCTTTGTTCATTCCCTTTTACCCTGTTTTCTCTAATCTTGCCTTCTTGTTTTATTTCATTGAGTTGATCTTCGACCTCTGATATCCTTTCTTCTGCTTGGTCAATTTGGCTGTTGAAACTTGTGCATGCTTCATGAAGTTCTCGTGTTGTGTTTTTCAGCTCCATCAATTCACCCATATTCCTCTCTAAGTTGTCCATTTTCGTTAGCATTTCATCAAGTCTTTTTTCAAGGTTCTTAGTTTCTTTGCATTGGGTTAGAACATGTTCTTTTAGCTTATGAAAGTTTCTTATTATCCACTTTCTGAAAGCTGATTCTGTCATTTCATCACACTCATTCTCCATCCAGTCTTGTTCCCTTGCTGGTGGGGAGTTGTGCTCCCTTGTAGGAGGAGAAGTGTTCTGATTTTGGGTGTTTTCATCCTTTTTGTGCTGGTTTCTTCCCATCTTTGTGGATTTATCCGCCTATCGACTTTGTAGTTGCTGTCTTTCTGATTTTGGTAATTTTAAGTCTGCAGCAGCAGAACTCATAAACCCCCTTTTTCTTCCCTCCCGGTGTTCTGTCCCAGGGATTTAGGGCTTTATGATTTTCTGCTGTCTTCTTGTTGCTTTCCCTGCCCACAAGGTGGCAGCCTAGTCACTCTCAGCCTGCAGAGGCTTCACTGAGCTGCTGTGGGCTCCGCCCAGCTTCCTTGTGAACTTCCCTGCAGTCCTGTTTATGTGGGTGTAGTTAGAACTGCTTCCGCTATGTTGGCCCGCCCCTGTAGTGACGGAGTCTCTGTAGTGGTGGGTTGCCTTGGTTACGGCAAATTGCCCTGGGAACTGCAGGGTGTGTCCTAATGGAGGACGCCCCTCCCCCACAGAGCTGGACCGACCCGGGTTCAGTTGTGTTTCCTGTGGCGCTTTCTTTGCCCTGGAATCTCCTGGCTTGACTCCCTGTTTCAGCTCCCCTTGCTGGCTTACCGGGGACTTGGTCTCACTCACTCTGCAGGAGGAGCCACTGCCCCTGCCTCAGGGTGCAGGTCGAGTGGCTGCGCCAGTCAAACCAGCTGCACTGGTGACCCGTGGGGCTCTTCTACCTGAGAATCTCCTGGTCTGTGGGCAGTAAAAATCTGTCTGGAAATGTGGCATCCACTCACACTCTGCACTTTCTCTCAGAGCTGCAATCACGAGTTCCTCCTAATCAGCCATCTTGGATCTCTCTCCAGGGTTAATATTCTTATGTGTGAATTTGATACTGCCATTTTGATTCTAGCTGGCTGTTTTGCCCATTGGTTGATGCAGATTCTTCATTGTGTTGATGCTCTTTACCATTTGGTATGTGTTTGGAGTGGTGGGTACTGGTTGTTCTTTTCTATGTGTACTGCCTCTTTCAGGAGCTCTTGTAAAGCCAGTCTGGTGGTGATGAAATTTCTGAGTACTTGCTTGTTCACAAAGGATTTTATTTTTCCTTCACTTATGAAGCTTAGTTTGGCTGGATATGAAATTCTGGGTTGAAAATTCTTTTCTTTAAGGATGTTGAATATCGGCCCCCACTCTCTTCTGGCTTGTAGGGTTTCTGCTGAGAGATGTGCTGTGAGTCTGATGGGCTTCCCTTTGTGGGTAACCTGACCTTTCTCTCTGGCTGCCCTTAGTATTTTCTCCTTCATTTCAACCCTGGTGAATCTGACGATTATGTGCCTTGGGGTTGCTCTTCTTGAGGAATATCTTTGTGGTGTTCTCTGTATTTCCTGGAGTTGAATATTGGCCTGCCTTGCTATGTTGGGGAAGTTTTCCTGGATAATATCCTGAATAGTATTTTCCAGTTTGGATTAATTCTCTTCGTCACGTTCAGGTACACCTATCAAATGTAGATTAAGTCTTTTCACATAGTCCCATATTTCTTGTTGACTTTGTTCATTCCTTTTTACCCTTTTTTCTCTAATCTTGCCTTCTCGTTTTATTTCATTGAGTTGATCTTTGACCTCTGATATCCTTTCTTCTGCTTGGTCAATTTGGCTGTTGAAACTTGTGCATGCTTCGTGAAATTCTTGTGTTGTGTTTTTCAGCTCCAGCAATTCACTCATATTTCTCTCTAAGTTGTCCATTCTCATTGGCATTTTGTCAAATCTTTTTAAAATGTTCTTAGTTTCTTTGCATTTGGTTAGAACATGTTCTTTCAGCTCACAGAAGTTTTGTACTACCCACTTTCTGAAGGCTGATTCTGTCATTTCATCACACTCATTCTCCATCAAGTCTTGTTCCCTTGCTGGTGAGGAGTTGTGCTGCCTTTTAGGAGGAGAGGTGTTCTGGTTTTGGGTCTTTTCATCCTTTTTGCGCTGGTTTCTTCCCATCTTTGTGGATTTATCCCACCTGTCGACTTTGTAGTTGTTGACTTTCTGATTGGGTCTCTGAGTGGCCGTCCTGTTTGTTGATGATGAAGTTATTTCTGTTTCTTAGTTTTCCTTTTAACTGTCTGGCCTCTCTGCTGTAGGACTGCTGAGGTCCACTCCAGGCCCTGCTTGCCTGGGGATCACTTGCAGCAGCTGCCAAACAGTAATGGTTGCTACCAGTTTCTTCTGCTTTGTCCCAGGATACCTGCCAAATGTCAGTCTGAGCTCTCCTTTATGAGGTGACTCTTTGGATATACGGGGGTCAGGGAGCTGCTTAAGGAAACAGTCTGTTCTTTATAGTAGCTTAAGTGCTGAGCTGTGAGCCCCATTGTTCATTCAGAGCTGCTCAGCAGGTAAGTTTAAGTCTGCCATAGAACTCATAAACCCCTTTTTTTCCCCAGGTGTTCTGTCCCAGGGAGTTAGGGCTTTATGAGTTTCCGCTGTGCTGCTGCCTGTTTTTTTTTTTTTTTTTTCTTCAGGGCTGCCCTGCCCACAATGAGGCAGCCTAGTCACTCTCAGCCTGCAGAGGCTTCACTGCACTGCTGTGGGCTCCACCCAGCTGCCCCGTGATCTTCTCTGAATTCCTGTTTATATGGGTGTAGTTAGAACTGCCTCAGGAATGGTAATGGCGGGTTGCCTTGGAAACAGCAGGTTGCCTCAGGAATGGTGGACTGTCTCTCTAGTGGTAGAGTGCCTCTGTAATGGCAGACACCCCTCTCCCACAGAGCTGGACCATCCCAGGTTCAGCTGTGCTTGCTATGAAAGTCTCAACCCAGAGCGTTTCCAATTCCTGTTTTTTTTTTTTGCTTTTGTTTTTGTGGGGGTGGGAGCAGCCGGGCCTGATCATCTCACTCCCTGCCTCAGAGCCTTTTGTTTTTTAGTTGAACGGTTGGCTCTCTACCAGGTGACCTGTTCGCCTGTTGAATAGGTGCAGGGATCTGTGTGATTTCCAGTGTGGTGACCCACTGCGCCAGCTGAAACCGTGGCTCTGAGATTCATGGCACTTTTTTGCACAGTAATTTCCTGGCCTGGCTCCCTGTTTCAGCTCCCCTTACTGGCTAAGAGGGTACACAGTCTCGTTTACTCTGCACTGGGAACCAGTGCACTGGAGTGCAGGCAAAACAGCCATGCCAGCCAAAACAGCCACCCTGGTGACTCGTGGGGTTCCTCTGCCTGGGAATCTCCTGGTCTGTGGGCAGTACAAATCCGTCTGGAAATGCTGCATCCACTCACTCTCTGCGCTTTCACTCGGACCTGCAATCCTGAGCTGCTCCTAACCAGCCATCTTGGATCTCTCCTGAGAACTTTAAAAAAAAAAAAAAAACTTTTAGAAGACTTGTACTGCACTTGCCTCACCACCAGAGAGCGCTGCAAAGAGGATGTCCTTTATTAGTGCTGCCCAACTTAATACCAAGTTTCTAGTTGCAAAAAAGCCTGCCCTGAGACAAGAGAGGGTTCAGGATGCTATTGAATTATTATGTCTTCTAACATAAGTCACTATTTACAAATAGAAGGGCAGACTTCTACTATTCAGTTAAAATTGGGTTAAACTTTCTCCTGAATAAACAAAGAGACTTCCAATAGCCAAATGTTTAAGCTGATTACCAAAATCCTAAACCATAATAGACTCTCAGAGTCCTGAACCTAAATGTGTAGCCCCAGGAACAAGATAATTATAATAAAGTGAAGCACTTTGGACCGGGCGTGGTGCCTCATGCCTGTAACCCCAGCACTTTGGAAGGCTGAGGTAGATGAATCACAAGGTCAGAAGTTTAATACTAGCTTGGACAGTATGGTGAAACCTCATCTCTACTAACATACAAAAATTTGCTGGGTGTGGTGTCGCAGTCCTGTAGTCTCAGCTGCTTGGGAGGCTGAGGCAGGAGAATTGCTTGAACCTGGGAGGCAGAAGTTGCAGTGAGCCCAGATTGCACCACTGCACTCCAGTCTAGGCAACAGAGTGAGATTCCATCTCAAAAAAATAAATAAACAAATGAACAACAACAAAAACAAAACAGTGAAGCACTTTGGACTAATTATTTTTAATCTCACTAGACTGAAAGACATATATCCTGTTTCCAGTTATTGGCAATGGCATATGACACTTGAAAAGTTAATGAAAAAGAAGAATTGGAAGAAAGAATTGAAATTGTATTTACAATGTTCTTATACATCAAAGTAAACTTGAGTAAGGGCCATAGCCATTTCTTCTACTTTCTCCTACCCCAGCCACCTGTTTAACACTGCATCATCCTTATAGTGTTATGGAGACCAATATTTCTGCAGCTTGCAATTAAAAGAGACAGCGAATAGAGATATTCCTAGTAAATAATAAAAACAGGGTGAGTCTACCAGTCATGAGAAGTATTTTTGTAATAAAATAATTTGTAAAAATTTCATTTATTAGCATAAACCAAATCAGATCTTTCTTTTTTTCCTTCTGTTATAGGCAGAATTGTGTACCTCCCAAAAGTCATATGTTGAAGTCCTAACCCCCAGTACCTCAGAATGTGACTGTATTTGGAGATAGGGTCTTTAATGGCTGTAATCCAATATAATTGGTGTCCTTTTTAAAAGAGGTGTTTAAGGCCAGTTGCAGTGGCTCATACCTGTAATCTCAGCACTTTGGGAGGCCAAAGCAAGTGGATCATGAGGTCAGGAGTTCAAGACCAGCCTGTCCAAGATGGTGAAGCCCTGTCTCTACTAAAAATTAAAAAATTAGCCAGGTGCAGTGGCAGGCACCTGTAATCCCAGCTACTCAGGAGGTTGAGGCAGGACAATCACTTGAACCCCAGAGGTGGAGGTTTCAGTAAGCCGAGATCCTGAGATTGTGCCACTGCACTCTAACCTAGGTAACAGAGCAAGACTCCATCTCAAAAAATAAAAAATATAAAGAGAGAGGAGTGTAAGACAAAATAGTTTTATTTGAGGAGGCAGTGACAATGCAATCATCTGCAAGCCAACATGAAAGGCCTCAGAAGAAACCAAACCTGCCAACACCTTGATATTGGACTTCCAACCTCCAGAACTGTGAGCAAATACATTGTTGTTGTTTAAGCCACTCTGTGGTATTTTGTTATGGCAGCTTTAGCTGACTAATACACCTTGTTTCTTTTTAATAGATTCATCATTCTAACCAGTCATCATACTAAACCCTTAATACACACACACACACACACAGAGTCATATGCTGCATAATGGCATTTGGTCAATGATTAATCACATTTATGACAGTGGGCCCATTAGATTATAACGGAACTGAAAAATTTCTATCACCTTGTCACGTTGCAGCTGTCATAACATCTCGTATGGCACATTACTCACATTCATGGTAATGCTGATGCAAGCAAACCTACTGTGCTGCCAGTTACATAAATGTATAGCACAAACAATTATATACAGTACATAATACTTGATAATGATAATAAATAACTAGATTACCAGTTTATGCATTTGCTATACTACTATAGTTCTATTAAAGTGTACTATTTCTACTTATACCTTTTAAAAACTGACTGTAAAAAGCCTTAGGCAAGTCCTTCAGGAGGTTATTCCAGAAGAATGTGTTGTTATCATAAGGGATGACAACTCTATGCATGTTATTATCCCTGACAACCTTCTAGTGAGGCAGAATGTGGAGTTGCAAAATAGTGATATTGATAAACCTGACCCTGTGTAGGCCTAGGCTAATATGTGTGTTTGTATTTTTAACAACACAATATAAAAAGTAAATATATATGTGTACATATATATTTACATATGTATATGATTTTAAAAATGGAAAAAACTTATAGGTAAGAGAATAAAGAAAGAAAACATTTTTGTACACCTGTTCAATGTGTCTGTGTTTTAAGCTAAGTGTTATTACAAAAGAGTCAAAATATTAAAAATGAAAAGGTTATGAAGTTATTATGTTACAGTGAGCTAGGGTTATGACATAAAAATATGTTTAGTAAACTTACAGTAGACTGTGTATAGTGTTTATAAAGTCTATAGTTGTGTATACAGTAATGTCCTAGGACTTCATATTAACTCACCATTCCCTCACTGACCCACCCAGACCAAGGCCCAATCCTGGAAGCTCCATTTATGGTAAGTGCCTTATACAGGTGCTTATATACAGTGCTGTCTATATATTTTATACCATGTTTTTACTGTACCTTTTCTATGTTTATATATATTTAGATACACAAATAAAGTCAGTCTTCTGTATCCATGTGTTCTACACTTGTGGATTCAAGCAACTGCAGATCAAAAATATTCCAACAAAAGGATGGTGGTCTCTGTATTGAACATGGACAGACTCTTTTACTGTTGTTATTCCCTAAACAATATAGTATAAAACTATTTACAGAGCATTTATATTGTGTTAGGTATTATAAGTAATCTGGAAATGATTTAAAATATATTGCAGGATATAGGTAGGTGTTATGCAAATACAACACCATTTTATATTAGTGACTTGAGCATCTGTGGATTTTGGTATCTATGGGATGTCCTGAAACCAACCCTGTATAGAGGGATGACTGTAGCAGACTGTATTACCTGTTTGTTTAAGTACACTTTATGATGTTGAAACAATGAAAAATCACATATAAATGCATTTCTTAGAACTAATGCCTGTTTTTAAGTGACACATGACTGTATATATTTGACATGTATATGATTGAGTCTAACTGCATAATTTTCTCCTTAAAATGTGTTATTTTAAAATTTGCTGATGACTAAAAAAATTTAAACAAAATTTTTGGATTTGAAACTCATGTTTCTGTGACAGTTGTGAAAGAGCTAAGATTTTACTCCTCTTGCAAGCTAAGAAATTAGCCTACTACAGTATCATGCTAGCAGAAGACACAAGACTCCTAAGTGAGAAACAAAGCACTTTATTACTCACAGGACAGCAGGTGAGAGGAGCCTTATATGCACATTGTTCTCTTTTGCCTTCAAAGTTTCATGAGGGTTAAATTAGAAGGATATAACCCCAGGTGAATGCTGTATACATATGGGGTTCCCATCACAACTGAGTAACCCAAGCTTAGAACACTTTTTTCTCAGAGTGAGACATTGAGACATTATCTTTATTATATTGGATGATAAACAAACCCACCTTCCCTTCTGGAAGGAGACGCTATATCTATCTTCCAAAACTGTTATACAATGTGTCCTCCACATCCACAGATTCAACCAACCACAGATCAAAATTATTCAGAAGAAATAATAAAAATGACAACATAATAAAAACTAATACAAATTAAGAAACAATACAGTATAACAACTCTCTACATAGCATTTATTTGTATTAAATATAAGTAATTTAGAAATGATTTCAAGTATCCAGGAGAATGTACATAGGTTTTATGTAAATGTGCTGCCATGTATGTATGTATGTATGTATGTATGTATTTGAGATGGAGTCTTGCTCTGTCACCTAGACTGGAGTGCAATGACATGATCTCGGCTCACTGCAGCCTGCACCTTCTCAAGTGATCCCCCTGCCCAAGCCTTCTGAGTAGCTGGAATTACTGACCTGACCACCATGCTGAGCTAATTTTTGTATTTTTAGTAGAGATGAGGTTTTGCCATGTTGGCCAGGCTGATCTTGAATTCCTGACCTCAAGTGATCTGCCCACCTTGGCCTCCCAAGGTTCTGGGATTAAAGGCATGAGTGGCCATGCCCAGCCTGCCATTTTATGTAAGAGACTTAAACATCTGTGGATTTTGATATACATGGTGTGGGGTCCTGGACACACACAAATATCTAGGGGCAACTGAACAGATATCATCCTTGAAAAAATAGTCTGGAACAAAGGCAGTAAGTGTCTCTGCTCAAAGAAACACAAAAGAGGCCCATGGAGAATTGCTCCCAACAATCATTTCAAGGAAGAGTTTATTTGCTATATATATTAGGAACTATTCAAAAAATTTTAGAAGCTCAGTTTGTGAAAGTTTACTTTAAAGAAAGGACTTGGATCATCATAAATTAGCAGAGCCACAAATTAGTAGTAGATTGGTTTGACAAACAAGAGTAGATAACTTACTTTCTCTCTGGAGAATAATATTTTTAACTTTCTTTAACTGCACATTTAAACAAATTCCCTATCAACAAAAAATGCATTGTTTTAAAGAGATTCATACATCTCTATTGTAAGGGAGAATTTTCTCTTAAAGCTAAAGTTTGGGAAAATAATGATTCAATGCTGCTAAATTTCTCTCTCCTTAGGAACATTGTCTTCACTTTGTTACCAGGACAACCAACACTCATCTGTATTTTCTTTTACTGGTCTAGCTTCTTGTTCTCAGTTTTCTGACTGGTTCCTGCCCTTCACCCTGACATTCTAACATTAGAGTGGGCCAGGGCTCAGTTCCAGACCTCTTCCCTTCTCTATTTACCTTATTTTCTTGATGCTTCATCCACCCTCTTGTGCTGTGACCCTAAGGTATATACTTCTGGCCTGGCTTGCTCTTCTGTCCAGACTTACGTATTCTACTGTCCAACTGCCCTCAAAACAACTCCCTTGGATGTCTAACAGACATTTAAACTTGACATGTCCAAAACTGAACTTCTGATTGTCACCTAATCTTCTCCATACACAGCCTTCTCATCTCAGTCAATGGCAACTCCAGCCTTCTGGTTGCTCAGGCCCCCAAACTTGGAGTCATCTTTGTCCTCTCACTTTCTTTCACATCCTATATCTGGTCCATCCACAAACCAGTCTTCTTTCTCTGGAATATATCTGGAGTCTACTTCTTACCTCATCTACTGCAACTACTTCAGTACAAACCAGCTTAAATTGTTATCTTCTCTCACCAGGATTAATACAAAAGCATCCTTGCTGACCTCCCTGCTTCTACCTTCATCTTGTAGTGTCTATTCTCTACATAGTAGCTTTCCTGATTCTGATAAAATAATAGCCAGATCATAGGTCCCCTCTGTTAAAAAACCTTCAGAGGCTTCCAATGTCCCTTAGAACATATAGTGTATAAAACCCTAGATGACGTGATCTCCCATTATCTTCCCAGTTAAATTTGCTACTATTCTCTCTTATATTCCCTCAGCTCCAGCTACACTGGCCTCTTTCATATTATCATTAATATCAGACATGATCTCCACTGAAGACGTTTGTGCCAGCTGTTCTCTCTCCCTGGAGCCCTCTCCCTCCACATGGTTACTCCTCCATCTTGTTCACCTCCTTCTAGTTCTTTAACAATGGCACGCGACGAGGCTATCCTGTTGGTCTCATTTAGACTGCAACTGCTGCCTTCACATGACCACTGAATCTCCCACTCTGCTCAATTTCCTTCCACAGCATATATCCCCTTCTAACATACTATAAAATGTACTCATTTATTATGATCACATATTATACTATATAATTATTATATTATGTAATTATCATAGTATATAATATTCATTATACTATATAATTTATTTATTTATTATAACTTTTATTCATTGTTTGTCTCCCCCAGCTTAAATGTAAGTTCTGTCATGGTGTGGAGTTTTTCTGTTTATTTATATATAGCACCAATAACTAGAACACTTTCTGGAACATACAAGTGAACACAGAGGTACACAAAAAATGTGAACAAATGTATTAGTGTCCACATTTGATGGACTAAGAGATTAATTATCTATATAATATTTAAATGTTACACTTTTAATATAGTTTTATGGCTGAACAATTTTTACATGTAAGCATATACCCAAAAGATATTTTCAAAAATGTGAATGGAGTTAAATGAGAAAATATGTTATCATGTTTTTAATATTAAAAAGATTTGAAATATGTATATTTCAAATATATACATTAGGGGAATTGCTAACTGAATTGTCACATGTCCCTTGGATATAGGAACTGAAACAGTATTTGCAAAGATTGAAATATAATAAAACTGTAAAAAAATAGAGTAAAATATATTCTTTTCAAATTTCTATATAAAAAAGTTTGTCCTAAATTATAAATCAAAGAAAGAAATTAGAAGGAAAATATTCAATAAAATTTATTACATAAAATTGATATTTTTCTATGAAAAGAACTTTTTAAAATACATATTATAAAAGCCAACACTAAAAAAAATTTAACAACCTGTAAAAAGTATTTGCCCTAAATATCACCAAAGAATTAAATCCATAGAACATTTCTGTCTTTATCTGTTTATATTGGTAATATCTAACAGAAAGAACCACTCCCTTATTGGCTTGGCTAGAAGGACATTGTTCTCTTTGTAGTTTTCCTACCTCACTGGCTATTTGTTCTCAATATCCTTTGCTGGTTCCTTTTTACCTCTGGACTTCTGAATGTTGGAGAGCCCCAAGATTCAGTCATTTAGGTTTTTCTCTTCCCTATTGACATTCTCTTTTTACATGATAATTCCAGTCTCACTGCTTTAAATCATTGCCTAATTGCTGATACCTTCCAAATTTATATCTCCAGTCTACTATTCCTTTAACTCAGCCTCATGCCCTCAATACTGTACTTATTATCTTCACTGTAATGTCTAACAGGCATCTCATATTCAACATGGACAAACACAAATTTTTGCTCTCACTTTCTCAATCTGCTTCTCCTCTAGTATTCCCTATTTGACAAATGTCAACTCACTCTTCCAGTTGCTCAGGTCAATCTTGGAGTTATCCTTTTCCTCTCTCTTTATCCCCACCCTTGAATCCATTTTTAAATACTACTAGCTCTACCATCAAAATATGCTTTGACACTAAGCTATTTCATGACCTCTACTGCTTCTATACAGGTCCAGAGATGAAAAGTGTCTCTTGCCTGGACTACTGCAATAGTCTCTTTAAGTGGTCTCCTATTTTCGCCCTTTTCCTTCTCTAGTTCCAATTCAGAATCCAGAATTATCCCTTAAAAATATATCAGATTGTGATATTTAAAACCCTGCAATGGCTTCTTATCAAAGTCAGAGTGAAAGCCAAAATTCTGCTGTAGCTCACAAGGCACTGTATGAGGTAGTTAAACAGAATTTATGACTAGGAAAGGTCATGCCTCTTCTTCTAAGTCACTAGTGTGGGTGCTTGAGTCAGTGTAGTCAGGAGTTGAACTTGGTTTTGTTGTCACTAAGGTTACTTTCAGGGCATTTCTTCAAATTCCTTTCTGCAGAGCTTATAGCTTGCAGTGAACGCTGAGAATGAAGTACTCAGACCATTCCAGCTGAGCAGGGGTAGTTGGGAACCCTTCTGAGAGAGTCTACCCCAGCATCTATCCACCAAGTATTTATTTAAAGGGCTTCTACAAACTACAAACATCCACTAGATGACCATTTGAGGTGAGTTGCTGAGGCACCTGTGACCTTGTACACATTCAAACTGCATTCTCTGGAAGCTGTTTTCAGCATTTCTTATCACACCAACACTCCACCCCCTGTCCTGTTTTTTGGGTCAAGGAGTTTTATTCCCATGCACAAATAACATACACACAGTGCCTCAGTATTTTTCCATGCCCGACCTCAAATGCCTTGTACATAAGCTTGAATATGTTGCTATGGACCCTGTATATCTCTCCCTTCTTTAATTCTTAGAGCGTGCTGGTCATCTGATGCAAGGTCAGCTTCTATCATTCTTGTCTGGTCATAGATGCACCATGTGGCAGCACAGGGCCATCTGCAGATGGCTAGAAAATATGTACAAAAAAGAATAAGCATAGTGGCCATAACCCAAATGCATACGTTTAACCCAGACAACCAAGTAGTTGTGTTTAACCATTGAAAGCCTTCTTGTAATTGCAGAAGGGTACTTGTTTGTAACTGCTGTGACCATTCTTTCAAGTTGTTTCTTTAATTCACACTAAAGAGTGGAAATTTGAGAAGACAAATGGTCATAATAGGCCCCTTGAAGATGTGCCTTTCTAAATTACTCAAGGTTGAATCTCCTTCCCAGCTTCAGGTTAAATTTACAGGCAGCCACAATTCTGCATTCCATTTTAAGATGATGGCATAGGTGATATTTAACTGTAAAATGTTTTGATGAGACATGGATACAGCATACCAGCTACTGAAAGAGACTTTCATGTTATAAAAGGATTGATTCTGCTTTATGTTAAGAACACCTTGCCCAAACAAAAGTATATAAGGGTGTGTAGTACAAATCAGGACTGTATCAGCAACATTATTGTGCAAAGAAAAGGTATAGTTGCCACTGCTAGTAATGTACTCACCATGTGAAGGAACCCATTCAAAAAAGGAAGACCTAGTCTCCAAATTTGAGTGTGAGCAGGACTTAAAGTTTGCTTCCCTTTAGTTGTAATATTGGTCCTGAAAGCCCATACTCAGGTTATAGACCTATTGGAGGGACTCCCAAATCCAATAGTCTAATTTGCAGATATAAGATAACATTATCAAACAGAGACCCTTGGTGTGGTGCAGGTTGTCTGCATAGAGATCAAGGGATGGTCTCAAACTTATATTACCATTTTCTACTCGGATGGCATATATGAAGATCAGGCACTTGTGTAGCTTTATTAGAGACCTTAGTAACAGTAGTAGTAACAGCAGAAATAAAGGTCATATTTGCAAGCTTAGCATCCCTTTTGGGCTGATAGTGAAGATACTCCTGAGGAATGAGAGTAACACACTTATCATTTGCTATTGTGGAAAAACAAAGAGGGAGATTACTAGATAGTAAAGTCAAGGAGTCATTAAGTTTAATCTATCTCAAATTTTCAGTTAGGGGGTAAGACAGGGGCATCTGCCAACCTCCTGTCCAAGAAGTATTATTAGATGACAAAGGTGGGTCAGCATCCCACCATGTAATAACATTAAAAACAGGGGGGTGTAGAACATGACTCCAATAAACATGTTCTTGAGCTGATCTTGGCAAAGGACAAGAATTATCAGCCACCCTGTAGAATTACCATCCATGCCTATCTTTTTGTCTCAGAAGTTTCCCCATTTACTGCCAGATATATGAGAAACTTGTTCTCTACATTTGCAGGGGCTTCCATGGTGGCAAGCCAGATAGATGCCTTTTGATCCAATTTCTGTAGCTATCCTTGGGTAATGTCAGGTGCCTTCCAAGTCATCACTGTCATTGTCAGTTAATTCTCCAATGACAGGTCCTGTTCTCAAGGAAGGAGACTCACATTCCCCCTTTTTTTGTTTATTAAGATATATATATATATATATATATATATATATATATATATAGAGAGAGAGAGAGAGAGAGAGAGAGAGAGAGAGAGAGAGAGAGAGAGAGAGAGATGGAGTTTCGCTATTGTTACCCAGGCTGGAGTGCAATGGCGTGATCTCGGCTCACTGCAACCTCTGCCTCCTGGGTTCAGGCAATTCTCCTGCCTCAGCCTCCTGAATAGCTGGGATTACAGGCATGTGCCACCATGCCCAGCTAATTTTTTGTATTAGTAGAGACAGGGTTTCACCATGTTGACCAGGATGGTCTCAATCTCTTGACCTCGTGATCCACCCGCTTCGGCCTCCCAAAGTGCTGGGATTACAGGCTTGAGCCACCGCATCCGGCCTTATTAAGATTTATTTTAAGAGTTTAATGACTTCATTTACTAATGGCCTGAGTAATAGAGAATACTAGTTTTGTGTTGTATGTATTAAGGTTGTAATGCATATACAAATCAAGCACCAAGATAGTAAGGTACGTTATCAGTTTTTATAGTTTATGGAAGGCCTAAAATTAAAATAAATTTAAACAAATGAGCAATTGCATCTTTAGTTTTTTTTTTTTTTCTTTTTCTTTTCTGTTTGGCAGGGGTAGCATGTATCAAGCTTTTACAAGTGTCCACAGTAACATGGATAAATTTTAAAGATCCAAAGGGTGGATACTGAGTAACATCAGTTTGCCGGATAGTATTAGGACCAGACCTCATGGGTTGGCACCAAGCTCTAAGGAAAAAGGAGAGAGAGAACGCTGTTGGCAATCAGGACAAGTTTTAATAATTATGTGAGCTTCAGCAAGTGTCAAATGACAATGTTGTTTAAGATTCAGAGCATTCTCATGAAAAGAAACATGATCAACTTGAGCTCAAAAAAATGCAGGAAAGTCTGCAAACCACATTTGTGATTATACCAGAACATCAGCTTGAGCATTCCTTTTTGATAAGGGACCAGGTATCTCAGAATGAGAGCAAATATGAGTGATGTAAAGAGGGTAATGACAGGCACAGAGAAGCTCTTGTGCTGCATGAAACAAAGCTAGTAGAGATTAATTAGTAATGCCCTTCACATGTGCAAGATCTAAATGAGTAATGCTATACACCGCATAAGCAGAATCACTATATTTATGTCTTGGTGAGAAAAAGTTTGTAAAGCCAATTATCAGGGCACCTAACTCTGACTGTTGCATAGTTTTAAAATGTTCCTGGATTTTGTGCTACCAGTTTTGCATGGCATCTTGCTACACTATAGCAGTCTTTTCAGTTTTTTCTAAACCATCTGTAAAGACAGTAGTGGCATGAAGCAAGACCTCAGAGAAAACAATAGATACAAATTTAATAGGCACAGTTTGTAAAAGTTTAGGAGCTTACAGGCTGGTAAATGGAAGCTGATATTACCAATAAAATCAGCCATTACTACTTACCAATCAAGATCACAAGCTAAGAGAGTATGAAATTGTTCCTTGTTCAATGGTAGGGAGAGTAGCAGGATTATATTCTGACAATTGGATGCAACATTGATGCCCCTTTAGGATAAGATAAACTACTAAATCTGTGGTCTTTTGTATATGTTGGAGGGTTTATGAGACAGGTAAATAGCACATAAAATACAGAAATGGCAAAAGATAAAGCCTACCTGTTCAACTAAGGCATGGAAGGGATGGATAGCTTAAGTGATTTTTACCATATTATCTTATCTGGCCTTTGAAAGTCATTAGAATGTGACTGCAAGTCACTGGGATAATAAACCTGCACTGAGATAGCTTAAGTGTGTAAAAAAAAAAAGAAAACAAAAAACTTTTAAAAATATCCTTAGGTGCTGGCCATTTTCTTTCATTAGCCTTTAGCTGGAATGCTCTAGAAGTGGGCTTGGGAAAGCAGGGCTGTGGTGGATTTCTTTCCATCTGCTCTGGGCCCCTTAGGCAGCTTCTCTTTTTAATAGTCTGCCACCTGTTGCTACTCTTGCCTTGGGAGGAAGGAAGGAAGACTACAAGTGGTAGCAAGAGGCCAGAAAATGACCAGGTGATAAAGTGTGGGTATAATCACAGACAGGAAGCAAGAGGATAAAAACAGGCAGGGAGAAAACCAGTTTCCTTCTCTTCCCGGCCACCTACGCCTGGAGCCAACCCTGTAAGGTAAGGTACTGACAATATATTGGGCTTTTTGTTATTTTTACTACCCCCAAACACAGAGGCTCAGGGGCAGAGCAGCCATGCAACACAGGGTCCGCTTTGAAGTTTTTCAGCCACAGTGTTTTAAAACATTTTATAAAAAAGCAAAACAATCATTCGTTACTGTTGTGTCAATCTTCTGAAGATGACAAAAGATGACAAAGCTCACCTACCCCAGCCTATTTAGCATTTAACATATGGCTACGGGAAAGCACCCTTTATTAGCAGGCTTCTCCCTCAGTGCTCTGTACTCTAGGCCGCTCCACACACCTCTGCCCACCTTAGACTAGTAAGGTTAAGGTCAGGATGGACATGGACTGTTTCTTAGCCCTTTCCATAGGGGGCCAGGGAAAACAAGGAATTGCTTGTCAGCTGAGACATGCGAGGGGTGGCAGGGAAGGGTAGAAGTAGGAAAAGCAGCAGCACAGCAGGCAGCAGGCCACTTTCTGGGCACAGTTACTAAGGTACGTGACTACGGGGAGGAGGATTCTCAGGACAAAGCTGGAGCTGCCTGCAGCCACTGGGGACTCAGTTTGTGCCTCTTGGCCTCCCCTTCTTCACTGCAAACCTAGAAAGGGGCAACTTGCCTAGACTACCAGTGACTAAATGGGCACACAATGGCATCTTAGCAACTCTTCTGCCCCAGGCTTCTGTGGGCAGCAAGAAAGCCAGAGCTTTCTCGGATAAAACCCAGGAGGTGGCACGCAACTTTCCCTTATATTCTAGGGAAACAGAAAAAAGACAAGGCCAGAAGAAGAAAGTGAGAACTTGCATATTACAAGGACAATCATAATCAGCCACTTTCCTTCCTTCCTGGAGACACCTCTACACCAGGGAAGTTTGTCAGGGAGATGAGGCCACCTGATCATATAGATGTTCACTGACCAGAGGTCTTATCCAAGAAATGTTCCTTGGGCTGCCTCTAATCTCTTTAAGGGGATGGGAGGCACTGTTGCCTGAACAGGGTCAATGAATGCAGATCCCTTTAAAGGTGGAGAAAAGGAGAGCAGTGGCTTTTCTATAAGGGGAGGAAAAGGCTCCCATCTGTCCTTATTCTTACTAGAAAAAAATCTTTCTTATTCCCCATAAATAAAGGAGGGAATAAAGGAGGGAGAGGAGTCTCTTCCTGTTGTTCTGGTTCCTGTCTTTCCTTCTCCTTTAAGTCTCCTGAATTCCCTTCAGGTGGAGAAGATGGGCAGTCTGACTCACCACAATCTAGCAGATAAAGAGGATACAACACAGAGCGTACCAGTGCCCAGGTGGTCAAAATAGTAACATTAGTAAAATGACCTTGCTCGTATCCTCTTTTCAGGCAGTGATCTACCTGCTCCCACAACTCCAAATCTAAGGTTCCTTGATCAGAAAACCAAGGGCATTCCTGCCAAATTAAGAGCATAAGCTGTGTAGAGATCCAGGCTCTACAGTGCACTGGATAGCCTTAAGTAGCTGTTGCACTGTTTTTAAAAATACGTTCTGCTCTTTGGACATTTCTTGACCCATGATAACCTAGCCCCTGATATTTCAGGCATGCATCCCATCCTCCTGATGGGAGTCAGGACTGTCCCTTACTGGGATTCCCCAAAAGTTGATGAGCTCTCCTCCTACAAATGTAATTTTCAGGTAATCATTTTGGGTCCACCAGTTGCAGAGCTGATAGTTTGCAGAGAATGCTGAGAATGAAGTACTCAGTTCTAGCTGAGCAAGTCTAGAGGGTAGCTCTTCAGAGTGAGTCTGCCCCAGCATCTGTCCACATCAAGTATTTATTCAAAGGGCTTGGGTAACTACAAATATCCACTAGTTGACCATTTGAGGTGGGTTGCTGAGACACCTGTGACCTTGTACACACTCAAACTGCATTCTCAGGAAGCTGTTTTCAGTGTTCCTTATCACACCACACACTCTCCTGTCCTGTTTTCAGGGTCAAGGAGTTTCATTCCCATGCACAAGTAACATACACTCAGAGCCTCAGTGTTTTTCCATGCCCAGACCTCAAATGTCTTGTACATGAGTTGAATATGTTGCCATGCACCCCCCACACTCTCCTCCAGGGTGGGGGTGCCAGAGGATTTTTCCAATATTCCCGCTCCACTCTCAGCTTTAGGTGAACCAATGTCTCTGAGAGGGTCTCTCTCTTTCTCTCTTTGTGCCTTCCCCAAGATAGTCCGCTGCTGTTTGTTACTTCTTGGTGCTTGTCAGCCTGATGGGAGGTGGGAAATCTGTGTTACCTGATCTCAGGGTAGGGTTTCTTAGTGACACTCTTCTTCAGCAGAAGAAAACCTCTCCAGATCTGGGCTCCTACTACATGGGTAGGAGATTTACTCCTCTCCCTGCCTTCATGATAGTGGCTATTCCACCTGAGCCTTGGGGTAACAGCCTTCACTATCCTTACCCAAGCAGGATAAGAACTTATTCCTTAGGAATAAGGAAACAGGCAGAATTTCATGTGTTCCTGCAGTGGTTACTGCCTTTAATTCCAGGCCAACACCACTGACAGAGCATGTCTCTAGTTGCCCTGTCCACCTGACTTGTTTTTTCTCCTGAGCACCCAGCAAGTCCATGAAGAAAAGTCTGCAAATGGGCACAAATGCCCCTCTGTCTTCAGCTCACAGGAATTTTATAATTTCATGCTGACTCACACTCAGCCTTTAACAATTTGACACAAATCTTGGCTAAATGCTTCTTACACCTGCACTTGCAGGGCAGGAAGCCTTGTCTTCCCTGTTTGCCTTCACAGGTGGGATGGGGCTAGTGTCCTGTCACTCTAGGGAGGTGACCCACTGTCCTTACATTCTTGGCCAGTGAGTTGCCTCTGACTTCAGCTCTGTAACTTTTTTAAAAAAAGAGATTATCTTGTAAATTATCCAGCTTGTTCTTACTGCTAAATAGGAGTGATGTTATTTTCAGCTTTCTAGATCATAGTGAAAGACAAAAGTCCTGCCCAGATTTATTTTAAGTAATTTATCCTAAGAAAATGATGAGAAGTACATACAATGATATTTATTTGAAGATAGGCATTTTGGTATATTTTTGAATTGACTAAAATTAGAAAAACTCAAACTTTGGCATTAGCATAAATAATAGTAGCCACTGGAACAAACAACCTTCAGTTCCTGGAGGCTTCACACAATAACATTTATTTCTCACTCATACCACAATTTGTACAGGCTGAGGGAATTTCTTGTGTGGCTCTCCTCCAAGGGTGACTTTGAGGGATGCCTTTCTATATAAAACTCTCCTGTCTGAGTCCTTCTGGTTCTGCCAAGAATAAAAAAAAAAAGGGGAAGACTGAAGGGTATATTTTAGGAGCTGGGCCTGTTATTCCTGGCCCAGATTTCTTTGATCATCAGTCAGTTATATAATCTCAACCTAACTGCAAGGGAGGCTTGAAAATATCATCTTTCTGGGTACCTAGGAAGAGAAAATGGGATTGATGATCATCTAACCAGTGTCTGCCACAGTGTTCCCATAGAAAAAAAATGTTAGATTGTGCTATTTTTATATACTGGAATATTACCCATTCATTAAAATTGTGCTTTTGAAACAATTCTAATGCTGATGGAAAACTCTTATGACATAACATTAAATGAGAAAATATAAATTACACACAGTGATTCCAATTATTGTGTACATGTGCATATACATATACATTTATGCCAATAAAAAGACTAAGAGAATATTCAGATAATTCATTGGCTTTCTTCTAATCTTTATTTTCTATAATTGTTATTGATTATAGGTGATTTTTTCCCTATGACATCTATATTTTCCATATTTTTACAATAAGTTTGTATAATATGATAAAATTGTTTAACTATTGTTTATTTTAGGGTACAATTTAGAAAAAAGTATATCGAGTTTTTTTCAGAAAACTAGGGCATTCAAACTGCAGGGAGCAAGTTCTTGTAGCAACTTCATGATTAGTACATATTTTATATTCACAGCCTGCAAATAATTCTCATTTTCATCGTATGACTCATTTGATCAGCTAAACATGATCTCAAGACAGCGCTTGTGCTACTAAAAGTGAAATCCTAGTTACTATAAATACCATCTTTTAAAGGTGCCTTTTAAGTTATTAAATGGGACCCTAGTAAAATAATAAAATATTTTAATTAGTAAATATGGACAATTAATGGTTAATGGTTAATATGAGAAAACTATAATGCATGGAATCATATAGAGATTCTCCTTTTCCCATTTAATTTTTCATACTGGATTGGGCACTAAGTCATCTTTCCTCTAACTTACTAATTTGTGCAGAGGCAACCCCTCTGGTCCTTTTCCACTCCAGCTGTTTGTATTTACCTTGACTGATACCTTCTGCTTAGTCACTCCCTTCCTGGCCTTCCATTCTCAAAACTATTGTTAAGATTATTTTTCCAAAACACAATTCTGTTCCTTGTAGGACTAGACCTGAGAAATAGACCCCTTGTTTGCAAGGCACATGGAAAAAGACCCCAGGGTGGCGGAGCACTTGGCCTAGAGTATGTGCTTAGTGAACAGGAAGATTGAAAAATCTGACCACAGGATTCTTTGTGGAGACTGTTTGTGCTGCAGGAGTGGGTTCCTGCTAGGGTGCTGAAAAAGATGAGACCAGACAGGAAAGACAAGCCAGGTCTATGACTTTGAAGCTGTGGCTAAAGTTTTCATTTGACATGTAGAGTAAAAGTGAGAAGCTACTCAAGGATTCTGAGCACTGCAGTGACGAGAATAGAACATTAGATCTATTTCTTTCCCCAACTTTCCTGACATAACAATGAGCGCTATTGTCCACTTTTAGAAGACTTGGATGAAAGAAGGCATTTGAATTTTCTCTTAGGCTGTTAGCTCAATTTATTTAATATTTAGTCAAGTTTGTATAAGAAGTGTGCATATGCTGCTTTTTGTTATTGTTTAAATAAATTCACCCTTTAAGACCAAATGACTGGTTTAAGGTTACTATGAGCTTAAAAAAAAAAAAATCTGACCACCATTACTTCCTGGCTCCACCCTCTGTGATGGCAGATAAGGAGTCCTTTCACTCAACCTTTGAAAGCCTGGGGCCATGGCTGCAGGAAAGTTCTTCCCCATTCTCTCTCTTGCTATTCTCTGATAGGCAGATAAAGACCTTGGGACTCAGAAAGGAAATCTACAAAAGAAATATTGTAGAGAAAATAAAGCCATTAGGATTTAAATACATTACCCCCTTTTATGTAATAAAAATTTAAAAATATTAATACCTATGGTAAGATGTTCCATTTCTCTAGTTAATATTACTATAGAAAAATAGATTCAAAGTCAGGAAATGAAATAGCAAAAAGGCTGTAATTTGATAAATGAGAAGAAGCAATTGTACCTCCCACTTTCCAGAGCACCAGCAATCTTACCTTTTTGCCCTGTCTCCATCACAAGCATGAAAAATCTTCACAAATTATACTGCATGCTCTCATTACTATACATCCTATTACTGTATATCTAATTACCTTCTCATGAACTGTTACTTAAAGGGAGATGTTTCCTAGCATAAAGACAATACATCTGAAATATTAAACCTGAAAAGGAAGGTCTACAAAACAATATTGGCAGAGGAAATAGTTTATAATAGTTCTCCTACTATGGGCCCTGCACCTAATCCTTGATCTCATTTTCAGGCCTTTGTTCAGACTCAGAGTAAGGAATGGGGTACAAGATTTTGAAACCAGCTTCACTTGTACCCCAAAAGCTTGTGGATGACCATTTGAATATGTAAAGATTGGTAAATAAAGGGATTCATGACTGTGGGAAAAAAAAAGATTTAGAAGCAGCCGCTCTCTGCTAAAGATACCAAAATAGAACTAAGTTGTCTTGTTCTATGTATTTCTGTGTATGACTTGTCTGAAATCAGGATCTATTTTTCCTTCCTTTTCTGGAGAGAAGCTCCTCTTGTTTGGAAGTTCTTTCACACTAGACTTTTAGGTAGTGCTCCCAAACAACAGGGGGAAACAACCAGTCAGGTCTTTCTGAGGCCTCTGGTCTCTGTGAAAAGGAGAATCACCAAAGTTGAACTTGCCCTAAAATGCTGCCCTCACCACAGCATCACCTTCCTGCTATCATCTTGCTTTAAGACAGTGAATTTTGTTGGGCCAGAGAGCTCCATGAAGCAAAGAGAACATGAGAATGACAGTGAGGAAACCTGGGTAATCATACCCACTGTGCACCTTACAAGATTTGAGAGCTAAGGCAAACCCTGCTGAACCTTGGTTTTCTTAAGTACACAATAACAGAATTGTACCATGTTATCTCTAAGGCTCTTTTCATTCTAGAGTTGCATTATTCCATACTATCTCATATCCTTCCCTGGCAGATCAAAAAGTGGAGTGTATAGTGGAGACTACACTGGTTTGGCTGTAAAGAGCCCACTGGGCGAAGGATATGAACAGATACTTTACAAAAGAAGACATACACGAGGCCAACAAACATATGAAAAAATGCTCACTATCACTGGTCATTAGAGAAATGCAAATCAAAACTACATTGAGATACCATCTCACACCAGTTAGAATGGCGATCATTAAAAAATCTGGAGACAACAGATGCTGAAGAGGATGTGGAGAAATAGGAACACTTTTACTCTGTTGGTGAGAGTGTAAATTAGTTCAACCATTGTGGAAGACAGTGTGGCAATTACTCAAGGACCTAGAAATAGAAATTCCATTTGACCCAGCAATCCCATTACTGGGTATATATCCAAAGGATTATAAATCTTTCTACTATAAGGACACATGCACACGAATGTTCATTGCAGCACAGTTTACAATAGTAAAGACCTGGAACCAACCCAAATGCCCATCGATGATAGACTGGACAGGGAAAATGTGGCACATACACATCATGGAATATTATGCAGCCATGAAAAATGATGAGTTTGCATCCATTGTAGGGACATAGATGAACCTGGAAACCATCATTCTCAGCAAACTGACACAAGAGCACAAAATCAAACACCGCATGTTCTCACTCATAGGCGCGTGTTGAACAATGAGAACACAAGGGCACAGGGAGGGAAGCACTACACACTGGGGTCTGTTGGGGGAAATAGGGGAGGGACAGCAGTGAGTGGGGAGTTGGGGAGAGATAGCATGGGGAGAAATGCCAAATATCGGTGAAGGGGAGGAAGGCAGCAAATCACACTGCAATGTGTGTACCTATGCAACAATCTAGCATGTTCTTCACATGTACCCCAAAACCTAAAATGCAATAAAAAAAAATAAAAATAAAAAAAATATATATATATAAAAGAGCCCACCTGAGTTCTAGTGCTAGCTCTGTCACTTAGCAGTTGAGCATCAAAGTCAAGTCACTGAATTTGTTCTTACCGTAGGGCAATCATAGGGATAATATGAAATAACATTCATACATTAGTAAGTTTGTAGTACATAATGAACCACACCAAAATTTAGCTTATAAAAATTATTTTCCATGATTATGTATGTTAGCTGGGTTGTTTTTCTGATCTGGGCTGGTACAGTTTGTCTCTAAAATCTGCAAGTGGTTTGGCTGGGACTAGGTGGTCCAAGATGGCTTTACTCACATGTCTGGCAGGTGGCAGGCTGGCTGTTTAAGAGGCTTAACTGAGATTCTTCATCTCAGATCCATGTGTCTCTCATCCTCCAGGAGCCTGGCCTGGACTTGCCTTCATCACATGGTGGTTTCAGGGTTCCAAAGAACAGAAAGGAGCCCCAGATGTACAGGTGTTTATTAAACCTCTGCGGGCATCACATTTACAAATTTCCCATTGGCTAAAGAATGGCATACAGCTAAGCCCAGAGTCAAGGAATGCACTTGATGAGAAGAGCTTCAACAAATTTATGCCCATTTTGTAATTAACCAAAATCCACTAAAAAGAACTTTAAAAATTATGAAATTTATTATAAATTATTTAAGTTCCACTTGTAAATATTTGGCTTTATTTTTTCCAGTGTTAAAAATACCTTTGTTGCTGCATTATCCACTAAGAGTTCTTCATAAGATGTCAAAAATTCCCTGACTGATTGATTTATCTGAATAATCCATTGTCACTAGAGTCACCAACTGGGCCCTAGGATGTGAGGAAGAAGAGGTAAAGAAGAGGCAGGAGAGTGGAGGTACATGGGCAGTGTGAGAGCACCAGATCCAGGGCAATGTAAGCATCCAAAATACCCCAGATTGTGTCAAGAAACACTGGTTTCAGTCTTTCCCGGCTGACTCTGGTAGTGAGAGTGGTGGAATTCAAGTAACTGCAGGGAACTGACAGAACCTGTATCATAAAGATCTGCATAAAGAAAAGATATCCTATTAGTAATTCAGGTAGGTTAGAGCATGATGTATGGTGTGATAAAAGCTGATAGGAAACAAGAACTGGAACTAAGAAGTAAGTGAGCAGGTGCTAATAGGCATGGTTGTCCTACTGACAGTCTGAAAAAACTAGCCCGCTTTTGCCTATGGCTGGGACACCTATAATGATATGGTTGATCACCATTTAATTAACAAAGTACACAATTTGAGTGTTGCATTACAATTTTGAAGAGTCATAGTTTGTATTTTATGAATAGGGAATATGTAGACTTCACTTATCTCTGTGCCTAAATAATCCACTTTTTTTAAGTTGCAGAAGAGCACACAAGAGAATGTGAAGTAGTTAAGGTTTTCTTTAACTTGTATTTGAAGTAAATCTAATAGAGCTACCACATAGCTTCCAGTGATAAAGGGAAGAAAGCACAGATAAATTTAGAATCAGAACTTTTTTTGTGGTTTATCCTGAAATATCATCCACTCAACTATGGGAAATGCAAATGGCTATTCTAAATTTTTATATAGAGTGGACTTCAAATTTCCACAGACACTTAAAGAGTAGCCACTTGCATTTTCCATAGTTGAGTGGGTGATATTGGCTCATTGTCAGGCTTTTAGAACTAATTACATCTGGGAATTCAAGTTCAGGAACCACCATGGCTGACCCCTACCCACCCCCATCACACATACACAGTAACACTCTACTTACATTGTATTCATTTCCTGGAATATCAACATGAGTGTGTATTTTAGGCAAACTGGACTTTGACTGGACTCTGTTTCCCCAAACCAAGAAAGTAGAATGAATGTAAAAGTGATTTAACGAGTGACCCAAAGGACAGAGAATTGGAAAAAAATCTACCATGAGTCCAAGCATCAACTGTTAACTAGTACTATGACCTTGAGTGAGTCAATGATCTCTCATATGTCTCAAGTCTATCATTTGTCAAATGTAGATATCAATTCAGAAAGCCATAGATCTTGAGAATTAACTGATAAAATGTACCTGCAAGTTCTTTGAACATTTTAAGGTAGTACAGTGCTCTGAGGTGTTATTCTGTATCATGCTATTTTCTGATTTGATTTTTCCAGGGAAGAGACCTCATTTTGTCCCTCATGACACCTCTTTTATCTCTTGATGCTGTGGAGCAGAGTAAAAATTATACAACTATGTTGTCATACACATCCACAGTGGTGTCTAAAGCCTATGTGTGATCATCCCTCACCCACTAAATCCCTGAACTTCTCTTTGTAGCCCCTTGCTACAGCTGACCACTGAGAAGTATTACTTTTAGAGTATATGGCTAATAGAAATACTCAAGATAGTACTCTTGGGCTGTAAAGAAACAGAAAAGACTTTTTTTGATGAAGTTTCAGGGGCAGATGCATAGCAGATGCTCACTTTTAATGGAAGGCTTTAAATATTTTGCTTTATTTGATCACTTGTGTACAGCTGCTGAAGATATATTTCTCTTTGGGGGAAGCACAGGTGAGGGGTATATAATCTTCAGAAAACAGTTGGGAGACAAAGCTTATGAAATTATGCAAATGTCATTCTTTCCTCTTAATACAGAGCTATATAATTTTCCATTTTGTATCTTATATTTTAATGTCTGTTATATTCCCTGGTTCATAGGTACTCTGTTGCCCTTGACAAATTATCTTCCAGAAGGAGACACCAGAAGGTGGCTCCAAGTGTAGTCATAAAGTCATGCTTGCATTTTTTTTTCCTTTTGCAGTGATAAACATCCTTGACTACAACTGCCAAATACAAAGAAAAACCTTCAGTAAAAGCTAAATAATTCCCTTTTCAGAGGCTCCAGCCAAACCTGCTTAATATTAATTAAAATTGGATGGCCACACTATTTGAAAAAACATTGAGCTCTTAGATTCTGATATGATTTGGCTATGTCCCCACCCAAACCTCATTTTGAAGTGTAGCTCCCATAATTCCCACATGTTGTGGGAGGGACCTGGTGGGAGATAATTGAATCATGGGTGTGGTTTCCCCATACTCTTCTCATGGTAGTGAATAAGTCTTATGAGATCTGATGGCTTTATAAGGGGAAACCCCTCTCACTTGGTTCTCATTCTCTTCTCTAGTCTGGGACCATGTGAGATCTGCCTTTTACCTTCTATCATGATTGTGAGACCTCCTCAGCCATGTAGAACTCTGTGTCCATGAAACCTCTTTTTCATTACTATTTACCCAGTCTTTGCTATATCTTTATCAGCAGCATGAAAACAGACTAATACAGTAAATTGGTACTGGTAGAGTGGGTTGCTGCTGTAAAGACATCAAAAAATGTGGAAGCAACTTTAGAACTGGGTAACAGGTGGAGGTCGAAACAGTTTGGGGGGCTCAGAAGAAGACAGGAAAATGCGGGAAAGTTTGGAACTTCCTAAGGACTTGTTAAATGGCTTTGACCAAAATGCTGATAATGATATGGACAAAGAAATCCAGGCTGAGGTAGTCTCAGATGGAGATAAGGAACTTGTTTGGAACTGGAGTAAAAGTGACTCTTGCTATGTTTTAACAAAGAGACAGGTAGCATTTAGCCCCAGCTCTAGAGATTTCTGGAACTTTGAACTTGAGGGAAGTAATTTACAGTATCTGGTAAAAAAATTTTTTTTAATTGTTGTACTGTAAGTTCCAGGGTATGTGTGCAGAACATGCAGGTTTGTTACATAGGTATACATGTTCCATGGTGATTTGCTTCATCCATCAACCCATCATCTATGTTAGGTATTTCTCCTAATGCTCCAGAGTCTATGCTCAATTGCTCTGCTTACTGCAAAAGTGGTTATAAAATTAAAGTCCCTGAGTCTTGGCAGAGTAGATTCAGAATATCCAGCCAAGCTTAGATTTCCTACTCCCAGATAGTGGATGGATCTCTGTGACTGAATCAAGATCTCTTGCTCCTTCCTTTTTTGAAAAGAGATTTATCCTTGAAGTCCATTAGCCCCTCAATCAAACAATTTCGTGAAATTGGCCACCCCTCCCATTATTCATTCATGCCCAGAGATGACAGAACTACATCCTAAGCTGAATATAAAAAATATAGAGGCGACTTTCAAAAAGCAAGACCAAAGGGAAGAATCCTGTGTTTGAAGCAGTAACATGAGGGAGTTTGGGGCAGCTTAATGTAAATTGCTGAATTATATATTGATTCCCTGATGACTCCAGACTTTCCCCCAAAACAAAGTAGATAAGATGCCACACTTAGATGTGTGATATTGGATGTGTAATTCTTTTTATGATTTCATGCTTCATCTGTGAATTGGACTCATGGAGTGGTTATGAGAATTAAAAATGCCTATACCCCTTAAACACTTCAGATCATTTTGTTTTCTGTCATGATAAGTTTCATCCTTTTTATCAGGGAGGAGCCTATGAGAGATGATATAGTTCTGAGATAATATCATCATAATCATTTAAGGACTATACCTAGCCCTTCAGATACCCTGTCTCTGTTTACCCCTAAAGTTATGAATCCAAATGAGGAATGTCTTCTAGGTCATCAGCAACATCCATCCATTTATTCATATATGCATTTGTTCACCTGTTTGACAAACATTCAAGCTTCTACCATACTTTGGGTAGATTGAGTATCAGATGGAATTACTGTCTCTTTTCCTCTGGTAGAGAAACCTCTGGATAAACTTAGTTGGGCCAATGTCTAGCATGGCCATTGACTATCAATTTAATTTTGAGAAATGTTAAACAGAAATAATATCTTTCTCTCAGGATTACTGTAAAAATAGAACAAAATACCTGCAACACAGGGCCTAACTCATTAGAGAATATAACTTACTAATATTCTCCCTTCAGTGGTTCAGGGCATTCTTTATGGCTGCCAACATGTTTTCCAGAAGTTTCACTTTTATTCTGCCACTGATTTATTAAGAAACTGTCTCTGTTATCTCTGTCTTCTTCAATAATTTTGTTTCTAATATAGGTTCAGTCTCTTGACTGAGTAATTTCTTTTTTTTTTTAAATTACACTCTAAGTTCTGGGATACATGTGCAGAATGTGCAGGTTCGTTATGTAGGTACACATGTGCCATGGTGGTTTGCTGAATCCATCATCCTGTCATCTGCATTAGGTATTTCTCCTAATGTTATCTCTCCTCTAGCTCCACTCCCTGTTATTCCTCCCCCAGTCCCCCACTCCCTGACAGGCCCCGGTGTGTGATGTTCCCCTCCCTATGTCCATGTGTTCTCATTGTTCAGCACCCACTTAAGAGTGAGAACATATGGTATTTGGTTTTCTGTTCATCAGTTTGCTGAGAATGATGATTTTCAGCTTCATCCATGTTTCTGCAAAGAAAGTGAACTCACCCTTTTTTATGGCTGCATAGCATTCCATGGTGTATATGTGCCATATTTTCTTTATCCAGTCTATCATTGATGGGCATTTGGGTTGGTTCCAAGTCTTTGCTGTTGTGAACAGTGCCCCAATAACCATACATGTGTATGTGTCTTTATAGTTGAATGATTTATAATATTTTGGGTATATACTCGGTAATGGGATTTCTGGGTCAAATGGTATTTCTAGTTCTAGGTCCTTGAAGAATCACCACACTGTCTTCCATGGTGGTTGAACTAATTTACACTCCCACCAACAGTGTAAAAATGTTCCTATTTCTCCACATCCTTTCCAGCATCTGTTGTTTCCTGACTTTTTAATGATCACCATTCTAACTAGTGTGAGATGGTATCTCAAGGTGGTTTTGATTTTCATTTATCTAATGACTAGTGATGATGAGATTTTTTTCATATGTTTGTTGGCTGCATAAATGTCATCTTTTGAGAAGTGACTATTCATATCTTGTTTAACTAAACTGGAAGCTCAGTATGATTGAAGTGATTTGTCTGTTGAATTAACTGACAACTTCTTAGTAGTAAGCCATTCCATAGAATATAGTGGATATTCAAAGGATATATATTAAATAAATTGATAAATAAATAAGCAACTGGTGATTAAAACATATGACCATTTCTCCTGAAACATTAGTTATCAATATTTCTTAGTATGTTTTCAGTTGTGGTAATTGCTCCTAAATATAAACTATATTACTTGGTGCAAATTTTATTTCTAATATTGAAGATGACATCCACAGCTTGCTACTTTGAATGTGTGTGCATGGCCAGTGATAGTATTAGTCAATTTTTATGTTGCTAATAAAGACATACGAGAGACTAGGCAATTTACAAAAGAAAGAGGTTCATTGGTATCTCAATGTGGTTTTGATTTGCATTTCTGTAAGGACCAATGATAATGAGCTTTTTTTCGTGTATTTGTTGGCTGCATAAATGTCTTCTTTTGAGAAGTGTCTGTTCATATCCTTATCCCACTTTTTGATGGGTTGGTTGTTTTTTTCTTGTAAATTTGTTTATGTTCTTTGTAGATTCTGGATAGTAGTCCTTTGTCAGATGGGTAGATTGCAAAAATTGTTTCCCATTCTGTTGCTTGCCAGTTCACGCTAATGATAGTTTCTTTTGCTGTACAAAAGCTCTTTAGCTTAATTAGATCCCATTTATCTATTTTGGCTTTTGTTGCCATTGCTTTTGGTGTTTTAGTCATAAAGTCTTTGACCATGCCTATGTCCTGAATGGTATTGCCTAGGTTTTCTTCTAGGGTTTCTATGGTATTAGGTCTTACATTTAAATCTTTAATCCATCTGGAGTTAATTTTTGTATAAGGTGTAAGGAATGGGTCCAGTTTTAGTTTTCTGCATATGGCTAGCCAGTTTTTCCAACACTATTTATTGAATAAGGAATCCTTTCCCCATTGCTTGTTTTTGTCAGGTTTGTCAAAGAACAGATGGTTGTAGTTGTGTAGCATTATTTCTGAGGTCTCTGTTCTGTTCCATTGGTCTATATCTCTGTTTTGGTACCAGTACCATGTTGTTTTGATTATTGTAACCTTGCAATATAGTTTGAAGTCAGGTAACGTGATGCCTCCAGGTTGGTTTGTATTTTTTTCTTTCTTTCTTTTCTTTTCTTTTTTTCTTTTTTTTTTTTTTTTGCTTATGATTGTCTTGGCTATGTAGGCTATTTTTTTTTTTTTGTTCTATATTAAATTTAAGGTTTTTTGTTTGTTTTTCCAATTCTGTGAAGAAAGTCAATGGAGGCTTGATAGGGATAGCATGGAATCTATAAGTTGCTTTGGTCAGTATGGCCATTTTCACATTATTGATTCTTCCTAACCATGAGTATGGAATGTTTTCCCATCTGTTCATGTCCTCTTATTTCCTTGAGCAGTGGTATATAGTTCTCCTTAAAGAGGTCCTTCACATCCCTTGTTAGTTGTATTCCTAGATATTGTATTCTCTTTGTAGCAGTTGTGAATGGGAGTTCACTCATGATTTGGCTCTCTGTTTGTCTGTTATTGATGTATAGGAATGCTTGCAATTTTTGCACATCAATTTTGTATCCTGAGACTTTGATGAAGTTGCTTATCAGGGTAAGGTTCTTTTTGGCTGAGACAATGGGGTCTTCTAAGTACACGATTATGTCTTCTGCAAATAGAGACAATTTGACTTCCTCTTTTGCAAATTTAATACGCTTTATTTCTTTTCCTTGCCTGATTACCCTGGCCAGAACATCCAATACTATGTTGAATAGGAGTGGTGAGAGAGGGCATTCTTGTCATGTGCCTGTTTTCAAAGAAAATGCTTCCAATTTTTTGCCAATTCCATATGATACTGGCTCTGGGATTGTCATAAATAGCTCTTACTATTTTGAGATATATTCCATCAATACCTAGTTTACTGAGAGTTTTTAGTATAAAG
The DNA here is from genome assembly GCF_030222135.1 of Aotus nancymaae. NCBI lineage: Eukaryota > Metazoa > Chordata > Mammalia > Primates > Aotidae > Aotus > Aotus nancymaae. The sequence continues at coordinate 80,143,754 of NW_026988454.1, forward strand.
TGCTGTTGAATTTTGTTGAAGGCCTTCTCTGCATCTATTGAGATAATCATGTGGTTTTTGTCTTTCTGTTTATGTGATGGATTACATTTATAGATGTGCATATGTTGAACCATCCTTGCATCCCAGGGATGAAGCAGACTTAATTGTGACAAATAAGCTTTTTGATGTGCTGTTGGATTGGGTGTGTCAGTATTTTATTAAGGATTTTTATGTCAATATTTGTCATCGATATTGGCCTGAAATTTTCTTTTTAGTTGTGTCTGCCAGGTTTTGGTATCAGGATGATGTTGGTCTTATGAAATGATAAGTTAGGGAGGATTCCCTCTTTTTCTATTGTTTGGAATAGTTTCAGGAGGAATGATACCAGCTAGTTCTTCTTTGTACCTCTGGTAGAATTTGACTGTGAACCAATCTCGTCCTGGGCTTTTTTTGGTTGGTAGGCTAATAATTGCTGCCTCAATTTCAGACCTTGTTATTGGTCTTTTGAGGGATTTGACTTCTTCCTTGTTTAGTCTTGGGAGAGTGTAAGTGTCCAGGAATTTATTCATTTCTTCTAGATTTTCTGGTTTATTTCCATAGAGGTGTTTATAGTATTTTCTGATGGTAGTTTGTATTTCTGTGGGATGGGTGGTGATATCCCCTTTATCATTTTTTGTTACATCCATTTGATTATTTTTTCTTCAGTTTTTTGTCTGGCTAGTGGTCCATTTTAATGATTTTTTCACGAAACCAACTCCTGGATTTATTGACTTTTTGAAGGGTTTTATGTGTCTCTATCTCCTTCAGTCCTGTTGTGATCTTAGTTATTTCTTGTCTTCTGCTAGCTTTTGAATTTGTTTGTTCTTGTTTCTCTCGTTCTTTTAATTGTGATGTTAGGGTGTTGATTTTAGATCTTTCTTCCTTTCTTTTGTGGCCATTTAGTGCTATAAATTTCCCTCTAGACACTGCTTTAAATGTTACAGGGATTCTGGTATGTTGTGTCTTCATTCTCATTGGCTTCAAAGAACATCTTTATTTCTGCCTTCATTTCATTATTTATCCAACAGTCATTCAGGAGCAGATTGTTCAGTTTCCACATAGTTGTGTAGTTTTGAGTGAGTTTTTTAATCCTAAGTTCTAATTTGATTGCAGTGTGGTCTGAGAGACTGTTTGTTGTGATTTCCATTCTTTTGCACTTGCTGAGGAGTGTTTTATTTCCAATTATGTGGTCAATTTTAGAGTAAGTGTGATGTGGTGCTGAGAAGAATGTATATTCTGTGGATTTGGGGTGGAGAGGTCTGTAGATGTCTATTAGGTCCACTTAGTCCAGGTCTAAATTTAAGTCCTCAATTTCCTTTTTAATTTTCTGTCTCATTGATGTCTAATAATGACAGTGGGGTGTTAAAGTCTTCCATTATTATTGTGTGGATGTCTAAGTTTCTTTATAGTTCATTAAGAATTTGCTTTATGTATCTGGGTGCTCCTGTATTGGGTGCATATATATTTAGGTTAGTTATCTCCTCTTGTTACATTGATTCCTTTACCATTCTGTAATGCTTTTCTCTGTCCTTTTAAATCTATGTTAGTTTAAAATCTGTTTTATCAGAGACTACTGTTGCAACTGCTGCTTTTTTTTTTCTTTCCATTTGCTTGGTAAATCTTCCTCCATTCTTTATTTTGAGCCTATGAGTGTCTTTGCATGTGAAATGGGTCTCCTGAATACAGTACACCAATGGGTGTTGACGCTTTATCCAATTTGACCATCTGTGTCTTTTAATTGGGGCATTTAGCCCATGAATTTTATCCTCCCATTATGATGCTAGCTTTTTGTTTTAGTTGATGCAGTTTCTTCATAGCATCGACGGTCTTCACAATTTGGTATGATTTTGCAGTGGCTGGTACTGGTTGTTCCTTTCCATGTTTAGTGCTTCCTTCAGTAGCTCTTATAAGGCAGGCCTGGTGGTGACAGAATCTCTCAGCATTTGCTTGTTCATAAAGGATTTTATTTCTCCTTCACTTATGAAGCTTAGTTTGGCTGGATATTAAATTCTTCGTTGAAAATTTTCTTCTTTAGAGATGTTGAATATTGGCCCTCATTCTCTTCTGGCTTGTAGGGTTTCTGTTGAGAGATCCACTGTGGGTCTAATGGGCTTCCCTTTGTGGTTAACCTGCCCTTTCTCTCTGGCTACCCTTAGCAGTTTTTCCTTCATTTCAACTCTGGTGAATCTGACGATCATGTGTCTTGGGGTTGCTCTTCTTGAGGAGGATCTTTGTGGTGTTCTGTGTATTTCCTGAATTTGAACATTGGCCTGCCTTGCTAAGTTGGGGAAGTTCTCCTGGAAAATGTCCTGAAGAGTATTTTCCAACTTGGTTTCATTCTCCTCATCATTTTTGGGTACACCAATTAAACACAGATTTGGTCTTTTCACATAATCCCATATTTTTTGGAGGCTTTGTTCATATATTTTCATCTTTTTTCTCTAATCTTGTCTTCTTGTTTTATTTTGAGTTGATTTTCAATCTATGATATCCTTTCTTCCGCTTGATCTATTTAGTTATTGAAACTTGTGTATGCTTCATGAAGTTCTTGTGCTGTGTTTTTCAGTTCCATTAGATTATTTTTCTTCTCTACACTGGTGATTCTAGTTAGCATTTCATCTAACCTTTTTTCAAGGTTCTTAGCTTCCTTGCATTGGGTTAAGACATGCTCCTTTAGTTCAGAGAAACTTGTTATTACCTACCTTCTGAAGCCTGCTTCTGTCAATTTGTCAAACTTATTCTTCATCCAGTTTTGTTCCCTTGCTGGTAAGGAGTTGTGATCCCTTAGGAATTTCCAGGCTTTTTGCACTGGAAGTAATTTTTAAGCATCAAAATATTTAAGAGGTGACTTGGGTGCTGTTATAATGACTCAGTTTTAAAAAGGAAATACAGCATAGTATTTCAGAAAATTTGCAGCTCGGCAATGTGACAGAACAGAAAAATTCATTTTCTAAAGATAAATTCAAACTGGCTGCAGAAATTTGCATAAGAAACTTGGAACCAAATGTTAATCACAAGACAATGTGGAAATGTCTCCAAGACATGTCAGAGACCTTTGTGGTAGCCCCTCTCACCACAGGCTCAGAAACCTAGGAAGAAAAAATGGTGTTGTGGTCTGGGCCCAGAGCCCACCTGCTATGTGAAGGCTAGTGTTTTGGTGCCCTGCATCCCCACCACTCTAGCCATGGCTAAAAGAGGCCAAGGTACAGCTCAAGTCATGGCTTTAGAGGGTGGATACCCCAAGGCTTGGCAGCCTCCATATGGTATTAAGCCTGCAGGTGTACAGAAGTCAAGAATTGATGTTTGGAAACTTCTGCCTTGATTTCAAAGGATGTATGGAAATGCCTGGATGTCCAGGCAGTGCTGTGCTGCAGGGGTGGGCCCCTCATGACAACCTTTTCTAGGACAGGGCAAAAGGAAAATATGGCATTGAAGCCCCCACAGAATCCTCACTGGGGCCCTGCCTAGTGGAGCTGTGAAAAGAGGGCCACTGTCCTCCAGACCTCAGAATGGTAGATCTCCTGAGCCTGGAAAAGTCACACACACTCAACACCAGCCTGTGAAAGCAGCCTGGAGGGAGGCTGAACTCTACAAAGCCAAAGAGGCAAAGATGTCCAAGGCCATGGGATCCCACCTTTTGCAGTGTGACCTGGATGTGAGACATGGAATCAAAGGAGATATCTTTAGAGCTTTAAGATTTGATTGCCCTGCTTGATTTCAGATTTTCATGAGGACTGTAGCCCCTTTGTTTTAATGAGGATTAGCTGTATTTATCTAATGCCTGTAACCCTATTGTGTCTATAAAGTAACTAACTTGCTTTTGACTTCGCAGGCTTGTAGGTGGAAGGGACTTCCCTTGTCTTGGTTGAGATTTTCGACTGTGGACATTGAGTTAATGCTGAAATGAGTTAAGACTTTTGGGGGACTGCTGGAAAGGCATGATTGGCTTTGAAATGTGAGGGCATGAGATTTGCATGGGGCCAGGGGCAGACTGATACGGTTCTCCTGTGTCCTCTCCCAAATCTCATCTTGAAGTATAGCTCAAATAATTTCCACAAGTTTTGGGAAGGGACTTGGTGGGAGATAATTAAATCATGGGTGTGATTTATCCCATACTGTTCCCATGGTAGTGAATAAGCCTCATGAGATATGATGTTTTTATAAGGGGAAACCCCTTTTACTTGGCTCTCTTTCCTACCTGCTGCCATGTAAGATGTGCCTTTCATCTTCTGAGGCCTCCCCAGCAACAAGGAACTGTGAGTCCATTAAAGCTCTTATTATTTTTTTTTAAATAAATTACTCAGTCTTGAGTATGTCTTTATCATCAGTGTGAGAACAGACTAATACACTTTCATTCTTCTGCATGTGAATATCTAGTTTTCCCAGTACTATTTATTGAAGAGACTGTTTTTTCCCCAATGTATGTTCTTAGCACCTTTGTCAAAAATGAGTTCCCTGTAAGTGTATGAATTTGTTTCTGGGTTCTCTTTTATGTTCCACTGGTGTATGTGTCTGTCATTATGCCAGTATCTTACTGTTTTGATTACTACAGTTCTGTGGTATAATTTAAAGTCAGGTAATGTAATTCCTCCAGTTTTTTGCTCAGGATAGCTTTTGCTACTCTGTGTCTTTTGTGGTTCCATATAAATTTTAAAATTGGTTTTTCTATTGCTGTGAAGGATGTCCTTGGTATCTGGATAGAGATTTTATTGAGTCTATAGATTACTTTCGGTAGTATGGACATTTTAACAATATTGATTCCTATAATCTATGAACATGGAATATCTTTCCATTTTTTGTTTCCATTTCAATTTCTTGTGTCAATGTTTTATTGTTTTTATTACAGAGATCTTTCACTTCTTTGATTAAGTTCATTCCTAGATATTTTATTTTATTCATACCTATTGTAAATGGGATTAGTTTCCTGATTTATTTTTCAGAATGTTGCCGCTGGCATACAGAAATGCTACTGAATTTTGTGTGTTGATTTTTTTTATTCTGCAACTTGACTGGATTTATTTATCTGTTCTAATAGCTTTTCTTGGTGAAATGTTTAATTTTTCCAAATAAAATATTATATAGTCTGCAAACAAGGATGATTTGATTTCTTTTCAATTTGGATGACCTTTGTTTTTTTCTTTTCTTTAATTTCTCTGGCTAGGATTTCCAGTACTATGCTGAAAAACAATGGGAAAAGTGGGGATCTTGGTCTTTTTCCAGATCTTAGAAGAAAGGCTTTACATTTTTCCCATTTAGAAAGATAGTAGCTGTGGCTTTCTCATATGTGGCTTTTATTGTGTTAAGTATGTTTATTCTATAGCCAGTTTTATGATGGTATTTTTCATGAAAGGAGACAAAATTTTATCAAATGCTTTTTCAGCAGTAATTGAAAGGATCATTTTTTTTTCCTTTATTCTGTTGATATGATGTATCACATTGATTGATTTGCATATGTTGAACCATTCTTGCATTCTTAGGATAAATTACATTTGGTCATGATGAACATCTTTTTATTGTTTTGTTGAATTTGGATTTTTAGAATTTTGTTGAAGATTTTTGCATCAATGTTTATCAGATTATATTAAAAGAAAACTATAAGATTTCTTTTTATGGATGTCTTTGTCTGGTTTTGATGTCAGGGTAATATTGGCCTCATAGGATGAGTTTGCAAGTATTTTCTCTTTATTTTTCAAAATAATTTGAATACGGTTGGTAGTAATTCTTCTCTAAATGTTTGGTAAAACTCAGCAGTAAACACTTCAGGTCCTGGGCTTTTCTTGGATTAAAAACAAAAAACCTTTTTATGACAGCTTTGATCTTACTGCTTGTTACAATCTGTTCAGGTTTTGGATTTCTTCATGATTCAATCTTGTTACAGTGTATTTATCTATAAATATATCAATTTCTTCAAGGTTTTCCCATTCATTGGCATGTAGTTCCTCTTGCAGCTCTTAATAATCTCTTGAATTTCTGTGGTATTGGGTATAATGTCTTCTTTTTCATCTCTGATGTTATTTATGTGCATATTCTCTCTTTTTTTCTTAGACTGGCTAAAGGTTTGTCAATTTTTTTTGTTACAGACATAATTTTGTTTCATTGACCTTTGTATATTTTGTTTTAATTTCATTTATGTCTGCTATGATATTTATTGTTTCTTTTCTTCTATTTTTTGGACTTGATTTTCCCTTGCTTTTCTAGTTCTTTGAGATGCATTATTAAGTTGTCCACTTACATTTTTCTACTTGTTTTATGAAGGCACTTGTTGTATCCTATAGTTTTTGTTATACTGGGCCTCCATTTTTATTTACTTCAAGAAATTTTTTCCTGTTCTTAAGTTCTTCATCAATCCACTGACTGATCCACTGACCATTCAGGAGCATATTGTTTAATTTCCATGTTTTGCATAGTTTCTGAAATTTCTCTGGATTTCCAGTTATATTCTACTGTGGGCAGAGAAGATACTTGATAATCTTTAAATTTTTTGAATGTTTTAAGTTATGTTTTGTGACCTAACATAGGGTCTATCCTTGACAATAATCCATGTGCTGAGGAAAAATAAAATGTGTATTCTGCAGCTGTTGAATAAAATGTTCTGTAAATATCTATTAGGTCAATTTGGGCAGTACTGCAGATTAAGTCTGATGTTTCTTTGTTGAATTTCTGCCAGGATAATCTGTCTCATGCTGAAAGGGGGGCATTAAAGTTTACAGTTATGATTGTATTAAAGCCTATTTCTCTCATTAATAATTGCTTTATATATATTAGTGCTCCAGTGTTGTGTGCATATATATTTACAGTTGCTATATCCTCTAGCTGAATTGACCCCTTTATCATTATATAGTGACTTTCATTGTTTCTTTTTATAGTTTTGGTCCTGGAATCTACTTTGTCTGATATAAGTATAGTGACTCCTGCTCTTTTTATTTTCCATTGGCATGGAATATCTTTTTTAAATCTTATATTTTTTAGTCTATGTGTGTCTTTTTAGGTGAAGTGTGTTTCTTGTAAGCAACAGGACACTGGGTCTTGTTTTTTTAGTCCATTCAGCCAGTTTATGCCTTATGATTGTAGAGTTTACTCCATGTACATTCAGTGTTATTATTGATAAGTAAGGACTTACTCCTGCCATTTTGTTATTTGATTTTGGGGGTTTGTGTGCATGTGTGTGTTTATCCTCCTCTTCTTTTAATGTAGATAACTTTCTTAGATGGTGTGTCTTGATTTCTTGATTTTATTTTTTTTTTGTCTATTGTACGTTTTTAGATTTGAGGTTGCTGTGAGGCTTGCAAATAATATCTTATAATTCATTATTTTAAACCATTGACAACTTAATGTTGATTGCATAAACAACCAAAAGAACAAGCGAAGAGTAAACCAATGAAAACTCTATACTTTAATTTTATCTTTCTGCTTCTTAATTTTTTTTTGTTTCTGTTTATATATTCTTGTACCATTTATGTCTTGAAAGGTTGTTTTGTTATTATTTTGGATAGGTTTGTCTTTTAATCTTTCTGCTCAAGATACAAGTAGTTTACATACCACAATTACGATGTTATACTATTCTGTTTTTCTGTGTACTTTCTATTACCAGTGAGTTTTGTACCTTCAGATGAGTTCTTATTACTCATCAACATTCTTTCCTTTCACAATGAAAAATTCCCTTCCACATTTCTCGTAGGACAGTTCTGGTGTTGACAAAATCCCTCAACTTTTGCTTATCTGGGAAAATATTTATCCTTCATGTTTGAAGGATACTTTTGTGATATATACTATTCTAGGATTTTTTTCCTTTAGCACTTTAAATGTGTTCTATTATGTCATAAAGGTCATATGTCTCTGTCTTTCTGGGATTAATTACTGGGGCATTATATAATTTATTTGATCATGTTTTCCTAGATGGTTGTGATGCTTGTGGATGTTTGCCACTTTCTCCAGAGGGAGATTATAAGACATACAATGAAGCTCCAATATATCTTATCTTTTATAACAGCATATGTTACTTTTTTTTTCTCTTGCTGCTTTTAGGATTCTTTCCTCATCCTTGAAATTTGTGAGTTTGATTATTAAATGTTGTGAAGTAGACTTATTTGGGTTAAATCTGCTTGGTGTTCTCTAACCTTCTTGAACTTGAATAATTACATATTTAGGTTTGGAAAGTTCTCTGTTAGTATCCCATCAAATAGCCCTTCTATCCCAATCTCTACTTCCCTTTTAAAGTCAATAATTTCTACATTTGCCCTGTTGAGGCTATTTTCTATATCTTGTTGCCACGCCTTATTCCTTTTATTTTTTAACCTCCCCTTACTGTGTATTTTCATATAGCCTGTCTTCAAGTTTACTAAATCTTGCTTCTGCTTGATCAATTCTGCTGTTAATAGATGCAGATACATTCTTCAATCTTCAGTATATCATTTGCATTTATCAGCTATGGAGTTTCTGTTTGATAATTTTTTAATTATTTCAATCTCTTCGATAAATTTATCTGATAGAATTCTGGATTCCATCTTTGAGTTATCTTTAATTTATTTGAATTTTCTCGAAACAGCTATTTTGAACTTTCAATCTGAAATGTCACACATCTCTGCTTCTCTGGGATTAGTCACAGGTTTATTATTTAGTTCACTTAGTCATGTTTTCCTGGGTGGTCTTGATGCTGGACATTGAAGAATTAGGTATTTATTGTAGTCTTCACAGTCTGGGCTTGTTTGTATCTGTCCTCTTTGGGGAGGCTTTCTGGGTATTTGAAAGGACTTGGGTGTTGTAATCTGTGTTTGGTCACTGCAGCCACATCTACATTAGAGGGTACCCCAAGCTTAGTAATGCTGTAGTTCTTGTAGAATTGTAGAGGTACTGCATTTGTGGTCGTGGGTAAGATCCAGAAGAAGTATCTGGTTTACCAGGTAGACATTCTTACTCTCTTCCCTTAATTGCTCCCAAACAAATGCAGTCTCCTTCTCTGTGGTAAGCTTCCTGGAGGTGGGTGAGGGGTGACACAAATACCCCTTAGTCACCATCACTAGGACTTTGATGGGTCAGACCTGAAGCTAACACAGCACTGGGTCTTTTCTAGTGTCCATGTTGACTACTATCTGGATACTACCTATATTTAATCAAGGCCCTAGGGCTCTACAATAAGCAGGTGGTGAATCTAGCCAGGCTTGTTTCCTTCCATCTATAGTAATGAGTTCACCCTGGCCCTGTGCATGTCCATAGATGCCAGGGCCTGAAGTCAGAAACCTTAGGAATCTACTTAGCACTTTGTTCTACTGGGTCTGAGCTGGCACCCAAGCCACAAGACAAAGTCCTTCCCATTCTTCCCTTCCTTTATTTCAAGCAGAGAAGTCTCTCCCCATGTTCACCACCAAACAAAGCCCATGGAAAGTACTGCTTGGCTACTGCCAATGTCTACTCAAGCCCAAGGGCTCTTCAGTCAGTTTGTGGTGAATGCTGCTAATCCTAAGCCTCTCTCATTAGGAAAGTGGGCTCCTCTCTGGCCCAGAGTAGTTACAAAAATATTTCCTGGAGCCAAGGCCTGGAAATGGGACACCAGGAGCCTACTTAATGCTCTGCCTGACTGTGACTGAACTGGTACCCAAGGTAAAAGACAAAGGCCTCTTTACTCTTCTTTCTTCTTTCCTCAAGCAGATAAAGTCTCTCTGCATGGCCACCACATCTGGGAATATGCTGGGTTACACCTGAAGCCAGCATGGCTCAGAGTCTCACCCAAGGCTGGCAGCAAGTACTGCCTGGCTGCTACTTCTGGTTGTTCAAGGTCCAAGGGCTCTTGAGTTAGTAGTTGATTAATCCTGTCAGGACTGGGTCCTTCCCTTCAAGGCAGTGGGCTTCCTTCTGGCCCAACATTTATAGTGTGTCTAGAAATGCTGTCTGGGAGCTAGGGCCTGGAATTGGGGCCTCTGGACTCTGCTTGATGCTGTATTCTAACTATGGTTGAGCTGGTATCTTTGTTGCAAGGCAAAGCCCTCTTTACTCTTTTCTCTTCTTCTGGAGTTGTAAGCTGTACTGCCTGTGGTTGGGGGAGGAGTGGTGCAAACACTCCCTTTGCCACCCCAGCTGGTGTCTTACTGAGTCTCATGAACTCCAAGTTCAAATGGCTTCAAGCCCAGCACAGCACGAGGACTTGCCCAGGAATTGCAGTTCTTATAGTATAGATTGCCTTTCAAGTTTATTTAGGACCCCAGAGAACTTTAGCCACAGTGGCAGGATTTGCCAGAATTCAGGTTCTGACCACTGGGAGGGGCAATTTTCTTCTGGCTAGTGGTGGTCTACATCTTTCCTGTGTGAATGCCTGCTGAGTTCTGCCCCCCTATTGCTTTCCACTGTGACAGGGCAGCACTGAGTTCTAATGTGAAGTCCCAGAGTCACTGCAGTATCCCTCCCCCAAGCACACAAATTTTCTCTCTGTGCCACATGGCTGCTGCTGTGTGATGGGGGAGGAGTTGTATAGACTACTCAAGACTCTTTCCTACCCACCTTAGTTCTTTTCCTTAATATGATGTTAAAAACCCAGTACTGTAATCACTCACCTGATATTTTGGTTCTTATGAAGGTAGTGTTTTTTGTGTGGATAATTATTCAATTTGGTGTTCCTGTGAAGGGGACAATCACTAGAGCCTTCTATTCAGCCAACTTGCTCTACCTCCTGTCTCTGTAGATAGGTGTGAAGGGTTTCATGTGTATCACTCTGTCAGACATCAGGGATATTACTGAGAACAAGAGAGAAAATCCCTGGCCTCATGGTGTTTATGAAAAAAATAGGTGATTAAGTGACAGGAAAAGAAAAACACATATAATTTTGAATGTTGGAGTTAGACCTAGTGTTTAGTTGATCTAGAAAAGAGACCTAGAGGTGGAAGGAAACTAAGAGGTCCCTTTTTGCCACAGTCACTACCCTAGCTTGATTTTCTCTGTCCAAAGACCTCTTCCAATTTTTTTTCATCCAACTATGAAGCAAAACTAGGAGTCATTTCATTTTACCTCTGACATCCTCTCACACCTTTTTACATTGTTCTTTCCTTTAAAGCATTTCTCAGAGTTCAAAGTATGCCTCCCTGCTCAAATACACTGATATTTGTAAAATAAGCCTTTCATCTGCCTGGCTAGACCCCTCTGGCCTTCACCATATTCTTAATCCTTTTTCCTTTTTTTTTTTCTTTTTGCTTCCTGAGAACTTCTAAAGCTCTGCCATTTATAATGGATACTGGAGATCTTTTCTTTTCCTTTCTTTTCTTTCTTTTCTTTTTCTTTCCTTTTCAGATAGAATCTTGCTCTGTCATCCAGGCTGGAGTGTAGTGGCCCAATCTTGGCTCACTGCAACATCTGCCTCCCAGGTTCAAATGATTCTCTTGCCTCAGTCTCCCAAGTAGCTAAGATTAAAGGTGCCAACCACCATGCCTGGCTAATTTTTTCTATTTTTACTAAAGACGGGCTTTCTCCATGTTGGCCAGGCTGGTCTCAAACTCCTAACCTCAGGTGATCTGCCCACCTCAGCCTCCCAAAATGCTGGGACTACAGGCATGAGCCACGGCACCTGGACAAGAAGTTTTTATGAAGAAAAAGATGATGACGTAATTATGTGATTAATAATGCCTTTCTACTACTAATTGATCACCAGCAAGAGACCAGCTGTATTAGTTCATTTTCACATTAATAAAAAGAACTACTTGAGACTGGGTAATGTATAAAGAAAAAAAAAAGGCTTAATTGACTGACATTTCTCCATGGTTGGGGAGGCCTCAGAAAACTTACAATCATGGCAGAAGGGGAAGCAAGGGCACATCTTACATGGATGTGGGGTGGGGGAGAAGAGGAACTGTCAAATACTTTTAAACCATCAGATTTCATGAGAACAGTATGGGGAAAACCACCCCCATGATCCAATCACCTCCTACAAGGTCCCTACCTTAACACGTGGGCATTACAATTTGAGATGGGATTTGGGTGGGGACACAGAGTCAAACTATGTCACTAGCACATTTAAGAATTAACTTATCATTGTCTTTACCCAAACTCTGACCTGGACTTTCCATTTATTTTATTATTACAAGCTCTCCCCTTCCCATACATCCAGACTGTTGATGCCCTGTAGTTTTTTTCTTACTTTTCTAAGGAAAAATATTTTATTGTCCAAATGAGAAGCAATGTGTGGAATAATTGGGTTATTTCTCCAGACAGTAGAATGGGTCCTTAGGTAGTTAGTGAAGTGTCTGAGCTGGCATCTGCATACTGAGAAGGAGTATGCAAGCACATTTTTAGTAACTTTAATGAGACTTCTGTACCCTTGACACTCAGAGCCAGGTGTGTCTGAAAAACTAGAAAAACAACAAGAATACACACTTTACCCCTGAAAAGTTTGAGCCAGAACAAAAATCTCCAAATTTTCAGTGACATTAGAATAGGAAAGCCCAACTCTTTGAAAATATAGTTAAAGAGTACAGGGCCAACACATTATTTCTATTTCTCAATTTCTATTGGCACTAACGTATCAGTTCCTCAAATTCATCTCTAGCAAAAATATAAATAAGTAAGTCTTGGTAATTATTTAATTATGAAATAGACAAAGTTTAGTTTGATAATATGATACTTCTAAACCAAAAGAAAATCTATGATTGTAACTTGGATAAATGAAGATTTTATTGAAAAACTTTATTGTATGGAAATACTTTTCAGATTGATGAAGAGAAAAGGAAGCTAATATTTATAAAATGCCAATGTTTTAGACACCGTGCTATAATTTTTCTACAAAGCTATAGTCAAGTACAATCAATTAGACACATACAATCCAAATAATAATGCAATTTTTAAACTTTGAAAAAGAGTATATTTTAACTTTCTGCTTTTTTTATAAGTCATTGATTATAAAGCTGAAAATAAAAAGTGGTTTTAAGTAATTGCAGTGAGATTGTTGGAGATGAGATTGCAGCTAATTTTCAACACTTGGAGGACTTATCAGAATCAGTAATCTTGATTGAAAGTCCAGGTTAAATGAAAGATTACATTTACAAAGCAGTGGCTTGTTGTGTCAGCCAAACTGTTATATTACTAATTCTATTAACTTTTAGTTTGCATGTTTAAAAGGTAATGCAAAAAAAAGTTTCATTTTTTTATAAAAGGAAGCATCGATACAGAGAAGCTAAATGGTTTTTATTTAACCTTCCAGAGAAGATTGACTGATACTGAATTCAATTTAACTTTTGGCTACAAGAATTTATGGTCTGGATGTTACCCCTTTTCTACATGAAAATTATACCCCTTTTCTACATGAAAATTAATTCTTATTAGACTATCTGTACAGCTTTAACTCTTAATTGCTGAGGATTAAAATGTTAAATACACCACTACCCTTACCCCTTCTCTCTTCCATCTGCCCACAATGTTATCCATAGAGAAACTCAAGACCTTGACCTTCTGAAGTGTAAGACCTCTTTATCCAGCAATGCTAGAATGAATAATGGGACCAAAATACACATAGTAGTCCACTCAGATGACACATACCATTTCTGAAATAGTGTCTCCTTGCAATTATCAGAGAAGAAAATCAAAGTGAAGAGAAACATAAATCAAGAAAAGCAAAATTATTTAAAAATTTAAATGGATTATTTTAGAATTTTGTAGGTATTCTCATTGAATACAGCCTAGTCCTCCCAAATTTATTGGGCCAAACATCCTAATCATTTCAATATGAATTTCATCTAGATAAGATTGGAAAAATAATGCATCAAATCTACATGAATACCACAAGGGAGCAATGTTGCTTTTGAGAGCTGTACCCTTCTCTACAAGCAGCAGGAGGTTGCAAGAGCTCAGGGCTAGGAATCAGGACATGTATGGTCTGGTCTTCGCTCTACCCTTCCCTTATTACCTGGGGCTATCACTAGACTTGTTAGAGTTTCAGTATCCTTCCTCATAAGTAAAATGAATATATTCTTTGCAACTTCCTTAGAGGTGGCTCTCACTGTCTTTGACCAAGAAAGAGACAAGAATGTGTGGCAGATCTGTATTGTATTGTGTCAGTTTAGCTAGACTGGAACCACATTTCCCAGAATCCCCTGCCCAACATTGTTTCCCCTTAGTGTGGCCACAAGAGGCTTTAGGCAAGATTTGGAAGGTGGAAGTGATACAGCACAATTTTTTTTTTTTTTTTTTAAAGCCTGTTAGCTCAGGGAAGAACATGAGGCACTGCTGCCTCTCATGCACAGTGTTTCTCATCTGCCAGCTGGCCTGGATGGTGTGGGGAAGCAGCAAGTCCAGCCTCCATAGCACCTACAGTTCCTGCTGGGACCTACTTCAGCTTCTTGGACTCCTGGGTCAGAAGCATGTTAAGTTCTATGATGAAGAGTCCTGGTTTTGCCTAGAGACACTTCAACATCAAAATTGGAGGCTTTTAGGGAAGATATTGACAAGATTTTCGGTCTATCCTTTTGGGTTACAGGTCATCAGTTCCTTGTGTCCTCTACTTCACATGCATCTGCCATTCCCAAATGTCTGTCCTGCAGACTCCAGGGTGCAGCTTCAGGTACAAAGGAGAAATATCCTCCCACAGACTTAGATCCCACAATTGCATAAAATTGAATCTCTAAATATATTATTTATCACACACAAGCATGTGCACTCACACACACACACACATAGAGAGACATAGTGATAGATATGTATGCATGTATGTGTCCTATTGATTTTGCTTCTCTGATTGAATCCTGACAGATTCAATCAGTACATATTATCTGAAAAACATGTACTCTTTCTCAATAGTCCCAGCATCAAGCTCATTGCTCATCTTAGCAAGTATTGAACAAATTATTAAATACAAAGTATTTATTTGGCAAACATCCAATCATTAAACAAACTAAGGGTTTTTTTTGTTTGTTTGAGACAGGGCCTCAGTCTGTCACCCCAGCTGGAGTGCAGTTGCATAATCTTGGCTCAGTGCAACTTCTACCTCCTGGGCTCAGGTGATCTTCCAACCTCAGCCTCCCAAGTAGCTGGGACTACAGATGTGCACCACCACACCTGACTAATTTTTGTATTTTTTAGTAGAGACAGTGTTTCTCCATATTGCCCATGCTGGTCTCAAACTCCTGGGCTTGAGTGATCTGCCTGCCTCAGCATCCCAAAGTGCTAGGATTACAGGTGTGGACCACCATACCTGGCCAAGTATTTTCAAAAATGCAGTTATCACCAAAAAGAAATAGCAAATAGCTAATGAATGGTTTTCCTTGAGAACTTATTAGTCAGACAAATTATCTAAGAAAAGTTTTTGCCCTTAATCAGATCACCTTATATATGTTTGCTATGCCTTGTTCTTTGATGTAAAATTAAAACTTGTAAAATTTAAACATAAAAATATTTAATTTTTTATTTTTTGTTTTTTAATGGGTCAAATAGGAAGCAGTTTGTAGCCAGTTAGTAGTGATTATTTTGGATTATAAATAAATACTTGTAATGAGACAAAAATAGCGAACACATTTGAAGTGGATAATATTCTTATTTATAAGTGGGATGTCTTTACCTTTTCATTTTTAAAGATAAATGTATTTACTCATTTCAGTGGTGATTGCAAAACTAAAACCAAGTACATACAGTTAATATTAACTAAATTTTTACTAAAAAGAAGATATGGGCATATTTTTGAAAACAATAGAGCGATCTTTATTGGCCTCAAAAATATTTCTCCCAATTACAACCATCATGTATAACTCAGCAAAAGAAATAACTGTAATGCAGTACCAATGACTTAAAAAGCCAAGGAACTGGAGCTAGATACAATCATGGGAGGGGGGCAGCCACTGGGACTTTGAGGTACAGAAAGTCAAGGGATTTATAGCCAGGCAGGTAGGACATTACAAATAGAATGTTAGTAGGAAATAGGGCCCCAGTGCTTGGAGGAATATGAGAAGAAGAAGATATAAAATTCATGCAATTCCTGGACCAAAATTATAGGCCATGAGTTAAGGGACTGGATTATTCATTAATCTGTTCCCTGTAGTTTCCCTTCCTCTTGTTTCTCACTCTATACTGTCCTCCTAAGTCACGTTTATAACTAAATCTAGCCTAAGCCACCAGTCACATTGTTATGTTTACTTACATTCCAGCCCAAAGTTCTTTCCAGAACATATATATAGAGACATAGTGATAGATATGTATGCATGTATGTGTCCTATTGATATGTATGTATGCATTGACACATACATGCATACATATCACTATGTATGCATTCATTATTATGCATTCACTACACATGGCATCTCATGGATGTATCACAGCATCTCAAATTCAACATGTTCAGAACTTGGTTTTGCCAGACCTTCTTCCTCTTTTCTGTATTCCTTCACTCATCTGTTACTTCTATTAAACATATGCTGAATCCCAACCATGTACCAAGTCTTGGAAATTCAGCAACAAATTAGATGGTCCCAGTCCACAAGAAATTTATAGTCCAGTGCAGCAATTTGAACTCTAGCTACAAAATGGAATCACCTTTTCTGGGACTTTGGTTGGAATTGCAATTATAGATAAGTTTGGAGAGAATTGATAATTAACAATACTTAGTCTTCTAATCTACGAACATGACATATCTCTTATTTCAACCTTTGATTTATTTCATGAGTGCTTTTTAGTTTCTGCATACAGATCTTGAATGTTTTTTGTTAAATTTATTCATAAGTATTTTGTGGTTTGGTCTCTATTGTAACCAGTCTTTTAAATTTTAATTTCTAATTATTTACTGATACTGGTTGAAAATATTACTGGTTTCTAAATGGTAACCTTGTATCCTGAAACCTTGCTAAATTCACTTATTAGTTCTATTGGCTTATTTTATGGATTATTTGGGGATTTTTGCAGAGTAAGTCATATTGTCTGTGAATAAGGAGAGTTTTATTTTATCTTTTCTCATCTATATGACTTTTGTTTGCTTCTTCTTGCCTATTACTAGGACCTACATTATAGCATCGCACAGGAGTGGATATCCTGGCCTTGTTACACATGTAACATTGGTAAAGATTTTCAAGAAGATATCCTGTAGATGATTTTGAATAACCAAATGAATATTTTAGGAGGGGGCTCCTTTTGTAGGTGAAAGGAGATTGGAGTTTAGAGTGAGATACACCAGGCTTAAAAGCTGGCTCTCCCATTTACCAGATTGCTAGCCTTAGTTGACCTGATTGTAAAATTGAGGAACTATTACTTATTTCACAGATTTTCATGAGACATAACAGAGATAATGTATAGAAAGAACTTGGGACAGTGCCTAGCATCTTAGATATTTATACAATCCGATCTTTACCATACAAAGTCATATCTACTTTGTGACTTTGTAACCCCTCCCAGCCTCAAGTTTCTCATCAGTAAAAATCGGTATAAGTTATAATGCCCACTTCTAAGGGTCAATGTGGAGATTAAATTATGAATTTAAACAGAGCAGAGAAAACATTGCCAACACAGATGAGATACTATATGGATGTTAACTACTATTATTCAGCATCGTTGTTATTATCATGATTACAATGCTGACTGACTTCAAGATTGGTTATTTATTGCTGCATAAGAAACCACTCCAAAATTCTGTGGCTGAAAAATAACAAAAATTATGTACTTGCTCATGATTTTGTAATGGGGGAAAATTCTGTGTTTTACATAATATAGGCTAGAAGTGATCAGATGGGGCTGGAGAACCCAGGATAGCTTCACGTTCACGACTGGAGCCTCCACTGGGGTGGTAAAATGGCTAGGGCAAAGCTGAGCTTCTCTTTCTTTATAATCTCACATCATTCATGGCTTTTCTCTACATAGCCTTCCTCTTCAGTGTGGTAGTGTATGATTTTTAAATAATTGCTCTGGGCTTTGAGAGGGCAAACACAAATGCTGTAAGACCTCTTAAGGTGTATGCGTGAAAAATATCAGAATGTGATTTCTAACACATTCATCATGTAAAATGAATTACTAAAGCTAGTGAGATTTAAGGAAAAGGAATAAACCCTATCTTTTGATAAAGGATCACAAAATCACCTTGTAAAGTTACATAAATCATGTGGTCATTGTTGGAAAAGCACAATTTTTGCATACTCCCTTGGGAATAGCCTCAGTTAGCTATGCTTAGAAGCATATTTGCATTACACCAACAAATCTTGAAAATACCTTCCAAATCAGCTGTCAACTCAAATTGTCATGTAGCAATTTCTAGGCAAGGGTCTCTCTGTGTGCTACTGCAGGGTCTTGCCAGGTGGGCTGGCTGCATTTTGGCAGGAAAAGCTCTGGATGTGGACTTTGCATTTTTTTCCTACTGAGCTTAACTACAGCCTCATTTATTTAATGGCAGTCAGATCCTATGTGCTAATTGACTGTCTCTGCTGGCCTTGAATAAAGAACTCACACCTGAAGAGAAGAGATTTCATAAAAGAATACAGACTTCTTAAATATATAATTGCAGCTGTGGTCTCTCAGTACAAATTATCAGTTTTTTGTTTACTTTTAAAGCATGTAAATTATCTGTATTTGCAAAAATATCTTGACTTATTAAAGTTGGCAATTTTACTACTAAACTAATCATTTCAGGTCTGTCCACAGTTCTATTTTGATAAGCAAAACACATGTGTACCCTTCCAGGATCAAAATGTAATTCCTACTGGGGAGCTAAAATAAGGTTTCCACCTGCCCACTTTAAAAACTAAATGATTTTTAAAGTGTTGTTTTTCTACAATGTCCAAGCAGATCTTGGCAACACTCTGAAACGCAGCTGTTCTTTTCACCATGTCAATGTTACTTAATTAATCCGTGAGGGCTAGACTTCCTGCAGTTACCAGTGATCTTGTCCAGCACCCTTTTTGAGGCCAACATCAGCATTTTGCAACATTATCCTCTTCCCTCCTTTCCTAATAAATCCAACTTGTAAAGTAGTAGCAATGTCAGCAGGATTCACAGAATGTTACTTAACACATCAACAAAACTTTCAATTCCCCATTCTTAGATCTATGATCTCTTCTCTGTGAAAGTTCTCTCACTACCAGAACCCTCTGTCTTCCCTCTGCTTTCTCTACAGTTCCACTTAAAACCCCTTTATTCTCACAAGCAATTCTAAACTTAGATACTCCACTCAACTAAACAAAGCCTTCTGTGGCTGGTTTTTAATTATCCCTTTGCTACTAGAAAAGCAGCTCTGGGATTATCAATGTTGATAGGGTGGTTCAGTAAAAAGTCCCTTCCCATTTATCCCCATTCACTTTATCGAAGATTTCATTGAATGAGGCAAATCTTGAGGCAGAGAGATTAAAATAGGGTGAGAGTTGCTAGGGAGTAACAAGGAGCTCTGTTCGTAAGAAAAATAAAAAACATGGGTGTTGCTAGGGAGTAACAAGGAGCTCTGCTTGTAAGAAAAATAAAAAGCAATCTGTCATGAGAAACAAGTAACTGCCTTTTTGTCCTCAATTTTCCCATTCATCTATCAGACTCTTGCCCCACAGATTGTCAGGTACAAAAGTAAAATGTATGATCTCCTTGTCAAAATCAATCAACCATGAAGTTTGATTTAAACATGTGGTCTTCCACCATGAATCCCGCACTAAACAAGGCAGAGGAGGGTGCAGCCGAATTCTCTTTCCATCTGAAAACCATCAACTTTTCAGAGACTCCCAGATGTGTGATATCTAGAGAGCAAGACAGTACAGGAAAAAATTAGGCACATAACAGGTGATTAAAAGGTGAAAGCTATAAAATTTAGAAAAGCCAAGTGCTCAGAATTAACTGTGGGAGTCAGAAAAGGTTTCAAGATCTGTCCATGCAGGATTGGTGACATCATGGCCCAGACAAGATATTTCTACTAGATAGAAAATTTGGGGTTGGTAGGTTTTTGTTTTTCATTATTTTGGAGACATCAACTAATTACCCTCTGGCTTGCAGAGTTTCTGAAGGAAGTATGCTATTTTTCTTCATTCTTCTGTATGTAATATGTTTCTCTAATTTTTTTTTTTTTTTAAATTCTGCCTGTTTTTGTCTACCTGTGGTTTTTAGGTGTTTGTATAGTGTATCTAAGTAATTTTGGGGGATATTCATCCTGATTATGGTTGTTTAATATTTCTGGGTCTATGGGTTGATATATTTCATTATTCTTGAAAAATTCTCAACCATTTTATCTTCATATATTATTGTACCCTATTCCTTCTCTTTTCTTTGGAGATTCCAATTACACCTATGTTAGACTGTTTGATATTATCTCAAACTCCTGGATGCTCTGTTTGTATTTGTTTCATTCTTTTTCTCTTTGAATTTCAGTATGAGTAATTGCTATTGGCCTATTTTCAAATTCACTCATTCTTTTTTAAGCTGTATCAAGGCTACTGGTGAAGGTGTTCTTCATTTTCATATGTTTTTTTTCTAGGATTTTCATTTGACTCTTTCCTATACTTTCCATCTCTTTACTAAAATGTTTAATCTGCTACTGTGTGTTTCTGCCTTTTTCATATTAGAGCATTTAACATGTTAATCATACTTATTTTAAACTTCCTGTCTGATAATTTCATACCTAAATCACCTCTGAGTCTCGACGTGTTCATTGCTTTGTTTCTTCATGAGGGCTTTTGTTCCCTTAATTTCTGTGTATCTCACAAATTTGTGATTGCCAGATGCAGTGTGTCTAACAGTGAGCTTAAGGAAAATAATAGTTATGCCTGGAAACTTGAATCAATTTAATTAAGAGCTGGGTTTTTTATTTATTGTTATTGCCATGGTTACCTTCAGTACATCACCAGCTTCAAATTCCTCTGGCATTATCTTTTATTTATTAATAGAATTTAGTTGCTTGCCATTTCTAAATGAGTTACTAGCAAGGAAAATGGAATTACCACAACTGATTTAGACTAGCAAGTGGGAGTAATTCCTTGAGTCTATGGATGGATCCTGCTTCCTAGCAGCATTTAGCTATCTAGTTTCTGAAGAATACCATGGATTTGTTAGGAAGGAGAAAGAGAGAAATGACTGTTAAATAGACAATCAACATTTAGGTTTATGCCCAGACTAAAGTATGGTAAATATTGTAGCTCACCTTAACTCTTATGTTTACAACTGCATGTCTGACCTTAAGAACTTGCCACTGTGATGGCAAGATGGAGAGCTAAACCTAAATAAGAAGTTTTTCAGAATCCAGGCCCATTTATATTTCTTACTCTAAAATGCCAACTTGTAATATCTGGTCCAGCTGTGTCCTTGAATATATGCTGAAGTCACAGATTCTTCTACACTATATTGGACTGGGTGACAGTGAAAAGGGAGATTTGGTTATGCTTTTCCTAAAGTAGTAGCTCTCAAAGTCTAATGATGCATTTGTGCAATCACTCTCTTCCTGGCATATTCTCACAATAAAAATAGTTGACATTCACATTGATTATTTGCCAATATGAAATGCTTTTGCATATTAAGCTTCCCCAAACACAACAAGAACATATGAACCAGCAAAGAATCAACTGCCCACATTATTTATACCAAAACATCCTGCCTCTAATTTGCTGTACCTTCATCATCTAGGTGATGTCACCCTTTTATTTTACTGATTCTTCTAAGATTTTCCCCAGCATGTGCCTAGTACCTTCCTAATGTTCATGGTTATCCACTCAGAATTTCTTAAAGTGCTCCAGATTATTTCCTCCATGATTCTTGTTAAACTTACTGTCTGAGTCCATTTTCTGTTGCTATAGCAGAACACTACAAACTGGGTAATTTTAAAAGAATGCAAGTTTATTTAGCTCCTGACTCTGGAAGCTGGGAAGTCTAAGAGCATGTTGTCAACATCTACTGAGGGCCTTTCGCTGCTTTATAACATGGAAGAAGGCATTACATGGCAAGAAGGCAAAAGCAAGAGAGTGAGAGGGAGCTTACTTTTGTAACAGAGCCACTTCCATGATGATAAACCCACTCCCATGATAGCAACATTAATCCATTAATGAGTTCAGAGGGATTAAGTTTTCAACAAATGAACTTTTGAGGCAACACATTCAAACATTACAAATTCCTATTGGTAACTACCCTAGCTTCAAACTAATTGTAAGAGGAAAAATTCCAATTCACATCAAGATGTAAATTATTGAAAAAAATGTAGTGAAGGGATCACAAATGAATTGGGAATTTTCTTATATCTTCGTAAGAAAATGATTCAAGCCTGAATTAGGTATTATTTTACTGCAAAGCTTGTGAGATGACATAGTATTCTACTGCACATAGATAAAATGCAAACACCACCTTTGTATTTTAAAATCTAAAATAGTTTTTAATTGATAGTGATTATGGAAAACATACATTGTTATTACAATAGATGTCTTAGTTTATATCAAGCTTACATTTACTTAAAATTTTGCAAGGAAAAAGCACAATGAGGCTTAAATTTTCTTTTATTCACTTCGATTGCTGTATATGTCCTACAATTGTCAAAATGTTCTGTAGCTTTGGGGATGCAGCAGAGGAAAATTGAGGCTATGCCTTTGTCAAATGACATTATTTAGTCCATAAAATACTATACTTTCTTATATTTTTACTTTGTGACACGTCATGGAGGTATATACTGTCACACAGTTTCCCTTCAACAAGGATTTAGATAAAACCCTGCTCTATCTATGAAGGCAGTGCCTAGTTTTCAAACATTATTTGCACATTAATCTTATCAAAGAAAAATTTGAACTTTATGAGATCTTTTCAGAAACCTCAAAGTCTATCATTGTCTTAAAGGTAAGATAGGGCTGAGCGCAGTGGCTCACACCTGTAATCCCAACACTGGGGGGCATAGGTGGGTGAATTGCTTGAACTCAGGAGTTTGAGACCAACCTGGGCACCATGGTAAAACACTGTTTCTATCAAAAAATGCAAAAATCATCCAGATGTGGTGGTGCACAGCTGTGGTCCCAGCTACTCAGGAGGCTGAGGTGGGAGGATCACTGGAACCTGGGAAGTTGAGGCTGCTGTGAGCAGTGATTGTACCACTGCATGCCAGCCTGGGTTACAAAGTAAAACCTTCTCTCTCTCTCTCTCTCTCTCTCTCACACACACACACACACACACACACACACTAGATGGGGGTGGTGAAGGAAGATCTTTGCCAGGAAATAAGAAATACTTTGGCACACAAATCTTTGGCATACTGTCCTTGTAAATCATATTGGTCTAATATTTTGCTATTTCTCATCTAACCAACAAAACTAGTCTCTGAATGATCTTGATTCCATTCTTGAGCTTCCATGTCTATTTCCACACTGAAATCAGAGAGGTCTTTAAAAATGTGCTGAGCATGGTTACTGACACCTGTAATCCCAGCACTTTGGGAGGCCAAGGCATGTGGATCACCTGAGTTTGGGAGTTCAAGACCAGCCTGACCAACATGGAGAAACCCTGTCTCAACTAAAAATACAAAATTAGCCGGGCATGGTGGTGCATGCCTGTAATCCCAGCTACTCGGGAGGCTGAAACAGGAGAATTGCTTGAACCAGGGAGGGTTCATCACAACATTAGATGTTGTGACACAGGCATTCAATGCTTAATAATCACATCAAGGAAAATGAGGTATCCATATCCTCAAACATTTATTATTTGTGTTACAAATAATCCAACTATACTTCTAGTTATTTTTGAAATGAACAGTTAAGTTATTATTGAGTATATTCACCCTACTTTGCTGTCAAATAGTAGATCTTATTTGCTCTTTGAATTTTACACTCTTTAAGCATCCCCAACTCTCCTTTATCCTCACCTGTGCCCACCTTACCCTTCTGCTACGTTTCACAGCCTCTGTAATGATCCTTCTACTCTCTATCTCCATCAGTTCAATTGTTTTTATTTTTAGATACCATAAATAAGTGAGAACATGTGATGTTAGACTTTCTGTGCCTGGCTTATTTAACTTAACAGAATGATCTCCAGTTCCATCCATGTTGTTGCAAATGGCAGAATGTCATTTCTTTTAATGACTGAATAGTACTCCATTGTGTTAAATGAAAAGGTTCAGCCAAATTAAATGTAAAGGAGTTTAGTAGAGCAATAAACAATGTGTGAATTGAGCAGCCTTCAGAGCTAGAGTAGGCTCTGCGACTCCAGTACAGCCATGTGGTAGAAAAAGACTTATGGACAGGAAAAGGAAACTGACTTGCAGAAAATAAAAGTGAGGTATAGAAACAGCTGGATTGGTTACAGCTTGACTTTTGCCTCATTTGAACATTCATTGAACAGTTGGCTACATTTGATTGGCCAAAACCTGGTGATTTGCACAAGTGTAGGCTATGATCTATTTACACCTCCACTTGTTATAGTTTACAATGTATAGAAAAGTTGTTAAGCTGAAATTAAGATATGTAAGGAGGCAGCTTTAGGCTAGACTTGATTGAATAATTCCTCCCTTTTGGTCATCTTCTCAATTTTGAGAGATTAATCAAAACTTTAGTCATTGATGTCACTATCACCATTGTAAATGTTCTTATTTGATCTTGAAACCCACTTGGAAACAGTAGAACAGTGAGTTTTGCAAGGTGGGGACAAAGACTTCATATTTATTTTTTATGGGTTAGAGTTGAGGTTACCTCCTTATGTTGGAATGTCCTGTTAACAAACAAAAAAACAGAATCTGGTCTGTTCTAGGATCTATGTGTTTTCTTAAAGTATTAGTGTGATTTCCAGTTCATAAATGTGGAATACCTTTCCATTTTTTTGTGTGTCCTTTTCAACTTCTTTCACCAATGTTTTATAGTTTTCATTGTAGAGATCATTCACTTATTTGGATTGTTTAGTCCTAGGTATTTTGTTTTATTCATAGCTATTGTAAATGATATTACTTTCTTGATTTCCTTTTCAGAATGCTTGCTTCTGACATATGGAAATACTACTAATTTTTGTTTGTTGATTTTGTATTCTGCAACTTTATCAAATTTATTTATCAATTTAAGGAGTTATTTGGTGGAGTCTTCAGATTTTACCAAATATAAGATCATATTATCTGCAAACAAGGGTAATTTGGCTTGATCCTTTTCAATTTGGATGTCCTTTCTTTCTTTCTTTTGTCTGATTGCTCTAGCTAGGACTTTCAACACTGTGTTGAATAGCAGTGGTAGAAGTGAGCATCCTTGTCATGTTTCAGATCTTAAAAGAAAGGCTTTCAGTTTTTCCTTATTCAGTGTAATACTATTAATATCTGTGGGTCTGTTGTATGTGATTTCTATTATGTTGAGATATGCTCATTCTATACCTACTTTTGTGAGCATTTTTATAATGAAGGGACGTTAAATTTTATGAAACGCTTTGTCAGCATCAATCAAAATGATTCTATGGTTTTTGTCTTTCATTCTGTTGACATGATGTATCACATTGGTTGGTTTGTGTACGTTCAACCAATCTTTCATCCCTAGGATAAATCCCACTTGGTCATGATGAATAAACTTTCTAATGTGTTATTGAATTCAGTTGTATTCCATTGAGGTTAGAGAAGATACATGTTATTATTAGGTTGGTGCAAAAGTAATTGTGGTTTTGCTCACAGAAACCTCATTCCATCTTAGCATTTACTTCTAAAAGGGCCATGAGAGCCCAAGGTTCAGTGATAAGGGGGTGGCTGTTCTGTCAAATTGTCATTCAGACTAAGATGCAATTTTGTTTTACTCCTTAACTGAGGAGATACTGACTTAAAGCCATGTCCTGGAGCTTGCCAGTGAGTCTGTAGTTCCATTTGAAAGAGACAGGCATATGGAGATTACAATTATTTTTCATAGACAATATTGATTGACTGAAAGTTTAAAGGGAATCTTGATTTTCCAACATTTTAATTTATAAAATACATATACAATAAAATTTACCATCTTAGCCATTTTTACATTTATAGTTCATGTAGTTATGTACATTCATTATTGTTGTGCATGTCATTATTAGGTTGTGCAAAAATTACAGTTCTGCTATTATGTTTAATGAAAAACAGCAATTACTTTTGCATCAACCTAGTATTTCAATTTTTTGAATGTTTGAATACTTGTTTTGTGGCCTAACAAATGATCTATCATTGAGAATAGTTTGTGTTGGAGAGAAAATGTATATACTGTGGCAATTAGATAAAATGTTACATAAAAATTTATTAGGTCTTTTTGGTCTATAGTACAGATTAAGCCTGATGTTTCTTGATTGAGTTTCTGTCTAAATGATTTGTCCAATGCTGTAAATGGAGTATTGAAGTCTCCAGCTATTATTTTATTGGGGTCTATCTCTCTGTTTATCTCTAGTAATATTTGCTTTATATTAATATATTTGGGTGCTCCAGTGTTGGGTACATAAATGTTTACGATTGTCATATCCTTTTGCTAGATGAACCTCTTTATCATTATATAATGACCTTTGTCTCTATAGTTTTTATCTTGAAATGCATTTTTTTTTTCCTGATGTAAGTATAGCTACTCCTGCTCTTTTTTGGTTACAATTGCATAAAGTATCTTTTTCCATGCCTTTATTTTCAGACTGTGTGTGTCTTCATAGGGGAAATGTGTTTTTTTAGGCAACAGATCACTGGATCTAAAAAAAAAAAAAAATTCAGCCAGTCTATGTCTTTTGATTGGAGAGCTTAGTCAACTTATATTCAATGTTATTATTGATAAGTAAGGACTTACTCTTGTTATTTGTTTTCTGGTTACTTTGTCATCTTTTCCTTCTTATTTCCTTCCTTCCTGTCTTTCTTTTAGTGAAGGTGATTTTCTCTGTTGGTGTGTTTTCCTTTTACTTTCTTTCTTTTTTTTTTTCTTTTTGAGATGGAGTCTCATTCTGTCACCAGGCTGGAGTGCAGTAGCATAATCTCAGCTCACCTCTACCTCCCAGGTTCTAGCAATTCTTCTGTCTGAACCTCCTGAGTAGCTGGGACTACAGGCATGTGTCACAATGCTCGGCTAATTTTTGTGTGTTTAGTAGAGACAGGGTGTCACCATATTGGCCAGGCTAGTCTTGAACTCTTGACCTCATGATCTACCTGTCTTGGCCTCCCAAAGTTCTGGGACTACAGGCATGAGACACCGTGCCTGGCTGGTGTGTTATAATTTCTTGCTTCTTATTTTTTGTGTATTTATTGTATGTTTTTGGATTTGAGGTTACCATGAGGTTTGTAAATATTATCTTATAACCCATTATTTTAAAGCTATGACAACTTAACACTGATTGCATAAGCAAATAAATGAGTGAAATAAAAACTAATGAAAACTCTATATTTTAACTCTGTCCCTTGCTTTTAATTTTTTGTTGTGCCTATTTAAATTATTAAATATTTTCCAGACATACCATCTGTGACTTGAAAAGCTGCAGCTATTATTTTTAATCAGTTCATCTTTCTGTGTTTCAACCCAAAATATGAGTAGTTTACATACATACCACATTACAGTATTAGTTTTTCTGTTTTTCTGTGTGCTTACTATTACAAGTGAGTTTTTTTTTTACCTTCAAACAAATTGAAGAATCCACTTTAGCATTTTCTGTAGACAAGACAGGTCTGACATTGATGAAATCTTTCAGCTATTTTGTTTTGTTTTGTTTTGGTTCTTTGTCCAGGAAAGTATTTATTATGTTTAAGGAATATTTTCACCAAATATGCTATTCTAGGATACAAGTGTTTTTCATTCAGCACTTTAAATATGTCATGTCACTTTCTCCTGGCATGTAAGGTTTCCACCAAAGAGTCTGCTTCTAGACATATTGGAACTCCATTGTATGTTATCCATTTATTTCCTCTTGCTGCTTTTAGGATCCTTTCTTTATCATGGATCTTTGAAAGTTTGATTATTAAATGCCTTGAGGTAGTCTTCTTTGGACTAAATCCACTTGCTGTTGTATAACCGTCTTTTATTTGCATATTGTTATCTATCTCTAGGTTTAGGAAGTTCTCTTTTATCACTTTGGATACATTTTCTACCCTATCTCTTTACCTACCTTCTCTTTAAGTTCAATAACTCTTAGATTTGTCCTTTTGATGTGATTTTCTAGATTTTGTTAAGATGCTTTTATTATTATTATTCTTTTTTATTTGGCTCCTCTATGTATGTTCAAATTGCCTGTCTTCAAGCTCACTAAATCTTTCTTTAGCTTTGAGACTCTAATACATTCTTTAGAATGTTAATTTCATTTTTAGCTCCAGAATTTAGGCCTGGTAAATTTGTATTTATCTCAATATTTTCTTAAATTTATCTGATAGGATTCAGAATGCCTTCTCTGTGTTACCTTGAATTTCTTTGAGTTTCTTCAAAACAGCTATTTTGAATTATCTTTCTGAAAGGTCGTGTATCTCTGTCTTTCCAGGATTGACCCCTGGTGCCTTATTTAGTTTGTTTGGTGAGGTCATGTTTTCCTGGATGGTCTTAATGCCTGTGAAGGTTCAACAGTGTCTGTGGATTAGAGAGTTTGGTAGTCATTGTAGTCTTCACAGTTTGGGTTTGTTTATACCCATCCTTCTTGGGAAGGACTTCCCAGTATTTGCAAAGACTTGGGTATTGTGACCTAAGTTTTGTTCACTGAAGCCATATCTGCATTAAGGGGCATCACAAGCCCAGGAATGCTTTACTTCTAAAGACTCATGGAGGTACTTCCTTGGTCTTGTATAAGAGCCAGAAGAGTTCTCTGGATTACCAGGCAGAGATTCTTTTTTCTCTTCTCTGACTTTCCCCCAAACAAACAGCCAGCCCCCCTACCCCCACCTCTAGTCTCTGTCTCTGCCTCTGTCTCTCTCTCTCTGTGCTGAGCTGCCTGGAGCTAGGGGAGAGATGACACAAGCACCCCTGTGATCAGTACCAAAGGGACTGTGCTGGGTCAGACCAGAAGCCAGCATAGCACTGGGTCTTGCTAAAGACTCATTGTAACCATTACCTGACTGTAAGGTTTGTTCTTGCCGAGTTTAAAGTGAAGAAACTGAGGTCAGCACAAGAAGATCCAATGTGAAGGGTTTATTCAGGCTCCCAGGTGAGGTTCTGTGGTTCGATAGGAGGGGCTGGAGAAGTTGCATGGACTCCTCTCAGGCATGGGGTTTTATAGGGAGTGAAGGAGCTCAATTGGTTGTGGGAGAGCAGGGTGTGGGCAAAGCAGGATTACTATTGGGTAGGGTTACAAGCCTTTGTTTGCATACAGGACTTGGCTGCTATTGGTTAGAATTACAAGACTTCATTTGCATACTGAGCTCTTTAAGGGAAGGCCAGGCAGTGAGAGAAGGGGAAAAGGGAACATGCCTAAGCATGTCCGAGCATGCCCGAGCATGTCCAAGCTTGCCTGAGCATGTCCGAACTTTTGGAAGAAAAGGGGGTGTGTGCGTCTGAGCTCTCGGTAAGGCAACTGGCCTTACATTCCAACCTTTTGATGATAGATAAAGGGTGCCATTTTTTTCTGACTACTTCCTGCTGGATGGGGGCAGAGTAAGGGGGACAGGTCCATTGGCTGGTAACTCGACTGAGACTTGGACGAAGGGATGAAGCAGCATTTGGTTAACAGCCACTCACCCAATTTCTCGCATATGAGCTTGTAGGAACCTGAGAAGAAAAGGGGCCATAGGTAATAGCAAACAGATTACAATGATAGGAGTGATGATAGGGGTTAACCAGTTAAGCATGGGATGCCACCAGCTTAGGGACAAGACTTCTGTATTTTGCTTTTTATGGAGGTCTTCCTGGAGGTGATGGAGAGTCTCGATGTTTTCCTCTACTAGGCCTGATTCATTGATGTAATAGCAGCATTCTTCCTGGAGAAACATACAGGTACCTGCTTTTTCCGCCGTTAGTAGATCAAGGGCCCATCAGTTTTGGAGAGTTACCTGGGCTAGTGATGTGATTTGCTGCTGAAAGGAGGCCAGAGAAGTGACTGATGCTTCAATGGCCACACAGAGCTTGTCCTCCAGTTGAGCAGCTGAAGTGACACTGTAGTCCATTGCTCCGCTTCCCATTCCAGCAGCTACTAAAGAAGACTCTAAAGAGAGGCCAACTACTACTGGGAGGAAGACAGCTCATTTGTTTTGGTGAACAGGGGGAGGTGTAAGGAGGGATAGGAATTCGGCTTGCCCATATACCTTCAACTGTGGGACTAGAGTAACAGGTATGCAGGGGGAGGGAAGGGAGGCATTGATAACCTTGGTTAGGTCTCATTACACCAAAAGAATCCTCCTCGAGGTGTATAGTGGGTGGATCTTACTTTTACAGTCATGTTGCAGCTGGAGCTGTTAGTCGTTCCGTAGCAGAAGAAAAGATCTTAGGAGTGCACCTTGAACAGCGGGATCCCTGTTAGGGTGGTGTCAGGTCCCATAGGTGATTGTGATAGGTTGAACCCAGTCCAGAGGGGGACCACAGCTAAGGGGGGTTCATTAAGGGTGGTACATAAAAAGCAATTAGTAAAGTTTATGGCTTCAGTTAAACTTAACATATTAACGCCTTGCTGTACTAGTGCTAACCAAGAGAAAGGTTGGGGGTTATTGCTTGAGAGTCCAAGTTGGTTATCAAAATGGCCTCATTCTGTAGGATGGTGTTGCCTAATGAGCTGAGTTGGTCTATTTCCACTGGCATGATACAGGTATAGGACCGATATATTAGCCATGTACCACTGGGGTGGCTATTAGTAAACCTGTTGTATATTTTACCTGCAGTTCCCTTTTCCCATCGAGCATGCCAGGGGTCACGAATGATAAGGGACACCTTATCTTGGTTGTCAATGGAAAGCATTTCACTTTTTGGGGTTTTGTGCATGGCACAGGATGCGTATGGGCATCCACCAAGGATAGTGCTCCACTTATGGCAAAAATTTTTGTCATACAGGAAGCAGAGGCCAAAGTTATTCTGGGAGTTCTTAATAGTATTGGCCTTGGATTTTGGGAACTCGAATTTTATGGTGGATTTTCAGTCTGCAGGCTGGCAATCCACTTGAGCAATGTATTAGGTTTTAGTAGTGGGGCCTTGTTTCCAGGATTCCTGCAAGTAGAATCACCAAGCATAGTAGGGACTGGCCTTAAGGGGAAATACTAGAAGGGTTGTTAGGAGGAGAATTTGAATAGGAGTTGACAGACAAGGGCTGCGGGTGAGACGGAGGTGAGTGGGGCCCAGGGATTCAGATTTTCGCTGATCATTTTGAGGTGCCACCTTGAGGCGGGACACATGATACCACGGAGTGTGTCCCAGGAGCTTGGCAGCCATGGGGGTGGTTAAGATAATGATATGGGGCCCTGACCACCTGGGCTGCAGAGATCCTGGCTGGAGCTCCTGGAGGAGAACACTGTCACCTGGCTGAAGGGGTGCTGCCGGGTGCTAGTCTCCAAGCCCTGGAACAATGGGGAGAGTGTGATCTGCTTGCTCCCTAAGTGGCAAAGGAGAGATATATAGGGAAGGCAGGAGGCTAGGAGAGGTGGCTGCACTGGGAAATTATGGGAGACCAGGAAGGGACAACTGTACAGCAACTCAAAGGGGCTAAGGCCCATTGATTCCCATGGGGTGGCTCGGATCCAGGCTAGAGCAAGAGATAGGAGAGTGGGCCAAGAGAGTTTTACCTCAATGGTCAGTTTGGCCAAGTCGTCTTTGAGAATGCCATGGGCCTGTTCAACTTTATCCAATGACTGAGGGTGGAGGGGATGTGTAATTTCCAGGAGATGTTGAGAGACTTGGCAACCAGCTGGACTACCTGAGCTATGAATGCTGGACCATTGTCTGACTGGATGGTGGCAGGTAGCCCAAAGCGAGGGATGATTTCTTGAGTAAGAATGGAGGCTACCGTGTCTGCTGTTTCCTGAGAAGTGGGGAAGGCTTCAATCCAACCTTAAAAGGTATCTACAAAAGTTAGGAGGTAGTCAAGCTTTTTGTGAGTGGGCATGTGAGTAAAATCAATTTGCCAATCCTGAGCCAGCAGGTTGCCATGCATTTGGTGGGTGGGAAACTGTGGCCTTAAGCTTCCCTGAAATGAGACCTTAGAGCAAGTAACGCATGTCTTGTGTACCTGCTCAATTATCTGTTGTAAACCTGGTGAATAAAAGAGGGGTTGCACAATGTGGTGTAACGCCTTGGGCCCTATATGTAAGGATTGGTGGATTTCGGCAATAATTTTAGGAGGCTGTTCCCATGGAAGGGTGATCTTATTGTTTAGGAAGATCCAGTCCTGATCAGACTTGGTTCCATCTCTTAATATGAGGTCCTGTTTTTCCTATGGTGAGTAAACTGGTGACATGGCCATGGTAAGGAACAGGACCGGAGCAGGAGCTGGCCTGGTATTGGTTAAGGCTTTTGCTACCACATCTGTCCTTGCATTGCCCTGAGAAAGAGCATCCTGCTGGGCCTGGTGCCCCCAGCAGTGGATGACAGCAATCTCTTTAGGCAGTAACAGAGCCTGCAGGAGCTTTGAGATTTGGGTAGCATTGACTATGGGTGTCCCCTTATGGTAAGTTATCTTCACTCTTTCCAAAGGGCAGAGTGACAGTGGGTAATAAGAAAAGCATACTTGGAGTTGGTATAGATATTTGCTCACTTCCCCTTTGTTAGCGTGAGAGCTCGGGCTAAGGCAATGAGTTCTGCTTTTTGTGATGTGGTTTCATCGGGGAGGTGATGTGCCTCGAAGGTGGCTGAATTTATGACTACTGCATAGGCTGCTTTTCACCACCCCTTGGCCATCATTACTGAACTCCCATCTTTGTACAAGGTAAGGTCTTGGCTGGAGAGTGGAAGGCTAGACAGACCCTCCCATGGCTTAGCAAATGCATCTATTAGTTCAGGACAGGAATGAGTTGGAGAGAGGGAATGGGATGGAAGGGGAAGTAAAGTAGCTGAGTTGAGTGGAGAAGTGAGATGAAGGCTGACTGAAGGATTCTCAATAAAGAGTAAATGAAAGTCTTGTAACTGAGAAGGTCCTAGGTATGTGAGAGATTTGTGAGAGAGAAGGTTAGTGAGCCGATGGGGAGAAAATACCGAGATGGGCTGGCCCAAGGTAAGTTTTAGGGATTCCTTAGTAAGTTCTGTTGCCACTCCCAAGGCCCGCAGGCAAGGCTGCCATCCCCTGACTGTGGGGTCAAGTTGCTTTGATAAGCAGGCTACTGGACAGTACATGGGGCCTAGGGGCTGAGTTAAGACTCCAACCGCAATTCTCTGTTTTTTGTCAGTAAACAATGGAAAGGGCGATTGAGATCTGGTAATTGGAGTAGGGGTGCTGTGGACAAGGCAGCTTGTAGGGTTTTAAAAGCCTGTTTTACTACCCCAGGGTGGGAGAGAGGTCCTGTGGGTGTCTTTAGCCACTATATACAGAGGTTTAGGTATAGAGGCAAAATTAGGTATCCAGTGGTGGAAGAATCCTACAAACCCTAAAAAGGAGAGAATTTGGTCTGCTGTCTCTGGAGGCCGTAATGAAAGGAGTGCCTTTTTGTGGTCTGTTGTCAGGCTTTTAGTTGTAGGGGTGAGGCGAATGCCCAAGTAAATTATTGAGGTGACTGACAACTGTGCCTTGGAAGGAGATACTCGGTATCCTTTAGATCCCAGAAAGTTAAGGAGTAGCAGTATGTTGTTGGGACAGAGAGAGGAAGGGGCTACAGAGTAAGAGGTCATCCACATATTGAAGGAGGAGACTGGGTTGGAGAGGGCAGGAGTGGAGATCAGCTTCTAAGTCCTGTCCAAAAATGTGAGGGCTGTCTCTGAATCCTTGGGGAAAGACTGTCCAGGTAAGCTGTTGTGACAAATTGGTGTCTGGATCAGTCCAGGTGAAGGCAAAGAGAAAGTAAGACTCAGGGTGGAGAGGGATGGTAAAGAAGGCATCCTTGAGTTCAAGAACTGTAAAATGGGAGGTATTGGAGGGAATGTTGGATAGCAGGATGTATGGGTTGGGGACTACCAGGTGGAGGGGTACTACCGCCTCGTTGATAAGGTGTAGGTACTGAACCAAGTGATAGTCTCCAGACGGCTTTTGGACTGGCAATATAGGAGTGTTACAAGGGGAACTGCTGGGAATAAGGAGTCCCTGGGCTAGGAGTCAAATGATGACAGGCTTCAGGCCCTGACGATGGGTCTTTGAAATAGGAAAATGAGGACGTGAGGGAAAGCAAGTAGGAATTTTGAGAAGTATTTTAACTGGTGTGTGATGTCTAGCCACTACAGGCTTGGAAGTATCCCATACCAAGGATCGACTACATCAGGAGGGATAGGGGGTTGAGGTGAAGGGTTAGGACAGGGCGTAGTCTCAGTTAGGAGAGACAGTAGGAGGTATACATGTGAGGGGTTTGAATTTGAGTATGGGAGTCTAGTGAGTTGGAGAGTGACCCCCACAGTCTGGAGAATATCTCATCCTAACAAGGGAACTGGACATAAGGGTATAATTAGAAAAGAGTGAGAAAAGGGGTGTTCCTCGAGGATATAGGCTAGGGGATGGGTTTGATTAGGACAGGAAGGCCTTCCATTAATTCCCATGACCGAGACCTGGGAAGGTATGCTAGGCCCTGAGTAGGAAGGCAATACAGAGTAGGTAGCCTCCATGTCCACTAAGAAGGAAATGGACTTACCCGCTACCTGCAGCATTACCCTGGGCTCAGTAAGGGTGATGGGGGTCCTTGAGTCCAGGCTGCATCAGTCATCCAGAAGACTGAGAAATTGAAGTGAAGGGATTGCTTCCTGCGGACCAGCCTGCTCCTCACATAGAGGTGTGGGGAGTGGGCTTATGGTCCGGGATGGGCAGTCAACCTTCTAGTGTCCAGTCTGTTTGCAATTTGGGCAAGATCCAGGAAGTGGATGAGGACAGGGGCACTCCCGGGCCCAATGTCCCTCTCAACCACATCTGAAACAGGCACTGGACTGGGCCCTCGAAGTGTTTTGAAAGGGTTTTGATGGACCTCCCCCACCGGATGTTCAGGGGGCTGCTGGCCTCAGGGCTGCTATGAGAGCTCAGGTTTGGAGGCCTACCTTCTGCCATAAGTGGGCCTGTTGGGTGGCCTCAGCCTTATCCTCTTGGCCGTTAAAAACTTTAAATGCCATGTTTACCAGGTCCCATATGGGAGTTTGGGGGCCCTCCTCAGCTTTTTTAAGTTTCCTCCTTATATCAGCCACTGACTGGGAGATGAAATGGGTGGCTAGGACTGTAGCTCCTGCTAAGGAGGCCGGATCCAGCTGTGTATGGAGGATCATAGCATTAGTCAATCGGTCAAGGAAGGCGGCTGGGTTTTCATCGGGTCCCTGAGTTATTTCCCTTAACCTGTCATAATTGACTACCTTTTGGGCTGTGCTTTGCACACCCGCTAGGAGGCACTGTAGCATCTGATCTCAGCGGTGGTGGCCATCTTGATGGTCCTGATAGTCCCCAGTTAGGGTCAGCCTCGGGGACCACTGCCATGCCTACTGGCATCTGGTTGTTAGTCAGATGTACCTGATCAGCGTGTGCCTGGGCTGCTGTAAAGATCCGGTCACACTTGTCTGGGGTGAGGGTGGAGGATAGGATAACATATGTGTCATGCCAGGTTAAGTCATATGCCTGAGTAAGGTAGTAGAATTCTTTGTTGTAAGCAGTAGGATTGGTGGAGAAAGACCCTAGGCATTTCTCAATGGCTGATAGATCAGAGAGGGAGAAGGGAACATGCACTAGGACAATGCCCTCTGCTCTGGCCACCTCATGGAGGGGGCAAAGGAGGGGGGCTTTGTCATTAGGAACACAGCACCAGTGGGTGTGTGCACTAATAGGAGAGGCCAGGTTGGGATTAGGAGATGGAGGGTTAGGAGGTGTAGGAGCTGATGGGGGTTGAGGTCTGTCATAAGGCAGATGATTATTGGGTCAGGCCAGCAGAAAGGAGAGCTCCTCAGGCACGTTGGGGTCAGAAAAGGAAGAGGTGGAGGGTGGAAGGGCTAAGGATGAAGAGGAGGTTTCCTTGGCTGGGAATACCTGGGCAGTGGTACAAGAGGAACAGAAGGTGGGGCGGGAACAAAGACCCCAGAAAGCCTGCACGTAAGGGATTTCTGACCATTTACTGTTTTCACAGAAGTTACTTAGGTTTGTCAGGACATTAAAGTCAAATGTACTCTCCAGAGGCCACTTGGACTGGTTGTCTAGAGGATACTGTGGCCAGACTACGGTGGAAAGAAAAAGCAGCTTTTTCTTTTTTATGGAAAGACCCAGTTTGGATAGGTTTTGGACTAAACATCCTAATGGTGACTTGGGGTCTATGTGGGACTTCTGGTTCCCCATAGTTAGCTTTTGCAAGGAAGGGATGGGAGCAGTTATTACACTCACCACAGGCAGAAGTATTCTTTCCTGAAGGAGGTGGTTGAGGGAATTTTCAGGCAGCAATGAGTATTAGGGGGAAGAGAATAAAGAGATACAGAGCTGAAGCTATTTGAAAATCAGAAGGCAAAAGTAAAGACAGTATTACATAGAAGACCGATGGATAAAGGGTGGGTGCCCCCCAAATGGGAGACCAGTCTGATGCCTTCCCAGCCACATCCCCAAAGGGATGTTTCAGGGGCATCTTGGCTAAGGTGTACCCGTATAACCCCCAGGCCTGGTCACCTCAGAACTTTTCAGTCCAGAGGTGAATCATCGTTATGCCTTATGACATCCCCATGGAACCACAGGTGGAGGTCCACACAAGCCCCATAGCTGTTAGGCCATGGGACTACACATAAACTCACTCACTCACTCACTCACTCGCATCGGAATTAGGAAGAGAAAGAGAAAGATGGAGTTAAGAGTGGAAAGCAGCCACCATCTTAGGGGTGAGGGATGACCACCACCTTAGAAGAGAGAGAGAGAAAGTTAAGAGCAGGAAGCGGCCACTATCTTAAGGGCAGGGAATGGCTGCCATTTTGAGAGGAAGAGGGAGAGAGAGAAACAGAAAGAGAAAGAGAAAGAAACCGAAAATACAGTTTCTTACTTAACAGGAGCCTTTATGCCAATGGGCTAGTTCAAAATAAAGGTTTTGGTATAAGCCGGGGGGTATGGCTCTGCCGTGAGGCAGGGCTGCTTGAATGGGGCTTCTGAGTACCCACACCTCAGTCGCTGGTGAGGGTTCAGGAAAGTGGGGACATCTCCCTCAAATTCCTGACCCTAAGAAAACCTCTCATGGGGAGAGAACAGGAGTGTAGGGATGTCTCCTCTTACACTCAGGTCCTGGACCCACGGCAGAAAGCCAGAGTCCCAGACCCATGGCAGCCAGAGTCCCAGACTCCTGGCAGGAATCCCTGATGCTGCAGTGGTTTCCAACAGGGACTCCCCAAAAATAGCAGGTGGGGTGGTGGGCAACAGAAGTCTTACCTTGTGGTGAAATGGCAGCTCCCCGGTCCGGCTTTGTGTGGAGGAGTCAGTTTCCCCCAGGAGGGGTCTTACAACTCCTCCTGGGTTTTGGTATCACTTGTAAGGTATGTTCTTGCCGAGTTTAAAGTGAAGAAACTGAGGCCAGCACAAGAAGATCCAATGTGAAGAGTTTATTCAGGCTCCCGGGTGAGGTTCTGTGGTCCGACAGAAGGGGCCGGAGAAGTCGCATGGACTCCTCTCAGGCATGGGGTTTTATAGGGAGTGAAGGAGCTCAATTGGTTGTGGGAGAGCAGGGTGTGGGCAAAGCAGGACTACTATTGGGTAGGATTACAAGCCTTTGTTTGCATACAGGACTTGGCTGCTATTGGTTAGAATTACAAGACTTTGTTTGCATATAGGACTCAGCTTCTATTGGCTAGAATTACAAGACTTCATTTGCATACTTGGCTCTTTAAGGGAAGGCCAGGCAGTGTGAGAAGGGGAAAAAGGAACATGCCCAAGCATGTCCGAGCATGCCCGAGCATGTCCAAGCTTGCCTGAGCATGTCCGAGCTTTTGGAAAAAAAGGAGGAGAGGGGTGTGTCCAAGCTCTTGGCAAGGCAACTGGCCTTACACTTACTATCACCTATTTTTGCTCAAGGCTCTATGGCTCTGCAATTATCAGGCAGCAAAACCAGCTGGTCTTGTATTCTTTCTTTCAGGGTGGTGAATTTCCCCAGGCTTTGAACAGGTCCAGAGATGCTGCCTATGAACCAAGACCTGGTACCAGAAAACTTTTTCTCTATTTTACTGTGGTTAATCTGGCACTAAGATCTCAAGACAAAGTCATTCAAATTCCTGCCCCCCCCCACTTTTTTTTTCTCCAGGCAGAGGAGTCTCTCCCCATGACCACCACAGGCCCACATGTAGTACTGCCAGGGTACCACCAATGTTAATTTAAGGCCCAAAGTCTTTTTAGTCAATTTTTGGTTAATTAAGACAGGCCTTGAGACTCACCCTTCAGAGCTGTAGGATCCTCTCTGGTTTAGGGTAGGTCCAAAAATGCCATCCAAAAGCTAAGGCCTGCCATCAGAAACCTCAAGGAGCTACTAAGTGCTCTTCCCCACTGTGGCTTAGATGATACCCAAGCTGTAAAACAAATTTCTCTGTATTCTTTTGCCAAGCAAAAGGAGTCTGGATTACCAGGCAGAGGCTTTTTTTTTCTTTTCCCTTACTTTCCCCTAAACAAACAGACTCACATTCTCTCTCTTGCTTACTCACTCTCACTTGCTCTCACTTGACATCCTCTGTCTCCTCCCTCCCTCCCTCTTTCCCTTTCTCCCTGTCTCTCTCCCTCTCTCTCTCTGTGTGCTCTCTCTCTCCTTGACAGGCAAAAGGAGTCTCTTATAGCTACCACAGCTGGTAAAATGCTTGGTCAAACCTGAAGCCAGCATGTCTCAGTCTCACCCAAGGCCCATGGTGTGTACTACTTCATTACCATTGCCAATTATTTAGGGCCCAATGGTTCTTTAGTCTGCAGATGATGAATCTTGCCAAGGCTGTGTCCTTCCCTTTAAGGCAATGAGTTCCTTTCTGGCCCAGGTTGTGTCTAGAGATGTTGTCTAGAAGCTGGGGCCTAAAATGGGCGCATCATGACTTTGCCTGTTTCCCTATTCTATTGTGGTTGGGCTGCTATCCAAATTGCAAAATAAAGTCCCCTTTTACTCTTTCCATTTCTCTCCTCAAGTAGAAGGAAGCTCTTTTGGAGCTGTGAGATGCACTGTCTAGGGTTGATGGAGGGGTAATATAATCACTCCCTTAACTCCCCTGGCTGATGTCTATGTTGCATACCCCAAAATCCACTGGCCCTGAGCCCAGCACATCACTAGAACTTTCCTAGGAGTTTCAGTCCTTGTGACCTAGACAGTCTTTCAAGTTTATATAGCAACTCAGAACACTTTAGCCCACAGTGGTGAGGCTTGCTGAAACTCCAGCTCTGACTGACTTCTGGGATACGTGATTCCACTCTGGCTAGGGTTGGTCTAAATGCTCTGTCATTGAACATTGGCTAAGTTCAAAGAAGTCCAATGTTGGCAGTACTGAGTTTCAGTGAAAAGTCCTAGAATTGCTGCACTCTCTCTCCCCCAAAGCATACAGATTATCTCTCCACATCATGCAGCCACTGCCAGGGAATAACAGAGGGGTGATGTTGGCAATTCAAGACTGTCTTTTCAACCCTCTTCAGTGTCTCTTTCAATGATATCAAGTTAAAAACAGATACTGTGATTTCTGACCTAATTGTTGGTTTTTATAAAGTTTCTTTTTTTGTGCAAATGTAGTAAGTCATTACTTATTAATAGTACCTCAAATGTAAATGGATTAAATTATTTAATCAAAAGTCATACAATGACTGTATGTATCAAAAAACTGATCCAACTTATGCTGCTTACAAGAGTCTTATTTGACCTGTAAGGATACAGAGACTTAAAGTGTAAGAATGGATAAAAATATTCTAT
The DNA here is from genome assembly GCF_030222135.1 of Aotus nancymaae. Classification (NCBI taxonomy): domain Eukaryota; kingdom Metazoa; phylum Chordata; class Mammalia; order Primates; family Aotidae; genus Aotus; species Aotus nancymaae. Next base: position 80,183,493 of record NW_026988454.1, read on the forward strand.
GTAATGAAAAATAAAAGACATCAGGAGTAGCTATACTTACATAAGATAGACATTGAGTAAAAAATGATGAAGCAAGAGAAAGAAGGTTGTTTTATATATAATAATAAAATTCATCAAGAAGTTAAAACAATTTCTGCTTTCTGCATATAGCTAGGAGTTTTCCCAAGACCATTTAATAAATAGGGAATCCTTTGCCCGTTGCTTGTTATGGTCAGGTTTGTCAAAGATCAGATGCTTGTAGATGTGTGGCATTACTTCCGAGGCCTCTGTTCTGTTCCATTGGTCTGTATCTCTGTTTTGGTACCAGTACCATGCTGTTTTGATTACTGTAGCCTTGTAGTATAGTTTGAAGTCAGGTAGCATCATGGCTCCAGCTTTGTATTTTTGCTTAGGATTGTCTTGGCTATACAGGCTCCTGTTTGGTTCCATGTGAAGTTTAAGGTATTTTTATTCAGTTCTGTGAAAAAGGTCAATGGTAGCTTGATGGGTATAGCATTGAATTTATAAATTACTTTGGGCAGTATGGCCATTTTCATGATATTGATTCTTCCTAACCATGAGCATGGAATGTTTTTCCATCTGTTTGTGTTCTCTCTTATTTCCTTGAGCAGTGGTTGTAGTTCTCCTTGAAGAGACTTTTCACATCCTTTGTTAGTTGTATTCCTAGGTATTTTATTCCCTTTGTAGCAATTGTGAATGGGAGATCACTCATGATTTGGCTGTTTGTCTGTTATTGGCATATAGGAATGTTTGTGATTTTTGCACATTAATTTTGTATCCTGAGACGTTGCTGAAGTTGCTTAGCAGCTTAAGGAACATTTGTGCTGAGATGATGGCATCTTCTAAATATACAATCATAGCATCCACAAATAGAGACAGTTTGACTTCCTCTTTTCCTAATTGAATGTTCTTTATTTCTTTTTCTTGCCTGATTGCTCTGGCCAGAACTTCCATAGTATTGCTCTAGCCAGAACCATAGTATTGGTGCTCCAATACTATGTTGAATAGGAGTGGTAAAAGAGGGCATCCTTGACTTGTGCCAGTTTTTAAAGGGAATGCTTCCAATTTTTGCCCATTCAGTACAATATTGGCTGTGGGTTTGTCATAAATAGCTTTTATTATTTTGAGATAGGTTCCATTGACACCTAGTGTATTGAAAGTTTTTAGCATAAAGGGCTGTGGAATTTTGTTGAATGCTTTCTCTGCATCTATTGATATAATCATGTGGTTTTTGCCTTTGGTTCTGTTTATATGATGGATTATGTTTATAGATTTGTGTATGTTAAACCAGCCTTGCATCCCAGGGATGAAGCTGACTTGATCATGATGGATAAGATTTTTGATTTGCTGTTGCAGTCTGTTTGCCAGTATTTTATTGAAGATTTTTGCATTAATCTTCATCATGGATATTGGCCTGAGATTTTCTTTTTTAGTTGTGTCTGCCAGGTTTTGGTATCAGGATGATGTTGTTTTTATATAATGAGTTAGGGAGGATTACCTCTTTTTGTATTGTTTGGAATGGTTTCAGAAGGAATGGTACCAGCTTCTCTTTGTACATCTGGTAGAATTCAGCTGTGAACCAGTCTGGTCCTGGACTTTTTTTGGTTGGTAGCTATTAATTGCTGCCTCAACTTCAGACCTTGTGATTGGTCTATTCAGGGATTCGACTTCTTCCTGGGTTAGTCTTGGGAGAGTGTAAGTGTCCAGGAATTTATCTATTTCTTCTAAATTAACTGGTTTCTGCACATAGAGGTGTTTGTAGTAATGTCTGATGGTAGTTTATATTTCTGTGGAATTGGTGGTGCTATCTCCTTTATCATATTTTATTGCATCTATTTGATTCTTTTCTCTTTTCTTCTTTATTAGTCTGGTTAGTAGTCTATCTATTTTGTTGATCTTTTCAAAAAACAAGCTCCTGTATTCTGGTTGCATTGATCCCTTTACCATTTTGTAATGCCCTTCTTTGTCTCTTTTGATCTTTGTTGGTTTAAACTTGGTTTTATCAGAGACTAGGATTGCAACACAAGCTTTTTTTTTTTTCTTTTTGCTCTCCATTTGCTTGGTAAATCTTCCTCCATCCCTTTATTTTGAGTCTATGTGTGTCTTCGCACCTGCGATTGGTTTCCTCAATACAGCACACCAATGAGTCTTGACTTTTTATCCAGTTTGCCATTCTGTGTCTTTTGACTGGGGCATTTAGCCCATTTACATTTAAGGTTAATATTGTTATGTGTGAATTTGATCCTGTCATTTTGTTGCTAGCTGGTTGTTTTGCCCATTAGTTGATGCAGTTTCTTCATTGTGTTGATGGCCTTTACAATTTGGTATGTTTTTGCAGTGGCTGGTACTGGTTGCTTCTTTCCGTGTTTAGTGCTTCCTTCAGTATATCTTGTAAGGCAGGCCTGGTTGTGATGAAATCTCTCAGCAATTGCTTGTCCATAATGGATTTCTCCTTCACTTATGAAGCTAAGTTTGGCTGGATATGAAATTTGAGGTTGAAAATTCTTTTCTTTAAGGATGTTGAATATTGGCCCCCACTCTCTTCTGGCTTGGAGGGTTTCTGCCAAGAGATCCACTGTGAGTCTGCTGGGCTTCCCTTTGTGGGTAACCCAACCTTTCTCTCTGTCTACCCTTAGCATTTTTTCCTTCATTTCAACTCTGGTGAATCTGATGATTATGTGCCTTGGGGTTGCTTTTCTTGAGGAATATCCTTGTGGTGTTCTCTATATTTCCTGGACTTGAATGTTGGACTGCGTTGCTAGGTTGGGGAACTTCTCCTGGATAATATCCTGAAGATCATTTTCCAGCTTGGATGCATTTTCCCCGTCACATTTGGGTACACCAATTAAACATAGATTAAGTCTTTTCACATAATCCCATATTTCTTGGAGGCTTTGTTCATTTCTTTTCACTCTTTTTTCTCTAATTTGCCTTCTCATTTTATTTCATTGAGTTGACTTTCAATTTCTGATATCTAAACTTGTGTATGCATTGCAAAGTTCTCATGCTGTGTTTTTAACTCCATCAAGTCATTTATGTTCTTCTCTAAGCTGGTTACTCTAGTTAGCATTTCATCTAACCATTTTTCAAGGTTCTTAATTACTATGCATTGGGTTGGAACATGCTCCTTTAGCTCAGAGAAGTTATTTGTTATTCCCCACCTTCTGGAGCCTGTTTCTGTCAATTCGTCTGATTCATTTTCCATCCAGTTTTGTTCCCTTGATGGTGAGGAGTTGTGATCCCTTGATGGAGAAGAGGCATTCTGGTTTTCAGTGATTTCAGCCTTTTCACGCTGGTTTCTTCCCATCTTCGTGGGTTTATCTACCTTTGGTCTTTGAAGTTGGTGACTTTTGGATGCAGTCTCTGAGTCGACTGCATGTTGTTGACAACATCAGAAAGTTGACAACATCAACTTTATGTTGATGTTGAAGCTATTTCTCTCATTTTCTTATTTTTCCCTTCTGACAGTCAGGTCCCTCTCCTATAGGGATGCCAGAAGTCCACTCCAGACCCTGCTTGCCTGGGAATCACTCACGGGGGCTGCAGAACAGCAAGAATTGCTGCCTGTTTTTTTCTGTGGTAGCTTTGTCTCAGAAGGGTACCCATCAGATGTCAGCCAGAGCTCTCCTGTATGAGATGTCTCTTAGGATATATGGGGGTCAGAGAGCCACTTGAGGAGGCAGTCTGTCCTTTATCAGAGCTCAAGTGCTGTGATGGGAATTTCATTGTACCCTTCAGACTGTTCTACCAGGACGTTTAAGTCCACTGAAGTGGAAATCACAACTGCCCCTTTTCCCAGGTGCTCTTTCACAGGAAGATGGGGCTTTATTTATAAGTCCCTGATGGGCTGCTGCCTTTTTTCAGAGATGCTCTGCCCAGCAAGAAAGAAGTCTAGTCACAGTCTGCCTGCAGAGGCCTTGCTGAGCTTCTGTGGGCTCCACCCAGCTGCTGTGTAAACTTCAGTATGATTTTGTTTACATAGGCAAAGTTAGAACTGCCTCAGTAATAGCAGAGGCCCCTCCCCTCACCGAGCTTAGCCATCCCAGGTTGAGCTCATACTTCTCTGCTGGCTGTGAGAATTTCAAGCCAGTGTGTCTCAGCTTACTGGTCTTTGTGGGGTGGGGCCTGCTAAGCCAGATCGCTTGGCTCCCTGCCTTCACTCCCCTTTCTTTCTGGGGAATGAGCCATTCTGTCTCACTGATGTTCTAGGTATCAGCTAAAATGACCATGAATGGACTAAAATGTCTCTGCTCAGAACTTTGCTGCAAGCCTTATTAAAATTTTCTTATGTGTGACATGCTTTTTTCAGGATCTACTTTTTGTCTTTGATTTCTGACAGTTAATTATAATATATCTTAGTGTAGTCTTGTTGGGATTGATTCTCATTGGAGGCTTTTGATCCTCCTATAATGTATATCTGAATATATGTATCTCCCTTAATATGTATATCTTCCTCTACATCCAGAAATATTTCTGCTATTATTTTAAATAAACCTTCTGGTCTTTTGTCTCTGTTTTTCTTAAAGTCCTATAATTTGACTATTTGCTTTTTTAATGCTGTCCCATAAATTCTGTGTTTTTAAAATCCTTCTTATTTTTTTCCTCTGACAATATATTTTTGAATAATCTGTCTTTGAGTTTACAGATTCTTTCCTCTGGTGAATGAACTCTGCTGTTGAGGCTCTCTATTGAATTTTTTATTCCATTTATTATATTGTTTTAATCCAAAATTTATTTTTTAAGATATAATTTTAATCTCTGCTAATTTTTTGGTCTTTTTTTTACTTTATTGAATTGCTTCCATGTATTTTCTTGAAGTTTGCTAAGCTTTCTTAAGATAATTATTTTGATTTTTTTTGTGTGTGTGTGAGGCAGTTTATATGTATCTATTTCCTAGGATCCACTATTAAGAAATTGTTTTCTTTTGGTAATAATATGGTCCTTTTTTATTTTTGTTTTTTTATTGCCTTACATTGATGTCTTTGCATTTGGTGGAACAATGACCTCTTCCAGATTTTACAGGCTAGTTTTGATGTGGAAAGGCTGTTTCCTACAGGGGAATATGAGGGTACTTGATGGATATGGTGCAGCACTTCTGACACCAGTTAAGCTGTGTTGTCTCCGTGTAGCTCTGATAGCTGAGATTAGTGTTGACAAAGATTGTAGGGATCCTCAGAAGCTAATGATGTGGATGTCTACAGTGGCACTGAGGGTTGCTGGGGTCTTAGGGGGTGATGGCTGCTAGGTCCTTCCAATCTCTTATTCTCCTACTGCAGAGCCTGTGGTTGAAGGGATCCTTCTTGGCACTGGACTGGCTTGTGGACTTGCCTGTAGTGGCAGTAGCAATCAGTGTCTGATGAGTGGTGCCCATGAGGTGCTACCAAACTAAGGCCTGACACATGTGGAGAGACTGGGGTAGTAATGTCACTTGTGTCCAGGGTACAGGCACCCCTGCTGCCATGTTGGTAACAGTATGCAAGGCATAGATGCTTATGAAGCAGCTAGGATTCAAGAACAGGGAGCACAGGCATGAGAAGAGTTACTGTGACTCTAGGGTCAGGACAACACCTACCTCTCTATGGCAGCTAAGCTAGTGTACAGAACATGGCCTCAGAGAGACCTTGGCTCTAGTTTCCAGAGTGCAAACCAGTTCACTACATGAATGACTCCAGTGTCTAAGGTGTGGACAGACAGAGTGTAGCCAGAGAGCTCAGCTTTGGAATGGGGGCGGTCACAGGCAGCTTTGACTCTGGGGTCAGAGCATGCACAGGATTGGGAGAGGTGACAGCACCTTTCCTGAAATGGCTCAGAAGTAGCAGCTTCTTGGTGGAGGCTGGGGGTGCAACCATGCCTTTTTGTCTGGGGTTCCCTGGCAAAAATGGTCACTGGTTACCTCAGTAGCAGTAGGTGCTGCTGTCTTGCTGTTCTCTGCAGAGAGGCCACTAGGGATCACAATAGTTCCCACTATATGGCTGATACCAAGAGCTTTGATTTTTCTCTTTTGTTTCTAGCCATTTCCTGGCATGTCAACTGTACCAATCTCACACCTGAGTATGGTGTTTGTTCTTAAAGGATTACTTATGGTAGAAAAACTGCTGACTTTGGCAAAGTCATAATAATTGGATACTACAAGTAAAATCCTTCAATGCATTGTTATGCAAAGTAAGTATAAAATAGGGAAGGTGAAGTGGAAGACAAAGAAGAAAACTTCATATTATTTGAAGAATATTTCATATTTTTTTCTATTAGTTTCTGTAGTTCTTTTTTTTTAAACTATGGAAAGCCAAAATATTAAAACTAATTTTTAAAATAAAATGTCCTACCATGAAGGGTCCTTTAAAGACAAGCACCATGCTCCCTCTCTACCTTCTTTCCTCTCTCTTTTAAGAACAAGTGTGATAGAAGGGGGGGATACCAAGATGGCCAAATAAGAGGCAGCTCCAGAAAACAGCTCCCAGTGAGAGAGACACAGCTCAGTGGTCTCCACAATTCCAAATGAGGTACAAGGTTCATTTTGTGAGTCTGGTTGGACAGTGGGTATAAACTAAATAGGGCAAGTTGAGGCAAGGTGGGGCACTGCCCTACCCAAGAGATACATTCAACCAACAAGAGGACTGGAGGTTCTCCCTCTCTGGGACTTTGGTTCAGATAGAGTGCTACACCCAAGCCCTCTACAACCCACAGAACAGGAGATACTCATGAGGCTGAAAAGCCTCAGCAAGCTGCATGAACAGGGCAAAACAGCAACTTTGGCTGGTACCAGGGGCTGTCAGCATAGATCTAGGTGGAAGCACTGGCTGATGCTGAGAAAGTCAAAAAGCTGACGGGACAGAGCTACCCGCACCCCAGTAAGAAGCATAACGGAACACAGGAAAACAGCCCAAACAGCAGGATGGCTCCCTCCTCTACCCTGCACAAAGCCCAGCAGCCTAAATAATTTTCACTCCAGAGTTACACACCAAGAACGTCAGTTGGGAAGCCACCATTACAGAAGCTGGCCTAATTTTCCTGAGTAAATAAAAGATGCAGCAGCTCCACTGACACTGTGGCAGACCAGTAGCACCTCTGCAGGCAGACAGGAGGAACGGCTGCCTCCCCAAGCAGCTACCTGAGATCAAAAATATATAAATCCAAGAGATGGAAAGAAACCAGGGCAAGAAGAATAAAACTATCGTAAACCAGAACGTCTCTCCCCCACCACAAGATCACAACGCCTCACCAGCAAGGGAACAAAGCAACATGGAGAATGAATTTGATGAATTGACAGAAGCAGGCTTCAGATGGTCGGTAATAACAGACTTCTCTGAGTTAAAGGAACATGTTCTATCTCAATGTAAAGAAAGTAAAAACCTTGAAAAAAAGGTTAGACAAAATGCTAACTAGAATAACCAGCTTAGAGAAGAACATAAACTACTTGATGGAGCTGAAAAACACAGCATAAGAACTTCATGAAGCATACACAAGTTTCAATAGCCAAATAGATCAAGCAGAAGAAAGGATATCGGAGGTGGAAGATCACCTCAATGAAATAAAACAAGAAGGCAAGAAAAGTGAACAAAGAGTGAAAAGAAATGAACAAAGCCTTCAAAAAATATGGGATTATATGAAAAGACCTAATGTATGCCTGATAGGTTTACAGAAGATGATGGGGACAACGAATCCAAGCTGGAAAACACTCTTCAGGATATTATCCAGGAGTACGTTCCCAACCTAGCAAGACAGGCCAACATTCAAATACAGGAAATACAGAGAACACCACAATGATACTTCTCTAGAAGAGCAACCCCAAGGCACATAATCATCAGGTTCACCAGGGTTGAAATGAAGGAAAAAATACTAAGGGCAGCTAGAGAGTAAGGTCGGGTCACCCACAAAGGGAAGTACACCAGACTCACAGTGGATCTCACGGCAGAAATCCTACATGCCAGAAGAGAGTGGGGGACAATATTCAACAACTTTAAAGAAAAGAATTTTCAACCCAGAATTTTCATATCCAGCCAAACTAAGCTTCTTAAGTGATGGAGAAATGAAATCCTTTATGGACAAGCAATTGCTGAGAGATTTTGTCACTAGCAGACCTGCCCTACAAGAGCTCCTGAAGGAAGCACTAAACACAGAAAGGAAAAACCAATACCAGCCACTGCAAAAAAAGAACCAAATGGTAAAGACAAATGACACAATGAAGAAACTATGCCAACCAAAGGGCAAAGCAACCAACTAGTAATAAAATGGCAGGATCAAATTCACACATAACAATATTAACATTAAATGTAAACGGACTCAATGCTCCAATCAAAAGACACAGACTGGTAAATTGGATAAAAGGACAAGAACCATCATTGTGCTGTATTCAGGAAACCAGACAGACAAAAATCAAGAGAGACAAAGAAGGGTATTATATAATGGTAAAAGGATCAATACAACAAGAAGAGCTAGATAACTATTCTAAATATATATGCACCCAATACAGGAGTGCCCAGATACATAAAGCAAATCCTTAACAAGCTACAGAGACTTAGACTCCCACACAATAATAGTGGGAGACTTTAACACTCCACTGTCAATATTAGACAGATCAATGAGACAGAAAATCAACAAGAAAATCCAGGACTTGAATGCAGATCTGTATCAGTCAAACTTAATAGACATTTACAGAACTCTTAACCCCAATCCCACAGAATATATAATCTTCTCAGCACCACATCACACTTACTCTAAAATATACCACATAATTGGAAGTAAATCACCCCTTGGCAAATGCAAAAGAAAGAAAATCATAATAAACAATCTCTCAGACCACAGTGCAATCAAATTAGAACTCAGAATTAAGAAACTAGCTAAAAACCACACAACTACATGGAAAATGAATAACTGGCTCCTGAATGTAGAATGGATAAATAATGAAATGAAGGAATAAATAAAGACATTCTTCAAAACCAATGAAAATGAAGACACAACATACCAGAATCTCTGGGACACAGTTAAAGCAGTGTCTAGAGGGTAATTCATAGCAATATGCCCACACGAGAAGCAAGGAATGGTCTAAAATCAACACCCTATCATCAAAATTGAAAGAGTTAGAAGAGCAAGATCAAAAAAAAAAAAATCAAAAGCTATCAGAAGACAAGAAATAACTAAGATTAGAGCAGAAATGAAGGAGATAGAGACACACACACAAAAAAAAACCTTCAAAAAATCAACAAATCCAGGAGCTGGTTTTTGGAAAAGATAAACAAAATAGATTAACTGCTAACCAGACTAATAAAAAAGAAAAGAGAGAAGAATCAAATAGATGCAATAAAAAATGATAAACGGGACGTCACTACTGACTCCATAGAAATACAAACTACCATCAGAGATTACTACAAACAGCTCTATGCACACAAACCAATAAATCTGGAAGAAATGGATAAATTCATAGACACTCACACCCTCCAAAACTAAACCAGGAAGAAGTTGAATCCCTGAATAGACCAATAACAAGGGCTGAAGTTGAGGCAGCAATTAATAGCCAACCATCTTAAAAAAAAAAGCCCAGGTCCAGACAGGTTTGTAGCCAAATTCTAATAAACATATAAAGAGGAGCTGGTACCATTCCTTCTGAAACTATTCCAAATAATCCAAAAAGAGGGAATCCCTCCCAACTCTTTTTATGAGACCAACATCATCCTAATACCAAAACCAGGTAGAGATTCAATTAAAAAAGAAAACTTCAGGCCAATATCCATGATGAACATCAACACAAAAATCTTCAATAAAATACTGGCAAACAGAATGCAACAGCAAATCAAAAAGCTTATTCATCGTGGTCAACTAGGCTTCATCCCAGGGATGCAAGGCTGGTTCAACATACACAAGTCTATAAATATAATCCATCACATAAACAGAACCAAAGACAAAAACCACATGATTATCTCAATAGATGCAGAGAAGGCCTTTGACAAAATTCAACATCCCTTTATGATAAAAACCCTCAATAAACTAGGCATCATGGTACATACCGCAAAATAATAAAAGCTATTTATGACAAACCATCAGCCAATATCATCCTGAATTGGCAAAAACTGGAAACATTCCCTTTGAAATCTGGCACTAGACAAGGATGCCATCTCTCACCACTCCTTTTCAATATAGTATTGGAAGTCCTAGCCAGAGCAATCAGGCAAGAAAAAGAAATAAAGTGTATTCAGTTAGGAAAAGAGGAAGCCAAATTGTCTCTATTTGCAGACCAAATGATTGTATATTTAGAAGATGCCATCATCTCAGCCCAAAATCTCCTCAAACTGATAAGAAACTTCAGCAGTCTCAGGATACAAAATCAATGTTCAGAAATCACAAACATTTCTATATACCAATAACATAATAACAGAGAGCCAAATCAAAAGTGTACTCCCATTCACAATTGCTACAAAGTGAATAAAATACCTAGGAATACAACTAACAAAGGATGTAAATGACCTCTTCAAGGAGAGCTACAAACCACTGCTCAGTGAAATAAGAGAGGACCCAAACAATTGGAAAAACATTCCATGCGCACGGTTGGGAAGAATCAACATAGTGAAAATGGCCATACTACCCAAAGTAATTTATAGATTCAATGCCATTCCCATCAAGCTACCAATGACCCTCTTCACAGAACTGGAAAAAAAACACTTCAAACTTCTTATGGAACCAAAATAGAGCCAGCATAACTAAAACAATCCTAAGCCAAAAGAACAAAGCTGGAGGCATCAAGCTGCTTGACTTCAAATTATACTACAAGGCCACAGTAATCAAAACAGCATGGTACTGGTACCAAAACAGAGACATAGACAGTGGAAAAGAACAGAGGCCTCAGAAGCAACACCACACATCTAGAATCATCTGATCTTTGACAAACCTGACAGAAACAAGTAATGGGGAAAAGATTCCCAGTTTAATAAAAGGTTCTGGGAAAACTGGCTAGCCATGTGCAGAAAGCAGAAACTGGACCCCTTCCTGACACTTTACACTAAATTTAATTCCAGATCGATTAAAGACTTAAGCATAAGACTTAACACCATAAAAACCCTAGAAGAAAACCTAAGCAAAACCATTCAGGACATAGGCATAGGCAAGGACTTCATGGCTAAAACACCAAAAGTATTGTCAAGAAAAGACAAAAATAGACAAATGTGATCTAATTAAACTCCAGAGCTTCTGTACAGCAAAGGAAACAATCATTAGAGTGAACTAGCAACCAGCAGAATGGGGAAAAAAATTTTGCAATCTACCCATCTGATAAAGGGCTAATTCCCAGAATCTACAAAGAACTAAAACAGATTTATAAGATCAAAACAAACCCATTCAAAAGTGGGTGAAGGATATGAACAGACACTTTACGAAAGAAGATATACATGAGGCCAACAAACATATGAAAAATGTTCATCATCACTGGTCATTACAGAAATGCAAATCAAAACCACATTGAGATACCATCTCAGGCCAGTTGGAAAGGTGATCATTAAAAATCTAGAGACAACAGACACTGGAGAGGATGTGGAGAAATAGGAACACTTTTACACTGTTGATGAGAGTGTAAATTAGTTCAACCATTGTAGAAGACAGTGTGGCAATTCCTCAAGGACCTAGAAATAGAAATTCTGTTTGGCCCAGCAATCCCATTACTGGGCATATATCCAAAGGATCATAAATCGTTCTATTATAAAGACAAGTGAACACGTATGTTCATTGCAGCACTGTTTACAATAGTAAAGACCCAGAACCAACCCAAATGTTCATCAATGATAGACTGGATAAATGAAATGTGGCACATATATACCATGGAATACTTCACAGCCATAAAAAACATTGAGTTCATGTCCTTCATAGGGACATGGATGAATCTGGAAACCATCATCCTCAGCAAACTAACACAAGAACAGAAAATCAAACACCACATGTTATCACTCATAGGTGGGTGTTGAACAATTAGAACATGTGGACACAGGGAGGGGAGCATCACACACTGCTGACAGTTGTGAGGGGGCTAGGGGAGGGACAGCAGGGGGTGGGGAGGATGGAGAGTGATAATGAGGGGAGAAATACCAGATGTGGGTGATAAGGGGATGAAGGCAGCAAAACACCTTGCCATGTGTGTACCTATGCAACAATCCTGCATGATCTGTGCATGTACCCCAGAACCTAAAGTACAATTTATAAAAAAATGTGATAGAAGTTAATTAGAAAAATTAGCTCCATCTAATTTATTACTGCTTTAAAAAAAAAATAAGAAGGAATTCTCGGAATGCAAACAATTTTTATCAGCACCTCTAGCGAGAAGCACATTTGCAATTACTGGAGCTGATGGCTTCCCTTTGGGGAAAGACTGCTGTCTTGACCCAGAATTATAGCTAATCCTCACTGAGTGTATGACAGGAACAGAACCTAATTCTGGTCCCTGCCTTCTTCTTGTCTGTATCTCCTACTTTCTCATATGTAATACAGTTAAGTACTCCAATTTCCACTTATTTAATCTTTATATAATTAGCTCAGGGCGTAGAGGGAATTATTGTATTTCTACAAGCCTCCTCTCTTAACCCTTATTAACTCTTTCTTAACCCTTATGCCCCAAACTTACACACATAAATACACGTTCACATATTTAGAGAGCAAATACCCTCTTATCTACACAAAATGATGTGCCAAATTTAATTTTTGGAATTCCCCTCCAGGTCTTAGTTTAACTGATTGAGGATTTGCCTCAAGGAAAAGTTGTAGAGTATTGGCCTAAAAGGCTTAAGAACAAAAATTTGACATATTTGGAAACCAAATTGGCACAGGCTATAGCTATTTTATTACATTGTTTGGAATCTGTCTACTTTTTTCTTCATACAGAAGAAGGCTGAACATATTTCTGCTGTCAGGTAATTCGAGAGATCCCCCCCTACTATTTACAATCTGGAAACAAGAATTTATCATGAAAATTTTGTTCTTTGTTTCAAAATAAAAGAGAAATATCAATAATTCTGCAAAAGTTTCCACCTGTGGAATACTTTCTTGGGGGAAAATAAGGCCACCTAACCTACCCCTTCCCATTTACTCCACCTAAAACCCAACACTTTCTGTATTGAACAGAAAGATGGAGGCTGATATTGGTGAAAACGAGATTGAAGACAAAGCTGTTCATTTATGCCAGGAGCAAAAGCAACCTTTTGCAGGATTCAAATAACCCAGTTTTAGAATGCCTGTAAGATGTCTCTTATGGCTGAGCATGAGCTTTGTTTTGTTTTGTTAAAGAGTGAGATTTAAAGTTCTGATTGCAGTTTTTCTGGGCTAATGTTATTAGGAAACTTTCATCTAATTAAAGCAAGAAATTGTAGACATGCAAGGAGGACAGCCATGTCTGTGATGAGAAAACTTCTGGACCAGCGATTGTTGCAATGAGCTGTATTCTTTGCTCTGCTGAGACTTACACAGAGAAGCAGCCCTAAGCAAGGAGTCATTAAAGTACTCAGAATAGATCAGAAATTGTAAAACACAGTGGCACAGCCATTCATGGCAAAAAGCAATTTCTCCACCTGAGAAAAGGACATGTTATTCTTAGCGATTCTGTCAGGAATAAGGATCTCTTTTTCCGTAGGCATTTGTTGAAAAACAGCTGTGTTCACAGACTGGCTTAGGGTGCAGGTGCTATTGATCCTGTGATTAGTGTTTAGAAAAATCAAGTTTTTAAAGTGCCGTGGCTTAAAGTGACACTAATGTATCTTGATTAGAATTATACAAAATTAGAAACAAGGAAAGAAATTCACTTACCCAAAAGTGATGAAAGCACAATTATTTACTAAATCAATGGAGATTACCCTGGGAAAAATTAGTAGTTTAGATCAACTGTGGAAATACTTTTTTTTCACTGCTGCCCCATGAAAATATTATTTTACTTAATTCTTCTACATCTAAACATCTTTATGAAATAGCTTACTTATTTTTTTATTTTTAAAACATGTTAGTCAACTTGTCTCATTTTGAAAAGGACGAGTGCTGAAATATAGGGGGAAAACCCACTGGTTTTATTATGGTCCTAACATTTATTACCTAATCTTTCTGAAAAAATAAAAGCCTCTTAAATAATCTGTATACAAAATCCCTCATTTGTTTTATTTTTACGTTTTTAAAAATTTTTTATTTATTTTACTTATTTTTTTGGGATGGAGTCTCACTATGGCCCAGGCTGGAGTGAAGCTGCCTGATCTCAGCTCACTGCAACCTCTGCCTCCTGGATTCAAGTGATTCTTCTGAGTAGCTCAGATTACAGGCCAATGCCACCATGCCTGGCTAATTTTTGTATTTATAGTAGAAATGGTGTTTCACCATGTTGGACAGGCTGGTCTCAAACTCCTAAGCTCAGGTGATCCACCCACCTCAGCCTCCCAAAGTTCTGGGATTACAGGCATGAGCCACAGCACCTGACCAAATTTTCTCATTTCTAAGCTGAATAATATATTTAAATAACATATCCATATACTTATTGCAAAATTTAAAAGGCACTATATATATAGCATTAATATATACATAGTATATTAATAAAAAGAAAAACATGAGATCGGGCTATGTGATACAAGACAATGACAAAATAAGCTGTTTTCTCAAAGTTTAAAAATTAATCAGTGTTTATTAGAACTAACACATCTAAATGTGTGCTGTCTTCACAGTAGAGACCATGAGAGGTACAATTATTTAATAGAATGCTACTTGCTCAAAACATCTGAATTTTTTGAAACTATTATCAGAAATGAACTTAGAGGCCGTAATAAAAAAGTCTATCCTATTAGTTTGTTCTTGAACCTTGTTAAGCACCAAAACCAGTATTTCTAGTATGATTCCTAATACATTCATTCAGAATTAGCTCCATGTGGCTCACAGCACTTAAAAGGTTAGTGACATTCAAGGATTTTTAAACGGTTACAAATTCTAAAAGCAATTCTAAAATAACAGTTCCAAAAATTTACTTTTTTGGTAAGGCAGTGTCATAGAAACCATTGTATAGCTTCCCAAAATTATTTAGAGAAGAATGGTACTATTTACCTATCTAAGTTTGGATCGTGTTTTTCAAAAATCATTTCCCATGCTTAGTAGTTCTAGTTCGCATAAGGGAGTACAAGATTGACTGTAAAGTCATTAATACCTGAGACCATTTAATTATGAAATTGTGATGCATACAAAATTCATCTTAGACTATAGTAGATTTTGAACTATTAATTCTATTCATTAAATTCTATTTATCAATTAAATCTTTAGTTTTAAAGATCAGACCTTGTCAGCTGAAGCATAATGAAGTGATACCAAGTATCAAGTCATATGCAAGAACCCAAAACTCTCCTGGATCATTTTTTTTTTCTTGAAGACGGTATTTATTTTCTTTCTTTCTTTATTGCATTTTAAGTTTTGGGGTACATGTGAAGAACATGCAAGATTGTTCCATAGGGGCATACGTGGCAGTGTAATTTGCTGCCTTCCTCCCCATCACCTACATGTGGCATTTCTCCCCATGCTATCTCTCCCCAACTCCCCACCCCCCGCTGGCTCTCCCCTATTTCCCCCCAACAGACCCCATTGTGTAGTGCCCCCCTCCCTGTGCCCATGTGTTCTCATTGTTCAACACCCACCTATGAGTGAGAACATGCAGTGTTTGATTTTGTGTTTTTGTGTCAGTTTGCTGAGAATGATGGTTTCCAGGTTCATCCATGTCCCTACAAAGGATGCAAACTCATCTTTTTTGATAGCTGCATAACATTCCATGGTGTATATGTGCCACATTTTTTCCTGTCCAGTCTATCATCGATGGGCATTTGGATTGGTTCCAGGTCTTTGCTATTGTAAACTGTGCTGCAATGAACATTCGTGTGCATGTGTCCTTATAGTAGCACGATTTATAATCCTCTGGATGTATACCCAGTAATGGGATTGCTGGGTCAAATAGAATTTCTATTTCTAGGTCTTTGAGGAATCACCACACTGTCTTCCACAATGGTTGAACTAATTTACACTCCCACCAACAGTGTAAAAGTGTTCCTATTTCTCCACATCCTCTCCAGGATCTGTTGTCTCCAGATTTTTTAATGATCGCCATTCTAACTGGCATGAAATGGTATCTCAATGTAGATTTGATTTACATTTCTCTAATGACCAGTGATGATGAGCATTTTTTAATATGTTTGTTGGCCTCATGTAGGTCTTCTTTTGTAAAATATCTGTTCATATCCTTCACCCACTTTTGAATGGGCTTGTTTTTTTTTTTTCTTGTAAATCTGTTTTAATTCTTTGTAAATTCTGGATATCAGCCCTTTGTCAGATGGGTAAGCTGCAAAAAATTTTTCCCATTCTGTTGGTTGCTGATTCACTCTAATGACTGTTTCTTTTGCCGTGCAGAAGCTGTGGAGTTTGATTAGGTCCCATTTGTCTATTTTGGCTTTTGTTGTCAATGCGTTTGGTGTTTTGGTCATGAAGTCCTTGCCTATGCCAATGTCCTGAATGGTTTTGCCTAGATTTTCTTCTAGGGTTTTTATGGTGTTAGCTCTTATGTTTAAGTCTTTAATCCATCTGGAGTTAATTTTAGTGTAAGGTGTCAGGAAGGGGTCCAGTTTCTGCTTTCTGCATATGGCTAGCCAGTTTTCCCAACACCACTTATTGAACAGGGAATCCTTTCCCCATTGCTTGTTTTTGTCAGGTTTGTCAAAGATCGGGTGGTTGTAGATATGTTGTGTTGCCTCTGAGGCCTCTGTTCTGTTCCATTGGTCTATAGCTCTGTTTTGGTACCAGTACCATACTGTTTTGATTACTGTAGCCTTGTAGTATAGTTTGATGTCCGGTAGTGTGATGCCTCCCACTTTGTTCTTTTTGCTTAGAATTGACTTGGTTATGTGGGCTCTCTTTTGGTTCCATATGAAGTTTAAGGTGGTTTTTTCCAGTTCTGTGAAGAAGGTCGTTGGTAGCTTGATGGGGATAGTGTTGAATCTGTAAATTACTTTGGGCAATTTGGCCATTTTCATGATATTGATTCTTCCTAACCATGAACACGGAATGTTTCTCCATCTGTTTGTGTCCTCTCTTATTTCATTGAGCAGTGGTTTGTAGTTCTCCTTGAAGAGGTCCTATATGTTCTTTGTTAGTTGTATTCCTAGGTATTTTATTCTCTTTGTAGCGATTGTGAATGGCAGTTCGTTCTTGATTTGGCTTTCCTTAAGTCTGTTATCAGTGTATAGGAATGCTTGTGATTTTTCACATTGATTTTGTATTCTGAGTCTTTGCTGAAGTTGCTTATCAGTTTCAAGAGCTGTTGGGCTGAGACGATGGGGTCTTCTAGATATACAATCATGTCGTCTGCAAATAGAGACAATTTGACTTCCTCCTTTCCTATTAGAATACCCTTTATTTCTTTTTCTTGCCTGATTGTCCTGGCTAGAATTTCCAGTACTATATGGAATAGGAGTGGTGAGAGAGGGCATCCTTGTCTAGTGCCAGATTTCAAAGGGAATGCTTCCAGTTTTTGCCCATTCAGTATGATATTGGCTGTTGGTTTGTCATAAATAGCTTTTATTATTTTGAGATACATTCCGTCAGTACCTAGTTTATTGAGGGTTTTTAAGATAAAGTGCTGTTGAATTTTGTAGAAGGCCTTCTCTGCATCAATTAAGGTAATCATGTGGTTTTTGTCTTTGGTTCTGTGTATGTGGTGAATTACATTTATCAACCTGCATATGTTGAACCAGACTTGCATCCTCGAGATGAATCCCGCTTGATCATGGTGGATAAGCTTTTTGATGTGCTGTTGTAATCGGTTTGCCAGTATTTTATTGAAGATTTTTGCATCTATGTTCATCATGGATATTGGCCCGAAGTTTTCTTTTCTTGTTGAGTCTCTGCCGGGTTTTGGTATCAGGATGATGTTGGTCTCATGAAATGATTTGGGAAGGATCCCCTCTTTTTGGATTATTTGGAATAGTTTCAGAAGTAATGGTACCAGCTCCTCTTTGTATGTCTGGTAGAACTTGGCTGTGAACCCATCTGGACCTGGGCCTTTTTTGGTTGATAGGCTCTTAGTTAATTCTTCCACTTCAGACCCTGTTATTGGTCTATGCAGGGTTTTGACTTCTTCCTGGTTTAGGCTTGGGAGGAGGCAAATGTCCAGGAATTTATCCATTTCTTGCAGGTTTCTTAGTTTATGTGCATAGAGTTGTTTGTAATAATCTCTGATGATGGTTTGAATTTCTGTGGAATCTGTGGTGATATCCCCTTTATCATTTTTTATTGCATCTATTTGGTTATTCTCTCTTTTCTTTTTTATTAATCTGGCTAGTGGTCTGTCTATTTTGTTGGTCTTTTCAAAAAATCAGCTCCTGGATTTATTGATTTTTTGAAGGGTTTGTTGTGTCTCTTTATCTCCTTCAGTTCTGCTCTGATCTTAGTTATTTCTTGTCTTCTGCTAGGTTTTGAGTATTTTTAATCTTGTTCCTCTAGCTCTTTCAATTTTGATGATAAGGTGTCAATTTTAGATCTCTCCTTGCTTCTGATGTGGGCACTTATTGCTATATATTTTCCCCTAGAGACTGCTTTAAGTGTGTCCCAAACATTCTGGTATGTGGTGTCTTCGTTCTCGTTGGTTTTGAAGAACATCTTTATTTCTGCCTTCATTTCATTGTTTATCCAGTCAACATTCAAGAGCCAGTTGTTCAGTTTCCATGAAGCTGTGCAGTTCTGGGTTGGTTTCTGAATTCTGAGTTCTACCTTGATTTCACTGTGGTCTGAGAGATGGTTTGTTATGATTTCCATTCTTTTGCATTTGCTGAGGAGTGATTTACTTCCAATGATGTGGTCAGTTTTAGAGTAGGTGTGATGTGTTGCTGAGAAGAATGTATATTCTGTGGATTTGGGGTGAAGAGTTCTGTAAATGTCTATTAGGTTTGCTTGGACCAGGTCTGAATTCAAGTCCTGGATATCCTTGTTAATTTTCTGTCTCGTTGATCTGTCTAATATTGACAATGGGGTGTTAAAGTCTCCCACTATTATTGTGTGGGAGTCTAAGTCTCTTTGTAAGTCATTAAGAACTTGCCTTATGTATCTGGGTGCTCCTGTATTAGGTGCATATATATTTAGGATCGTTAGCTCTTCTTGTTGCATTGATCCTTTTACCATTATGTAATGTCCTTCTTTGTCTCTTTTAATTTTTGTTGGTTTAAAGTCTATTTTATCAGAGATGAGAATTTCCACTCCTGCTTTTTTTTGCTCTCCATTTGCTTGGTAAATCTTCCTCCATCCCTTTATTTTGAGCCTTTGTGTATCCTTGCATGTGAGATGGGTTTCCTGGATACAGCACACTGATGGGTTTTGGCTTTTTATCCAATTTGCCAGTCTGTGTCTTTATATTGGAACATTTAGTCCATTTATGTTTAGGATTAATATTCTTATGTGTGAATTTGATACTGCCGTTTTGATGCTAGCTGACTGTTTTGCCTGTTAGTTGATGCAGATTCTTCATTGTGTTGATGCTCTTTACCATTTCGTGTGTTTTTGGAGTGGCTGGCACTGGTTGTTCTTTTCTATGTGTAGTGCCTCTTTCAGAAGGTCTTGTAAAGCAGGTCTGGTGGTGATGAAATCTCTGAGTACTTGCTAGTTCGCAAAGGATTTTATTTTTCCTTCACTTATGAAGCTTAGTTTGGCTGGATATGAAGTTCTGGGTTGAAAGTTCTTTTCTTTAAGGATGTTGAGTATTGGCCCCCACTCTCTTCTGGCTTGTAGGGTTTCTGCTGAGAGATCTGCTGTGAGTCTGATGGGTTTCCCTTTGTGGTTAACCCAACCTTTCTCTCTGGCTGCCCTTAGAATTTTCTCCTTCATTTCAACCCTGGTGAATCTGATGATTACGTGCCTTGGGGTTGCTCTTGTTCAGGAATATCTTTGTGGTGTATTCTGTATTTCCTGGACTTGAATATTGGCCTGCCTTGCTACGTTGGGGAAGTTTTCCTGGATAATATCCTGAAGAGTATTTTCCAGCTTGGATTCATTCTCTTCATCACATTCAGGTACACCTATCAAACGTAGATTAGGTCTTCTCACATAGTCCCATATTTCTTGTTGACTTTGTTCATTCCTTTTTACCCTGTTTTCTCTAATCTTGCCTTTTCGCTTTATTTCACTGAGTTGACCTTCGACCTCTGATATCCTTTCTTCTGCTTGGTCAATTCGGCTGTTGAAACTTGTGCATGCTTCGCAACGTTCTCGTGTTGTGTTTTTCAGCTCCATCAATTCACTTATATTCCTCTCTAAGTTGTCCATTCTCATTAGCATTTCATCAAATATTTTTTCAAGGTTCTTAGTTTCTTTGCATTGGGTTAGAACATGTTCTTTTAGCTCACAGAAGTTTCTTATTACCCACCTCCTGAAGGCTGATTCTGTCATTTCATCACACTCATTCTGCATCTAGTCTTGTTCCCTTGCTGGTGAGGAGTTGTGATCCCTTGTTGGAGGAGAGGTGTTCTGGGTTCAGGTGTTTTCATCCTTTTTGCACTGGTTTCTTCCCATCTTTGTGGATTTATCCACCTGTTGTCTTTGTAGTTGCTGACTTTCTGATTGGGTGTCTGAGTGGATGTCCTGTTTGTTGATAATGATGTTATTTCTGTTTCTTAGTTTTCCTTTTAACAGTCTGGCCTCTCTGCTGTAGGACTGCTGAGGTCCACTCCAGGCCCTGCTTGCCTGGGGATCACCTGCAACAGCTGCAGAACAGTAATGGTTGCTACCAGTTTCTTCTTCTGCTTTGTCCCAGAAGGATACTTGCCAAATGTCAGTCTGAGCTCTCCTTTAGGAGGTGACTCTTTGGATATATGGGAGTCAGGGAGCTGCTTGATGAGACAGTCTGTCCTTTATAGTAGCTCAAGTGCTGAGGTGTGAGCTCTGTTGTTCATTCAGAGCTGCTGGGCAGGTACGTTAAAATCTGCTGCAGCAGAACTCATAAACCCCCTTTTTTCCCAGGTATTCTCTCCCGGGGAGTTAGGGCTTTATTTATGAGTTTCTGTTGTGCTGTTGCCTTTTTTTAGGGCTGCCCTACCCGGCAAGGAGGCAGCCTAGTCACTGTCTGCCTGTAGAAGCTTCACTGAGCTGCTGTGGTCTCCACCCAGCTGCTGTGTGAACTTCGCTGCCGTCCTGTTTATATGTGTGTAGTTAGAACTGCCTCAGCAATGGTGGCCCACCTCTGTAATGATGGACTCTCTCTGTAATGGTGGGTTGCCTTGGCAATGGCAGGCTGCCTCAGCAATAGCGGACTGCTTCCATAGTGGTGGAGTGCCTCAGTCATGGCAGATGCCCTTCCCCCTCAGAGCTGGACTGTCCCGGGTTCAGCTGTGCTTGCTGTGAAACTCTCAACCCAGAGCATTTCCAATTTCTGTTTTTTTGTTTTTGTTTTTGTTTTTGTGGGGGTGGGACCAGCTGGGCCTGATCAACTGGCACCCTGCCTCAGAGCCTTTTGTTTTTTGGTTGAACGGTCAGCTCTCTCCCAGGTGTTCTGGTTGCCTATTGAAAAGGCGCTGGGATCTGTGTGATTTCCCATGCGGCTACCCACTGCGCCGGCTGAAACAGCGGCTTAGAGATTCATGGTCCTTTTTTGCCCGGGAATCTCCTGGCCTGGCTCCGTGTTTCAGTCCCCCCCACTTTTTTTTTAATCAGATGAATAAGCAACTCTGCCTTCCCAGAGCTTCCCTTGCTGGCTAAGGGGGGACCCAGTCCCGTTTACTCTGCACCAGGAACCGCTGCTCTGGGGTGCTGGCAAAACAGCCCCACCAGCCAAAACAGCTGTGCTGGTGACCCATGCGGCTCCTCCACCTGGGAATCTCCTGGTCTGTGGGCAATAAAAATATGTCTGGAAATGCAGCGTCCACTCTGTGCTTTCACTGGGAGCTGTAATCCTGAGCTGCTCCTAATCGGCCATCTTGGAACTTCCTCCTCTCTCCTTGATCATTAAAGCAACAGATGTCCCAGATAATTTTTGTCTGTTTCAATTAGTCAATACTTATAGTGAAATAAAGCCAGCCCAAATTCTTTGCTCCTTTTTTCTGTATCCCCTTCATTTGATTCACAGCTGGCCTTATGACTGCTTTGACCAATAGAATGCAGCAGAAGTAATGCTATCAATATACAAATGCAGAGGCTGAGCCTTAAGAAATGTTCAGCTTCTGCCATTATGCTTAAGACAGTTCCTCTGCACCATACTGTTAGGATCCCCATGTAGCAGCCATATGTAAAAGAATGAAGATAATTTGTTGTTGCCAGCGGTGCTCCTAGTCAAAGTCAGAAAACACTGGTAGTCTGTAAGTGAGCCCTCTTGGATGGTCCAGCTTGAAGAGCCTCCAGTTGACTGCAGGTCCAACTAACACCACTTAGAATGTAATCTGACTCCATTACATACTAGCCATGTTTCTGGGGCTGATTATTTAATCCTCTGTGCTTCAGTTTCCTCATTTCTAAACTGTAGCAATCAATAATAATGCCTTCCTTATTGATTTGTTGGTGATATAAAGAAATAAAACATCTGAAACATCTTTGTGACAGAAAAGGTTTCATCAAATGAATAAATAAATTTATAATTTTTATATTGTTTTTACTTTAACAAACCTGTCAACAATTCAGTTCAAGCTGAGGAGCACCCTCATACCCAAGAGCTTACTCAAGGCTCTCTCTCCACCGCTTATTCTCTATTTTCATTTCTAGGAAATGTCACAGTGCTTAAAGGGACTGACTCATACCTGTTTCTTGATGAGGACATTGGCAACAATTCAATGGAAGTTTCTCTGAACAAATTTTTCTTCAAAGGAGCATGTTCTGATGGTCACCATCAACATCATTATTGCTGTCACCTGTTCATTTGACATGACTTCCGTAAGTTTTTCATGAAAACTTTTCATTCAAACTATATTTACCATACACAATGACAGCTTCTCTCCTCCATTGGACAAATGCCCTAGAGCCTGAGGTCCGGTCATGTCATGGAATACTACCCCATAATAAGTGTTACATATAATACATATGCAATAACTTGGATATATCTCAAGGGCATTATGCTGAGTGAAAAAAAGCTAACCTCAAAAAGTCACCTATCATATGATTATATTCTTGAAGTGACAAAATTATAGAGATGAAGAATAGATCAGTCATTGCTAAGAGCTAGATATGGTGGGAAAAGGGAGGTAGATGTGACTGTAAAGGGATAGTGCAAGGAGATCTTCATGGTGTTGGAGTAGTTCTGTATCTTGAGTGGAACATTGGTTATATGAGTCTACATATGTGATAATAGAACTATATATGCATGTTTTATCAATGTCAGTTTGCTGGTTGTGATATTTTTCAGTGGCTAAGTAACATGTAATCATTGAGGGAAACTGGTTAAAATGTACCCAGGACACCTCCATATTATTTTTGCAATTCCCTGTTAGTCTATAATTATTTTTAAATTAAAAAAATACTAAATGCTTGGTAAAAATGAGGAGCAACTGAAAGATTCAAACACTTTGGAAACTGTCAGTAACTAGTAAATTTATCCCATACCGGTTACCCACCCAAGAGATATAAATCCTTATGTCCACTGAAAGATATATACAGGAATATTTTGAGCAGGTTCACTAATAAAAGTCAAAAATGGAGACAATCCAAATATTTATCATCTGAAGAATAAATAAATAAAATGTGGTATATTCATGTAGTCGAATGTGGCAAGACACATAAAAATATCAAACTACCAATATATGCAACAACTTGATTGAACTCACATATACCTTGTCAAGCGAAAGAAGCCAGATACAAAAGACTAGATTTTGTGTGTAGAGAAGTCAGGGTTAGCTCTGGGACTGTGGTACTAACCAGCAGGGGGCATGAGGAAACCTAGAAATTGTCTCTATTTAATCTGTGTAACCATTACACACGTGACACTGTACATAAAAATTTATTAAGCTGTACACTTCAGATTTATATACATCACTTCATACATTTTGTGTTTCAGTTAAAAAAATAGGAAAAAATGTAGAATTCTGAACTTAGTGACAATGGTGTAAATCATGATATATTAAACAAGGCAAGACTCCTAAAGCAGCTAAGCATTAAGATCTCCTTCTTTTGCCTCTTTTGTTTTGGGTGGCAGTGATGATAAGAAGTAGATGAAACTGAGGAGAGATAAAAGAAGGTATTCTAATATTGGGGTTAATAAGATCTTGTGAGATTTGCGAGTCAAGCTCGAACCAGATCCTTGACTAAATTCTGTAGAATGATGGATACACTATGTGATTCACACAAGTACCTAATATGGTACAAATGCTGGTCTCTGTGTCCCTTTAAAATGCCCCAGAATTCCAACAAGCCACTAGCATTAGGTGACGGACCTGGGACCAGCAGCATAGTGTGGATCTAGCAGATTCAAAACATCTTCAGGAAAAAAAGGAAATCAAAGTAGCATTATTTCAAAGTCGTGCCAGTTCCACAAAAATAATGTATATTTAATTTAAAACATTACAATGAGGTTTCTTCAAAAGACAAAATCTTTTCTTGTCAAGAGGCCTCAGGATGAACAACAGGACAGGCAGAATGTGAACTTCATAGCTTTACCTTATATTTTAATTATGTTGCTATTTTTATTTGTGGTTCTGTCACCATCACAAAACACTGGAGAATCCTCTGACGTCTAACATAATACCAATTAAGTCGGTTGCTCACTAACCCAGAACTGCAGACCTATTGTCACAAGCTGAGGATTACCAGCTTTTTGCAGGGGAATTGTCTTTATTGGTTTCATTAAAACTGTTTTGTTACCTTGCTGAAAAAAGCAACAGGCTTATGACATCATGGAGCTTACATGGAAGTTATCTGCTCTTTGCCTATGTAATCACAACACTTTAGGATAAAATTCCAGTTGCATTTATTGTAAATCAAACAGCATTTTTGTGACTCCAGTCTTCTCAAATTCCTCTAGGAGTCACTAGAGGGTGTCTTTTTTGGGTACATGAAGCAGGTCTTTGAGTCTCCTTGTGAAGATTACCATTTCCTCCTATCCCCCTGGATTACTGAAAGCCTCTTGCAGAAGGCAGTGAAGGCTGGCCCACCAATGTCTGTACAGTGGTACCAATTTTATATCCTTCCTACTTCTGTATTAGTCTAGCCGTATGTTACATTGCGTGCCTTAATATGGTTCAACTGTGCCATTTTTAAATCTCTATGCCACATTATAGAGAATCAGAAGAAATGAGACCTATGCCTTAAAAATATCAGAGAATTTACTTTGGGAGGCCGAGGCGGGTGGATCACGAGGTCAAGAGATCGAGACCATCCTGGTCAACATGGTAAAACCCCGTCTCTACTAAAAATACAAAAAAATCGCTGGGCACAGTGGTGGATGCCTGTAATCCCAGCTACTCAGGAGGCTGAGGCAGGAGAATTGCCTGAACCCAGGAGGCAGAGGTTGTGGTGAGCTGAGATCGTGCCATTGCACTCCAGCCTGGGTAACAAGAGTGAAACTCCATCTCAAAAAAAAAAAAAATCAGAGAATTTAATATAAAAATAGTTGGGTAGGTTCTTCTTCTTTTTCGTTTTTAATTACCTCTTGGTTTTTACTATCACTTTTGTAAAAGCTCCTCTTCCAAGGGCTCATGTTAAAATAGGTGACAGTATTGTCTCTACATAATCCGTAAAATTGCTTTGCTTTCCTTTATGTCTTAGTCTATTGTCCTTGAGCCAAATTTGTGCATGTTTACTTTTCTTCCCTTAGTGTAAATTCTTCATAGAAATCTCCTGAATGCCGTGGGCAAATAAGACCTAAGCGAACCAATCTTTGTGATTACCACAATGTTGAAATGACACCCTCCAATACACCCCCTTGCTCAGCTGGCTCAGAGACACTTTCCAGATCTCATCAAAGTGAAGGGAAACTGCCAGCTTTACACACAACTCATGTAGAGACAGTGAAAGAAATCTGCTTTGAGTTATTTGGCTCTTATTTCAACATTCTGTCTCAGGGTACAACATTTTTAAAGTGGGCAAAATTGGTCCCAATTAGGCACAATTTCACAAATATATTCTCTCAACACCTCCATCCTTGTGGCTTTCTAATATCATCTCCTATAGAAATGGTCACCTCCTTGTCATTTAGTACTTAAGCCCTACATTTCCCCCAATTTTCCTCTACAGGGACCAGTTAATTGTCTTTGTGACTGGGTCTTGCTGGCCAAGAGCACTAAAATAGTGAAGAAAAGACTTAGATTAATTGGGTAATACATCCTGAGAGAGAGAAGGGGAGTTTAAAAAGACTTAGATTAATTGGGTAATACATCCTGAGAGAGAGAAAGGGAGTTTAATCAGTAACTTGAGTCACATTTTATTATGAAGTGTTATAAGACCTTCATTTCTCTATCACACTGTGTGTGCCCAGATTTGAAAACAAAAGTTATCTTTTCTCACTCAGTTGTATAGATGTGACCAGAAATTAGTAAATACTATTTCCATTTTGTAACTAATTCCAGAGGCAATTTCACTTTCAATAAGAGTTTGTTTAGTTCTGTTTCTTGGGAGGAAGCAATTGGCATGGAGCATCGTTTTGTGAATATATGGATCCTCTCTATCTAGTGCAAAAAGGAAATCCCTGCAGGCTGCCATATCAGCAGGCAACAAGAATGTCACAGATGTTAGTGGGTTTGTGATATGGTATCTGTTGACATTTCAAATGTGTGCTGTCTCCTCCAGGAACTGCACCAGGGCTTTTTGTGCTTTCAAAAAGTAAAATTTACTAATTCTTTTTCTTTAAGATGTTTATGACTTGTCCACACTTTTCAGAATGCTAATGTTGTTTAGTTTTCAGACAAGCTCTTTGAAACCTCTTCATAGATTTAAGCATCTTTAGAACTGTGAAGAACTTTTAAGGTCATCCAAATCATTTTATAGACCTAAGGAGTCTAAATGACTGGCTTGAGGCCACCAGACTAATTGTAGCAAAGTTGGGACAAGTCCAGTACACCTAATACCCAGTCCTAAGTATAGTTGGTTTTTGGTCCTATCCAACAAGAAGCATTACAGGATTGAACCTCTCTCCTCTGAGATTTCACTTTAATGCATTGAAGGCAGTGGCTGATGTTGTGAGAACAACCTTTAGGAAGTATCTAGAGTTTAATGTGAGGAGCCTGAGATCAACTTGTTTTGTTTAACTGTGATACTATCCAAGTGATTTCAGCTCAGTTTTGTCCTTCATGAGCATGAGAATCAAGTTGGTGTAGTGGCTTATCTACAGGGCCATGTTAGGTCATCACTGAAAATAGATTCCAAAAATAAAATGGTTCACTTAACATTTTATTATTATGGTGCTTGTTTATTTCCTTACTTTCTGTCAAAAATTTAAAGATTCCATCTTAAAAGTATGTAGCATTGCACTGATTTATTAAAATATAAAACCAATACTGCTTTTAGATCACTCCCCCATGTAAACATTGAGTTCTTAAGAAATCTCTAAGCTCAGCCAGGATTTCTTAAGATTTACAGTATTTACAGTGGCTCACACCTGTAATCCCAGCACTTTAGGAGGCCAAGGTGGGCATATCAAGAGGTCTGGAGATTGAGACCACCTTGGTTAACACAATGAAATTTTGTCTCTACTGAAAAAAAAAAAAAATTGCCAGGCCTGGTGGTATGCACCTATAATCCCAGTTACTTCGGAAGCTGAGGCAGGAGAATTGCTTGAACCTGGGAGGTGGAGGTTGTAGTGAGGTGAGATCATGCCACTGCACTGCAACCTGGGTAACAGAGCAGTACTCTGTCTCAAAAAAAAAAAAAAAAAAAAAATGCCTAAGCTCATGAAGCCAAGAGAGGAGGGCTATGTCCATTATTTAATTATAGTATCTGCATGTTTTGCAAGAGTTAGACCTTGCCCTGTGCTTCATGAGATATTGTGTCTCTAGCTGGACTGTTCTTCACAGACATCTTATACTGGTGCTCTCTCCAAGGCTTGGTTTCACCATTTGCCAGAGATGCAAAAAACTCATAATTAGAAGCATGTCTCAGTTCTAGGTGTAGCCCACATTTGTTAGAACCTAATAATGGAAACTTCCAATGAAATAAAAATAGGAAAAAGACATAATACACATTTCAGTACAGATGTGAGATCTATGACATCTAAATCAAGTTTTCCAAGAAGTGTTTGAAGCAAGTCCAAATCAAACAACAAATGAATGTCAGTAAATAAATTTAAAAAGGAGACACTGAGGATCTGCATATCCACAGGTGACCCATTCTAGCAAATTGAGAAGTGGCCTCTCAGAGCCTAAGGCACTCATTTTTTAAAACTCAGATTTTCTTGCTAGTAACTGGATCATTTTGAAGTTGACCTAAGTGACCCTAAGCATTACCTCTAGGTGCCTCATTCTTCATATCTAAGAGAAGGTTAATATCATTCAAGCAGTTTTGAAATTCAAGGACTGAAGCATAAAGATGATTATTTGTTTAAATGACTATGGTATTTTAGAATTCCTGATACACACTGTACATTCAGTTTGGATTTTGCAATGACTTGTATTCTTATTTAATATTTACTTGAATAAGATTTCTCTGGAACATAGCTAGCAGTCGAACATATTCTGACTGGATTAGAATTTGATATAAAGACTTTGGATAAATAGCATTGTTCAGAGTCCTGGCTATATTAGCAGTAGTTTGCATTTTAATAGAAATTTCAAAAAAATTGGTCTTGGCTGTACTGAAGAAATAGCATAATGCTCTAAAAAGCAATAGTTTATTTAGCAGAAATATAATCTTAGATGGGGAGGCAAGACTCAGTAGTTCATATGTCAATTTCAGATATCAGTCTTGGCATAAATCTGTCTTAATAAAAGTATTATTCATTCACCCTAGCCTTCAGTTTTCTCAGAGCACCCATCTCTCTTCTCATACTTGTTGACCTGTTTGTGCACTACACAGATTCATTCAGAAATGCAAGGGATTCATCCTCCTTTTATCTTTTCTGTGTTTTTAGATTTAGTAGAGGCCTGAAACCTGAATCTTTCTGAATATTTAATCCATATATATCCTTTTCACCATTCAACCAATCATATTTGGCATAGCATGTTTTAAAATATGTAGTATTCAGGGGTTTCTGGGTAGAAAAAGTGAATACTAATGAAGAAAGCACAATGAAATTTATGTTGATACATTTAAAGTGTCTATTATAAATACTTAAAGAATGAGAACCACTATATTAGCTAATTCTTGCTATATAACAAATCATCTCAAAGCAACAAACATTTATAATCTCACAGTTTCTGTGGGCTAGGAATCCGGATGCATCTTAGTTGAGTGCTTTGGCTCAAGGTTTTTCACAAGGCTACAGTGAAGATGATAACTGCCTTTTTCTCATGGCTCGACTGGGTAAGGAACCACTTCCAAGTTCACTCATGTAGTCGTTGGCAGCATACAGTTCCTTGTGAATTGTTGGACTAAAGCCTTCAGTTCTTCACTGGCTGTTGATCAGAGACCATCCTCAATTCCTTGCATTGAGGCACCTCCAACATTATATTTTTTTCATCAAAGTATGCAAGCAAGAAAAGTAGATATATACAGGGAAGATGGAAGTAGCACCTTTTAAAACCTAATCTCAGAAATGACATACTATCACTTTTTTCATCTTCTGTTTATTTGAAGTAATTCATTAGGTCCAGCCATACTCAGAGGGAAGGGGTTACACAAAGCCGTGAATACCAGGAGATTCCAGCCATTGAATAAGCTGCCAACCACATCCCCATTGGAATCCCAGTGTAACCACCCAATGTGTTCACCTTGCCTTCTGCCTAGACAAAGCTGATTTATCAAGACATGGGAATTGCAATAGAGAAAGAGCAATTCATGCAGAGCCAGCTATGTAGGAGTCTGGAGTTGTATTATTACTCAAATCATTCTCCCCAGTAATTCAGGAACTAGAGTTTTAAAGGATAATTTGGTGTGTAGGGGGCCAGTGAATTGGGAGTTCTGATTAGTCAGGACAGAGATGAAAACTAAGTTTCTCCCTAAGGTAAGTTTGGCCTATGCCCAGAAATAAACAAGGACTGCTTAAAGATTAGAAGCAAGATTGAGTCAGTTAGATCTGATCTCTTTCACTGTCTAAGTTATAATTTTGCAATGGCAGTTTCACCAGCAGGCTCAGCTATAACATCTAAAGCCTAAGAAAGGCTTCTGAACAGCAAAGGAGAAAGATACTCTAATGCCTTTGCCCTTTTTGACAAGTAGATGAAGTATCCTTCATACCTATAGGGAAAAAAAGTCAAGTTAACTCAAAAAAAAAAAAGGTAAAAATTAAACTTACAAATTTTATAAGTTTAGGTAGGTTTCCTAGGAAAAGCCAAGTTCTAGTTTTCAGAGATGATAGACATAATAGGGAGAAAAGGGATGCTTAAATCTTATATATTGGACAGTGTTAGCTGGTTAAAATTAAAGAATCTGTAGAGATTACTTCAGTTACTGATGCTATTTCTAGCTGACCTATTTTATGTGGTGACAAATGGAAAAATTATCAGAGGGCGTGAGGTCAGTCCATGATGTTCCTCAGGAACCAAACCTTGGTAAAATGTAAGATGAAGAACTCTTGCTCATCATCTGGAATGACAGGACAACAAACCAGAGGGTGAATAAGAGTACCTACCCAGTAAGGTTATGCTCTCTGAGCTATTAAGAGAGTTTTACCCCATCTAGAATATGGGAAATAAATTCTCAGAAAAGCCACAATTTTGATATTAATCTTGAGTTTCATTTCAATTGCTTAATTGACTGGATCTTTTACCAGACTTACCCAAAAGGCACAAAAATGAGAAGTATGTGAAATGTAGACACAACCAAGGGCCTGCCCTGGAGATTGCAGTCTTTTGAGGGAGGAAACCCTGTTTCCAGCAGACTCCAAGATAAGGCAGAATGGCGAGAAATGCAGGATCTCAATAAATGCTGCTGCCCTGCTCCTTGAAGCAGGCCCACCAACCAGCAGCATGTGAAAACCCCTGGGAGCTCCACCCCAGAACTACTGAATTGGACTCTGTATTTCAACAAAATCTCCAGGGGATCCAATGTACAGTAAAGTCTAACAAGTGCTGATATAATGAAACTTCAAAGAGCTTTGAGAGAACTGTGGAGAGGAAAATGAAGTTCGACTGAAGGAATTAGAGAATGTTTTACAGAAAAGTTACCATTTGAACTGAACCTCATATGAGGTGTGTGCTATGGTTTGGATATGGTTTGTTTGATCTCACTGAGCTTCACGCTGAAATTTGATTCTCAATGTTGCAGGCGCAACCTGGTGAGAAGTGTTTGTGTCATGGGTCTGGATCTCTCAAAAACGATTTGGTTTCACCTTCATGGTAATGAATGAGTTCTTACTGCTTTATAGTACCCACAGGAGTTTCCTCTAGAGCAAGTTGTTAAAAAGAGACCGATACCTTCTTTCTCTTTCTTGCTTCCTCTCTTGCCATATGATTTTCATGCACTGACTTTCTGCTGTAAGTGATAACTTCTTGAGGCTGTCATCAGAAGCAGATGTTGGTGCCATGCATCTTGTGCAGCCTGCAGAATGGCAAGCCAAATAAACCCCTTTTCTTTGTAAATTACCAATTCTCAGGTATTCCTTTATAGCAACACAAATGAATGAAGACAAATGTGTATAATGCCAATAGACATGATTTCAAAAAGAAGAAAAGAATATGAGGGGGAAAAACAATAAAATCATAGAGAATAGTCTAGTGCAGGAAAGTTAACTGTTTTAGAAATGAAAAATGTACACTTAAGTTGAAGCCCAATGGCAATGGCCTTTGAGTGTTTGCTAAGGGTACCATTTTTTTTAACTTTATTCTCATGGCAACAGGGAGGCTGGAATATTTCAAACATTAATCAGAAGCAATAAGGATAAGTATCTGTGCTGGCAGTGTGGAAGATGTGTTGGCTTGAGAAGAAGCCAATGACTCATAAATTAGGAGCAATTAACATAGACAGACACAGATTTAGAAACTGTACTTCAGAGAAGAGGTTATGCAACCCTGAAATTCTACAGCAGTAACGGAAATAAAGGAGAAGTGAGAGAAGTGAGAGACATTTCATAGGCAGAATCCACAGCTCTTGGTAAGTGGTAGACTTGTGCCTGAGTAACAGGGAAAAAGAGGATGCTATTCAGGGGGAAGAAGTTATGGAAACATGAGCAGTTTTAGAGGAAGGAGAGTTTGTCCTTGGCCATGAGAAAATTGATTAAAACTTTGAGACTGAGCCACATTTTTGCTTTTCATGCCCCTTTCATGCACTACTACATTTTTTGTGTTTTTACCACTCTCAGCCTTTTCAGTGTCCTCTTTTGAGTATTCCAGCAGATGCCTGAAGAGGACAGTGCACCTCAACCCAATCCACAAAGGTTCTATCATTTTATTCTGGCTCAGGGTACACACATGGAAGAAACTCTGATAAGCAAATTACATTCTTGCAATTGTCTGGAATGCTCTGGACTTTAATTTCATATTGAACAAACTGAGCAAAAAGGAATCCCTCTCAGTAGGGAGACTGAAAAAGTTAATTATGTCAGATTTCAGGAAAGAATGGGAAGAGCATAAAAGAATGTTGGCTGTTACTCTAATTTAAAAGATGCAGAGAATCTTCATAGATAATTCTACAAGGAAAGAAATCAATAACTTTTCTTTCAGGTAGCCCAAAACTTCTTTACTGATTACAAATGATGAGGCAATCATGCTCCAATAGAAAATAATATTTCCTTTCCTTTGTCCATGATCTCATTCTTGGTGAATTACCTCATTCTTGTTATGAGCCAAATAACAACGTTTTGGTCAACAATGTACCATATATATATATAATGGTGTTCCCATAAGATTATAAAGCCATATTTAGCCATATTTTTGACCAGGTATATTGTCAATGAGCAGTAAGAATTTGAAAGTAATCTTTTTTTCTGAGAAAAAGGTCTCAACAGTGGGCTTAAAATATCCAAGAACCATGCTGTAAACAAATTTGTTGTCAGTCTTGGTTGTTCCATGTTTTTCTATGTTTAGATACAAAAATACCATTGTGTGACAGTTGCCTGCAGTATTCAGTACAGTAACATGTTGTATCAGTTTGTAGCCAAAGATCAATAGGCATACCATACAGCCTAAGTTTATAATAGGCTATCCCTTCTAGGTTTGTGTAAACATACTATATACTCTGTGTTGTTCCCACAATGACAAAATCACCTGACAATGCACTTCTGAGAAGCATCCCTGCCATTCCACGACACATTAATGTTGATGCATTTACAGTATATTGAGCTGGGCAAGATGGCTGACTAGACACAGCCAGGTGGAATGGCTGCCACCCAGGGACCAGTAAACTGGCACACTCCTAACATATCTTCAGAGAGAAGGCACTGAGAGTAGACAGAGGGAGAACACAGAAGATGGTCTGAAAGGGGAGGAAGCTGGGAATGCTTTGTTGGGCTACCAATGCTAGGACCCTTTCCTGGCCCCCAGCAACTCCAGAAAAAAAGGAGAGTTGAACTGGAAAGGAGCAACCCACTCTTACTGCCAGCCTCAAGAATTCTGGGCCTCTGGAATCCTGGCAGCAGCAGATTCCTCGACCACCACAGACATTTGAGTTGGCAGGAAAAGCTGCCAAGAGAAGTGATAGGGGCGGCACTACAGCCAGCACACAGCCTATACGATTTGGTATGGGAGCATCTATAGGAGTACAGCCAGGCATGTTCATCCCCCTAGGCTTGACTTGCTCCCATAGGAGACTTTAGCCCTAGGAGAACTGCCAGACCTGAAGTCTACAGAGCAGTCTTGCCCATCAGATAGAGATGATCTGATCTGAGCACCCCTTGGTCTTCTGGTCTCTCTCAGGGCCACTGTCTGGCCATGCCTGTTTGCGGTGCAGCCTCACCTGAGGGGCCCACAATATAGTTCATGGAGGACCACAGCAGACTAGCAGAGAACTCCAGCAGAGAGGCCATCATGGACACACATCAGCCTGCCTGCTCTCTCCCCACTCTGCAGCTTTCCCTGAGCCCACAGCCACTCACCACCACATTGCTTTGCTGATATGTGCATGCATGCTGAATCTTGCCTTATTTGTCCTGCCAGCACACATGAGTGCATGCATCCTGCCCTGCCACTGTTGCTAGTATGAGTATGCTCCTTACTCTTATCCCATCCTTACCACCATTACAATTGGAGCCTTGGTGGGCAGAGAGCC
Organism: Aotus nancymaae; assembly: GCF_030222135.1. Classification (NCBI taxonomy): domain Eukaryota; kingdom Metazoa; phylum Chordata; class Mammalia; order Primates; family Aotidae; genus Aotus; species Aotus nancymaae. The sequence continues at coordinate 80,217,720 of NW_026988454.1, forward strand.
CACCAGCTCAACCCCCACTAGTCTACTACCCCTGCACCAATACTACCTTTGGAGTAAAACTGGGCATAGAGAACAGTGGACCCTTCGCCATCCTGAGCAGCCACCTCTGCCTGAATGCCAGCACTTCATCCTTGCACTAACAGCACCATCGTGTGACTGCATGCACAGTCACCAGCAGGGACCCTCCATACCCCCAGAGTGGTAGAGTGCTGCCTCCACCACTGCTGCAACATTCATATCCTTGCACATCATCAGAGCTCTTGGGTGACCAGGTCTATTGTCAATGAACAGCAATAATTTGAAAGGAATCTTTTTTTCTGAGAAAAGGGTCTCAACAGTGGGGTTAAAGTATCCAAGAACCATGCTGTAAACAAATTTGTTGCCAATCAGTCTTGGTTGTTCCATTTACAGAGCATAGACAGAAAAAGTTTAGGAAAATTCTTAAGGGCACTAGGAGTTTTGGAATGGTAAATGAGCACTGGCTTCAACTTAGAGTTACCAGCTGGATTAGTCCCTAACAAGAGAGTCAGACTGTCCTCTGAAGCTTTGAAGCTAAGCATTGACTTCTCTCTATCTATGAAAGTCCTAGATGACATCTTCAAAAATAAGGGTGTTTCATCTCCACTGAAAATCTTTTATTTAGTGTAGCTGTCTTCATTTGTTATCTTAGCTACCTCTTCTGGATGCTTGTTGTAACATCCACATAAGTACTTGCTGCATCACCTTGCACTTGCACACACCAGGCAAGCAATGAATTTTGCAATGGACATGATCTTGGGGTCCTCTGATTAAATTCTCGCATAGTCTATCTGGAGCTAGCATCTGGTCAGACTGGGGACTCTGGTCCACAAAACTGCCCTACTTCATATACTCTCAAGTCCTGGCCTCTGGAACTTCTGACCAATTAGCTTCAATTGGGGTTCACATAACCTCCTCTTTGGGTTCAATTAATTTGCTAGAGTGACTCACAGAACTCAGGAAAGTACTTACATTTATTGGTTTATTATAATGGTTATTACAAAGGATACAGGTGAAGAGATGCATAGGATCAGGTATGGGGGAAAGAGTGCAAAGTCTCCATACCTTCCCCAAGCATGCCGCCCTCCAGGAACCTCCATGTGTTCAGCTATTCAGGAGCTCTCTGAACTGTTCTCTTGGGTTTCTATGGAGGCTTTATTACATAGGTGTGATTGACTAGACCATTGGTCATCAACTTAATTTACTTCATCTTCTCTCCCCTCCTGGGAAGTCAGGGGCAGGGCTGAAAGTTAGCAAACCTCTAAGCATGCCTTCATTTTTCCAGTTATCAGCCCTTATTTTGAAGCTACCTAGGGACTGCCAGCCATCAGTCAATCAGTAGTACACAAAAATATATCACTTTGGAGATTCCAAGGATTTTAGATATTGTATGCCAGAAACAAGTCAAAGACGAAGTACATATTTTACTATATCACAGGACCCATCTCCAAATACCATCACATTGGAATAGAGCTTTAACATGAATTTTGGAGGGCACAAATTCCATAGCAAATAATGCTTAATAACAACCACAAAACCTTAATGGCATACAGCAATAAACATTTATTTTTGCCTTACAGTTCTACAATCAGGTGATGTAGCTGGCTTGGCTAGGTTTTCTCTGGGTTTCAGCAGGATTCACTCATGTGTCTGGTAGTTGGTTGATTCTCTGCTGGGGCAATAGGACCATTGGCCATTTGTTTTTCATTTTATTTTAGGATATATTTGGATTATTCTCCTAATGATGGCACAGAAGCAGGGGCAAGAAAACTCAGCAACATAAGTGTTTTATAAGGCTCTATTTACATATTTATTGCTAAAATCCCTTTGGTGAAAGGAAAGTCACATTGCTGATTCCAGATTCAAAGTGAGAGGATGATATAAAATTATGTGATGACTGTAGATACAAAGACGGATGAAAAATTGGAGCCACTAATTGAAAATATATCACATACAGAAATATATGCACATATGTACTAAGAAACATGTATGAAAATATATCTAACATTATTTGTGTAATAATTTCATACCTCCCAAATGTTCTTCAACAGAATAGATTATAATATAGTTTTGAAAATAAATACAGCTATACATATACATACACAAAATAGTATATATGAATCTTCTAAGCATAAATGTTGAATAATTTAGTCACAGTAAAGAATAGTATGTATGATTTACTTATATAAATTCAAGACCATCCAAAACTAATTAATAATGCTTGGGAATACAAAGAGTAAAACCATTTTTTAAAGCAAGAAAGTTATTAATAAAAATCATTACTTATTAATGATTAACAAAAATAGAAACCATGCACTTGGCTGTATCTCCCAGTGTAGTTAGAGGAAGGATGATATAGTAATTACTGAAAGGGACTGCAAAGTAGATTTCCATGCTGCAATCTTCTACTTCTTTAGAGGGGTTATGCTGCTTACATGAATGGTCACATTCTAATAATTTATTGACCTGTAAATTTAGCAATTTTCCCGATGTTATGGTTCACAGTAAAAAGTACTAAAGGAAAAAGAAGATGGGCATATACTTCCTTTATGGATTTTTTTTCTTCTGGGTATTATACAAAATTAGCAACCTGAACAGAATTTAAAAACCCTACCAGGTCCATTTTCAGTGATATCAGACAATAAATATAATTGTCAGTCTCTAAAACTGCAGAGGAGCTTCTAAAAGAAGTAAAGAATGGCTAAAAAAGTTGGACAAGTTGCCTTTTGGGAGTTAGAAAAAATGGGAAAGAAAATGCTGATTTCATTTAAACATCATAAAATGAATTGGCTTTTGAAATTATTTGTATATATAACCTTGATTTAAAAAAATTATAAAAGTTTATAAAATCAGTGGAAAGGATTTTAATAAGTATAGTTGTAATGGTATCAGAAGACCAACATAGTTGTTTAGCCAAACCTGTCACTGTTTTTTTTTCTTGTCTGTGAGTGTTTCTAAGGGAGAATGAAAATACACCTCTTCATGTCACTTTCTGTTCTTTCCTTCTAGAATATTCTTAAGGTTTCATAAATGACTTCATATTGTTCATAAATCTTATTTTTGGTGATTGTCTAAATCAAATGGAAAAAGAAGGTCTGCTGTTATTACAACAAGAATCTAGTGATTCCAAGAAAAGTAGCCACCAAATTTAATAAATAATGATGTTCTCTTAACCATGCAACTGTATCCAGTCATTACAAGGCCAGACACACCACAGACCGCACTGACTGACTACTAACAGGTTTCTAACTCTCACCTGCTCCAGGTTCATAGAGGGCTGTGGGGCTCTCCAGTAAGAACTTAGGTAGAAGAGAAATTACATGCTAAAAACTGAAATAACGTTTTATTCCTTCTGGCCAACCCCTCCCCAGATTAAGAAGGAACTATGAGAGGAACTGTGTCTGCATGAGGTAGAAGTAGCGGGCAGGCCTCTGTAATGCACCTTTTGTCCAAAGACAATACTTTGCAGAAGAGTAAAGTCCAGTAGAACCTGCATGGTTGATTCCTCACCTGGTTTTGCTTCCTGAGGAAGGGAGGAGGGACAGAGAGAAAGAGAGAGAGAGAGACACCCAGGACTGTTCCTTAGGTCATTGTCTTGCGTTCTTGCAGCCTGCCAAAAATACAAAGGCTTTTTTGTTCACAGTAAGAATACTAACAATTTCCACCACTCAAAAATGGTTTCAAATGGGAAAAAAAGGTTTTCTCTATATTCCCTTTTAACCTTTAGGCTTCATGCTTTCTATGCATTCCCAGACACATTTAGCTGATGACAAATATGTAGGTATATAACATCGGAATAGCAACAAGTATGCAGGCAGTTGATTATTTTGCTCAAAATCTAAAATTTAGACAACATTTTATACACAATTAAATTATTAAAGGGAAACAGACTGAGGAAGGAAAAACAGGCTCTGCCAAGAACAGTTAAATATTGTTTATGAAGAATTCTGCTGCTCATGGAACAACTTTTCTTGTAATTGCTATTACCAGAAGACATTTGTCACTTTCTTTCTGAACAAAGACAGTGAAGCAAACAATGGCAAAATGCATTTTATAGTCATACATTGAACTCATTCCAAAATAGATATAAATTCACTTAAAGACAGGATAATTAAGTTCATGCTGATTATTGTGTTTAAAGGGAGACTATACAAAATATGTGCAAAAAATATGTAATCATATTAGTTGTGCTATATTGTACATCTGGCTGAATTAAAACAACAAACTCTTTACCAGATAGTAAAAGCTATTTCAAATGGTGTAAGCTTTCGATTATGCTGCTGTAAGAACACAAAATGTCTGCCTAGATAAAACATCAGCTTTTATCAAATGATATAAATGACTCATTTCATCCTTCACTGCTCATGGAAAGCCACGTCCATCAACCTCTTTCCTTCAATCCCTAACTTTCAGAGTGCCACAGACAGTGACATGTATTGTTTTGCTCTTGAAACTTACTTTCTGGGAAACAATGCTGATTTATCTCTAGGTGTGTTGATTACTTGGTGTTTCATGTTAGTCCCACACAAGAGATAGGAACAGTGGCTTGGCTGTCACTCTCAGCACCTATTGTCTTTACTGTCACAGAATTACCTGACTAATGGCATTATTCACAAACTATCCACTACTTTGAGCATTTATGATCTCTTGCCATTCTTAGAAATACCAGTCTCTTTCCATGAATACAAGTGCCTTTTCATAATTTCTTGACGCATTTTGATCTCTCTCCTAGTCAACAACATTTAAAAAAAAATTCTTGAACTGAATTTGTATAATTTCTGTAGAGTTGTGGTTCTCAGCCAGCTATAATTTTGCCCCCAGGGGGAATTTATTTGGCAAGTCTGGAGATATTTTGATGTCTCTAGAAAGGAGGAAGTGCTATTGGAATCTAATAGATGGAGCCCAGGGATGTTGTTGAGTATTCTACAATGCACAGGATAGGTCCCTCAAGAAAGAATTATTAGCCAAAAAATGTCCATAGTGCCAAGGTTGAGAACATGGTGGGGGTGAGGGAGAAGCAATAATATTTCTGTTCAAAGTGATCAAAATAAAACTTAAGTCACTGGTCCAACATGCAACCAAGACTCACCACAAAAGCTCCTGTTGGTGCATTGGGAGCCAGATACTCCTGGAAATTACAATGTTGCAAAAGTTTTCTCGATCAAAAATGAGAAATGATGAACAAGTAGACATGTTTCCATAGAAAAAAATGGAAATAATTAGATTTTTTAAAATGCAATGAGATGAAAATCAGTTGTGAGATATAAGACTGCAAAGAAGCAAAGTGACAATAGAAAAATTAAACATTTACATTTAAAGTAAAATATTTGGCAGGGTTAATCAAAGCAAAACCTTGGCTAATGAAGTCAAACAAGATGCTTTTCAAAAATACGGAGCAAAGGACAAAGATATTTAAATAATGACAGGAATGAAAGAAATAGAACACAAATCTCACATGAGAATTACAGGCACACCTAAAGAAAAAGTCATTATAGTTGGAACCAAAGTAACATGTAATGACATGAGTTCAGAATAGGAGACAAAATAATGAAAAGAGACTTGTGTCAGGACATCTCCAATAAGGCTGTTGAATCATAAGGATATAGGAGAAAAATCCTACAAATTATATATAAAAAATTAGCGTTTCCTCTTTATTGCTAAATATCTGAAAACTGTGAAGAACACCTACAGAATTTTGAAGAAAAAAGTTTTTTGATGAAATAATTTGAATCCCAAATAATGTATTATTCACATGTATAAAAAGTCATTCTCATATTTGGAAGGTCAAAGAATAGAAACCACTCACATGCCCTTATTTTTAAAAAGTGACTTGAAGTTATTTTCCAGCTAGCTAAGATAGGAATAAAAACTAAGAATTCAGTACAGGAATTGTTTTTGATAAGACTTTCAACAATCACTAAAACCATAAAGTTAATTCTAAATTGTTTGTGTAATGATGCTAACAAAAATTAAATTCATATGTTAAATAATTTCTGAGAGAGGAGATATATAAGATAAAAACAGAGATATAGACCAATGGAACAGAACGGAGGCCTTGGAGGCAATGCCTCACATTTACAACCATCTGATCTTTGACAAACCTGACAAAAACAAGCAATGAGGAAAGGATTCCCTGTTTAATAGATGGTGTTGGAAAAACTGGCTAGCCATGTGCAGAAAGCAGAATCTGGACCCCTTCCTGACACCTTATATTAAAATTAACTCTGGGTGGATTAAAGATTTAAACATAAGACCTAACACCATAAAAACCCTAGAAGAAAACCTAGGCAAAACCATTCAGGACATAGGCATAGGAAAGGACTTCATGACTAAAACCCCAAAAGCATTGGCAACAAAATCCAAAATAGGGTAAACTTTAGAGCTTCTGTACAGCAAAAGAAACTATCATTAGAGTGAACTGGCAACCAATAGAATGGGAAAAAAATTTTGCAATCTACTCATCTGACAAAGGGCTAATATCCAGAATCTACAAAGAACTAAAACACATTTATAAGAAATAACCCGATCAAAAAGTGGACTGAGGACATGAACAGACACTTTTCAAAAGAAGACATATATAAGGCCAAGAAACATATGAAGAAATGCTCATCCTCACTGGTCATTAGAGAAATGCAAATCAAAACTACACTGAGATCCATCTCACGCCAGTTAGAACGGCGATCATTAAAAAATCTGGAGACAACAGATGCTGGAGAGGATGTGGAGAAATAGGAACACTTTTACACTGTTGGTGGGAGTGTAAATTAGTTCAACCATTGTGGAAGACAGTGTGGCGATTCCTCAAAGACCTATAAACTCCAAATTATCTTTTCTTAAAAATGATATTTTAGAGGGATCTTTCACAACTACCATTTCAAGAATTGAAACACAGGGCAAGCTATATAGAAATATAATGGCTAAACTATGCTCAATCTTGAAAATAATTATCATAAATATATACCTTTTTATAGAATTGCTCTTCAGTAACTTTAGAGAGTTACTGCTAGCAAAGCAAACTTTTCTTTTAAACCTTCCTGTTGGGCTTCTTTTTCTAGCTGTGTTTAGGTCTACACAAATAAAAGACTCAAGTGTCTTCAGAAGTAGATGGTAAAATGAACAGTGGGGTATTGAACAATTAAGTAAAAAACCTGAATGCATTTAGGTCGTAATTTTGCTTCTATCTCTTGCTGGCTCTGTGGTTTTAAGGGATTTAGTTAGTCCTCTGTAAAATGAGGATAACAAAGTTGACATTCAGATTACTTGGAGAACTAACCTGGAGAATGTTAAAATACCTGTCACCTGGAAGTTACATGAGGTACACAAGCTACCATTACAGTGTTAAGGGGAACAAAGAGTATGCTTTTTTAAAACTGACAGTTAAAGACTTGGGAAAAAGCTCAAATTGAATATTATTTCTTTAAATTAAAAGATAAAAAGCAGTGCTTGCCCCTACATTTAGAAGTAATGGCATTAATATTTCTGACAGTAAAGCAATCTGGCATTCTGAGGGATGACTCTAAGTAAATGGGTAGTTGAGGAGTGGGGAATGGGAGAAGGAGCCCTCAGGTGATAACTGAGAAGGAAACTAGAGGAGTTGAGTTGAGCTGGTAAATGCTCATATCACTGAGCTCAGTGGGTCACCAACTCTGCTCTCGAATGCCTGAGAACTAAAGTACCCACTCAGAGAAGGTACAGAAGTTGCTAAAAAGTCAATGATGGGCACATATTGTGAAGCAAGGAAAAAAGTAGAAGTTGGCTAGAGTTACTAGAGGCTGTATTGGTAAGGAAGTCTAAATGTTATAACAATAACAAAACTGTCATTTACAAAATACAGGTTTCTTTCCACACTGTAGTCCACTCTGGGTGAACATTAGAGTTAAGAAGAAGACTGATCTAAGCAGTCATTGACAGACCAGAGCCCTTCTATCCTGAGACTGTGATTCTCTAGTTGACCATCAAGTCTTGATCAGATAAGGAAGAATATGAAGGATCTCATAGGAGTGAAAGAGAGGAGAAAAGGGGTGTGGGCTAGATGAGCAGGTAACATTGTCACTTTCACAAAGGCAGATGCAAAAATGATGAGCTTGCCATCAGGTACTTGGACATGTGTCAGAGGAAGCCAAAAAAGATTCACTTAGAATAGCACATAAAGAAACCAAAGTCAGATAAGGAAAAGGCAAACCTTAAAACTGGCTTCTGGCTATCACAAATCAAAGGAGTCAACCTATGCCAGGGACAGGGGCCCAGTGACTTCTAGCACTGGAAATGATCAAAAATTAGAAAGAAAGCAATGCTAAGTTATTGCAGATCAGCCTGAAACTCAGGGAGAAAAGCAGGGAAAACAATGCAGGGTTGGGTTCTTCATAGGGGAAATGTAAAAAAAGACAGGGCTAGCCAGGACATGCAACAGAGGGGACTATGGACAGACACCACAGCTTGATGCCCCAGAAAGAACTCCAGGAGGTCATCTGAGGAAGAGCCTTTTAGAACCATGAAGTCTTTACAGGTTGCAGGAAGGTGACTCTGAAAGGCACCCCCAACACACAGGCACACAAACACACACACACAGGGAGGACATGTCCCAACACGGGATCTACCTTGGTCTAAGGACTGAGGAACCTGGGCCAGGGTAAAACTTGATGGGATCAAGTGAGTTGATTTGGAAGACAAAGACTCTGATTGGTTTCATCAGTGATATTTCTACACTCTGTTTTTATTGTTTCAAAATTCTCTATAATGAGCATATAGGTGATTTCAATGCCTTTAAAAATGTCACTGTTGTATGGAAATGGTTAGGTGATCTAAGAAAAGAAACCAAATGACATAGGGAAGAGGACAAATCTATTCTTTTACATTTCAGTGGAATCTTGAGATAATTTTAGAATTCGTGAACTATTCTAAGCACTCACCAATGTTTGTCATTTTGGCCAACCCTGTTGGTTTCTCTGGTGTGACCAGAAGTAAAAGCATTTATCATCAAAATGGTTTCTTGTTTGTTTGTTTGTTTTGCCTATTTCAGAAACAGCAGGGAGTTTATTTTTGTAGCAAGGTTGGATGGAGAAGAAAGTTCAGAAAGTAAAACAAGGTAATAGCAGCAGAAGAGTGGATGGTCAGGCAGCAGCCTGGGAGGAGTGAAGAGCCAGCCCTGTGTGTTCCCCCAGGTAGCCACACACAAATGACTTTGGCTCAAAGAATGACTGAACTGAGCGATCCAACACTGGCCCTTCTTTCTTCTCCTAAGATCACCAACACCGTCTGTACCCATGTGTTCTGTCAGCAAGAAGGACAGAAGAAGGGTGGCATTGAATGTAAAAGGCAGCGTGGATTGACTGATTTAAGCGAGTTTAAGGAAAGGATGTTGGCAAATTATCTCAAGAATCATTAGACAGGCTATCCCCTTTAACCTACTAATGTCTCATGTAAAATTCTACTAAATGAATTAATCAAAAAATGAGAAAATGTAAACATTGAAAGGTATTTTTTTCTTTTCTATATTAGGTATATATGTCTCTTTTTTTCAGTAACCCATTTTTCTGGGAGCCACTCCTCACATTTGTATACTTTCTGTGAGAGCAATCTTGTTGTAGACGTGGACCTACTTATACCCCTGACTGCCAAGGGTGAGGACCTGGCCCTGCCCAGACTCCAGCTCCTATCTATATGAGTTGGACCAGAAATGAGCACCTGATTTCACAGTGGCCATCTCCATTCACTTTTGCTGGATGTTTAAAACTAGAACCAAGAAAAAAGTTAAAACTGCAATGAGTAAATTTCTAGGATTTGTGGATAGCCATGTTTCCTGTCATTTGGGCTAAGAAGAAAATAACAGGAAATCTGGCTGAAGCAGGAAAGGAAAATTAAACATGCACAGAGAGAGGCAGATCAAGTGAATGGAAAAAGAAGCCTTTGAATTTCTGTAGTGGCCCTAATGCTCAGCCCCATCCTTATCCTTTTTTAAGGCTTGGTTACTGAAAGCCTTCTGAATTCTGTGAATTGCCTCAATATCCATCTCACAAAGTCAACCTATTTTAAAAGGAATTCCTGTTGATCACAACAAACAGATCCCAAATTAATAAGCTAGATTTGTTTTGCAAGGGAAATGCATTAAAAACAACTAAAATAGATGTCAGTGGGAGAACTGTTAAGTACGTTTTATAATTATGCTTCTATTACAATCATAATCATGAAAATAACAGCAACATAGCTCATAGTGATGAGGTCATAGCTAACACTTATATGAGAAAATCAGAACATAAAACTATAAGAACATTCTCATTGCAACCATGAAAAAGCCTGTATATCCCTAAATATTAGAAAAGAGGATAGAATAATTAAAATTTGCGATAATGTTAAAATAATATTTCAGCAATCAAAATTCTGTATAATGAAAAATTAATTTTATATAGTCTAATTATTATTAATCAGTTACCCAAAATTTCAGGGGTACTAGTAGAAAGAACATGTGCAATTTAAAAAGAAAACTAGGCCACAAAACAGTGGAAAACAAGATCCAAGTCTGTCTTACTATTGGCTAAAGCAAGTTTGCCCAACCCATGACCCATAGGCCACATGTGGCCCAGGACAGCTTTGAATGCAGCCCAACGCAAATTCATAAACTTTCTTAAAGCATTAAGGAATATTTTGGGTTTTTTTTAGCTTATCAGCTATCGTTAGTGTTAGTGTATCTTACGTGTGGCCCAAGACATTCTTTTTCTTCCCATATGGGCCAGGGAAGCCAAAAGATTGGACACCCGTGAGCGAAAGCATCCTAGTATATTCTGACCACTTTCTAACACTTTCCTGTAGTCTGTCTCCCTAAGAATGTGAGAAGTGCCTGACACTTGTGGATTCCTGGACAAAATACTGAGTTTCATTAAAGTCAGAGAGGAAATGGCCTCCATCTCACTGCTTTGCGAGCAGGAAAGGCCAAAAAGCCATCATTCCCACCTCCAGCTCCAGTTCCTATCACAACCTGAATGAGTGAAAGCATACTGCTTCAATGTAGGAATTAATTATCAATGCACACATCACAGCTAAAGGAGAAGAAACAAAGTTTCAAAATGTTGTATCCTCTCAAAATAAGAAAAAAATAACTCTCATAGTATTTTTGGTTTGTTTTCTGAAATCCACTGAATTATCATTTCTAATGTGCATACACACCTTAATATGCCATTGTGAAAATAAAGGAAATGCCTTGCAAACAATATCCCACGTAATTCTCAGTGATGCAGGCATCCTTACCCCCATTTTACAGATGATGATGAAGTACCTAGTTGAAGGTCACACAACTTCTAAGTGGAGAACCAGAATTCATAACCAGAACTTCTCTCACTGCAAAGTTGATCTATTTCTGCTAAATTCTGACATGGCATATATTTGATGATGATGATAGCAAGTTTTTCTGTAAAATTGGGATAAAACAACATTCTGTGTGATTTTTAAGCAGCAGCTGTTTAGAGGGACAGATGATGTCTGCTTGCCACAGAGAGGCAGCGCTTATTCAAGTCTCAGTGCTTAGAGCTGACTGAAGACAGGGAGTCTTAGAGACAGGAAGAGCCCAGTCACTATGAATATAAGCAGAGGTTGCAGGTGGCAACCTCCTCAGCTGGCAGGTTGAAGGATGAGATAATAAAGGACTTTCAAAGTGCCATTTAAACCCGAGCTTCTTTGACTCTGTGATTCTGAGATTATGTGATAATAATGGGGAAAAGGTTTTTTAGCAGCAAGTCACTTGACTTCTCTGTTTTCTTTCGTTCTACCCAGATTGGATACCACCCAGCACTCCCCACCACAAGTGCTTAGGTGGGGAGGCAGGTTAGATGCTGAGCAGAGGAGACACCAAAGCCCCATCCCTATTTTAGCCATGATGGCTTTGCTTTTCTCTGTTTTACATATTGGACCTTTGTGTGGGATTATATTTAGAGAAAAGGTTTCACTGCTTCAGAATATTTTACATAGATACAATTTTTGAAAACACTGAACTGTATGATCTCTAGACTTTTTAAAACAGAAATTCCCCCACTTCCAATAGCACTTGCCTAGGTGATAACAAAACAGAATGCTTCGTTTCACCAAACTGAAGCTATTAAACAACCGTGAACTTTGAGCTATCTGCCAGCCAAGGCTAATAACTCGTCAAGGACTCTAAATGCCCCAATGTGCCAATATGCCTGCAGGACCCAACTGAAGAGTTTTGCCTAACCAGTGTGCAACGAAACTTATCTAATCCATTATGTGTAAACTCTGAACTCATTCTGTCCTATCTAGAGTACAAACTTTCCATCATTTTCTAGCACGTAAACATCCTGACTTTTATCACCCAGCGAGAAGTTCAGTGGATTCTGTTTCCTTCCTCAGCAAGCATATAAATTCAGCAAAAACTTTGTTATCACTGAAGTGGTCATTGCTTTCCTTTGCCAGCCTCCTTTTAATTGGCATGCTGGGAAATTCTTGGACATGCTGTGGAAGTAACTGCTAGGTTTTGTGATGGTCTTTCCTAGGCCATGTGTGCAGGAAGAGTCCGCCCTCAAGTGGAAGGCTCTCAAAGGACAGTGAAAACTCACAGGTATAGCAATGTAAGGCACGTACTACCATCATGAGCTGTTCTTGAAGCTGATAGACAGGATTGCTTAATTTTTTCCTTTTTAATTGACTTACTAATACAAACCACCTAAGGAATGGAAGTGGTGCTTTATTTAACATATATGTCTAGTTTGAATCAGATTTTTAATCCAATTTTTAAAATGTTCCCCTAAAAATAAATTCTTATTGAAGTTTGTTTCCTCTTTAGAACATAAGCAGGTTTAGTAGAAAAACTGTAACAAATTTTGAAGATCAAGACTTTGCTGCTTCTCATCCCATCTCCCCTATCCTACCCTTGCCAAGGGCAGACAGCTCTCTTGCCTTCATAAAAGTCAGACTGGTTTCTTTCTGTGGATTCAAGTATTTTTATATGTTCTTTGTTTGAGCTTGGACTCTATTAGTGAGAACTCAATGAGCTGCCCTCCCTTCCACTCTGGCTATCTTCAGATCCCTTTTGTTAAACTCTTGGGCACCTATATGAGAATAGCAACCTCTGCAGGAAGAAAAAGAAAACTTGTTGGATGGCAATTAGGGCCCAGATTCTATTAATAGTAGCCAGGGGCAACTTCTGTGGATTACTTAATGAAGCGACATATAATGGACCAATGTTGAAATCCAGCAAATGGTTAAAGGGATAGTCACTGTAAAATCTTTGAAATTGTGTGTGTAATATTTTAGAAAGGAAACAAATGTTTAATTGATAGAAACTCCAAACTGCAGAGACACCTCAGAAATAAGAATAAGGGAAGGATAGACCTACAAAAAATGAAGCTTAAGTGTTCTCACTTCCATCTAACTGCAATGAAGCTTGTTCTTAGGTGTGTTGAATGATGAGAATGATCCATCTCCTCTCCAGCCACACAGTCCATTTGGCACAGTGGAAGATAAAGAGGCAGCTAGAAGCAGAACTGTGGTATTCCTCTGCCCACCCCGCCCTGTACCACTTCCTCCCAGCAGGGACTCAGTGTTCTCCAGTTTCTTAAAATTTCCCCACTAACAAAAAGTTTAAAGCTCCATACTCGATATTCTGAGAGTCTCTGGTGTTTATATCTTATATCCTTCACTTTTTACTTATATAACTATAAGTGCTTTAACAGTCCAACAAGTGGGTGCTAAAGATCTGTGCATGAGTGTGTTGAACATGGGGAAGATTTTTTTCTAGACTTGATAACCACAAAAGCCTAAGCAGTCATAGAGCAAAGAAAGTTATAGATCAGATCTGGAGGGCCCTTGAAGATTATACAATCCAACTGCCTAGTGTTTGCAACCCTCCAGAACAAACTTGAGATATAAAAACCATGATAACATTCAAGCTCTCTTGTGTATTGTATACTGAAGTCACACAGTGAAATCCGATCATCTGTTTTCTTCTCACAAACTATTCTAGTAAGTTGTGGAGTTCCACTGAGTCCTGGAGGCACTATTTGGAACATTTTCAAATAAATCACTATAGAATATAATATTAAATATAAAAATTATCCTACATAAGGCATTGTTCCTATAAAATGAAAATAAAATGTAAACGAAAACAAGAATAACTTTTTGAAGAGTGTTTACTTTAGATAGGGTTTACTTTGCTGGAGAATACTTTTAACTTCTTGGAAGCTTCTTGCATAATGTGTTTATCAAGCTGGCTTAAAACTAGCTCAGAAAATGTTGCATCCAGGGGTTGAGTCTTCCTGCCTTTAAGAAAAGTCTTAGGTCTTTTTGATTTATGGAAGGTTTCATGCGTGACCTACTGAAGATTTACTTGAATAGTTGGAAGAGGTCAATAGAATACACATAGACCATTAAGCAGCTCCAAATACGGTAGAAACTTACTCTATGAATGGTTTGACACTTGGAAGCCACAGCAGCAGTGGCTATGTTAGCTTCATTATGGAAGAGATGGGTAGGGCTCAGAAATGGGAGGCAAAAGTGACTATTATTTGGTGTTTGTTGTTTCTTAACAGAGACCATAACATTTCTGTCTGCAACCCAGATATTGGAGTGGCTTGTTTACTCATCCATTTTTTAGACAAGGGACTTGAGGTCAAGAAAGGTTAAGTAACTTGTCTGAGCTTACACAGTAGGTGGAAGATTTAGAAGTATAACTTAGTCTGGCTCCAGAGTCTATGCTAAATTGCTCTGCTTACTGCAATTGTGGTTATAAAGTTAAAGTCCCTGAGTCTGGGCAGAGCAGATTCAGAACATCCAGCCAAACTGAGATTTCCTACTCCCAGAGAGTGGATGAATCTCTGTGACTAGGTCAAGATTCCTTACTCCTTCTTTTTGGGGAAGAGATTTGTCATTGGAATCCATCAGCCCCTCAATCAAACAATTTTGTGAAATTGGCTACCCCTCCCATTATTCATGCATGCTCAGACATGACAGAACTCCAACCTAAGCTGAATATGGAACATGCAGAAGAGATCTCAGAAAAAGTAAGACCAAAGGGAAGAATCCTGTGTTTGAAGCAGTAACATGAGGGAGTTTGGGGCAGCTTAATGTAAATTGCTGAGGTGTATATTGATGATTCCCTGGTGACTCCAGACTTTCCCCCAAAACAAAGTAGATAAGACGCCACCCTTAGATGTGTGATCTTGGATGTGTAATTCTTTTTATGCTTTCACTGCTTCATCTGTGAATTGGACTCATGGGGTGGTTGTGAGGATTTAAAATGCCTATACCTCTTGAACACTTCAGATCTCTTTGTTTTCTGTCAGAAAAAGTTCCATCCTTTCTATCAGGGAGGAGCCTATGAGAGATGGTACAGTTCTGAGATAATAACATCATAATTATTTAAGGACTATACCTAACCCTTCAGATACCCTGTCTCTGTTCACCCCTAAAATTAGTCTCCAAATGAAGAATGTCTTCTGGGTCATCAGCAACATCCATCCATCCATCCATTTATTCATATATGGATTTGTTAACCTGTTTGACAAACATTCAAGCATCTGCCATACTCTGGGTAGATTGATTAGCAGATGGAATTACTGTCTCTTTTTGTCTGGTAGAGAAACCTGTGGATAAATTTAGCTGGTCCAGTTTCCAGCATGGCCATTGACTACCAATTTGATGTTGAGAAACGTTAAAATGGAAATATTATCTTTCTCCTAGGATTACTGTAAAAATGAAACAATGTAAAAATACCTCCAACACAGGGCCTGGCTCATTAGAGGCACAGAATTCTACTTAGTAATATTCTCCCTTCAGTGGTTCAGGTCATTCTTCATGGCTGTCAATGTTTTCCAGAAGTTTCACTTTTATTCTGCCATGGATTTATTAAGAAACTGTCTCTGTTTTCTCTATCTTCTTCAGTAATTTTATTTCTAATATAGGTTCAGTTTCTTGGCTGAGTAATTTCTGTACAGTTTTTTTTTTTACTGGTATCAGGGCCACTGCTGGTCTAAACTATGTCTTTAAAATAATACAAAAATATGTTACCCCCACACTCATATGACACGGTTCCACATCAAGCCACTCACAATTTAGCCCCAAGCTTGATCTCTCAGCTAGAAGCTCTTGTCCAGTGTGCAGTCTGCCTAGTATGGTCTGAAGTTTCTTACAAATGTTCCTGTTTATTCAGCCATTCCATCAAAATTTATCAAACTGGACTAGCACAATCTAGTTGCTGGGATGTAGAAATGAATAGTACAGACTTCTGGCCTGCAAGGATATTTTAATAGTATGTGTTGTGTGATATTTGTTGACTTATCCAATACTCATGTAAAATCATTACATAAGGTGATACCAGAGTACAGAGGAGGGAGAATCTATCAGCTGAAGGAGAGAAAGGTTTCCAAGAAAGGCTTCCCAAGGGTAGTGATCTTCAGTTTGAGGCCTGAGTAAAGTGTTGGAGCTCTTCACACAGGGAATTGCAAGTATGGCTTGGAGACCCTCAATCAGACAAAAGCCCAACTGGTTTTGTGTGGCCAGAGCCTTGTGTGCCTAAAAAAGACTAAAGAAAGACAGTGTGAAGAAGTACACAGGAACCAAGTGTGGAGCCCTGATACTTCCTCTGTCATGTATTGTATGAAGAAGCTGTGAATGGATTTTGGCAAGATGTGTAACACAATCATATTTGAGTTTAATAAAGATCACTCCACAGCTAGAAAATTACAAGAAGGTGGGGCAGAACTTGAGACAGAGAGGGCAATGATGATGGTCTTGATGATGAATGACAAGAGTCTGAAACAAGACAAGGATCTTGGGGATGCAGAGGAAGAAATGTTATTTCTTTTTTATATTTTATATTTTATAAATATATATAATAATATATATAATATATGTAACAATATATATATTATATAACTATAATATATAAATACATTATATATAATATATAACTATATATTATATATAATTATAAAAATTATTAAAAATACATAATATAAATATATATAATATATAATATATAAGTATATAATATATATGTTATATATTATATAAGAAATAAGTATATTACTTATATATTATATAAGAAATAAGTATATTACTTATATATTATATAAGTAATAAGTATATTACTTATATATTATATAAGTAATATATATTATATATAATATATAATACACATAAGTAATAAGTAATACATATTATATATATTATATATGACTGAGATAATAATTCAGAAGAAAAGCTTCTGAAAGTATGAAATTACTGCTCAGTAATTTCATACTTTCAGAAGCTTTACTTAATGGAGGTGAGAAAAGCACAAGTGTGGGCTCTGCATTTAGAACACATTTAGAACATTGCTCTGGCAATAGTGTGTAGAATGAAGAGTATGTATGTGGAGACTGGGAGTAGGGAGATTAATTAGGTTATTTGTTCCAGCCAAAGAGAACTGATGAGGTTGAAATTAAGAAGGGAAGAGATAATGGGAGTGAATGCATGAGACATTGAAGAAGTAACATCTGGTTATTAAGACTGGGTATTATATATTTATTATATATATATAATATATATATACATTTCAAGTATATATATAGCTAATATATATAATATATATCAAGTATATATATAGCTAATATATATATTTCAAGTGCATGTATGTGTGTGTGTATATATCTATCTATCTAATATATATATTAGCTTTATTGCCAGAGGGTGATTTATTTATAATATATATTTCAAGTATATATATATGTAGCTAATATATATTATATATTATAGATCTATTTCAAGTGTATATATATAGCTAATATATATATTTCAGATGTGTGTGTATATATATATAGCTAATATACATTAGCTTTATTTCCAGAGGGTGTATTTATTTCTATGTGCAAAGCACTGTATTCTAGTCCCTTTCTTCTTCTGGGACCTTATAACATAGCAATGTAATTATAATTACATGGCAAAATATGGCAAGGGCTATGGGAGAGACACAGCATGCCACAAGAGGCAATGGAGAAAGAGCTCAGGAGAACTTCCTGGAGCAAGTTTCCTGAAGGGAGAGTCCTTAACGGTAAAGTGGGGCTAACATTTCAGATAGAGGACAAAGGCATACAGATGGTGAAATACAGGGCAATTTCAGAGGGCAGGGAGTGATATGAAACTTTTAAGGAAAGAATGAAAAAATGAAGCTGTAAATACAGATATGGCCTCACTTTTAAAGAATCTGAAATGCTAGGCTGAGCAATAATGTCATACGTTCAGAAGCTTTTCTTAATGGAGGTGAGAAGAGCACAAGTGTGAGCTCTGCATTGAGAACATTGCTCTGGTAATAGTGTGTAGAATGAAGATTATGTATGTGGAAACTGGGAATAGGGAGACTAATTAGGAGGTTATTTGTTCCAGTTCAGAGAGAAATGATGGAGGGTTGAATTAAGAAGGGAATAAGTAATGGGAGTGAATGCATGAGACACTGAAGAAGTAACATCTGGATATTAAACCTTCAGTTTCTAAGTTGCATTGACATTTGTGATTAAATGGATTAATGCGGGGTTTACAATACATGCACACAAGTGCAAGGTAAGGGAGGAAGTAGAATGAAGGAAAGAAGAAAAGCTGGACAGAGCATATTTAATCCAGTAGATGCTGTTGGTGCCCTTATCACTCACCTTTCCCTTCACTCTGCATGGATAGCTTCTTATTGCTGGTACCTGCTGCCATATGCCTGAGAGTTTCTTCCATCTGGCACAAGTACCAGGGAGTCAATACTCTGTGGGTGGCCCCCAAGAAATGACAGGTAGAAGGTGGCAAAGAAATACCCCAGAAAATGTGGTACAATATATACAATGGATTACCATGCAGCCATAAAAAAGAATGAAATCATGCCTTTTTCAGCAAAAGATGGACAGAGCTGGAAGCCATTTTTCTCATTGAAATAACTCAGAAAGTAAAATGCCACATATTCTCACTTATAAATGGGAACTATACAATGGGTAAACATGAACATAAAGAGAAAAATAATAGGCACTGGGACTTCAAAAGAGGATAGATCAGAAGGAGGGATGATTGAAAAATTACCTATTGGGCACAACGTTCACTATTCCAGTGATGAGCACACCAGAACCCCAAACCTCACCATTATACAACATATCCATGTAACAAACCTGCACATGTAACCTCTGAATCTATAAAGATAATAAATTAAAAATTAAAATGTAAATAGTACTGAGAAGACTGGATATTCATATGCAGAAAAATGAAACTAGATCATCTTTCACAGTATAGTTAAAAAGCTTCTGCACAGAAAAGGAAACAATCAACAAAGTGAAGAGAAAACCTTCAGAATGGGATAAAGTATTTGCAAACTATTTATCTAACAAAGAATTAATAACCAGGATATATAAGGATCTCAAACAACTCAGTAGAAGAGAAAAAGACAATCCAATTTAAAAATGGGCAAAAACCTTGAATAGACATTTCTCAAAATAATACATACAGATGGCAAATAGGTATACAAAAAAATGTTCAGCTGGAAGTGGTAGTCCCAACACTTTGGGATGCTCAGATGGGAGGATTGCTTGAGCTCAGGAGTTTGAGACCAGCTGCGACACCACAGTAAGACCTCATCTCTCTAAAAATAAAAACAATTAAAAAATCAGCCAGGCATGTTGGCACATGTCTGTAGTCCAAGCTACTCAGGAGGCTGAGGAGGATCACTTGAGCACCTGGGAGATTGAGGGTACAGTGAGCCATGATCATGATATTACACTTCACCCTGGGGAACAGAGTGAGACCATGTCTCAAAAAAAAAAAAGTTTAACATTATTAATCATCCAGAAATGCAAATCAAAACCATGATAAGACATCATCTCAGCCCGGTTAGAATAGCTGTTATCAAGAAGATAACAAATAACAAATGATGGTTAGAATGCAGAGAAAGGAGAATGCTCATACACTGCTGGTGAGAATGTAAAGTATTACAATCATTATGGAAAAAAGGATGGGGGGAATCTTCAAAAAACTAAAAATAGCCAAGTGCAATGGCTAGCACCTGTAATTGCAGCTGTTTGGAGGACTGAGGTGAGAGGATCACTTGAGTGCAGCAGTTTGAGAATGCAGGGAAAAAAACCCCATTTATAAAATTATTAGATTAGAATCTGCTTCTAAAGAAGCCAAACTTCTTAAGAAAGAATCATTTCAAGTGGTAACTTAAGGAAAATGCTAACCAGTGCTTGAGGAGAGAGATTAAAAAGAGAAAGAATGAAGTCACTGGAGAAAAGTCAATATTAATGCTGAAAATTTGGGATTATATCAAAAGAAAGAATGGAAGTGAGATGTTCAAGACTGAATTAGAAGGGGTGGCACAGAAGAAAGGGACAGAACATCCAGGCTTTGTACAAGACTTGAGCAAAAAAAAAAAGTTTGCTACAGAGATCACCCCAGCTTCACAAGGAGGATAGAATGCGGTGTGAAAACAGTTGAATAAGACACTGGTCTGGTGGGACTAGATGTTTTCTCACTAAAGCCATTCTTTTCACTCTGCCTTACTCTCAGGACACAATTTAGTTAGATTGTTGCTAGATTGGTTTTGGTTACATTAGTGTTTTCAACTTGGTGAGTTATGTTTTCTGTAAAACAAATGTGAGCCACCTAATGCTTCCCCAACATAAAAAGTCTCTAGTTCCTTTACCTAGAAAACCAGCTGAGGCTTTGTGGAACCCAAGGAGCTACCCATCTTGGGTATCCAAGCTCTCTTTATAGAATTCTCTCTCTCCATACCTTCATCTACTTGTCTATACTTTCCTCTAGATTGTGAGTTCTTTTAGGACACAGTTCATTCGTCTCTATACCCAATGCCTGAAACATATGTGCCACACTTTATTTATCCAGTCTATTATTGATAGACATTTGGGTTGGATACAAGTCTTTGCTATTGTGAACAGTGCTACAATAAATATATGTGTGCATGTGTCTTTATAATAAAATAATTTACAATCTGGCATATATACTCAGTAATGGGATTTCTGGGTCAAATGGTATTTCTGGTTCTACATCCTTGAGTAATCATCACACTGTCTTCCACAATGGTTGAACTAATTTACACTCCTACCAACAGTGTAAAAGCCTTCCTGTTTCTCCACATCCTCTCCCACATCTGTCATTTCCTGACTTTAAAGATCACCATTCTAACTGGCGTGAGATGGTATCTCATTGTGGTTTCAATTTGCATTTCTCTGATGACCAGGGATGATAAAGCTTTCATATGACTTTTTGGCCACATAAATATCTTCCTTTGAGAAGTATCTTTTCATATTCTTCACCAAGTTTTTGATGGGGTTGTTTTTTCTTATAAATGTGTTTAACTTTTTTGTAGATTCTGGATATTAGGTCTTTACCAGATAGATTGCAAAAATACTCTCCCATCCTGTAGGCTGCTTGTTTACTCTGATGATAGTTTTTTTTTTTTTTTTTTTTTTTTTTTTTGCTGTGCAGAAGGTCTTTAGTTTAATGAGATCCCATTTGTCTATTTTGGGTTTTGTTGCCATTGCTTTTGGTGTTTGAGTCTTGAAGTCTTTGGCCAAGCCTATGTCCTGAATGGTATTACCTAGGTTTTCTTCTAGGGTTTCTATGGTTTTAGGTCTTACATTTAAGACTTGACTTTTTTTTCTGTTTCTTTTTCTTTTTTCCAGACAGAATCTCACTCTGTCACCCAGGCTGAAATGTAGTGGTGTGATCTTGGCTCATTGCAACTTCTGCTACCTGGATTCAAGTGATTTTCCTGCCTCAGCCTCCCAAGTGGCTTGGACTAAAGGCACCTTCCCTCATGCCCAGCTAATTTTTGTAATTTTTAGCAGAGACTGGTTTTACCATCTTGATCAGACTGGGCTTGAACTCTTAACCTCGTGATCCACCTGCCTCAGCCTCCCAGATAGAATTACAGGCATAAGTCACGACTCCCAGCTGACATTTAAGTCTTTAATCCATCTTGAGTTAATTTTTATATAAGGTGTAAGAAAGGGGTTCAGTTTATGTTGTCTGCATATGGCTAGCCAGTTTTCCTAAAACCATTTATTAAATAGAGAATCCTTTCCCCATTGCTTGTTTTTGTCAGGTTTGTCGAAGATTGGATGGTTGTAGATGTGTGGCATTCTTTCTGAGGCCTCTGTTCTGTTCCGTTTGTCTGTTTATTTGTTTTGGAACTAGTACCATGCTGCTTTGATTACTATAGCCTTGTAGTATAGTTTGAAGTCAGGTAGTGTGATGCCTCCAGTTTGTTCTTTTTGCTTAGGATTGCTTTGGCTCTTTTTTTGTTCGATATGAAATTTAAAGTAGTTATTTCTAATTCTGTGAAGAATGTCAGTGGTAGCTTGATGAAGATAGCATTGAATCTATAAATTACTTTGGGCAGTAGGGCCATTTTCATGATACTGGTTATTCCTATCCATGAGCACTGAATGTTTTTCCATTTGTTTGTGTCCTCTCTTATTTCCTTGAGTAGTGGTTGGTGGTTCTCCTTGAAGATATTCACATCCCTTGTAAATTATATTCCTAGGTATTTTATTCTCTTTGTAGCAAGTGTAAATGTGAGTTCACTCATGATTTGGCTCTCAGACTATAATTGGTATATAGAAACACTTGTGGTTTTTGTACATTGATTTTGTATCCTGAGACTTTGCTGAAGTTGCTATCAGCTTAAGGAGACTTTGGGCTCAGATGATGGGGTTTTCTAAATATATAATCATGTCATCTGCAAACAGAAACCATTTGACTTCCTCTCTTCCAATTTGAATATCCCTGATTTCTTTCTCTTGCCTGATTGCCCTGGCCAGAACTTTCAATATTATATTGAATAGGAGTGGTGAGAGAGGGCATCCTTGTCTTATGCCAGTTTTTGAAGGGAATGCTTCCAGCTTTTGTCCATTCAGTATGATATTGGCTGTGAGTTTGTCATAAATAGCTTTTATTATTTTGAGATACATTCCATCAATACCTAGTATATTGAGAGTTTTTAGCATAAAGGAGTGTTGAATTTTGTTGAAGGCCTTCTCTGCATCTATTGAGATAATCATGTGTTTTTGCCTTTGATTTTGTTTATGCAATGGATTATGTTTATAGATTTGTGCATGTTAAACCAGCCTTGCATCCCAGGAATGAAGCCAACTTGATCATGATTGATAAGCTTTTTGATGTGCTGTTGGATTTGGCTTGCCAGTATTTTATTGAAGATTTTCACATCAATGTTCATCAGGGATATTGACCTGAAATGTTTTTGTTGTTGTTGTGTCTCTGCCAGATTTTGGTATCAGGATGATGTTGGTCTTATAAAATGAGTTAGGGAGGAGTCCCTCCTTTTGTATTGTTTGGAATAGTTTCAGAAGTAATGATACCAGCTCCTCTTTGTACCTCTGGTTGAATTCTGCTTTGTACCATCTCGTCCTGGGATTTTTTTGGTTGGTAGGCTATTAATTACTGCTTCAATTTCAGAACTTGTTATTGGTCTATTTGGGGATTTGAGTTCTTCCTGGTTTAGTCTTGGGAGGGTGTATATGTTCAGGAATTTATCCATTTCTTTTAAATTTTCTAGTTTATTTGCATAGAGGTGTTTATAGTATTCTCTGATTGCAGTTTGTATTTCTGTGGGATCAGTGGTGATATCCCCTTTATCATTTTTGATTGTGTCTATTTGATTGTTCTCTTTCTCCTTCTTTATTAGTCTGGCTAGTGGTCTTAGTTATTTCTTGTCTTCTGCTAGCTTTTGAATTTATTTGCTGCTGATTCTCTAGTTTTTTTAACTGTGATATTAGGGTATTGAATTTAGATCTTTCCTGCTTTCTCCTGTGCATTTAGTGCTATAAATTTCCCTCTAAACACTCCTTTAGCTGTGTCCCAGAGATCCTGGTATGTTGTGTCTTTGTTCTCATTGGTTTCAGAGAACTTATTTATTTCTGCCTTAATTTTGTTATTTACCCAGTGATCATTCAGGAGCAGGTTGTTCAGTTTCTATGTGGTTGTGCAGTTTTGAGTGCATTTCTTAATCCTGAGTTCTAATTTGTTTGCACTGTGGTCTGAGACACTACTTTTTATGATTTGCTTTCTTTGCATTTGCTGAGGAGTGTTTTACTTCCAATTATGTGGTCAGTTTTAGAATAAGTGTGCTGTTGTGCTGAGAAGAATGTATATTCTGTTTATTTTGGGTGGTGAGTTCTGTAGATGTCCATTAGGTCTGCCTGGTCCAGAGCTAAGTTAAACTCCTGAATATCCTTGTTAATTTTCTGTCTTGTTGATCTGTCTAATATTGACAGTGGGGTGTTAAACTCTCACACTATTATTGTATGGGAGTCTAACTCTCTTTGTAGGTCACTAAGAACTTGCTTTGTGAATCTGGATGCTCCTGTATTGGGTACATATGTATTTAGGATAGTAAGCTATTTTGTCATGTTCATCTCTTTACCATTATGTAATGCCCTTCTTTGTTTTGATCATTGTTGGTTTAAAGTCTGTTTTATCAGAGACTAGGAATGTAACCATTGCTTTTTTGTTTTTGTTTTTCATTTGCTTGCTGAATATTTCTTCGTCACTTTATTTTGAGCTATATGTGTCTTTGCCTGTCAAGTGGTCTCCTGAATACAGCATACCAATAGGTCTTCACTCTTTATCCAATTTGCTAGTCTGTGTCTTCAATTGAGGCATTTAGCCCATTTACAGTTAAGATTAATATTGTTATGTATAAATTTGATCCTGTCATTATGATCCTAGCTGGTTATCTTGCCCATTAGTTGATGCAGTTTCTTTATAGTGTCAATAGTCTTTACAACTTGGTATGCTCTTGTATTGGCTGGTTCTGGTTTTTACTTTCCATATTTCATGCTTCCTTCAAGAGCTCTTGTAATGCAGACCTGGTGGTGACCAAATCTCTCAGCATTTGCTTGTGTGTAAAGGATTTTATTTCTTCTTCATTTATGAAGCTTAGTTTGACAGGATATGAAATTCTGGGTGAAAATTCTTTTCTTTAAGAATGTTGAATATTAGCCCCAACTCTCTTCTGAATTGTAGAGCTTCTGCAAAGAGATCTACTGTTAGTCTGATGCACTTCCCTTTGTGGGTAACCCGACACCTCTCTCTGGCTGCCCTTAACATTTTTTCCTTCATTTTAGCCCTGGTGAACCTGACGATTATGTGCCTTGTGATTGCTCCTCTCAAGGATTTTCTTTGTGGTGTTCTCTGTATTTTCTGTATTTGAATATTGGCCTGTCTTGCTTAGTTGGGGAAGTTCTCCTGGATAATGAATTGAAGATTGTTTTCCAACTTGGTTTCATTCTGCCTGTCACTTTCAGGTACACTAATCAAACATAGGTTTGATCTTTTTACAGTGTCCCATATTCCTTGGAGACTTTGTTGCTTCCTTTTCATCCCTTTTTTCCCCCAATCTTGTCTTCATGCTTTATTTCATAAAGTTGATCTTCAGTATCTGATATCTTTTCTTCCACTTAATCAGTTCAGCTATTGATAATTGTGTGTGCTTCACATTCTTGTGCTGTGTTTTTCAGCTTTATCAGGTCATTTATATTCTCCTCTAAACTGGTTAGTCTACTTAGCAATTTCTCTGATATTTTATCAAGGTATTCAGCTTCCTTGCATTGGGTTACAACATGCTGTTTTAGCTTGGAGGAGTCTGTTATTATCTACCTTCTGAAGCCTACTTCTGTCAATTTGTCAGACTTATTCTCTGTCCAGTTTTGTTCCCTTGCTGGTAAGGAGTATGATCCCTTGGAGGAGAAAATGTGTTCTAGTTTTTGGAATTTTCAGACTGTTTGCACTGGCTTTTTCTCATCTTTGTGGATTTATCTACCTTTGGTGTTTGATTTTGGTGTCTTTCAGGTGGGGTTTCTGTATGGACGTCCTTTTTGTTAATGTTGATGCTATACCTTTCTGTTGAGTTTTCCTTCCAACAGTCAGGCCCATCTCCTGCAGGTCTGCTGGAGTTTGCACTACGTCCACCCCAGAACATGTTTGCCTGGGTATCACCAGTGTAGGCTGCAGAACAGCGAAGACTGCTACCTGTTATTTCCTCTGGAAGCGTCATCCCAGAGGGGTACCCACCAGATGCAAGCCAGAGCTCTCTTATACGAGGTGTTTGTCAACCCCTGCTGGGAGTTGTCCCCCAGTAAGCAGACACTGGGGTCAGGGACCCACTTGAGGGAGTCTATCCCTTTGAAGAGCTCAAGTTCTGTGCTGGGAGATCTGCTGCTCTCTTCAGAGCTGGTAGGCAGGAAGGTTTAAGTCTGCTGAAGCTGTGCCCATAGGCGCCCCTTTCCCTGGGTGCTCTGTTTCAGGGAGATGGGCGTTTTATCTATAAGCCCCTGACTGAGTCTGCTGCCTTTCTTTCAGAGATGCCCTGCCCAGAGAGGAGAAATCTAGAGAGACAGTCTGAGTAGTTTTGTGGCGCTGTGGTTGGCTCCACCCACTTTGAACTTTCCAGTGGCTTTGTTTAAACTGTGAGAGGAAAACCACCTGCTCAAGCCTCAGTAATGGTGGACACCACTTCTCTTACCAACTTGAGCATCCCACGTGGACTTCAGACTGCTGTGCTGCCAGTGAGAATTTCAAGCCAGTGGATCTTAGCTTGCTGGGCTCTGTGGGGCTGGGATCCCCTGAACTAGACAATTTGGCTCCCTGGCTTTAGCCCCTTTTCCAGGGGAGTAAACTTTTTTCTCGCTGGCATTTCAGGCACCACTAGGGTATGAGAAAATCTCCTGCAGCTAGCTCAGTGTCTTCCCTAATGTCTGCCAAGTTTTATGCTCTAAATCCTTGGGTTTGGTGGCATAGGCACCTGCGTGAATCTTCCTTCTGCATTTATCTCACTGGGTGCTGCATACCAGAGCTGTTTCTATTTGGCCATCTTGCCAAATTTCTTTTTATTTATTTATTTATTTTTAAGACAGAGCCTCACTTTGTCACCTGGGCTGGAATGCAGGGACGTGATCTTGACTCACTACAACCTCTGCCTCCCGGGTTCAAGTGACTCTCTTGCTTCAGTCTCCTGAGTACTTGGGATCACAGGTGCCTGCCACTATGCCCAGCTAATTTTTTATAGTTTCAGTACAGACAGGGTTTCACCATGTCTGATTTCTTTTTTTATATTTATGGATTTCCTTTCTTTTTGGGTATATACCCAGCAGTGGAATTTCTGGATCATGTGGTAGCTCTATTTTTAGTTTTTTCAGTAGCCTACAAACTATACTTCAGAGTAGTTGTACTAATTTGCAGTCCTACCAACAGTGTACAGGGGATCTCTTTTCTCCACACCTCACCAGCATTTGTTATTGCCTGTCTTTTGGATATAAGCCATTTTAACTGGACTGACATGATATCACATTGTAGTATTGATTTGCCTTCTCTGATGGTCAATGATGTTGAGATCTTTTCATATATCTGTTTGTCATTTGTATGTCTTGAGAAATGTCTATTCAGATGTTTTGCCCATTTTAAAAATCAGATTATTAGATATTTTTTCTATAGAGTTGATTGAGCTCATTATATATTCTGGTTATTAATCCTTTGTCAGATAGGTAGACTGCACATATTTTCTCCCATCCTGTGGGTTGTCTATTCACTTTGCTGACTGAATCTTTTGCTATGTAGAAGCTTTTTAATTTGATGTGATCTCATTTGTTTTATGCTTTGGTTGCTTGTGCTTTTTGGTATTACTCAAAAATTCTTTGTCCAGACTAACGTCCTGGAGAGTTTCCCCACTGTGTTCTTATAGCAGTTTGATAGTTTGAGGTCGTAGATTTAATTATTTAATTCATTTTTTATTTGATTTTTGTATATAGTGACAAATAGGGTTCTAGTTTCTTCTGCATATAAATATGTAGTTCCCCCAGCATTGTTTGTTGAAAAGACTGTCTTTACCCCAGTATATATTTTTGGCACGTTTGGTGAAAATGACTTGACTGTAGTTGTGTGGATTTGTTTCTGGGTTCTCTATCATGTTCCATTGGTCTATGTGTCTGCTATTATGCCAGTACCATGCTGTTTTGGTTACTATAGCTCTACTATAATTTGAAGTCAATTAATGTAATTCAGTTGTGTTCTTTTTGTTTAGGATAGCTTTGAGTATTCTGAGTCATTTTTGGTTCCATATAAATGTTAGAATTGTTTTCTATATTACTGTGAAGAATATCATTGGTACTTTGATAGATATTGCATTGAACCTGTAGATTCCTTTGGGTAGTATGAGTATCAATTCTTCCAATCCATGAACATTGGAATATTTTTCCAATTTTGATATCCCCTTAAATTTCTTTTATCATTGTTTATAGTATTCTTTGTAGAGATCTGTCACTTTTTTGGTTAAGTTAATTTCTAGGTATTAAACGTTTTGGTAAATGGGATTACTGTTTTGATTTCTTTATCAGGTTGTGCACTGTCAGCATACAGAAATGCTACTGAATTTTGTATTTTGATTTTTGTCCTACAACTTTACTGAATTTATCAGTTCTCATAGTTGTGTGGTGAAGTCTTTAGTTTTTTTGAATATAAGATTATATCATCTGCAAACAAGGGTAATCTGACTTCTTCCTTTCCAATTTGTATGCCCTTTATATCTTTCTCTTGTCTGATTGCTCTAGTTAGGACTTCCAGTATTACTTGAATAACAATGGTAAAGTGGGCATCTTTGTCATGTTCCAGATACTAGAGAAAGTCTTTGAGTTTTTCCCCATTCCATATGATACTGGGTCTGTCACATATGGCTTTTATTATGTTGAGGGTATTCCTACTGTCCCTGTTTTTAAGGGTATTTATCATGAAAGGATGTTGGATTTTATCAAATGCTTTGTCAGCATCAGTTGAAATAATTTTATATTTTTTATCATTTATTCTCATGATGGATCACATTTATTGATTTATGTATATTGAACCATCCTTCTATCCCAGAGATAAATTCCACTTTGTCATGATGAATAATCATTTTAATGTATCATTGAATTCTGCTTGCTAGTATCCCGTGGAGTATATTTGCATCACTAATAGAGATATTGGCCTTTAATTTTCTTTTTCTTGATGTCTTTGTCTTGTTTGGATATCAGGATAATAATGGCCTCATAGAATGAGTTTGGCAGTATTACATCCTCCTTTTTTTTCTTTTTCTTTTTGGAATAGTTTGAGTAGGATTGGTATTAGTTCTTTAAATGTCTGGTAGAATTCAAAAGTGAAGCCACTGGGTCATGGGCTTTTCTTTACTGGGAGACGTTTTATTATCTATCTATCTTGTAACTTGTTATTTGTCTACTCAGGTTTTAGATTTCTTTATTGTTCAACCTTAATAGTTTGTACATACCTAGGAATTTGCTCATTTCATCTAGATGTTTCCATTTATTGGCATATAGTTGCTCACAGTATCCATTTAATATCCTTTGAATTTCAGCAGTAACAGTTGTAATGTCTTCTTTTGATTTCTGATTTTATTTTTTGAATCTTCTCTCTTTCTTTGTTAGGTAGGCTACCTAAAGATTCATCAGTTTTGTTTATATTTTTGAAAAACCAACAACACACTCCTGAATGACTTTTGGGTAAATAATAAAATTAAGTTAGAAACCAAGAAGTTCTTTGAAACTAATGAGAACAAGGATAAAACATGCCAGAATCTCTAGGACACAGCTAATTCTGTGTTAAGAGGGAAATTAATACCACTAAATGCCCACATCCAGAAGTTAGAAAGATTTCAAATTAATAACCCAACATCACAACAGAAATAATTTGAGAAGCAAGAGCAAATCATTCCCAAAGCTAGCAGAAGGGAAGAAATAACCAGAATCTGAGCTGAACTGAAAGAGATTGAGATATGAAAAGTCATTCAAAAGATCAATAAATATAGAAGTTGCTTTAAAAAAAATAAGATAGATAAGCCACTAATCTAATAAAAAATGAAATAGAGAAGATCCAAGTAAACATAAATAGAAATTATGAAGAAGATATTACCACCGACCCCTCAGAAATAAAAATAACCATCAGAAATTGCCATGAACACCTCCATGAACAAAAAGTAGAAAACCTAGAAGAAATTTATAAATTCATGGACACATAGACTCCCCCAAACTAAACCAGGAAGAAATTGAATTTCTGAATAGACCAATAATGAGCTCCAAAATTGAATCAGTAATAAATAGTTTACTAACCAAAAAAGCCCAGGACCAGATAGATTCATCGCCAGATTCTACCACATGTACAAAAAAGATCTGGTACAATTTATACTACAACTATTTACAGTGCCTTTCCAACTCATTCCGTGAAGCCAGCATTATCCTGATACCAAAACCTGAAAAAGACACACACACACACAAAAAGAAAACTTTGGGGCAATACCCTTGATAAACATGAATGCAAAAATCATAAACAAAATCCATGACTTTTGGGAATTTGATTGTTAAATGCCTTGAGGCAGTCTTCTTTGGATTAAATCTACTTGATGTTCTATAATATTCTTGTACTTGGATATTGATATCTTTCTGTAGGCTTGGGAAGTTCTCTGTTACTATCTCTTTAAATACACTTTCTACCTCTATCTTTTTCTCTACTTCCACTTTATGGCCAATAACTCTTAGATTTGCCCTTTTGAGGCTATTTTTTAAATTCTGTAGGCATGCTTCCTTGTTTTTATTCTTTTTTCTTTTGCCTTCTCTGACTATGCATTTTCAAATAGACATTTCTTGAAATTCACTAATTCTGTCTTCTTCTTGAT
Organism: Aotus nancymaae; assembly: GCF_030222135.1. Classification (NCBI taxonomy): domain Eukaryota; kingdom Metazoa; phylum Chordata; class Mammalia; order Primates; family Aotidae; genus Aotus; species Aotus nancymaae. Next base: position 80,248,441 of record NW_026988454.1, read on the forward strand.
CAATTCTATTAAAGGACTCTGATGCATTATTCAGTATGCCAACTGAATTTTTCAGCTCCAGAATTTCTGCTTGATTTTTTAAAATTATTTCAATTTCTTTGTTAAATTTGTCTAATAGAATGATTAATTCCTTCTCTTTATTATCTTGAATTTCTTTGAGTTTCCTCAACACAGCTATTTTGAATTATCTGTCTGAAGGGTCACAAATCTCCATTTCTTCATAATTGATTCCTGGTGCCACATTAGTGAGGTCATGTTTTCCTGGATGGTCTTGATACTTGTAGACATTTATCTGTAACTGGGAATGGAAGAGTTAACTATTCATTGTAGTATTCTCAGTCTAGGCTTGTTTGTACCCTTCCTTCTTAGGAAGACTTTCTAGATATTTGAACATACTTGAGTGTTGTGATCAAAGCTGTATCTTCTCTAGGAGGTTCCACAAGCCCAGTAATGCTGTGGTTCTTGCAGACTTATAGAAGTATTGCCTTGATGGTCTTGGATAAGATCTAGAGGAAGTACCAGACAAAGACTCTTGTTTCTTTCTTTTACTTTCTCCCAAACAAACGAAGTGTCTCTCTTTGTTCTGAGCCACCTGGAACTGGTTTACATAAGCACTCCTGGAGCCACTACCATTAGGACTATGCTGTGTCAGACCTGAGGTTAGCACATCACTGAGTCTTGCTCGAGATCTGCTGTAACCACTCCCTAGCTATGGCCTATGTTTGCTCAAGTTACTTTGGCTCTACAGTCAGCAGATGGCAAAGGCAGCCAGACCTGTGTCCTTCCCTTCAGAGTGCTGAGTTCTTCCAGGTCCTAGGCATGTCCAGAGGTTTCATGTGGGAGCTAGGGACAAGAGTTTAAAACCTTAGAAATTTACCTGGTGTTCTGTTGTACTGCAGCTGAGCTGGCATTTAAACCACAGGATACAGCCATTCCCACTCTTTCCCAATGTCAGAGGAGCCTCACTCTGTGGCCACTGTTACCACTGGCCCACAAGAAGTACTGTCAGACTGCCACCAATGTTTCCTTAAGGCCCAGGGGCTCTTTAGTGAGCTTGTGGTGAATGCTGCCTGACCTGGGACACACCCTTCAGGGGAGATGACTCCCCTCTGGCCCAGGACAGGTACTTTCCAAAATCAAGGCCTTGAAATTGGGGCACCAAGAGTCCACTTGGTGCTCTAACCCACTGTGGCTAACCTGGTACCTATGGTGCAAGAAAAAGTTCCCTTTGCTTTTCCCTCTGCTTTTCCAGATAGTAGCTTCATCCTGTAGCCACTGCAACTGGGAATGTGCTGAAACGCAACTGAAGCCAGCAAGTCTCAGAGTCTCACCCAAGGCCTTGACATAGTGTCTGGGTATTGCTGCTGGTTATTCAGGGACCAAGGACTCTTCAGTTAGCAGTTGATAAATCCTGCCAGGACCCGAGCCTTCCTTACAAGGTAGCAGGTTTCCTTCTGGCCCTTGCTGTATCTAGAAATGTTGTCTAGGAGCTAGGGCCTGGTAAAAGGGTCTCATGACTCTGACCAGTGCCCTAACCTGCTGTGGCTAGGCTTGCATTCAAGATGCAAGACAGAGTCCTCCCCATTCTTCCCTCTCCTCTCATCAAGTAGAGGGAAGGGAGTCTCTTTTGGAGCTGTAAAATTTGTAGCCTGGGGCTAAGGGCGGGTGATATCAGCACTCTCTTACCCATCTTGGCCAGTATCTCTCATGCCCCACCAGTCCACTGTTTCTGGGCCCAGTTTACCACTAGTCCTTGCATAGGAGTTTCAGCCCTTGTGGCCTAGACACAGGTTTGTCCACTCTTGGCAGCAGAAGCACTACAGTGCTGCAGAGAGAAGGAGAAGGGATAAGAAGGAATGGGATCCCACCCTTCATGCATGACCCCGAGCATGGGAACCACACTGCCACTACAGACACAGATGCCACTCACAGCCCCAGACAGACAGCCCACTAGTGCACCCATCCCAGTTTCCAGTGGCGGCAGCAGCAGCAGTAGTGGCTGCAGCAATGTGCAGAGGGAGAGAAGGGGGCCTTATTCTATATGCATGAGCTGGAGCACAGGCTACTCCACCAGTGGGTGTAGGGTCACTGCTGCCATCCCCAGGCAGTCAGATCTTAAGCTTACCTGCCTGGATTTCTAATGGAAGTGACTTCGATGTCACTATGTGGGTAGGGCAAGGGTATCACACTCTGCTTGTGAGCCTGAGCACAGTGTTTGTATCACTTCTGGGGATAGTGTTGTTTCTCATATATGCAAAGAACTCTCAGACTCTGGAAAGTACATGCTTTGGTTTCCTTTGTCCCAGAGGTCCCCTTTTGGGTGTGCTGTCCTGTCCTTTTGTCAGGGAGAAGTATTGGCTATACGCTAGAGTACTGGGGACCCTGTAGCACCTTTGGGTCCAGCCATTTCTGTGCCATTGTGGTCCACTGGGTGAACACTGAGGGATGTCATCTGGGGCTCCTGGGATGTGGAGATACGGGGACTGTAGTTGTCAGGGAATGATACAATCCCATGATGTCTGTTCTCTCATGATGGAGTCTTTCTGTAGCCTCTTAGGTCTTAGGGGTGTGAGTAATTCAGCACAAGTTTCCAGCCTGGTGCAGGGAACTCCATAAGTAGATTCCAGACCAAGACAGCTGACTAGAGACATTGAATGCTTGTGGGGTTTCCAGAATACTACCCATGCTAGTGTCAAGGTTCATATGGGCAGAGGAACTGTCCTGTGGTTCAGATTGCAACAGTTTGTGGTGGGAATGTGGACTGCTGAAGTTCTTTCACTTACCCTTTTTCCACAAAAATGAGTCCCTTCATGTTCCCAGCTAATCTTGGTTGACCTTGATGCATCTCTCTGTGCCTCAGGTATTTCCTGTGACTTTTATGCTTGACCCTAATGTTCTCTCTTAGTGTTCTATTTAAGATACGATTATCTATTTGTAATTCCGGTTTTTCTTTCTGGAAAGGGAAAGTGTCTGATGTCTCCAGTCAGTCACTTGAACTGGGATCTATTTATAGACTTTTATTTTTTGTAAGTAGAAAAACCTGCAAAATCTAAGTGAGAATTGACTCATAAAACATTTTCTAAAGATAAATGTTTTTTATAAATGTTTAAATATTTTATGTAAATATTTCAAAAAATAAACAGTTTAGATATAAATGTATTTGCATGTCAAGAAAAAACCTCAGAAGGATGGCTGGAACATACATATTTATCAAGTTAGAATTGCATAAATTCTAAGCTAAAAATAATCTTCTTGTTATAGTTTTGGGACAGCTGAGAGAAAGGATGGGCAGATAGAATTTCCAGTTTACAAAAGATCAAGTCATACTCTTAACCAACTTAGCAAGCTTAATCAGTAAGACAAAGAACCCATATCAGAAATATGGTCCTTATTTAATGCTCTTAACAAATGTTAAATAAAATAACAAAATAATTCAGTTCTGATCCTGCTTCTACTATCATAAAAATATAAATCTGTCCTAATTGAGTATACTTAGACTGTTGATGTTCAGATGCCAGTTAGGCAACACTGATCTGTGAGCTTATATATCTTTACTTAATTCCATCTCTACACCAAGGACACTTGTTTGGAAATGGCATAGCTAATAAATGAGATGAGAATGAATTGCATTGCAAATTAGGTAATACAAGCTCTGAATTTTAAAATGCTGTTGTAAAGCACTCTATCTTAAAAGGCCATATTTATCCCAAAGCTTCTTCCCTGAGACAGAGGTAGAAATTTTAATCCTTGACAGAATCTCACAAAAATACATTTTGGGGATAAGTTTGACCCCAGTCCTGGGGAGGGCATTATTCTAAAAATATAAATCTGTTTAGCCCTAACAGCTTGTAGAAATAATAATATTTAGTTAAATAACCTGAGTCCACATTCAAGTTTAACAGTCAAATAACTTGAGTCCTGGTGGCTGGCAAGATGGCCAAATAGGAACAGCTCAGGTATGCAGCTCCCAGCGAGATAAATGCAGAAGGTGAGTGATTTCTGCATTTCCAACTGAGGTACCTGGCTTACCTCACTGAGACTGGTTATACAGTGGGTGCAGCACACAGACACAAGCCAAAGAAGGGTGGGGCATTGCTTTACCCGGGAAGCTCAAGGGGTTAAGGAACTTCCTCCCCTAGCCAAGGGAAGCCTTGAGGGACTTTGCCATGAGAAACAGTGCACTCTGGCTCAGATACTGTGCTTTTCCCAGGGTCTTCACAATGCTCAGACCAGAAGATTCCCTTGGGTGCCTATCCCACAGGAACCTTAGGCAGACACCAAACAAGCTGCAGGAGTTTTCTCATACCCCAGTGGTGCCTGGAATGCCAGTGAGACAGCATTGTTCACTCCCCTGGAAAGGGGGCAGAAGCCAGCAAGCCAAGCGGTCTTGCTCAGTGGACACCACCCCCATGGAGCCCAGCAAGCTAAGATCCACTGGCTTAAAATTCTCACTGCCAGGACAATAGTCCGAAGTCAAGGCTACCTGGGACACTCGAGCTTGGTGGGGGAATGGACATCACCATTGCTGAGGCTTGAGTAGGTGGTTTTCCCCTCACAGTATAAAAAAGGCTGCTGGGAAGTTTAAACTGGGCAGAGCCCACCACCGCTAAGCAAAGCCACTGTAGCCAGATTGCCTCTCTAGATTCCTCCACTCTGGGCAGGTCATTTCTGAAAGAAGGGCAGCAGCCCCAGTCAGGGGCTTATAGATAAAACTCTCAACTCCCTGGGACAGAGCACCTGGAGGAAAAGGTGGCTGTGGCTGCAGCTTCAGCAGACTTAAACATTCCTGCATGCTGGCTCTGAAGACAGCAGCAGATCTCCAAGCATAGCACTTGAGCTCTGCTAAGAAACCAACTGCCTCCTCAAGTGGGTCCCAGACCCCTGTTCCTTCTGACTGGAAACACCTCCTAGCAAGAGTCAACAGACACCTCATACAGGAAAGCTCTAGCTGGAATCTGGCAGGTGGTCCTCTGGGATGAAGCTTTCAGAGGTAAAAATAGGCAGTAATCTTTGCTGTTCTTCAGCCTCCACTGGTGATACCCAGGTAAATAGGATCTGGAGTGGACCTCCAGCAAACTCCAGCAGACCTGCAACAGAGAGTCCTGACTTAGAATGAAAATTAACAAACAGAAAGTAATAACATCAACTTCAACCAAAAGGATGTTCACACAGAAACTCCATCTGAAAGTCACCAACATCAAAGAACAAAAGCAAATAAATCCATGAAGATGAGAAAAAAACAGTGAAAAAAAGTCTGAAAATTCCAAACACCAGAACATCTCTTCTCCAAAATATCACAACTCCTTGCCAGCAATGGAACAAAGCCAGACAGAAAATGAGTTTAATGATCAACAGAAGTAGGCTTCAGAACGTGGGTAATAACAAACTCCTCCAAGGTAAAGAAGCATGTTCTAAGCCAATGCAAGTAAGCTAAGAATCTTGAAAAAAGGTTAGAGACATTGCTAAGTAGAATAATCAGTTTAGAGAAGAACATAAATGACGTGATAGAATCCAAAAACACAGCACAAGTACTTCATGAAGCATACACAAGTATCAATAGCCAGATTGATCAAGTGGAAGAAAGGATATCAGATACTGAATATCAACCTAATGAAATAAAGAGTGAAAATGAGATTAGAGAAAAAATAATAAAAAGAAATGAACAAAACCTCAAAAAATATGGAACTATATGAAAAGACCAAACCTACATATGATTGGTGTACCTGAAAGTGACAGGGAGAATGGAACTAAGTTGCAAAACACCCTTCAGGATATTATCCAGGAGAACTTCCCCAACCTAGCAAGACTGGCCAACCTTCAAATTCAGGAAATACAGAGAATATCACAAAGACACTCGTCAAGAAAAGCAACCCCAAGTCACATAATCATCAGATTAACCAAGGTTGAAATGAAGGAAAAAATGTTAAGAGCGGCCAGAGAGAAAGGTGAAAATATCAACAAAGGGAAACCCATCAGACTAATAGCAGATCTCACACAGAAACCCTACAAGCCAGAAGAGATTGCGGCCCAATAGCAAACATTCTTAAAAAAAAAAGAATGTTCAATCCAGAGTTTCATATCCAGCCAAACTAAACTTCATAAGCGAAGGGGAAATAAAATCCTTTACAGACAGACAAATGCTAACAGATTTTTTCACCCCTAGGCTTGCCTTACAAGAGCTCCTGAAGGAAGTACTAAATATGGAAAGGAAAATCCAGTACCAGTCACTGCAAAACATACCAAGTTGTAAAGACCATCAACACTATGAAGAAATTACATCAACTAATAGACAAAATAACCAGCTAGAATCATAATGACAATCAAATTCACGCATAACAATATTAACCTTAAATGTAAATGGGCTAAATGCCCCAATTAAAAGACACAAACTGGCAAGACCCATCAGTGTTCTGTATTCAGGAGACCCATCTCACATGCAAAGGCACATAGGCTCAAAATAAAAGGATAAAGGAATATTTACCAAGCAAATGGAAAGAAAACCAAGCAGTGGTTGCAGTCCTAGCCTCTGTTAAAACAGGCTTTAAACCAACAAAGATCAAAAAAGACAAAGAAGAGCATTACATAAGGGATCAATCCAAAAAGAAGAGCTATATGTATATGCACCCAATACAGGAGCACCCAGATACATAAAGCAAGTTCTTAGAGACCTACAAAGAGACTTAGACTCCCATAGAACAATAGTGGAAGACTGTAACACCCCACTGTCAATATTAGAGAGATCAATGAGACAGAAAATTAACAAGGATATCCAGGACTTGAACTCAGCTATGGACCAAGCAGATCTAATAGATATTTACAGAACTCTCTACCCAAAATCAACAGAATATACATTCTTCTCAGTACAACATTACACTTATTCTAAAATTGACCACATAATTGGAAGTAAAACACTCCTCAGCAAATGCAAAAGAATGAAAAGCATAACAATAGTCTCTCACAACACAGTGCTATCAAATTAGAACTCAGGATTAAGAAACTCACTCAAAACCACACAACTACATGGAAACTGAACGATCTCCTCCTGAATGACTATGGAATAAATAAATAAATTAAGAAAGACATAAAGATGTTCTCTGAAACAAATGAAAACAAAGATACAATGTACAAGAATCTCTGTGGCACAGCTAAAGCAGTGTGTACAGGAAAATTTATAGCACTGAATGCCCAAAGAAGAAAGTGGGAAACATCTAAAATTGACACCCTAACATCACAATTAAAAGAAATAGGGAAGCAGCAGCAAAGAAATTCAAAAGCTAGCAGAAGACAAGAAATAAGATTAGAGCAGAAGTGAAGCAGATAGACATTAAAAAACCCTTAAAAAAATCAATGAATCCAGTAGTTGGTTTCTTAAAAAGATAAACAAGAAAGATAAACCACTAGACAGACTAATAAAGAAAAAAGAGAATCAAATAGACACAATAAAAAATAATGACCAGGATATCACCACTGATCCCACAGAAATACAAACTATCATCAAAAAATACTATAAACACCGCTATGCAAATAAACTAGAAAATCTATAGGAAATTGATAAATCCTCAGACACATACACCTCCCAAGACTAAATCAAAAAGAAGTCAAATCCCTAAATAGACCAATAACAAGTTCTGAAATTGAGGCAGTAATTAATAGCTTACCAACCAGTAAAAGCCCAGGACCAGACAGATTCACAGCCTAATTCAAACAGAAGTGCCAAGAGAAGCTGGTACCATTCCTTCTGAATCTATTCCAAACAATAGAAAAACAGGGACTCCTCCCTAACTCATTTTATGAGGCCAGGATCATCCTGATACCAAAACCTGGCAAAATCACAACAACAATAAAAAGAAAATTTCAGGCCAATGTCCCTGATGAACATTGATGCAAAAATCCTTAATAAAATACTGGCAAACCAAATCCAGCAGCATGTCAAAAAGCTTATCCACCACAATCAAGTTGGCTTCAACCCTGGAATGCAAGGCTTGTTCAACATATGCAAATCAATAAATGTGATTCATCATATGAACAGAACCAATGACAAAAACCATACGATTATCTCAGATGCAGAAAAGGCCTTCTGTAAAATTCAACACCACTTCATGCTAAAAATTCTCAATACACTAGGTACTGAAGGAATGTATCTGAAAATAGTAAGAGCTATTTATGACAAACCCACAGCCAATTTCACACTGAATGGGCAAAAGCTGGATGCATTCCCTTTAAAAACCAGCACAAGACATGGATGCCCTCTCCCACCACTCCTATTCAACATAGTATTGGAAGTTCTGGCCAGGGCAATCAGGAAATCAGGGCATTTAAATAGGAAGAGGGGAAGTCAAATTGTCTCTCTTTGCAGATTACATGATTGTATATTTAGAAGACTCCATCGTCTCAGCCCAAAATCTCCTTAAACTGATAAGCAACTTCGGTAAAGTCTCAGGATACAAAATCAGTGTTCAAAAATTACAAGCATTCCTATACACCAATAATAGGCAAACAGAGAGCCAAATCATGAGTGAACTCCTATTCATAATGGCTACAAAGAGAATAAAATATCTAGGAATACAACTAACAAGGGATATGAAGTACCTCCTCAAGGAACCAACTACTGCTCAAGTAAATAAGAGAGGACACAAACAGATGGAAAAACATTTCATGCTCATGGTTGGGAAGAATCAATACCGTGGAAATGGCCATACTGCCCAAAGTAATTTAAAGATTCAATGCTATCTCCATCAAGCTACCATTGACTTTTTCCACAGAATTAGAAAGCACTACTTAAAATTTCATATGAAACCAAAAAAGAGCCCTTATAGCCAAAACAATCCTAAGCAAAAGGAACAAAGGTGGAGGCATCATGCTACCTGACTTCAAATCCTTTGGAAATATATCCACTAATGGCATTGCTGGGTAAAATGGAATTTCTACTTCTAGGTCCTTGAAAAATTGCCACATTATCTTCCACAATGGTTGAACTAATTTACACTCCCACCAACAGTGTAAAAATGTTCCTATTTCTCCACAATCTCTTCAGCATCTGTTGTCTCCAGAGTCTTTAATAATCATCATTCTAACTGGTATGGGATAGTATCTCAGTGTAGTTTTGATTTGCATTTCTCTAATGACCAGTGATGAGCATTTTTTCATATGGTTGTTGGCCTCATAAATATCTTCTTTTGAAAAGTGTCTGTTCATATCCTTCACCCACTTTTGAATGGGTTTGTTTGTGTTTTTCTTGTAAATCTGTTTTAGGTCTTTGTAGCTTCTGGATATTAGCCCTTTGTCAGATGGGTAGATTGCAAAAATTTTTTCCCATTCTGTTGGTTGCTGCTTCACTCTAATGACTGTTTCTTTTGCTGTGCAGAAGCTGTGGAGTTTGATTAGGTCCCATTTGTCTATTTTGGCTTTGTTGCCATTGCTTTTGGTGTTTTAGTCATGAAGTCCTTGCCTATGCCTATGTCCGGAATGGTTTTGCCTAGGTTTTCTTCTAGGGTTTTTATGGTGTTAGGTCTTAAGTCTTTAATCCATCTGGAGTTAATTTTAGTTTAAGGTGTCTAGGAAGGGGTCCAGTTTCTGCTTTCTGCACATGGCTAGCTAGTTTTCCCAACATCATTTATTAAACAAGGAATTCTTTCCCCATTGCTTGCTTTTGTCAGTTTGTCAAAGATCAGATGGTTGTAGATGTGTGGCATTGCCTCCAAGGCTTCTGTTCCATTGGTGTATGTCTCTGTTTTGGTACCAGTACCATACTGTTTTGATAACTGTAGCCTTGTAGTATAGTTTGCAGCAAGGTAGTATGATTCCTCCAGCGTTATTCTTTTTGCTTAGAATTGTCTTGGCTATGTGGGCTTTCTTTTGGTTCTATGTGAAGTTTAATGTGGTTTTTTCCAGTTCTGTGAAGAGGGTAATAGGTAGCTTGATGGGGATAGCACTGAATCTATAAATTATTTTGGGCAGTATGGCCACTTTTACAATATTAATTCTTCCTAACCATGAGCATGGAATGTTTCTCCATCTGTTTCAGTCCTCTCTTATTTCCTTGAACAGTGGTTTGTAGTTCTCCTTGAACAGATCCTTTACATTCTTTGCTAGTTGTATTCCTAGGTATTTTATTCTCTTTGTAGCAATTGTAAATGGCATTTCGTTCTTGATTTGGCTCTCTTTAAATCTGTTACTGATGTACAGGAATGCTTGTGATTTCTGCACATTGATTTTGCATCCTGAGAATTTGCTGAAGTTGCTTATCAGCTTAAGCAGATTTTGGGCCAAGATGACAGGGTCTTCTAAACATACAATCATGTCATCTTCAAATAGAGACAATTTGACTTCCTCTTTTCCTAATTGAATACACTTTCTTTCTTTTTCTTGCCTGATTGCTCTGGCTAGCACTTCCACTACTATATTAAATAGGAGTTGTAAGAGAGGGCGTCCTTGTCTAGTGCCAGATTTCAAAGGGAATGCTTACAGTTTTTGCCCGTTCAGTATGATATTGGCTGTGGGTTGTTGTAAATAGCTTTTATTATTTTGAGATATGTTCTATCAATACCTATTGAGAATTTTTAGCATAAAGGGCTGTTGAATTTTGTTGAAGGCCTTCTCTGCATCTATTAAGATAATCATATGGTTTTTGTCTTTAGTTCTGTTTATGTGGTGGATTACGTTTATAGACTTATGTATGTTGAACTAGCCTTGCACCCTTGGGATGAAGCCTACTTGATCATGGTGGATAAGCTTTTTGATGTGCTGTTGTAGTCAGTTTTCCCCGTATATTATTGAAGATTTTTGCATCTATGTTCATCATGGATATTGGCCTGAAGTTTTCTTTTCTTGTTGAATCTCTGTTGGGCTTTGGTATCAGGATGATGTTGGTCTCATAAAATGATTTGGGAAGGATTTCCTCTTTTTGAATTTTTTGAAATAGTTTCAGAAGGAGTGGTACCAGCTCCTCTTTGTATGTCTGGTAGAATTCAACTGTGAACCCATCTGGACCTGGGCTTTTTTTTGTTGGTAGGCTATTAATTGCTGCCTCAACTTCAGAGTTGGTCTATTCAGAGTTTTGACTACTTCATGGTTTAGGCTGGGAATGGTTCAAGTGTCCAGGAATTTATCCATTTCTTCCAGGTTTACTGGTTTATGTGCATATAGTTGTTTGTAGTAATCTCTGATGGTAGTTTGCATTTCTGTGAAATTGGTGGTGATATCCCCTTTATTGTTTTTTTATTGCATCTATTTGATTCTTTTCTTTTTTATTAATCTGGCTAGTGGTCTATTTTGTTGATGTTTTCAAAAAACTAGCTCCTGGATTTATTGATTTTTTGAAGATTTATTTGTGTGTCTCTATCTCTTTCAGTTCTGCTCTGATCTTAGTTATTTCTTGTGTTCTGCTAGCTTTTGAGTATTTTTTTTTTATCTCACTCTTCTAGCCCATTCAATTTTAATGATACAGTGTTGATTTTAGATCTTTCCTTGATTCTCATGTGGGCATTTATTGCTGTAAATTTCCCTCTAGACACTGCTTTGAATGTGTCCCAGAGATTCTGGTATGTTGTGTCTTCATTCTCCTTGGTTTTGAAGAACACCTTTATTTCTGCCTTCATTTCATTGATTCTGCAGTCAACATTCAATAGCCAGTTGTTCAGTTTCCATGAAGTTGTGAGTTTCTGAGTTAGTTTTATAGTCCTGAGTTCTAATTTGATTATGCTGTGGTCTGAGAGATTGTTTGTTATTATTTCTGTTCTTTTGCATTTGCTGAGGCATGATTTACTTCCAATTATGTGGTTAATTTTAGAGTAGGTGTGATGTGGTGCTGAGAAGAAGTGTAGTCTGTGGATTTGGGGTGAAAAGTTCTGTGGATGTCTCAGGTTTGCTTGATCCAGATCACAGTTCAAGTCCTGGATATTCTTGTTAATTTTCTGTTTTGTTGATCTGTCTAATATTGACAGTAGAGTGTTAAAGTCTCCCACTATTATTATCTAAAACATGTATGGGAGTCTAAGCCTCTTTGTAGATTGTTAATATCCTGCTTTATATTATCTGGGTGCTCCTGTATTGGGCGCGTATATATTTAGGATCCTTAGCTCTTCTTGTTGCATTGATCCGTTTACCATTATGTAATGATCTTCTTTGTCACTTTTGATCTTTGTTGGTTTAAAGTCTATTTTATCAGAGACTAGGATTGCAACTCCTGCTTTTTTTGGCTCTCTGTTTTCTTGGTAAATCTTCCTTCATCCCTTTACTTTGAATCTATGTGTGTCCTTGCATGTGAGATGGGTTTCCCAGATACAGCACACCAATTGGTTTTGACTTTTTATCCAATATGCCAGTCTGTGATTTGATTGAGACACTTAGCTCATTTACATTTAAGGTTAATACTGTTATGTGTGAATTCGATCCTGCCTTTTTGATGCTATCTGGTTGTTTTGTCCATTAATTAATGCAGTTTCTTCATTGTGTCAACACTCTTTACTATTTGGTACATTTTTGGAGTGGCTGGTACTATTTGTTCCTTTCCATGTTTAGTGCTTCTTTCAGGAGCTCTTGTAAGGCAGGCCTGGTGGTGATGAAATCTCTCAGTAATTGCTTGTTCATAAAGGATTTTATTTCTCCTTCACTTATGAAGCTTAGTTTTGCTGGATATGAAATTCTACATTGAAATTTCTGTCCTTTAAGATTGCTTAATACTGACTGCCACTCTCTTCTGGCTTGGAGGGTTTCTGCTGAGAGATCTGCTGTGAGTCTGATGGGATTCCCTTTGTGGGTAATGTGACCTTCCTCTCTGTCTGCTCTTAGCATTTTTTCCTTCATTTCAACCCTTGTGAATCGGATAATTATGTGCCTTGGGGTTGCTCTTCTTGAGGAATATCTTTGTGGTGTTCTCTGTATTTCCTGGACTTGAATATTGGAATGCCTTGCTAGGTTGGGGAAGTTCTCCTCAATAATATCCTGAAGAGTATTTTCTAGCTTGGATTCATTCTCTCCATCACATTCAGGTACACCTATCAAACATAGATTAGGTCTTTACACATAATCCCATATTTCTTGGAGGCTTTGTTCATTTCTTTTCACTCTTTTTTTTTCTCTAATCTTGCCTTCTCATTTTATTTCATTGAGTTGATCTTCAATCTCTGTTATCCTTTCTTCTGCTTGGTCAATTCAGCTATTGAAACTTGTGTATGTTTTGCGGAGTTCTCATGTTGTGTTTTTCAACTCCATGAGGTCATTTATATTCTTCTCTAAGCTGTTCACTCTCGTTAGCATTTCATCAAACTTTTTTCAACATTCTTAATTTCTTTGCATTGGGTTAGAATATGTTCTTTTAGCTCACAGAAGTTTGTTATTACCCACCTTCTGAAGCCTATTTCTGTCAGTTCATCAGACTCAATCTCCAGCCTTGTTCCCTTGCTGGTGAGGACTTGTGATCCCTTGGAGGAGGAGAGGCATTCTGGTTTTGGGTGTTTTCATCCTTTTTGCACTGTTTTTTTCCCATCTTTGTGTATTTATCTACCTGAAGTCTTTGTAGTTGGTGCTTTTGTATGGGGTCTCTGAGTGGACATCCTTTTTGTTGATGATGAAGTTGTTTCTTTCTGTTTTTTAGTTTTCCTTCTACAGTCAGGCCACTCTGCTGTAGGACCGCTGGAGGGCCACTCCAGACCCTGCTTGCCTGTGGATCACCTGTGGTGGCTGTAGAACAGTAAGGGTTGCTGCCAGTTTTCTTTTGTTATCTTTGTCCCAGAAGGATATCTGCCAGATGTCAGCATGAGCTCTCCTTTATGAGGTGTCTCTTTGGATATACAGGGGTTAGGGAGCTGCTTGAGGAGACAGTCTGTGCCTTATAGGAGCTCAAGTGCTGAGCTGTGAGCTCTGTTGTTCCTTTCAGAGCTGCTGGGCAGGTACATTTAAGTCTGCTGCAGCTGAACTCATAACCACCTTTTTTCCAAGATGCTCTGTCCTGAGAAGGTGGGATTTTATCTATAAGTTCCTGATGTACTGCTGTGTTTTTTTCAGAGATGCCCTGTGCAACAAGAAGGTTGCCTAGTCACATTCTGCCAGGAGAGGTGTTGCTGAGATGCCTTGGGCTCTGCCCAGCTGCTGTGTGAACTTCCTTGCAGTTTTGTTTATATAGGTATAGTTAGAACTGCCTCGGTAATGGCAGACTGCCTTGTTAATGGTGGACTGCCTCAGTAATGGCAGATGCCCTTCCCCCAACAGAGCTGGACTGTCCCAGGTCCAGCTGTGCTTGCTGTGAAACTCTCAATCCAGAGTATTTCAGATTGCTGGTGTTTGTGGGGGTGGGACCTGCCAAGCCAGATCACCTGTTTCTGTCCCCTTTTTTTCAGTTGGACGGGCTGCTCTGTCTCCCAGGTGTTCCAGGCACCAGTTGAAATGGCTGCCCAGATTTGTGTGACTTTTTGTGCAGAGACCCACTATGCTGGCTTAAAGAGCCATGCTAGAAACTCGTGGTGCTTTACAGCCTGGGAATCTCCTGGGCTGGGCAGTAATAACTTGTATGGAAATGCAGTGATCACTCACCCTCTGCATTGTTCTCTCTGGGAACTGTATTCCAGAGCTGTTCCTATTTGGCCATCTTGGATCAGAAAAACCATATGTGAATTTTCTACAAAATTGAAGCTTAAGTGTTAACCATTAAAATTTTGATCATGTTGATGAAAATGTTTCTAAAATATACTGTATCATCCTACCAGTTTTATTTTTTTTATTTTTATTTTTTTCAAGTAATGCTCCTGCTTCAGCCTCCTGAATAGTTGGGACTACAGGTGTGTGCCACCATACGTGACTAATTTTTTTTTTTTATTTTTTGTAGCACCAAGACTGTTGCCCAGTCTGGTCTTTTTTTTTTTTTTTTTTTTTTTTTTTTTTAAAGAGAAAGAGAGGAAAATAGGAAGGAGGAAAAAGGAAGAGAAAGAGATAGACAGAATGGGGAGGAGGGAGAAGGAAAAGAAAGAGGGAGAGAGAATGGGAGTATTGATTTCTTGCCCAGGCTAGAATGCAATTTAGTAATGGGTATTGAAAACCTCTTTTATACTGATAATTATACTTAATGATAGTCAGGAAGGAATAAGGGAAGAAGATAACAAAGAAACAGCCAACCAATATTTAATTTAAACCTATGAAATGCTATGCGATTACTGAGGAGTGATTTACTTCCAATTATATAGTCACCTTTGGAATAGGTGTGAGGTGGTAATGTATGTTTTGTGTATTTGAAGTGGAGAGTTCTATAAATGTTTATTAAGTTTACTTGTTCTGGGTCTGAGTTCAAGTTCTGAATATCCTTGTTAATTTTCTATCTCGTTGATCTATAGAATCGTTAGTGCTTCTTGTTGCATTGATCCTTTTGCCATTATGTAATGTCATTCCTCGCCTCTTTTGATCTTTGTTGCTTTAAAGTCTACTTTATCAGAGGCGAGAATTGCATCTCCTGCTTTTTGTTTATTGGTTTATTTTTACTCTCTGTTTGATTGGTAAATCTTCCTCCTTCTCTCTGAGTCTTTGTGTATTGTTGCATGTAAGATGGGCCCGGATGTAGCATACCGATGGGTTTTGGCTTTTTATCCAATTAAAATATATATAAGTTTAATACCGGCGTTTGATGCTAGCTGGCTGTTTTGCCCATTAGTTGATGTAAATTTTTTATTGTGTTAAAGTTCTTTGCTTTTTGATATATTTTTGGAAAGGCTGATATTGGTTGTTCCTTTATATGTATAGTGCTTCTTTCAGAAGCTCTTGTAGAGCAGGCCTGGTGGTGGTGAACTCTCTAAGTACTTGTTTGTTCGCAAAAGATTTAATTTTTCCTTCACTCATAAAGCTTAGTTTGGCTGGATAGGAAATTCTGGGTTGAAAGTTCTTTTCTTTAAGGATGTTAAATATTGGTCCCCACTCTTTTCTGGCTTGTAGGGTTTCTGCTGAGAGATCTGCTGTAAGTCTGATAGGTTTCCCTTTATGGGTAACCTGACCTTTCTCTCTGGCTGCCCTTAGTATTTTCTCCTTCATTTCAACCCTAATAAATCTGGCGATTATGTGCCTTGGGGTTGGTCTTCTTGAAGAATATCTTTGTGGTGTTCTCTGTATTACCTGGAGTTGAATATTACCCTGCCTTGCCAGGTTGGGAAAATTTTCCTGAATGATATCCTGAAGAGTATTTTCCAACTTGGATTCATTCTCTTCATCACATTCAGGTACACCTATCAAACGTAAATTAGGTCTTTTCACATAGTCCCATATTTCCTGGAGACTTTGCTCATTCCTTTTCATCCTTTTTTCTGCATTCTTGTCTTCTCGTTTCATTTCACTGAGCTGGTCCTCGACTTCTGATATCTTTCCTTCTGCTTGATCAATTCGACTGTTTAAACTTGTGCATGCTTCGCGAAGTTCTCGTGTTGTGTTTTTCAGCTCCATCAATTCACTTATATTCTTCTCTAAATTGTCCATTCTCGTTAACAGTTCGTCAAACCTTTTTTCAAGGTTCTTAGTTTCTTTGCATTGGGTTAGAACAAGTTCTTTTAGTTCACAGAAGTTTCTTATCACCCACGTTTTGAAACCTGCTTCTGTTATTGGAACACACGTGTAATCTATTAAGCCTTGTTCCGTTACTGATGAGGAATTGCAATCCCCTGTAGAGGGAGAGGCATTCTGATTTTGAGTATTCTCTACCTTTTTACGCTGGTTTCTTCCCTTCATTATATATTTGTCTGTCTGTCGTCTTTATAATTACCGACTTTCTAACTGGGTCTCTGACGTCCAACTTGTTGATTCCCTGCGCCGAAATCTGAGCAATCCACTGAGCCGGCCAAAACAGCGGTGTTAAGATTGATGGTGCTTTTCTGCCCGGAATCTCCGGACTCTGCACCAAGAACTGGCGTGCTAAGGCACCAGCAAAACCGCCACGCCGGCCACAAGAGTCGCCCTGGCGACCCGTGGAGCTCTTCCACTGGGAATCTCCTGGTCCGTGAGCAACTAATATTCGTCTGAAAGTGTGGCGTCCTCTCGTTCTTTGCGCTTTCACTGGGAGGTACGTGCCCGAGCTGCTAATCATCAGCCATCTTGGATCTCTCTCCCCTACCAGTTTTAAATCAGAGTTTTGAACACATTCATCATCGTACCACAGTTATATCAAGTTTTCCTGCTCTTTTCTTAAAATATAGTCTACAGAACTTTTGGTCAGCCAAGCATGCTGCTGCACATCCCACTGATGCACATATTGATATCATGCCAGTTGGACCTGGGGAGTGAGGAGTAGCAAGTGCTCTGGATGCCTGGAGAAAACATATAAGTGCCAGAATACAATTGACCCTCCAAATAGTATAACAACTATTTACATAGTATTTACATTGTATCAAGTATTATAAGTAATACCTGATAGAGCAGAGGGATGGAGCATTCAGTAGAAAGGGTAAACAAACTCTTTCTCAACTCCTGCAACTACCTTTTTTACATTTCTTTTGCAGTTCACTACTGAATAGCAGGGCTGTGCCTTTCATTTGGAAGAACCCCTCAGCTGTAATGATTGAGAGGGATCAGATTCAAGTTCTGGTAACAGGAAGCATAATGGACTACTTAGACCAGCTCCTTCCCAACCTTTAAAGAAAGGAGGCAAAAGGATTTTTGTAGGGTATTTATTCCTCAGCTCATCTCATTACAGAAAACAAGTATATAGAAATTATAGGCAGTGAGCCATAGCTAACAGTGAAAGACTGCATTTATCCAGAGCCTCCCAGCTGCATTCTATCTAAGCACCACAGAGAAACCAGCATCTGACAAACCACAATTGTAGCAGCCTATCAGTCCCTCTGGTTGTTGCCCTGTCCCTCTCCATGGTTATCATTTATTTTTTGAGTCATGGCAAGCAGGCCCCCACATAGCACTTCAGGCACATCATTAGAGAAGCAGCAGAAAACAGGGTACAAAAATTGAGGCTTGGAGTCAAACACTCCTGAGTTTAAATTCCAGTACCTATGCAGTCATGGACCATTTTCATATTTTGGCTAACAATTCTTTTACACTGATAAATGTTTTATTTCCTGGTCAGGAAACAAGCATCTTCTATGCAGAAATATTTAGTGCTACCAAATCCGGAGAAGTCATAAAAATGGGAGTCATAATAAGGAATGCTATACACATCCAAAAAGACCCAACTTGGTCAGGTGTCCTGGAACATGCTGACCAAGTTCTGTCATTTTCTTGTTTTTTCTTTTTTTTTTTTCAGGAGGTCAAGGTAAACGCCAGTTCCAATGCTTTCTAAGTACTAAACATTTTTTACATCTTCATTGTCAACCTTTGAAATGGTCCTGATGCTTGACTAACTTTTTCCAATTTTTTGGAATCTCAGGATTAACGATCATAAGTTAAATCTCTGGGTGGTGAAAAAGTACTATGTACTTTAGCTTTGGAAAAAATAATTTTACTGTCAACTTAGAGCACATAAGGTTTAATTATTTAAAGCCTAGTAGCCTAAATATGATGTCCAGTGAGAATGGTATTAATATAACACTAGAGAAAGGTATATAGTATAGTAGATGAAAATTAGTACTTGGGACAGTAAGATGTGAAAAACGGGTGTCTTTGTCTAGACAGGGAGCTCTACATAACTCTCATTAGACAAAGTGGAATAGTGACAACACCATCTAGCAATGTAAACAGTAGCTTTTCTGGGAGAAATCCATCATGAACAATTACTATATTAATAACAAAAACCTCCTATGATTGCTGTAAAATCAGCAGGTCAACCGACATTAAGAAATGTGAAAGTTAGCCAGGCGCGGTGGCTCATGCCTATAATCCCAGCACTTTGGGAGGCCGAGGTGGGTGGATCATGAGGTTAAGAGATTGAGACCATCCTGGTCAACATGGTGAAACCCCGTCTCTACTAAAAATACAAAAAATTAGCTGGGCATGGTGGCATGTGCCTGTAATCCCAGTTACTCAGGAGGCTGAGGCAGGAGAATTGTCTGAACCCAGGAGGCGGAGGTTGCAGTGAGCCGAGATCGTGCCATTGTACTCCAGCCTGGGTAACAAGAGTGAAACTCCATCTCAAAAAAAAAAAAAAAAAAAAAAGAAAGAAAGAAAAAGAAATGTAAAACTTGTCATTTTATAGCAGGCACAGTTATGTGAACAATTTTCCAAATTGCACCCCAAAGGAAAAGTTATACTGGAAAATTAAACCTCATCTGCACCTCCAGAAGTATCAATCTCTAACCATTTCTATAGTGACAGCTTCTTCCCCACTTGTGTTATGAGTTAGCCTCACAACTGCAGAGATACTCAGCTTCTGATCTTCCATATGTGCATAGTTTATCACTTTTTGAATGGGTTGTATGTTCTGCCATGGGGTTTAGCATTTGATTTCCTAGGTTAGTGAGCAGTAGGCATTTTCTCTGTGTTGTTGGATAAATCACCTCAAGATCAGACTCTACTGGTTACTTCTCTAAAATGCATGTCGGTCACTCAATAACTTTCTGCTAACGCCTCCACCTCTGCCAGGGCCACTAGGTGTCTGGTTCTTCAATAGGTTTCACTCTTAAGAAGCACCAATAGAAAATGTTTTAAAAATATAATCAACATACTTAATAATAGTATTAAACTTTTGCCCAATGTTGTAATCTGATTGGAGACTCATTCTCTAGCTGAAGGTGAAACACAGCTGGTTTTCTAGCCAAGTCATCCCACACAGAGAGAACACAGACTTACAGACTTGCCTCCCTGCCTTCCCAGACCCAGTAAGGAGGAAAGAGGTCAGCCTTGCCTAGGGATAAAAGGGATTATAGCTCTCACCACTCCACATGCATGTTTGTTCTCACCCAGCGATACAGGTGGATTTGGTCTAGCCATGTGTGGGTCACTAAAAGCACAGGGTCAGCCACATCTGATCAGGAAGGTACAAAAGTTCTATCAACAGAGTATAGGTGACATGGCAGTAATGTTATAGATTAGAGAGATTAATAGGGAATACTGTAAGTTCAGACTGACCTGAGGAGAGGGCAGAGAGGCCTTTCCTTTTGTAGAATTAATTAATGTTGTCAGGATTCTTTTTAAGAGCAGTCAGACATCAACAGAATACCTATATTATTCTGTGAAATATCACAAACAGTCATTTGTTGATGATTATTGTCTGTCTACTATGAGGCTAGTGGTGTTTGGGAGCTAAGGAGAGCTTGACAAATATTAGGTTGGTGCAGAAGTAACTGTGGTTTTTGCTATTACTTTCAATGGCAAAAACCACAATTGCTTTTGTACTAGCCTAATAATTTCATAGCTTAGATAAGATTTACATTCTAGTAGGTGGAAAGGGAAGATAGACATGAAAATAGCAAATCAACAAATAGTATAATAGCAAATATGATAGATGCTATAAAAATATAAAGGGTGTTGTGATAGAGGAAGATGAAGTTATGTAATTTAGATTGAATTAATATATTTGAGCTAAAACCTAAATGACAAGAGGAAGAACCCAAATATGAGAGGTTTTGAAATAAGAGTGTTGCAGGCAGAGGGGGCAACAAATTCCAGTGTCCTAGGGAGGAGCAGCAAGAAAGATTTTGTGACCAAAGGAGAGATTGGCAGAAGATAATGCTGAAGAGGTAGAAGGAGCCAAGTCACAGAGGATCTTGAAGACCACCACAAGGAACTAGATTTTATTCTAAGTGAAATGGAAAGGGACTGGAGGATTTTTAAGCAGGTAATTAACACAATTTGAGTTCTTCTTAGGAAGATCGCTCTGATTACTGCAGGGAAATAAATATTTTAAGGAAGTAAGAAAGGAAGTATGGAAATGTGGTTGGAAATGTATTTACACTTCCCAGGTATGCAATGACAGAGTTTTTGGATAGGGCAGTAAGGCTAACAGTTGACAGAATGGGACAATGACTTGGCTGTATTTTGGAGGATCTGATGTTGCCTTTTTTAGCCCCACTAGCTCTGAGAATCCACCTTTCCTCTCTAGAGACAACTTTTGTCCAAAATTTCATGTCAGATTGTATAGGAGTATAACCACCTCCTAGAAGCCACCTGTGATTTCCTTCAGGATGGATTCTGTGAGGCCTATACTGACAAACTCACCCAGTGAAACTGAGTTCTACAGCTCTGATTAAAAGCTCTGTCCTTATACATTATAGCCTTTAAGTACCTAATATTCAAACTCACTACCTTCTGCTTGTTGAGTTCCAAATGAGAAGACATTCACCCACCAACTCTCTTTGTCTGGGTCCACTCCAGCAGCTCGAAACCCCTCTTTCCTTTGAGATGACACAGTACCTTTAGTATAAAATAAGATATGGGTCACATATTCCTTGCTTTAAAACACAACAGACACACGCACAGAGACATACACACCTTTTTGTCTGTTTATTTTGTTTCTGACTGATGCATGGATTACACTTTTCTAGGCAAAATCCTGAAGCTTTCTAAGATGTGGATTGCATAGAGTTCTCAAATGCTTGGTCATTTGAAAATTTCATCTCTGATGTCCTGGCTACTTTGTCAGGCTCTTATCTTTGAAATGTAGCTTAGATCATCATAAGGATCTTTGATGGGTATTGCTGAGCGCTTTCTATGCATATGCATAAGAAAAAATATAGTCCTCTTATCACAATGAAACTGCATTGCTTCAAAAAGATGAACTAATCAGAAGCAGCTGGAATGAATTAGAGACACTGATAACTCAGAAATGAGACATAAGTGATCCTGTGGGGGAAAAGCACTTTTAAATTGTTTAAATGTGCTTGTCTAACATGTCACTAAAAGCTGTAATCTTCCATTTTCCATTAACAACTCCATCAATTTTCCCCTAATGTTTTAAATTGTCTTCTCTCAAACATGATGCTGTTCAACATTTGAAGAAAATGGTCCCTGTTCTTTAAATTCCAGATTTAGAAAACTGGAATATGCAGCACATTTTGATAAAAGTTTATTCATGCTAGAGGTTGACATGTTTCCTATCATTTGAAATTTTAGAGTATTGCCCCAAATAAATGCACTGATTCTTTTATAGATTCTATGATATCTGTGATGGCAGAATTATAACTCTTCCCAAACAAAAGAAAATTACATTGTTTTTATAAAATTTCCAAGAACTGACCCTGTTTTTACTTAACTGATTTCATTCTTGCATCCTTGTTCTCCTCAGACAATGACTTTTCTAGGAGAATAAGAAACAAAAAGATAATTTGAAAATATTTTAGCACCCTATATTGATGGTGGTAAGTGAACATCTATTAGAAGAGAGAAATCACCCCACCCTAATTAGTTATACAGTACATTTGGCTAATGGGTAAAAGAAATGTTGTGTTCACAGATCAGAGAAAAAATGAATTTCTATATCAATCTACCAAGCAACCACTAGTTGAATGTTGAGTAGATTTCAGACATGTCCTATAAGCCCTACTCTGGCTGTAGTGTTTTGGTTTTTAGTTGATAATGTTTATTGAATCATTTCAATTTAACAGATATTTACTGAGTATCACTTTATTTAGGCATGAAGCCAGGCTCTGGGATGCAAATAATAATTACATATTGGTCAGAGTGTGCTGAAGAAGACTACTAGTCCTGTGGGATTGGCTGTATGTGACAATCCACATGAGAGGCTAAGAATATTGCACAAAAAGATCCTTGATGTTCTTAAGCCAACCCTAAAAATGCAGCATATAAAAAGTACACAGAACAGATTACAAATGAGAAGCTGGCTATGCTTAAAGTGGAACCAGATGTTAAAAAATTAGAAGACCAACTTCAAGGTGGCCAAATAGAAGAGGCAATTTATCAGGTTGAAAATGAATAAGTCTGGTAAGAAAAATGATGCAGTGGAAACCATGGGAGGCTTTAGTGGAAGAGCCTCCTGCCAATCAGTGGAAACAACCAATATAATTATTATATGACTTTGGTGGGTTGTTGGGAAACTGATGTAGTTAAATATTCTGTTACATTAAGATTATGTTCATATTATTGACATTTTATAATCAAGAAAACTGATATAGAAAATACTTCGGAGACTTGTTAAAATGAGTGATTATGGTAGTATCATCTGTGAGTCAATCTTTAATTTGTAAATTTTTCACACAAATGATTTCCAAGATGGTATTTCTTTGAACAAAGCAGTTGTAGAATAATTTGAAGATTAGAAAAATTCCTATTGGTCTTCAATGCAGAGACTATAATCAAAAAGTAGTTTCTTTAGTAGTATCTTCAATACATCATTTAATATTTTTATTATCCTGAAGAAAAAGCTCTTAATTATTATTGTCTAAACAAATTTATAGATCACTGTTTGAAGTAAATAAATATTTTCAAATGTGATAAAATAGCACAAGTGGCTGGTACTAAAATTTGAAATTATGGTTAACCTTCTTGACTGTGATCTTTTGTATGTAAAACCAAATTTAAATATGTAATTATGTAGTGAAGCAAAAACATGAGCCATACTCACAAGAGGCTCAAAATTGTGAGGGGTAGGTAAAAATCACGTTCCAATTATTATGTTATAATGTGATGATATTGGATAGAAAAACTTTTCTTATTTTTAAATCATGGGAGCACAACAGAGTGATTAATTATTCTTGACATGGGTGAGAGGAGGGGTGGGGAAGACTTGAAGGAGGAGAGGACTTTTGAGCTGGGTGTGGAATCCTTAGAAAAAGAATGTAAGACTTAGTGTCTTTCTCTTGGGCTTACATTGAGGCAAAAGACGCGGACATGTACAAAATATTCAGGGAAACATTGGGTAAATAACTTGCCTTTTATAACAATCTTAATTTTTTATGTGAAGAGTGATGAGAAACATGGGAAAGATGTGGTTTCAGCCTGTGAGTGAGGTGACACATCATTCCTAGATCCTAACCCCTCATTATGATAAATGATTGAAAAATTTAAACAAGGTGTGATGATCAATATTAAATATCAGGAAGAATATTTTGCCATGATTTCTTTGCAGAGCTTCATTGTGTTTTAGCATCTAGATTTGCTGCCTCAGAATCCAGTACTACACTGATAGTCAACCTAAACTTTTGATGGTGACCTCGTTTCTTGTTTTGGTGTCTAAAGGAGCTCTTATTTATTTTTGGTATTTTGAAGTTTCATCATATATGCCTTAGAGTCTTTTTATTGTCTACTTTAGACTGAGTCTTTCATCATTGAAATGCCTTTTGTCACTTGTTTGATAATTTCCATAATTTTATGTGTTCCATCTTTCCAACATTCCAGTTAGTCAGTACTGGAATACCTGTTCATCTTTCTATTAGTTCTTATTTTCTAAACAATGTCTTTGATATTGTCTTCTAATCCTTTAAAAGTCTGTTTATTTTTTATTTGAAGGAAAAGCTTTTTCTTGAGAATAATTTTGATTTTTTCTTCTGCATAAAGCAGGTCCTGTTTCGGAGAAGTAATATCTTCTTTTTTGTAAAGTTTATTCTGCTCTCAAATTTATCTGTTTTTTTTTTTTTTTTTTTTTGTCACATGCTTTATCATTAGGTATGCTAGTTAGCTAGTTAGTTGCCTTTGTGCTTATATATGAGAAGCTTTATCAAAATGTCAGATAATTCTTGTCTGTCAGGTCTTATTTCCAACTAAGACATGGAAAGGTGATTAAAAGGAGCAGAGCTTTGGAACATCTATAGAAGGCAACAAACCAGGCTGTTTTGTTTTTTTGTTTGTTTTGGTTTGGTTTTGAGACAGAGTCTTGCCATCACCCAGGCTTGAGTGCAGTGGTGCAATTACAGCTCACTGCAGCCTCAAACTCGTGTGTTCAAGCAATCCTCTCACCTCCGCCACCAGAGTAGCTGGGACTACAGGTCCATGCCACTGTGTCTGGCTAATTTTTTAAAAAAATATAGAGACAGGGTCTCACTGTGTTGCCAAGGCTATTAATGAACTCCTGACTGCAGGCAGTTCTCCCACCCTGGCCTCACAAGTGCTGGGATTACAGGCATCAGCTACCATGCCCAGTGTACAAATCATATTTTTAATGGAAATCTCCAAATATACCTTAAGTCTGGGATGAAGAAATTTCTCCAGACTTATCTATTCTTTGTGTTGATTATTGGCAGGCAGTGATCTAGGAGGAGTAAAGCAAAGAATAAGGGCTGGATATCTCACCAATCAGTGTGCAGACTCTCCCTTAACCCCCTTGAGTCCATCACTTCACCCCTATCCTCCACTGCACCTGACATTTCTTGAGGCCAGGGACTTTTGAGTATTATTGCATTTAATTTGAACTTCAACTTTGCCTTCCACTTACCTTCAAGCCCCATGCCTTTTTAGGGTCCTGTGTTGAGTGACAACTTGCTTATCTTCATAAATCTTGTCTGCAGACACTTAGATTGAAACCTTCTCTGCTCTACCAAGTGAATTATTATACTACTGTCCACTCCTCACCTTTAAAGATTTTTTTTGACATTTCTGTTTCAGTATTGCTTTCTCCCATATTTCCTTTATTAAACTATACCATATTTCAATCTATGCCTTTATAACTGAGTCTGCAAATCACAAAATCAACAATTTGTGTTAGTCTGGATGTTCTAAAGGCAGATGCCAAGTTCAGGCACACACCTATGAGAGAAAATGTGGAAGTAAGTGCCTATTTCAGGGAAAATAAAAAGAAAACAAAACTGTGCGGCTGGGTACGGTGGCTTATGCCTGTAATCCCAGCACTTTGGGAGGTCAAGGGGACAGATTGCCTGAGGTCAAGAGTTCGAGACCAGTCTGGTCAACATGGCACAACACCATGTCTATGAAAATACAAATATTATCCAGGCGTAGTGGCAGGCACCTGTAATTCCATCTACTCAGGAAGCTGAGGCAGAAGAATCACTTGAACCAAGGGCATAGAGGTTGCAGTGAGCCAAGATCACATCATTGCACTGCAGCATGGGAAACAGAGCAATACTCCATCTCAAAAAAAAAAGGGAAAGAAAATGTGGAAGGAGCTGGAAGAAGGTGTGAGAGCCATTAAACTGCAATGTGTAGGTAAAGAGGAGATAGAAGGAAGGCAGGTTGGCCACATTCACTAGCCAATAGTGTCCCACATATCCAAGGCATGGATCTGGCTTGCTATCCTTACCCTGGTCAGTCATTGTCTGCCATCAGCCTACTGGAAGCAATGTGGTAGTAAATTTCAGACTGTAGTATCTAAGGCCATTGGTCAATAATGTTCTCCTCAGTCAGAGGTCTGAGAGGCAGATTTTCATGGCCACCAAACAGACAAAACACTGCAAACGTGTGGGAAAAATACATTCCTCCCAGTGCACATAGGAAGGAAGTAGTTAAACTAAGTATGTCCTAGAGGAAAAAATACCTAAATTAGAATTCACAC
The DNA here is from genome assembly GCF_030222135.1 of Aotus nancymaae. Lineage (NCBI taxonomy): Eukaryota > Metazoa > Chordata > Mammalia > Primates > Aotidae > Aotus > Aotus nancymaae. The sequence goes on from NW_026988454.1 coordinate 80,274,755, forward strand.
CTATTTAGATTCCTGGGTTCCTTTGGTTTATGGATTGGTAAGCTATAGTCTTGGTAAACTACAATCTGTAAACCAAATGCAGCACATTGACTTTATTATTATTATTATTTTATTTTACTTTCAGTTCTGGGATACATGTGCAGAATGTGCAGGTTCATTACATAGGTATACATGTGCCATGGTGGTTTGCTGCACCTATCAACCCATCCAGGTTTTAAACCCCACATACATTAGGTATTTGTCCTAATGCTCCCCCTTTCTTTGCCCCCACTCCAATAGGCCCCAGTGTGTGTTGTTTCCTTCCCTGTGTCTATGTGTTCTCATTATTCAACTCCCACTTATGAGTGAGATGAGAATGATGGCTTGCAGCTTCATCCATGTCCCTGAAAAGGACATGATCTCATTCTTTCTTATGGCTGCCTGTTTTTAAACGAGGTTTCATTTGAACACAGCCATGCTAATTCATTTATGTATTGTCTAAGGCTACTTTCATGCTACAACAGCAAAGTTGCATAGGAGACCATGTTGTCCACAAAGCTGAAAGTATTTATTCTCCAGCCCTTTATAGAAAGTTTGATGACCCTTGCTCAAATTTAATGCCTATTATAATTTACAGAAGACTTTATAAAATACACTCAGATTTTTCATACTTGACATTTCCAGCTGAAGTTTCCAAAAAGGACACACTGATAAGTGACCAAAAAAAAGAGCAAAGAGTCCTAGACAGAACCATCGCAACCCAAATTTCTCCCAAGATAAATAGTTTTTTCAATATACTGAAGTATTTAATACATGCCAAGGACTATGCTAGTCACTGGGAGTACAAAAATGAATACCTGACCTCACCCTCAATGAGCCTAAAGTCCAGCAAGGAATGCAGGAAAACATGTAAACAGATATTTCTATACTATAATGTAGCCTATACTCTAAAAAGATCATAAAGAACACTCAGAAAGCTCAGATGAAGAATCAGTTATAAACTTTGAACAAAATATGTTAAACTAAACATATGCTTTCATTCACTGCTATCTTCCAAAATGCCACTAAAATTAGAGTAAAAGAACTATATTTGCATACACAAATATATGTATATTTGCATACGCAAATACACTATATTTCTAGAAATACATGTATTTCTAGAAATACATGTATATTTGCGTATGCAAATATAGTGTATATATACACTTAATATTTAGTGTATATAAAATTAGTGTGTATATATATACACTATATAAATATATATATTTATATTTTATATACAGTATATTTATACTGTATATACTGCATATAAAATATAAATATATATATTTATAAATATTTATATATATATTTTATATGTATATAATATAAATATAAATATATAGATATAATTTTAAATAAACATAAATATAATTTTATATAAAATATAAATATTTTATATACATATAAAATATATTTATTTTATATACATATAAAATATATGTATATAAATATTTATAAATTATAAATATTTATATTTTATATACAATACATAAAATATAATTTTACAATATATACAATATATACAAAATATAATTTTACTACATAGAATATATAAAACATAATTTTAAATAAATATATAAATATAATTTTATATATAAAATATAAATATATATATTTTATATACCTATAAAATATATATTTATAAATATATAAATATATTTTATATACAGTATATAGTGTGTGTGTATATATACACACTAAATATTAGTGTGTATATATACACACTAATATTTAGAAGTATACATACACAGAGACACATATCCAGATAAGGCAAGCCATAGATATGGATGAAATGTTCATAATGTGCATGTTTTACAAAGGACTTGTACCCATATACATATATATACGTATATATATATATATGTGTGTGTATATATATATATGTATATATATATATATATGTGTGTGTGTGTATATATATATAAAACCCAATAATAATAAGACAGCAACCGAAAGAAGGGCAAAAGATTAGAACAGATACTTCACAAATGAAAGTATATAAAGAAAAAATAAGTACAAAAAATGGTTAATATAATTAGTTATCAGTAAAATGCAAATTAAAACCACAATAAGGTACTACTACATACTAGAATGGCTTATAGTAAAAACACTGAGTTTACCAAGTATTAGGATTTGAAGCAACTGAAACTCATATATTATTGATACTATGTGTGATGATTAATTCTATGTTTCAATTTGAATGGTCAATAGGGTGCCATATATTTAGTCAAATATTATATGGGTGTGTCTGTGAAAGTGTTTTTGAATGAGATTAACATTTGGATTGTAGACCTAGTAAAGCAGATTGCCCTCCTTAATGTGGATGTGCTCCATCAAACCAATTGAAGGGTTGAATGAATACAACAAAAAGGCTCACCTTCCCAAGAATGACAGTGAACTTCTACTACCTGACCGTTTTGAGCAGGAACATCAGCCTGCTCCTGTCTCTGGATCCCAGCATTAGCTCTTCTTCGCTTTCATGTGGGAAATATTCATACTAGAACCATCAGCTCTCCTGGGTCTCCAGCTTCCTATATACATATCTAGCAAGATATAGATACACACACACACACACACACACACACCCTATTACTTCTGTTTCTCTGGAGAACCCAGACTAATACATATTTTGGAACCAAGAATAGTCCTAGATAAATAGAATTTTAAGAATGAGTTATCTAAACTGACTCTAAAGTTTCTGTGATTAAATCTATAATCTGATTAAAGACACTAATAACTAAATTCAGTAGAAAACAGAGCACTGATAGTCCATAGTGTGATCTGGCAATAAAGATATGCAAAATATCTCCATTCGTTATTCCTAATCCACCACTGATAAGAAGCAAAGAGCTAGGAGACTGTGTATATGACATTTTTGAACGTATTTGGCAAACTAATAAATGTAAAGAGTCTAGTTATAGATCTAGAAGCAAACCTGGGTGGTGGATCTAGAAGCAAAGACAGGTAATGTTACTACAAAAAAATGGGAAAAGCAAAGCTCAGGCAAACTCAGAAATACATATTGCCCGTTCAACCACCATGCAAATGACCTAAAAACTTCTGTGTGAGCCCCGAAGGTGCTCTCCTATTGCATCAGGCTCAAAATTGTTGAAAAAATCAAACTCAAAATGACCCCATTACAACTAGCTGAATTACAATGTAAGTTGAACTCCCAGCATCATAAAATGTCTACTTTTAAAGTAAGGGCATTGATTAGGAAGAAATGAGATCATGATAGTATGGGTAAGTGTAAGGCAACTCTAATAAAGCTGGGGATGCTGACCCCCCCCAAATTCTGATGAATCTTTGCCAGTGGAAGAGGCCTCCCCATCCCCAAGAGGACCAGGCTCTCTACCCTTAGTGGAAGCAACCACCCCACTTTCAATGACAGTGGCTTCTCTATCTCTGTCTGGGAGGATTAACCCTGCATTTCCAAAAGAAATTGTAATAGCCTTCCCTGAGGCAGTTGCCATGCAAGATAGAGCTGAGTCTTCTGGAAACCAAATACCACCATGTGTTTTTGCTTCTAGATCTGTCATTAGACTCCAGTTACAGCAGGCACCTAAAAGTAGGTGAGGTAGAAAATGAAATTCATGATGAGATGTGCTATACTCCAAAAGAATGACTTAACTTTTTGAACTTATACAGATTTAAGTTAGGTAACATATGTGGGAATGAATATTAAAAGTGTGGGATAATTATACAGAAACATAACGTTGGATCAGGATGAATTTGTTGATATGGGCTTACAAAGTAGATATTCTGTATTTAGTACTGTTGCTCAGGGAATTAGAAAGGGCTTTAACAGTTTGTTTATTTGGTTGGCTGAAGCATGAATCAAAAGTTGGCCCACAGTGAGTCAGCTGAAAATGCCAGACCTGCCTTTGTTTAATGTAGAGGAAGGCATTGAAAGGCGTAGAAAGACTGGAATGTCAGATTTGATTTGTAATTTAAGATCTAATTGTCCACCCTGGATGGGTCCAGAGACACATCTTTCACCACTATTGTGAAAAACAAATTTGTGAGAAAGCCCCAGTATCCTTAAAGAGCTCTATGATCACTTTTTTACTGTGAGACAGACCTTACAAGTGAGAACTGTGGTCACTGGATTGGGACATCTAAATGTAATAAGACAGTAATTGGATTCCAGGATGTCAGGGGCCAAATATTGGCACTAAATCACCAAAGGCAAGGTAGGTATGGTTACCATAATGAACAGCACCACAGTAGTTGATCGTGGTGTCTCTAGGAGTGAAATAGATAGTATGCTTACTAAATTTTTACTTGATTTGTATAAGCTAAAAAATTCTAAGTCAAGTGAACAAAGTGTAACCTGAATCATGAAAACAGAGAGTCATGAACCCTCAATCAATTTCTAGACTTGAACCAGTTTACAGACACAAAACCCTTTGAGTAAAGAAGGGGACAAGCTCCTTCCTCTTGAGGAAGGACCCTGCTGTACTACCACAATTTATACTGTTAGTTTTTCTCCCAGCCTTCCTTAAAGCACCATAGGGGCTTTTACCAGGGTGACTGACTATTGAGGAATGGAAAAAAGACATGTTAAAAAAAATAAATACTGAATACTGGCTCTGAATTGACACTATCAGATCAGGTGATGAATGTAGTTTTAGCTCAGGTCCATTTCACAGTGGCCCAGTGGGTACTTGAACCAATCCTGTGGTTATTTCTCTAGTTTTGGAATGCATAATTAGAATAGGTATACTCAGCAGCTGGCAGAATCCTCACATCTCTACCAGTCACTACTATTTATTATTCTCTCTCTGATTCAGATAATAGTGCTGCTTTCCTACAGCTACAATTTTCTTTCTATCTAGAAACATTTAGGATTCTCATCTGTGGTTCATTAAATTTCATTCCTGTGAAAATGTGTGGACTTGCCCTTACCTATTCTGTTGGTCATTCTTTGAACACCTTCAAGATGAAGTGCTTTTTAAAATTTTGGCAAGTTTATTGTCATTATTTCCTCAAATAAACTCATGTAAATAAACTTCTGCTTGCTTTTCTCTTGTTAATCTGTCTTTTGTAACAGGAGGCCCTGTTCTAACTAAGAACCTGTAGGGGTTATTGTTTTTCCTCTATAACCATCTCCATGTTTATAAAACTTACTATTCAGGTGAAAATGAAAGGCATATTGGTTCAAACCATTTTAATAAATAAGCAAAAGAACCTGAATAATAAGCATGATTAAGGTTTTTGGAGAGAGGGAAAAGAATATTTATTCAGGAAAAAGTTCAAAATATCTTTTTTTTTTTTTTTTTGCTTTTATGATTTTCTTGTTTGCTTTTTTTTTTTTAATTGTACTTTGGGCTCTGGGGTACAGGTGCACATCCTGCATCCTGCAGGGTTGTTGCATAGGTACATACATGCCATGGTGGTTTGCTGTCTCCATCCCCCCCACCATCGCCTACATCAGGCATTTCTCCCAGAGTTATCCCTCCCCATCCTCCCTGCCTGCCTGCTGTCCCTCCCCTCCCCTCCACCCCCCACCTAGCCTGTGAGTGTTGTTCCTTTCCTTGTACCCAGGTGTTCTCATTGTTCATCACCTGCCTATGAGTGAAAACATGCGGTCTTTGGTCTTCTGTTCTTGTGTCAGTTTGCTGAGAATGATGGTTTCCAGATTCATCCACGTCTCTACAAAGGACACGAACTCATCTTTTTTTAATTGCTGGATTGTATTCCATGGTGTAGATGTGCCACATTTTCTTTATCCAGTCTGTCTTTGATGGGCATTTGGTTTAGTTCCAGGTCTTTGCTATTATAAACAATACGGCAATGAACATATGTGTGCATGTGTCTTTATAATAGAATGATTTATAATCCTATGGGTGTATACCCAGTAATGGGATTGCTGGGTCAAATGGAATTTCTATGTCTAGATCCTTGAGAAATTGCCACACTGTCTTCCATAATGGTTGAACTAATTGATACTCCCTCCGACAGTGTAAAAGTGTTCCTATTTCTCCACATCCTCTCCAGCATCTGTTGTCTCCAGATTTTTTAATAATCACCATTCTACTGGCATGAGAGGGTATCTCAATGTGGTTTTGATTTGCGTTTTTCTACTGACCAGTGATGATGAGCATTTTTTCATATGTTTGTTGGCATCATATATGTCTTCTTTTGAAAAGTGTCTGTTCATGTCCTTTACCCACTTTTGAATGGGTTTGTTTATTTTTTTCTTGTAAATCTGTTTTAGTTCTTTGTAGATTCTGGATATTAGCCTTTTGTCAGATGAGTAGATTGCAAAATTTTTTTTCCATTCTGTTGGTTGCTGGTTCACTCTAATGATTGTTTATTTTGCTATGCAGAAGCTTTTAAGTTTAATTAGAACCTATTTGTCTATTTTGACTTTTGTTGCCATTGCTTTTGGTGTTTTAGCCATGAAGTCCTTGCCTTTGCCTATGTACTGAATGGTGTTGCCTAGGTGTTCTTCTAGGATTTTTATGGTGTTAGTTCTTATGTTTAAATCTTTAATCTATCTGGAGTTAATTTTTGTATAAGGTGTAAGGAAGGGGTCCACTTTCAGCTTCCTGCATATGGCTGGCCTGTTTTCCCAACACCATTTATTAAACAGGTAATCCTTTCCCCATTGCTTGCTTTTGTCACATTTGTCAAAGATCAGATTGTGGTAGATGTGTGGTATTGCCTCCAAGGCCTCTGTTCTGTTTCATTGGTCTATATCTGTGTTTCAGTACCAGTACCATGCTGTTTTGATACTGTAGCCTTGTAGTATAGTTTGAAGTCAGGTAGCATGATGCCTTCAACTTTGTTCTTTTTGCTTAGGATTGTCTCGGCTATGCAGGCTCTCTTTTGGTTCCATATGAAGTTTAAAGTGCTTTTTTCCAGTTCTGTGAAGTAGCTTGATGGGGATAGTATTGCATCTATAAATTATTTTGGGCAGTATGGCCATTTTCACAATATTGAGTCTTCCTAACCATGAACATGGAATGTTTCTCCATCTGTTTGTGTCCTCTCTTATTTCCTTGAACAGTGGTTTGTAGTTCTCCTTGAAGATGTCTTTTACATCCTTTGTTAGTTGTATTCCTAGGTATTTTATTCTCTTTGTAGCAATTGTAAATGGGAATTCGCTCATGATTCGGCTCTCTGTTATTGGTGTATAGGAATGCTTGTGATTTCTGCAGATTGATTTTGTATGCTGAGACTTTGCAGAAGTTGCTTATCAGTTTAAGGAGGTTTTGGGCTGACACAATGGGGTCTTCTAAATATATGATCATGTCATCTGCAAATAGGGACATTAAAGATCTTCTTACTAATATTATTGTTTACATAGAGAAACTACTTTAGAATCATGTCATTTATTTTTCTTTTATATAACTTACAGATTAATAATTTCAAAATGCTACCACACAGAACTGAAAAATACATTTTCTTTATGAAGTTGGTACAATTAGGGAATGCATTATATTTTAATAAACAAGCATTTTTTTAAACCGTGGGAAAATGTTAAGTTCACCATTTAGGGGCTCTTATATGAGTAAGAAAATTCCTGGAATAACAAATACATGTTCTATTCTAAACTTTAGACACATTTATTTTTCTCCTTCTCCTGGCTAGTGGTGTCACCTTGTTTTTATTTTTTTGTTATAGAAACATCAAATATAAAAAAGTAGAATAGTTTAATGAACATCCAAGTCCTCATCAACCAGCTTCAGTAATTATCAGTATTGTTTCCTCTACATACCTCCACTTCCCTACCTGCATTATTTTGTAGCAAATTTCATATATCACTTCGCCTTTAAGTATTTTATTTGTATCTTCCATAGACAAATAACCACAAAACCATCATCATATCTCCCAAATTAAAAATAATTTTTAACATTGTATTATTGATGTTAAGAATTGTCTTAACTATGGCTTTTATGCCTTATCTTCTCTTTTACCATTTATTTGAATGGAACATAACAAGGTTTATACATGCTAATTGTTTAACATTTCTCTTAAATCTCTTTTAATATATAGGTTCTTCCCACCATATTCTTTCTTATAATTTGTTTGTGAAAATGACTGGGTTATTTGTCCTATAGAACATCCTACAGTTTGGATTATTTTCCAATTGCATTCTCATCATAACATTTGACATGTTCCTTTGACCTTTGCATTTCCTATAAATTGGTAGTTAGATATAGATGAGGGATTGGGTTCGGATTCAATTTGGGGGGCAAGACAGTTTCCTATGTTGTAGTGAGTTCTTGCATCAGAAGGTGCATATCTGATTGCATCTTTCTATGATATTTGCAGCTGTTGAAGAGTATTTCCTGTATTCATAAATTAATTAATGGTTGCAAAATGGTAATATTCTGACTCTATTATTCCTCCTTTATTTACAAAGTGAACTATTTTTAGAAAGGAAAACTTCCCTCATCAACCATTTGATTATCCTAGGGTATGTGCAGGGGAAGTACTTGAATCTCTCCCTTAAATAGGGTTGCTTTTACCAATGTTCTGTTTATCTTGGACTAAATAATCTACAAAAGAAAACAGCCAGAAAGGCATAATTCTAGGTCTTCCTTTTCAGATCTTTTCAGTTGGATTCAGGCACAAGCTGTCTAACCCAAGGCTTGTAAAGAATTTTAAATGCTCTGAAAGCTGCCAGAGGCTCTTCCAAATTCTCATTTCCAGAATTCCTATTTTTTTTTTTTTAGTCTCAACCAACTCATTATTTAAATTCACCACTATGTTTTTAGATTCTCTCTTCACAGGAACCAATCAAAGACAGAGACTATGCAAATTAGTTTATCTTTTCCAACTGACTTCCTCTTTACTCCACATACCTAAAAGGCACTCTAACTTGAGACAGCCCACTGGAAAGAGTACATGTTTCTCTTTATGCCTTTAAGCCTCTTTCAGCTTAAACCTTCAGCCTCAGTCCAGTGGGGGAATCCAGTGTCTATAATTGGTACTTGACAGACAGTTCTTTTCTTCCAATGACTAGCGTCTCAGAGCTCCATGAACACACACACAGCAATCCTCATGTTGGCTTTGTACATCGTGTTAACCTGGCTGCTTTGGTTTTTGGTGCTTAGAAAAAAATTTGAGTGGAACATTCCTCAGGAAAGAAAAATTTCTCTGAAAATAAGAAAACACCAAATGTGACCAAAGCCAAATTTTATAAGTGGTAGTAACTTTAATTTTTCAATTTCTAAAAATCTAATTTGGCTTTTTGAAAGTTCAACTCAGAGGCGTGTGCATAGGAGGGAGTTTTCTAAGATAATTATTCAGAATGAGGATATCAAGAGGGTCCATGAGCTAACCTTCTATTGGCCACACAATGTAATCCATGTTCCCAAAGATAGGCATGCAAGGCAGACACTAGAAAATAAAAGGAAAGTTCTGGAATTAAAGGAGTAAAGTATTTTCAAAACTCTAAATATATGTCTTTGTTATTCATATCTTTTAAAAATTTCTATTTTATCTTCAGTTGCATTGTTGAGATACAGTTCACAGACCATACAATACTCCCAAGTACAAGTCAATGTTTTCAGTATATACACAGATAAATGTTGGACCACAGTCAGGTCAGTTTTAGAGCATTTCCTATCTATCTATCTCTCTATCTATTTTTATATTATTACACTTTAAGTGCTGGGGTACATGTGCAGATCATGCAGCTTTGTTACCTAGGTATACACGTGCCATGGTGGTTTGCTGCATCCATCACCTTATTATATATATTAGGTATTTCTCCTAATGCTATCCCTCCCTGAGCCCCCCACCCCTTGACAGGCCCCAGTGTGTGATGTTCCCCTCCCTGTGTCCATGTGTTCTCATTGTTCAACACCTACTTATGAGTGAGAACATGCAGTGTTTCATTTTCTGTTCTTGTGTCAGTTTGCTGAGAGTGATGATTTACAGCTTAGTCCATATCCCTGAAAATGACATGAACTCATCCTTTGTATGGCTGCATAGTATTTCATGGTGTATATGTGCCACATTTTCTTTAAGGACCAGTCTATCACTGATGGGCATTTGTGAACAGTGCCCTGGTAAACATACATGTACATGTGTCTTTATAATAGAATGATTTATAATCCTTTCTGTATATACCCAGTAATGGGATTGGTGGGTCAAATGGTATTTCTATTTCTAGATCCTTGAGGAATCACCACACTGTTTTCCACAGTGATTGAACTAATTTACACTCCCACTAACAGTGTAAAAGCGTTCCTATTTATCCACATACTTTCCAGCATCTGTTGTCTCCATTAGTCTCTATCTGTGTTTTGGTACCAGTAACATGCTATTTATGTTACAATAGCCTTGTAATATAGTTTGAAGTCAGTTAGCACGATGCCTCCAGCTTTGTTTTTGTGCTTAGGATTGTCTTGGCTATGTGGGCTCTTCTTGGTTCCATATGAAGTTTAAGGTGTTTTTTTTCCCCCAATTCTATGAAAAAAGTCAATGGCAGCTTGATGAGATAGCATTGAATGTATAGATTACTTTGGGTAATATGGTCATTTTCATGACATTGATTCTTCCGAACCATGAGCATGGAATATTTTCCCATCTGTTTGTGTCCTCTCTTATTTCCTTGAGCAGTGGTTTGTAGTTCTCCTGAAAGAGGTCCTTCACATCCCTTGTTAGGTGTATTCCTAGGCTTTTTATTCTCTTTGTAGCAATTGTGAATTGGAGTTCACTCATGATTTGGCTCTCTGTTTGTCTGTTATTGGTGTATAGCAGAAGACAAGAAATAACTAAGATCAGAGCAGAACTGAAGGAGATAGAGACAGAAAATCTCTTCAAAAAATCAGTGAATCCATGAGCTGGTTTTCTGAAAAGATCAACAAAATAGACCACTAGACAGACTAATAAAGAAGAAAAGAGAGAAGAATCAAATAGAGGCAATAAAAAATAACAAAGGGTGTATCACCACTGATCTCACAGAAATACAAAATTCCATCAGAGAATACTATAAACACCTCTATGCAAATAAACCAGAAAATCTAGAAGAAATGAATACATTCATGGACACTTACACTCTCCCAAGACTAAACCAGAAAGAAGTTGAATCCCTGAATAGACCAATCACAAGGTCTGAAATTGAGGCAACAATTAATAGCCTACCAACCAAAAAATGTCCAGGACTAGATGGGTTCACAACTGAATTCTACCAGAGGTACAAAGAGGAGCTGGTACCATTTTTTTATGAAACTCTTCCAAACAATAGAAAAAGGAGGAATCCTCCCTAACTTACTTTATGAGACCAGCATCATCCTGATACCAAAACCTGGCAGAGACATGACTGAAAAAGAAAATTTCATGCCAATATCCATGATGAACATTGATGCAAAAATCTTCAATAAAATACTGGCAAACCAAGTCCAACAGCACATTCAAAAGCTTATCCATCACGATCAACTCAGCTTCATCCCTGGAATGCAAGGCTGTTTCAACATACACAAATCAATAAACATAATCTATCACATAAACACAACCAAAGACAGAAACCACATGATTATCTCAGTAGATGCAGAGGTCTTCAACAAAATTCAACAGCCCTTTATGCTAAAAACTCTCAATAAACTAGGAATTGATGGAACGTATCTCAAAATAATAAAAGCTATTTATGACAAACCCACAGCCAATAAAATACTGAATGGGCAAAAACTAGAAGCATACCCTTTGAAAACTTGCACAAGACAAGGATGCCCTCTCTCACCACTCCTATTCAACATAGTGTTGAAAATTCTGGCCAGGGCAATCAGGCAAGAAAAAGAAATAGTGTTGAGCAATGAGAACACATGGACACGGGGAGGGGAACATCGCACACTGGGGCTTTGGGTGTTGGGGGCTAGGGAAGGAATAGCAGGGGGTGGGGAGATAGGGGAGGGATAGCATTAGGAGAAATACCTAATGCAGATGATGCGGCAATGGATGAAGCAAACCACTACCATGGCACGTGTATACCTATGCAACAAATCTTCATGATCTGCACATGTACCCCAGAATTTAAAGTATTATAAATAAAGGTATTCAATTAGAAAGAGGGACTAAAATTTTCTCTATTTGCTTACTACATGATTGTATATTTAAAACATCCCATTGTCTCTGCCCCAAATCTCCTTAACCTGATAAGCAACTTCAGTAAAGTCTCAAGATACAAAATCAACATGCAAAAATTTTATAGAGCTTTTATCACCTCAGAAAGAAACTTTATCCTTTAGCTACCATCCTCTATATTTTCTCCATTGCCCTCAGCCATAAGTAACAATTAATCTATTTTCTGTCTCTATTGATTTGCCTTTTCACAGAATTTCATATTATAGAATCATACAATGTGTTACTTCTTGGGTCTGGCTTCTTTGATTTCATCTGATGTTTTCAAAGTTCAGCCATGTTGTAGTATGTATCAGTACTTCATTTGTTTTAATAACAGTATTATTCCATTGTATGTATATACTACATTTTGTGTATTCATTCGTTAGTTGATGAACATTTCAGTTGTTTTAACCTTTTGGTTTTTGAAAAAATGCTGCTATAAACATTCTTATACAAGTTTTTGTGTGGACATGTGTATTCCATTTCTTTTGGATATACTCATAGAAATGGAATTGCTAAATAACATAATTACATATTTAACAATTTGAAAAATTGCCAATTGCTTTTTAAAATGGTTGTACCATTTCCCATTCCTACAGGCAGTGTATGAGGGTCTTGATTTCTCCACATTTTTGCCCAAACTAGTTTTTAATCTCACTTTTAACCATCCAGTTGAAGTAGTATCTTCCTATGGTATGATTTGCATTCCCCTGATGACTAATGTTGAATCTGCTTTCTTGAGCTTATTGGCCATTTGTGTATCTTAGAGAAATGTCTCCTCAGATCTTTTGCATGTTTGTTAACTGGATTGTCTTTTTATTATTGAGTTGTAAGAGTTCTTCAGTCTATTACAGGTATATAATTTTTAAATGTTCCCCCCATTTCTGTAGGTTGTCTTTTCACTTACTTGGTAATGTCCTTTGTAAAACAAACATTTTTAATTTTAATAAAGTCCAGTATATCCATTTTTTCTCTTATTGCCTGTGCTTTTAATGTCATCTCAGAATCCACTGCCAAATCTGAGTTCACAAAGATTTATCTCTATGTTTTTTTCCCAATAGTTTTATAGTTTTGGCTCTTATATTTAGATCCTTGATTCACTTAGAATTAACTTTTGTTTATGGCATGAGGTAAGAAAGAGTTTAATTTCATTCTTTTGCATGTGGCTATTTGGGTGTCCCAGTAACATTTGTTGGAAAGACTATTCTCTGCTTCATTTGATGATCTAAGAAAAAAAAAATATCTGACCATAACATGTGGATTTATTCCTGAACTTTCAATCTATTCCACTGATGTCTGTTTTTAACTTTGTGCCACACTATCTTGATTACTGTCACCTTGTAATTCAGTTTTAAAATAAGGAAGTGTGATAGAATTACACTAAGGAAGTGTAATTCAGTTTTAAAATAAGGTTTGTCATAAATAGCTTCCTTAATAAGGAAGTTATTAAGCTTTGTTTTTTTTATCAATATTCTTTTTTTCTGGATCTTAACTTGTCCATTAATGCAAAAGAGCAGTTGGAATTTTGAGCAGGGATTGCATTGAATCTGTAGACAAATTTGGGTATTAACATCTTATGTTAGTCCATTTTCACACTGCTGATAAAGACATATCTGAGACTGGGCAATTTACAAAAGAAATAGTTTTAATGTATTTACAGTTCCATGTGGATTTCCATGTACATTTACAGCCTCACAATCATGGCAGAAGTCAAGGAGAGCAAAGTTGTGTCTTTGATGGATGGTAGCAGGCCAAAAGAGAGCTTGTGCAGGGAAATTCCGGTGTTTAAAACCATCAGATTCTGTGAGACTTATTCGCTATCATGAGACCAGCATGGGAAAGACTTGCTCACATGATTTAATTACATCCTACTGGGTCCCTCCCACAACATGTGGGAATTCAAGATGAGATTTGGGTGGGGACACAATCAAACCATGTCATATACTAATAATATTAAGTCAATATCTGAACATAGGATTTCTTTCCATTTATTTAGGTCTTTAATTTCTATGAATGATGTGATATAGTTTTCATTGCACAAGTCTTGCACCCCCTTTGTTAAATTTATTAGTCCATTGTTCTGTATTATACTTTAACATTTCTTTTGCAGTAGTAAATATTTTCAAATATAGCATTTTATTTTTTAAATAATTTTTACTATGCATATTTTAGTTTTGTAGTTGCTCTAGAGTTTATCATGTATATCTTATCAGAGTCATACAAACTTATAATTTATTCAATTACAGTGAACCATAGAAACATTTCTTTATAGTTCCATTCCCTTATCTCCTTTTTCTGATATTCTTGTTATAAAAACTACATCTACAAATGTTACAAATCTAACATTAAATTGTTATAGTTATTATTTTATATAATTTTATGTCTTTGAAAGAAATTGAGAGAAGAAAGGAGAACAAGTATATATTTGCGGCTTTTGTTATATTTATTTTCTTTTTAATCATTTTTGGATCTCCTCATTTGACCTTGTGGGTTCAAATTACCAATTGAGCTACTTACTTAGACCAATATTGCATTGTTCCTACCCAACTCTTTTGTGCTGTCATTGGAAAATGTATATTAGAAATATATATATAAATTAATATATAGGCCCCAAAATATATATATTAACATATATTATTAATATACATATTAACAAATATTAATATACATATATCCTAATATATATTACTATATTATAAATATAAACTTTATAGGCCACAAAATATATACATATTATTTTAGATGATAGCTTTTTAGATAATAGAAGACAGAATAAGAAATATGCTATAGAATGTTTTTTACAACCACATAATTAAACTTACAAGTGCTCTTCTGTTTTTGTTTATATTCAAATTACCATCTAAGGCCACTTGCTTTTAGCCTGAAGAATTGCTCTTACTATTTCTTGAACAGTGTGTCTGTCAGCAACAACAACTGTCAGTTTTGTTTGTCTGGGAGTGTCTTTATTTCTTGCCTTTTTTATTTATTTTTTTATTGCATTTTAGGTTTTGGGGTACATGTGAAGAACATGCAAGATTGTTGCATAGGTACACACGTGGCAGTGTGATTTGCTGCCTTCCTCCCCTTCACCTATATCTGGCATTTCTCCCCATGCTATCTCTCCACAACTCCCCACCCCCGACTGTCCCTCCCCTGCTTCCCCCCAACAGACACCAGTGTGTAGTGCCCCCCTCGTGTCCATGTGTTCTCATTGTTCAACACCTGCCTATGAGTGAGAACATGCAGTGTTTGATTTTGTGTTCTTGTGTCAGTTTGCTGAGAATGATGGTTTCCAGGTTCATCCATGTCCCTACAAAGGACACGAACTCAATGTTTTTGATGGCTGCATAATATTCCATGGAGTATATGTGCCACATTTTCCCTGTCCAGTCTATCAACGATGGGCATTTGGGTTGGTTCCAGGTCTTTGCTATTGTAAACTGTGCTGCAATGAACATTCGTGTGCATGTGTCCTTATAGTAGCACGATTTATAATCCTTTGGATATATACCCAGTAATGGGATTGCTGGGTCAAATGGAATTTCTATTTCTAGGTCCTTGAGGAATTGCCACACTGTCTTCCACAATGGTTGAACTAATTTACATGCTCACCAACGTGTAAAAGTGTTCCTATTTCTCCACATCCTCTGCAGCATCTGTTGTCTCCAGATTTGTTAGTGATCGCCATTCTAACTGGAATGAGACAGTATCTCAATGTAGTTCTGATTTGCATTTCTCTAATGACCAGTGATGATCAGCATTTTTTCATATGTTTGTTGGCCTCATGTATGCCTTCTTTTGTAAAGTGTCTGTTCATATACTTCGCCCACTTGTGAATGGGCTTGTTTGATTTTTTTCTTGTAAATCTGTTTTAGTTCTTTGTAAATTCTGGATATCAGCCCTTTGTCAGATGGGTAAACTGCAAAAATTTTTTCCTGTTCTCTTCATTGCCAATTCACTCTAATGACTGTTTCTTTTGCCATGCAGAAGCTGTGGAGTTTGATTAGGTCCCATTTGTCTATTTTGGCTTTTGTTACCAATGCCTTTGGTGTTTTGGTCATGAAGTCCTTGCCTACACCTATGTGCTGAATGGTTTTGCCTAGATTTTCTTCTGGGGTTTTTATGGTGTTAGGTCTTATGTTTAAGTCTTTAATCCATCTGGAGTCAATTTTAGTGTAAGGTGTCAAGAAGGGGGTTCAGTTTCTGCTTTCTGCACATGGCTAGCCAGTTTTCCCAACACCATTTATTAAATAGGGAATCCTTTCCCCATTGCTTGTTTTTATCAGGTTTGTCAAAGATCAGATGGTTGTAGATATGTTGTGTTGCCTCCGAGGCCTCTGTTCTGTTCCATTGGTCTATATCTCTGTTTTGGTACCAGTACCATGCTGTTTTGATTACTGTAGCCTTGTAGTATAGTTTGATGTCCGGTAGTGTGATGCCTCCCACTTTGTTCCTTTTGCTTAGAATTGACTTGGCTATGCGGGCTCTCTTTTGGTTCCATATGAAGTTTAAGGTGGTGTTTCCAGTTCTGTGAAGGTCATTGGTAGCTTGATGGGGATAGTGTTGAATCTGTAAATTACTTTGGGCAGTATGGCCATTTTCACGATATTGATTCTTCCTAACCATGAACATGGAATGTTTCTCCATCTGTTTGTGCCCTCTCTTATTTCGTTGAGCAGTGGTTTGTAGTTCTCCTTGAAGAGGTCCTTTACGTTCCTTGTTAGTTGTATTCCTAGGTATTTTATTCTCTTTGTAGCAATTGTGAATGACAGTTCATTCTTGATTTGGCTCTCTTTAAGTCTGTTATTGGTGTATAGGAATGCTTGTGATTTTTGCACAATGATTTTGTATCCTGAGACTTTACTAAAGTTGCTTATCAGTTTCAGGAGATTTTGGGCTGAGACGATGGGGTCTTCTAGATATACAATCATGTTGTCTGCAAATAGAGACAATTTGACTTCCTGGCTAGGACTTCCAGTACTATATTGAATAGGAGTAGTGAGAGAGGGCATCCTTGTCTAGTGCCAGATTTCAAAGGTAATACTTCCAGTTTTTGCCCATTCAGTATGATATTCATTGTGGGTTTGTCATAAATAGCTTTTATTATTTTGAGATACATTCCATCAATACCTAGTTTATTTGAGGGTTTTTAGCATAATGGGCTGTTGAATTTTGTCAAAGACCTTCTCTTCATCAATTGAGATAATCATGTGGCTTTTGTCTTTGGTTCTGTTTATCTGGTGAATTATTTTTATAGACTTGCGTATGTTGAACCAGCCTTGCATTCCCGTGATGAATCCTACTTGATCATGGTGGATAAGCTTTCTGATGTGCTGTTGCAATCAGCTTGCCAGTATTTTATTGAAGATTTTTGCATCTATGTTCATCATGGATATTGGCCCGAAGTTTGCTTTTCTTGTTGAGTCTCTGCCAGGTTTTGGTATCAGGATGATGTTGGTCTCATAAAATGATTTGGGAAGGATTCCCTCTTTTTGGATTATTTGGAATAGTTTCAGAAGGAATGGTACCAGTTCCTCTTTGTATGTCTGGTAGAATTCGGCTGTGAACCCATCTGGACCTGGGCTTTTTTTGGGTGGTAGGCTCTTAATTGCTGCCTCGACTTCAGACCTTGTTATTGGTCTATTCAGGGTTTCGACTTCTTCCTGGTTTAGGCTTGGGAGGAGGCAACTGTCCAGGAATTTATCCATTTCTTTCAGGTTTTCTAGTTTTTATACATAGAGTTGTTTGTAATAATCTCTGATGATGGTTTGAATTTCTGTGGAATCTGTGGTGATATCCCCTTTATCATTTTTTATTGCATCTATTTGGTTATTCTCTCCTTTCTTTTTTATTAATCTGGCTCATGGTCTGTCTATTTTGTTGTCTTTTCAAAAAACCAGCTCATTCCTTTTTATCTTTTTTTCTCTAATCTTGCCTTCTCATTTTATTTCATTGAGTTGATCTTCAACCTCTGATATCCTTTCTTCTGCTTGGTCAATTCGGCTGTTGAAACTTGTGCATGCTTCGCAAAGTTCTCGTGTTGTGTTTTTCAGCTCCATCAATTCACTTATATTCCTCTCTAAGTTGTCCATTCTTGTTAGCATTTCGTCACATATTTTTTCAACATTCTTAGTTTCTTTGTATTGGGTTAGAACATGTTCTTTTAGCTCATAGAAGTTCCTTATTACTCACCTTCTGAAGCTGGATTCTGTCATTTCATCACACTCATTCTCCATCCAGCCTTGTTCCCTTGCTGGTGAGGAGTTGTGATCCCTTGTAGGAGGAGAGGTGTTCTGGTTTCGGGTGTTTTCATCCTTTGTGTGCTGGTTTCTTCCCATCTTTGTAGATTTATCCACCTGTCATCTTTGTTGTTGCTGAATTTCTGATTGGGTCTCTGAGTGGATGTCCTGTTTGTTGATGATTATGTTATTTCTGTTTCTTAGTTTTCCTTCTAACAGTCTGGCCTCTCTGCTATAGGACTGATAAAGTCCACTCCAGGCCCTGCTTGCCTGGGGATCACCTGCAACAGCTGCAGAACAGTAAGGGTTGCTACCAGTTTCTTCTTCTGCTATCTTTATCCCAGAAGTATACCTGCCAAATGTCAGTCTGAGCTCTCCTTTATGAGGTGACTCTTTGGATATACGGGGGTCAGGGAGCTGCTTGAGGAGACAGTCTGTCCCATCGCTCCAGTGCTGAGCTGTGAGCTCTGTTGTTCATTCAGAGCTGCTGGGCAGGTACATTTAAGTCTGCTGCAGCAGAACTCATAAACCCCCTTTTGTTTTCCCCAGGTGTTCTGTCCCGGGGAGTTAGGGCTTTATTTATGAGTTTCCATTGTGCTGCTGCCTTTTTTTTTCAGGGCTTCCCTGCCCAGCAAGGAGGCAGCCTAGTCACTGTCTGCCTGCAGAGGCTTTGCTGAGCTGCTCTGGGCTCCACCCAGCTGCTGTGTGAACTTCCCTGCAGTCCTGTTTATATGGGTGTAGTTAGAACTGCCTTGGCAATAGTGGCCCACCTCTATAATGGTAGACTCTCTCTGTAATGGTGGGTTGCCTAGGCAATGGCAAGCTGCCTCAGCAATGGTGGACTACCTCCATAGTGGTGGAGTGCCTTGGTAATGGCAGACACCACTCCCCCACATAGCTGGACCTTCCCAGGTTCAGCTGTGCTTGCTGTGAAACTCTCAACCCAGGGCGTTTCCAATTACTGTTTTTTTCTTTTTTTCTTTTTTTTTTTTTTTGTGGGGGTGGGACCAGCCGAGCCTGATCACCTGGCTCTCTGCCTCAGAGCCTTTTTTTTTTTTTAAGTTGAATGGTTGACTCTCTCCCAGGTGTTCCCATCACCTGTTGAAAAGGTGCCAGGATCTGTGAAATTTCCCGTGCAGTGATCCACTGCACCGGCTGAGCCAGCAGCACTGATTCATGGAGCTTTTTTGCCCAGGAATCTCCTGTCCTGGCTCCCTGTTTCAGTCCCCTTTTTTTAATCAGATGAATGGGTGGCTCTGCCTTCCTGGAGCTCCCCTCACTGGCTAGAAAGGGACCCAGTCCCGTTTACTCTGCACTGGGAACCGCCCCACCGGGGCACCGGCAAAACAGCCGTGCTGGCCAAAACAGCTGCGCTGGTGACCTGTGGGGCTCCTCCACCTGGGAATCTCCTGGTCTGTGGGCAATAAAAATCCATCTGGAAATGCGGCGTCCACTCACCCTCTGCACTTTCACTGGGAGCTGCAATCCTGAGCTGCTCCTAACCAGCCATCTTGGATCTTCCTTCCTTTATTTTTTAAAGATAGTTTCATGGGGTATAGAATTCGTGATTAGCAGTTTTGTTCTTTGGGCACTTTGAGTGTGTTATCCCACTGCTTTCTGGTCTCCATTGCTTCTGATAACAAATCATTTGTTAAACATGTTGACATTCCCTTGTAAGTGATGAATCATTTTCTCTTGCAGCTTTCAAGATTTTCTCTTTATCTTTGGTTTTTAGCATTTTTACTGTGATGTGTCTATTTGTGGATTTCTTAGTTTTTGTTTTAATTGAATATTATTGAGTTTCCTGGTTGTAGATCTCTTAGTGTTTATTTGACTTGCAGTTCATTGAGTTTCCTGAATGTGTACATTATTTTTTTTAATAAATTTGAAATTTTTCTGCTATGATTTTTATGCATTTTTTTCTTCTCCTTTCCACTCTCCTTTTCTTCTGGTACTCTCATTATGTGTACATTGGTGCACTTGATGTTTCTTATTTCTTTGAAGCTCTGTTCATGTTTATGCATCCTTTTTTTCTCTATACTTTAGATTGAAGAGTCTTCATCAATCTATTTTCAAGTTTCCTACTTATTTTTTCTGCCAATTCAAACTTACTCTGAGCCTTTCTAGTGAATTTTTCATTTCAGTTGCTGTGTTTTCCAAATCCAGCATTTCAACTTGTCTCTTTTTACAATTATATCTCTTTTTGATATTTTTATGTGATGGAATATTATCTTTATACCTTCTTTTATTTCTTTGATTATAGTTTTCAAAAATTCTCTGAATATATTTAGAATGGCTATTTTGAAGTCTTTGTCTTTTAATTTCAACATCTAGTCATTTCTACAAGGAGTTTTGTTGCCTGCTCTTTTTCCAGTATGTAAGTCATATTTTCCAGTTTCTTGCAAGTCATAATGTTTTATTGGAAACTGGTCATCTTAGCTAATATATTGTAGCAGCTTTCCAGGGCTTGTTACTGTTATTTGCTTGTTTACTTATTTAGTGACTTGCTGTTTTCTCATAATATAGTCTATTTCACCCAACAATGTGAAGTCTCTGGTGTTACTATTCACAGGACATAGTCTTAGGTATGCCCACATATACCTGGGATGACAGTGGCTTTGTTTGGGCTCTCTCTAATGGTCTGCTTCCATTAATTGCTGGCTAATTGCTCTATTGTTTTCAGCAATGCCCTTGGACATAAATTGCTCTACAGAATGATCCTATCAAATTTGGGACAAAGGCAATCAGGACCCTACTATTCTTGGCAATGTCTTGGCCAAGGTAGAGACTCCATCCCATGAATGAGGTTGGCCAAAATAAGGGAGCCTACAATTTCAGTCATATTAACTTAGCTTAACCTTGGCAGTAAGTACTTGGGAACAGGAAGAGAAACTGCTGACATTCTGTCCCCCTAGGAACCTAGCCCTCTAACTGGGAAATACGAGGAGAGAGCCCTGTTTTTTGGCTATACCAATCTGGAGCAGAGTTTCTGTGATTCGGATCTAGGAAATGGGAGGTGGGTGTGGGTCTTGATTCAAATACTACAAACTCTCACTACTCTTATCAAGTTTTAGTAGATATTCTTGAATTAATATTACTGCATTTACTATATGCCCTGCAGGCCTCCTCAAGCTGTCATGCTGAACAAGTCAGAATTTGTAATTCTACCTTATGCTAAACATTTGGGATTTTCATTAGTCTTAATTTATTATACTCAGATTGCATTGTGCTTGGAATGTGCAGCAATAAATTAAAAACTGGATTAAGAAGAACATAAACAGGAATAAGTTCCTAGGTACTATCTTCCTGCTACCATTTTCAACCCAAAATAAAGAATGAGTGACAGGTGAGTTAATTAATTTGAGCTGCCTATGGGGTGTTCTACAGAGTGTGATGGTTTCTGCTTCAAGAGATAACTTTTAAACAGACAGAGTCAAGAGTAAGCATAAAAATTGGTTCCCCTATTTGAATCATTGTTTGTTCATCCTCAATTTGCTTTTGTGAGCCAAGGAAGGGTGAAGAGTTCAGGATTCCCATAGCAACCTTTTAGTTTTTATATCAGTTGTACTCATTAAGCATTCTGGGGAATACTGAGGCCTAACTTCTCAAAGAACACAAATTCTTCCTATCACTGGAGTCAAGATGTCTGATTTAGTCTCCCACTAAAATTTGTCATTCCATATCCCATCACTGAGGCCTACTATGATCTTACAAATTACATTTAATGATGTCATTTCTCCCATTTTATATTATTTGAAACCTCTGACAGACAGGATTTGTATCCTCTTTATCAGCTGTCATATATTTTATACATAAAAAATAGTGTCCTATTGATTACTGTTAAATTATAGTTTTTTATTTTATTGTTCTTTTATAACTAGAAAACAGTAATGAACACCTTTTTTTCCCAATATCTTGAATTTCTGCCTACAAAAATTCCTATATCTCCTTGAACAGCATATAATAAAATGCCCCTTAATTTGTCATTTAATCACTGTAATTTAAATAAAAGCTTTATCTGCAAATGAATGTAGATTTCCCTTCCTGTATATTTGAGGTGTGATTAGAAATGGTTTAAGAAATAAACCATAAGCATATAAATTTAGCATTTTTAAAAAAGTGTCTTGATTAGGTTTTTTAAAAAAGCTAAAAATTAAGAGAACATGTAAGGTGAATAACAAAGTTTGTGTTAAAACATGATTCATATTAATCACAAATTAAATAATAGGGTACCTATTGTATCCAAAGGTGCTGACATTGTTTCACTATTTGGAGTGTTTCTTTAAGAATAAAAAAGGTTTTCGTCACAAGGCCCTTATTTTCACCTCAGTCAATCACCTGGTCACTGGTGTGGATTTACCAAAAGATTTCTAACAACTGTTGGGTGCTTACTACATTTCAAATGTTGTTCTCAGTATTTCACATGCATTAAGTTACACATTGCAACCCTAAGAAACAGGCATTATTATTCCCAGTTTATAGGTAATTGGAAATATGCCGTCTGGCTCTAGAGTGCATATTTTTAAATACTAAAATATGTCACTTAATGAGATAATTGACTATTGTTCAAAATACCTATAATCATAAAAGAGAAAAGCTCAGGGGCCCTCCAAATATCTAACTTAAATGCTGAAATTTGAAGAGGCCCAATAAATTATCACCTCCATTCTCTAAGATTTTTTTGCCAAATGAACTATAAAAGTGCAAGGCAGAAAAAGGGGAAAGATATTGTCTTTCTTACTGGTCAAGTGACATTCAAGAATGTGGCTTTCATCAGTAGTGCAAGCCTCAGAATTAGGCAAAGCCACATACCTGTCACCAGTAGTTTCCACATAAGACACCTGTATCTTTAATATTGAATGTGTGATGACTGCATCTGTACATTCCACAAGTGATACCTGCATTCATAAAATTGTGTTTCATGCCTGCATCTGTTAAACTTCAGTATGGTGCTTGCATCTGTAAAACTTGCAGTCTGAAGAAGCAGAGCAAAACACAGGCTTTGTGAGGAAGTCAGCTCTTAAGATGTGGAAGTGAGAAGGAATATTTGGACTACATTCTCCCAGTTTTTCCTTCCAAACTCAACAATCAAATTAAGGCACTTGACCTCCTATATTGCCTGAGCAGTCATGCAGAGTTTAACAAAATGAGTTTCTATTCCAATATTTTTTCACAGCTTCTTTAAGATGTGTAATCTATGACCCTTCTTAAAAGTACAGCCTTTACAATTCTGAACAAAAGAATGCAGACTTCCTTCCTGACTTTGGTGATAAAAATAGAGTTTTCTAATTATTATAAATACCACTATTGTTAGCATGTTCTATACTATTTGACAAAATGTTCTTATTTCCTTCAAGGAGAGGTTTTTCCCAGTGAGAGCTATGTATGGCCATGTTCCTCCATCAGATACCTCAGCAACCTGAACTTCTTTGAGATGCATTTTCTGTGGCTTGATAAAATAGAATAAACATAGAATTTGTAATTCTAAATTTAAATTTCACATGTGCAAGTTTCTAACTGTATTTGAACATGTTCTATATGCTTTTTAAATCTGTTTCTTCATGAATAAAAGTACAAATAATGATAACAATAAACAAATCTCAAGGGTTAGGATCAGATAATACATTTTAGAAAGAGATAAGCACTGTACAAGTCACAATTACATAGCCCTGAATAACACTAATACTTATTTTTGCCATTATTGCTATTAGAGTCATAAAAATATCATTCATAATTGCTATATTTGGGAATACTCCTAGCCAGGTCACATTTCTGAAATATAATGACTATATCTAGAAATACTACTTTTTATTTTTAGTAACAAAAATAGTAGCAATAAGCCTAAAAAGATTTTGTATTAGGCAAAATACCCTAAATAATTTATATAAAATTTTTAAGTCTTAAATCTGGACCAATTAGAGAACTGTGTTGTGTTTATAGAAACTGTTTTTGTAAATTCTAATATATATACAGCTTCATACAACTGTATTTCTACAGAAGATGGGCATGAAATAATTTGTATTTCATAAATTTAAGTTTATTTAAGAGTTTCTCATAATTCCCAATATTCTAACTAATATCCTGACTTTTTTTTTAATTGTACTTTAGGTTCTGGGGTATGTACAGATCATGTAGGATTGCTGCATAGGTACATACATGGCAAGGTGGTTTGCTGCCTTCATCCCCCCATCACCTATATCTAGTATTTCTCCCTTGTTATCCCTCCCTACCCTGCACTGTCCTTCCCCTAACCCTTAACTGACTGCTCTTGTGTCAGTTTGCTGAGAATGATTGTTTCCAGATTCATCCACGTCCCCATGAAGGACATGAACTCATTGTTTTTTATGGTTGCACTGTATTCCATGGTGTAGATGTGCCACCATTTTCTTTATCCAGTCTGTCTTTGATGGGCATTTGGTTTGGTTACAGATCTCCACTATTGTAAATGGTGCCACAATGAACATATGTGTGCATGTGTCCTTATAATAGAACAATTTATAATTGTTTGGGTATATACCCAGTAATGGGATTGCTGGGTCAAATGGAATTTCTATTTCTAGATCCTTGAGGAATTGCCACACTGTCTTCCACAATGGTTGCACTAATTTGCACTCCCACCAACAGTGTAAAAGTGTTCCTATTTCTCCACATCCTCTCCAGCATCTGTTGTCTACAGATTTTTTAATGATCACCAATCTAACTGGTGCGAGATGGTATCTCAATGTGGTTTTGATTTGCATTTCTCTAATGACCAGTGATGATGAGCATTTTTCATATGTTTGTTGGCCTCATAGATGTCTTCTTTTGTAAAGTGTCTGTTCATATCCTTTGCCTACTTTTTAATGGTTTTTTTTTTCTTATAAATCTGTTTTAGTTCTTTGTAAATTCTGGATATTAGCCCTTTGTCAGATGGTAGATTGCAAAAATTTTTTCCCATTCTGTTGGTTGCTGGTTCACTCTGATGATTGCTTCCTTTGCTGTACAGAAGCTCTGGAGTTTAATTAGATACAATATGTCTATTTTGACTTTTGTTGCCATTGCTTTTTGTGTTTTAGTCATTAAGTCCTTGCCTATGCCTATGTCCTGATTGGTTTTGCCTACCCTGACTTAAAAAAAAAAAAGTTTTCAGGAAAGAGAACAGGTTACAATGTCTTTTTATGTCACCCATAATACTTATTTTTAACAGATTGGAGTCTGACTTGATAGAGTATTCTAGTTATATACAGCCAAATGGTGAATAATTAATTACTCCATTCCTGTAGGACTGATCTACTTCCACATTTAGCAATGCAGTTCTTATATCACAGTAATTGGCATTTAATTCTAGATTGAAAGCACAAAATGCTCTCACAAGCTGTCTTAGCCCATTTTGTGCTATAACAGAATACCACAGACTAGGGGTAATTTATAAACAACAGTTCATTTGGTTCATGATTCTGGAGGCTGAGAAGTCCAAAACTGAGGGACTTCCTCTGATGAGGGTTTTCATGCTACATCATCTCTTAACAGAAGGCAGAAGTCAAGCAAAAGGGTGGGAGAGAGCAAGAGATTGAACTCACAACCTCAAACCATTTTGTAATCAGCATTAATCTATTCATCAAGGCGGAGCCCTCATGACATAAATACATCCCATTAGGCCCCACCTTTCAACACTGTTACAATGGGGATTAAGTGTCCAACACATGAACTTTAGGGGACACATTCAAACCACAGCACAAGCCACCCCTTCATTGTGACTCTCCTTTATGAAAGCCAAAGTAAAAGATTCTAATATCCAATATTTGTACCATACTGAGTACCTCAAGGGAACTGTCAAGAAGCCTGACTTGTCATTGCACCAGAGGAAAATACGAATTACTCAAGTGAGCTAAGCAAGACACAAATCTGTATATTAGGTAGTGGTTTATCATGTAGGAACTCAGATGTTCCATGGCAATCCTAAATTGTATGGTTTGTAAATTTTTAGTCTGAAAGTAAGATAGAACACTAATATCTAGGGGGGTGGGGAGTTGGGGAGGGATAGCATGGGGAGAAATGCCACATATAGGTGAAGGGGAGGAAGGCAGCAAATCACACTATCATGTATGCACCTATGCAACAATCTTACATGTTCTTCACGTGTACCCCAAAACGTAAAATGCAATAAAAAAAAGAACACTAATATCTATCTATTATCATGGATATACTTCACCAAAAAGATGACAATAAAAATGATTCTTTAAGACTTGCATTGCTTTTCCCCATATAAATCTGAGAAAAGAAAGAATTTAGTCATATTCTGGTATTTACCAGGCTAAATAGCTCAGACATAGATATTGGCCCTTGCTATATAATAACTTAATGTTTCTTCCCAGACAACCAGATAGTTATTCAGAGAAAGTCTACTTCTCCCA
Source organism: Aotus nancymaae (assembly GCF_030222135.1). Lineage (NCBI taxonomy): Eukaryota > Metazoa > Chordata > Mammalia > Primates > Aotidae > Aotus > Aotus nancymaae. The sequence continues at coordinate 80,301,489 of NW_026988454.1, forward strand.
CAGCTTCTCACTTATTTAAAATCACCATCATGTACCTCATAAACTTTCTCTTCTCCAGGACTTATTATCTCAGTTTCTTTTTGTTCTTCATCTTGTGGTATGTTCTCAAGCTTCCTTTGCCATCTTTTTTGCTGTCTTCTAGGCCTCTTTAAATTTGTTGATGTTAAAGCATGCTACACAGGAAATTTAGACAGTGCTTTTGGCATAACCTGGTCATCATGGGATGTAATAATAATAGAACTTCCTTTGAGACATCATCTATTTCTATTAATGTGACTGGTATATCAGCTTTGTTACAGCTATCTCCCACCATTAACTTACACAAAGTTTAATCTCAACTAAAATTGTTTTCACAGGTGCTGTCTTATTTACAATTTTTTAAAAATTGACAATAATTTCATAGCCCAGGCATGGTGGCTCATGCCTGTAATCGCAGCACTTTGGGAGTCTGAAGTGGGAGGATCACTTGAGGTCAGGAGTTCACAATCAGTCTGGCCAACATGGTGAAACCCTGTTTTACCAAAAATACAAAAATTAGTAGGGTGTGGTGGATAAATATAAATAAAAATATTACATATATTTATGAATTACAGTGTGATGTTTTCATATGCATATACTTGTGGAATAATTAAGCCAATTTACATATCTATCACCTCATACTTTTTTAAGTGAGGATATTTAAAATCTATTCTTTTAGCAATTTTGAAATATAAAATACATTATTATTAACTATGGTTAGCTTGCTGTGCATAGATCTTGAAAGCTTATTCCTCTTGTCTAACTGGAATTTTGTACCCTTTGGTCAACCTCTCCTCATCAGCCTTTCCTCAGGCCTCTAGTAACAACTATTCGACTTTCTACTTTAACACATTTGATGTTTTGAATGTGGAATCCAAAAAAATCACTTTCACTTACTGCATGAGTGAATTGTGCAGTATTCGTCTTTGTGTGCCTGGCTTATTTCACTTAGCATAATGTTCTCCAGGTTCATTCACGTTGCTGAAATGACAGGATTTTCTTTTCTAAGGCTGAATAGTATTCCATTGTGTAAATGTGTCACATTGTAAAAAACTGATTGATATTTTTAGACCCTTAGGTTGATTTCATGTCTTGGGTATTGTGAATAATATTGCAACAAACATGGCAATGTAGATAGCTCTTTAACATACTGATTACCATTCTTTTGGATATATAGCCAGAAGTGAGATTGCTGGATCATATGGTAATTCTCTTTTTGGTTTTTTGAGAGGCCTCCGTACTTTTCTCCATAATGACTGTACTAATTTATATACTTTCCAATAGCGTGCAGGGTTCCCTTTTCTCCACATATGCACCAACATTTATTATCTTTTACCTTTTTTATATTAGCCATTCTAACAGGTGTGAGGTGATAGCTCATTGCGACTTTAATTGGCATTTTCCTGATAATTTGTGATGCTCTGCATTTTTAAATATACCTGTTGACCATTTGTATGTCTTCTTATAAGAAATGTCTCTTCTATTCCTTTGCCCATTTTTTAATTGGTTGTTTTCTCACTATTTAGTTGAGTTCCTCATATGCTTTAGACATTAACTCTTAATTAGCTGAATGGTTTGCAAACATATTCTCCCATTTCATAGACTGTCTCTTCACTTTGTTAATTGCATCCTTTGCTGTGCAGAAACTTTATAGTTTGATTCAGTATCATCCATCTATTTTTGTTTTTGTTGCTTTTGCTTTTGGGTTATATCCAAAAAATTATGCCCCAGACCAGTGTTGTGGAAATTTTCCCCTATGTTGTCTTCTAGTAGTTTTACAGTTTTGGTGTTACATTTAGGTCTTTAATTCATTTTGAGTTTATTTTCATATATGGTGTGAGACATACCCTTAAAACTTAAGTACAGCCCTTAAAATTTTTCCTATTAAAATTTATCTTTTCTGAAATACTGAGAATGCTGTAAAATCAGGATACTTGTCTGCCTGATTTATTACTGAATCATCTCTTAATTCTTGGCATATACTAAGTAACAAATACACTTTAAATAAATAAATAAATAAATGGTCGAATAAATAAACCTGTCCCATTATCTAAGGTTACTCAAATCCTTTTAGATTTTGGTTTTAATGACCAATGTATTACGTTTTCATTTTAAATTCTGTAATCTAAAAATCTAATCAATATTCCAAGTTCTTATGTAAATGACTAACAATAAACTCCACCACTACCTAGTTAAGGACAGAGCATTCAGTTACATTATTAAAAACCTACCTCCAGGTCAATGTAAGCCCATTAATCAGCAAAATGAATGAGATAAATGAGATTTCCCTTTGAGAGTTCAACCAAATCAACATCTATATGCAGAGCAGGTACAGCAAAGTTGCCTTTAAAAAAACAAAGAAAATGGTTCCATAACTGTATTATGTGCCTAAAACCTGACTGAATGCACTAACTTAAGAATATTTCAGTCAGAAGTGAATTGGAGAAAAGAGAATGTGTTAAAGATCTCTTCCAGTCTTTGTCCAGGTTGTAGGGTAGTCATTCAAACTACTGTAGTCAGACCAACTACAGAATGTCTACTTTGGAGATGGACACCGCCAACCTTTAGGAGTTTACTGACATTAAACACTGGCACCATCTAACTAACTCTCGCTGCTCTGATTCCATCATCACCAAGATACTTGCTTCACTACCTGTTCACTGTGTTACTTTGGGTAATTAAACAAGCTTTGTGCTTCATTAATTCCCCCTCTGTAAAACAGAAATACTCATAGTACCTACTTCATATGATTGGGACTTAAATGGAGGTAAATATATAAATAAAGCTTAGCTATAATAAACACTCTGAAAATAGAAGGAAGAAAAAGTGTGTGCTAGACCTATTTGATCATCCAGACTACTTGACTGATATTGTAAATTAATAAAATGATATGAAGAGCTTTGTTTACATGAGGCAGATTCCTTTAGTTAAAACTGAATATGGAAAATAGTACATTTAGTAGTTTCTTAGCCTGCACATTCAAAGTCTTCTGGGTACCCAGTGAATAGCGTCCTCTCTGGCAGCCTTTTCCCTTACTGGATACCTTACTTTCAAATTTCTACCAAGTAGAGCCTAATTTTATGTTTTGACAAATCCAAGAATCTTTTTATTTCTGATGGAGGTTTTAACTTATTCCTATTAACTATCAAAATTAATCTAGTATTATATGGGATTACTTTGTGTTTTGTGACTTTTACATTTTCTTACTATTTTCTATTATGTCTTTCCCCATATAGAGCATGATTTCCTTGTTTGTTTTTGTTTAAGTCATTTAAAGTCTTCTACCCACCAAGAAGACGCACCTTTCTTCTTCATCCCTATGCAGCGATTAAGACCACAGCCCATAAACCAGTTATTTCCTCATTTCATTATTTAATATTTGATGTTTTCAATTTATCTTTTCTTAGAAAATTTGAAAAAATATATGAAAACACAAAACTATTTTAAGCTCATTTCAGACTCCATCATCCAAACATACCCAATATAGTGTGTTTTTACAGGGACTTATACATACATTTTGGTTTTATTGCTTTAACTGAGTTACAATTGCACATCTTATACTACTCTTTTCTTCTATTCTTGTTACGTAGTATCCAAGATACTGTTTCTATATTTCTACAGTCTCTTTTAGTATTATTATTTTTTTATTGTACTTTAAGTTTTGGGGTTCATGTGTAGAAGATGCAAGTATGTTACGTAGGTATACACTTGCCATGGTAGATGGCTGCATCCATCACCCTATCATCTCCATTAAATATTTCTCTTAATGCTATGCTTCCCCTTGACCCCCACCCTCTGACAGGCCCTGGTGTGTAATGTTCCCCTCCCTATGTCCATGTGTTCTTATTGTTCAATTCCCACTTATGAGTGGGAACATGTGGTGTTTGGTTTTCTGTTCTTGTGTTAATTTGCTGCTGAGAATGGTTTCCAGCTTTATCCATATGCCTGCAAAGAACAAGAACCCATCCTTTTTTATGGCTGCATAGTATTCCTTGGTGTACATATGCCACATTTTCTTTATCCAGTTTATCATTGATGGGCATTTAGGTTGATTCCAAGTCTTTGCCATTGTGCCACAATAAATATATGTATGCATGTGTCTTTATAATAGAATGATTTATAATTCTTTGTTATATACCCAGTAATGGGATTGCTGAGTAAAATAGTATTTCTAGTTCTAGATCCTTCGGGAGTTGACACACTGTCTTCTACATGGTTGAACTAGTTTATACTTCAACAAACAATGTAAAAACATGCCTATTTCTCCACATCCTTTCCAGCATCTGTTGTCTCCTGACTTTTAAATGATTGCCATTCTAACTGGTGTGAGATGGTAGTATTTCAATTTGGTTTTGATTTGCATTTCTCCAATGACCAGTGATGATGAGCTTTTTTTCATATGTTTGTTGGCTGCATAAATGTCTCCTTTTGACAAGTGTCTGTTCATATTCTCACTCTCTCAGTTTTTGATTTTTTTTTTCTATAAATTTGTTTAAGCTCTTGGTAGATTCTGGATATTAGCCCTTTGTCAGATGGGTAGACTGCAAAAATTTTCTCCCATTCTGTTGGTTGCCTGTTCACTATGATGATAGTTCCTTTTGCTGTGAAGAAGCTCTGTAGTTTAATTAGATTCCATTTGTTTATTATGGCTTTTGTTGACATTGATTTTGCTGTTTCAGTCATGAAGTACTAAAGTCATGGACATAGCCCATGCTTATGTCCTGAATGGTATTGCCTGGGTTTTCTTCTAGGGTTTTCATGGTTTTAGGTCTTACATTTAAATTTTTAATCCATCTTGAGTTAATTTTTGTATAAGGTGTAAGAAAGAGATCCAGTTTCAGCTTTTTGTGTATGGCTAGCCAGTTTTTCCAGAACCATTTATTAAACAGGGAATCCTTTCCCTATTGCTTGTTTCTGTCAGATTTGTCTAAGATCATATGGTTATAGGTGTGTGGCATTATTTCCAAGGCCTCCGTTCTGTTCCATTAGTCTATATATCTGTTTTGGTACCAGTACCATGTTGTTTTGATTATTGTAGCCTTGTAGTATAGTTTGAAGTCATGTAGCATGATGCCTCCAGCTTTGCTGTTTTTTGTTTGTTTTTTCTTAGAATTGTCTTGGCTATAAAGGTTCTTTTTTGGTTACATATGAAGGGTTTTTTTTCCTAATTCTGTGAAGAAAGTCAATGGTAGCTGGATGGAGATAACATTAAATCTATAGATTACTTGGGCAGTATGGCCGTTTTCATGATACAGATATTTTCTAAGCATGAGCATGGAATATTTTTCCATTTGTTTGTGTCCTCTCTTATTACCTTGAGCAGTGGTTTTTAGTTCTCCTTGAAGAGGTCCTTTACATCCCTGTAAGTTGTATTGCTAGGTATTTTATTCTCTTTGCAGCAATCGTGAATGGGAATTCACTCATGATTTGGTTCTCTGTCTGTTATATGTATAGAAATGCTTGGAATTTTTGCACATTGATTTTGTATCCTGAGATGTTGCTGAAGTTGCTTATCAGCATAAGGATATTTTGGGCTGAGACAATGGAGTTTTCTAAATATACAATCATATCATCTGTGAAGAGAGACAATTTGACCTCCTCTCTTCCTATCTATCTGAATACCCTTTATTTATTTCTCTTGCTTGACTGCCTGGCCAGAACTTCCAATACTATGTTGAATAGGAGTGGTGAGAGAAGGCGTGCTTGTCTTGTGTTGTTTTTTAAAGGGAATGATTCCAGTTTTCACCCATTCAGTATGATATTGGGTGTGGGTTTGTTATAAATAGCTCTTATTATTATGAGATACATTCCATCAAACTAGTTTATTGAGAGTTTTTAGCATGAAGCATTGTTGAATTTTATCAAAGGCCTTCTCTGCATCTGTTGAGATAATCATGTGGTTTTTGTCTTTGGTTCTGTTTATGTGATGGATTACATTTATTGATTTGCATAGGTTGAACCAGCCTTGCATCCAAGGGATGAAGCCAACTTGATCACGATAAATGAGCTTCTTGATGCGATGTTGGATTCTGTTTGCCAGTATTTTATTGAGGATTTCTGCATTGATGTTTATGAGGGATATTGGCCTGAAATTTTCTTTTTTAGTTGTATCTCTGCCACGTTTTAGTATCAGGATGATGTTGGCCTTATAAAATGAGTTAGGGAGGATTCCCTCTTTTTCTATTGTTTGGAATAGTTTCAGAAGGAATGGTACCAGCTCCTCTTGGTACCTCTGGTAGAATTTGGCTGTGAGATTGTCTGGTCCTGGACTTTTTCTGGTTGGTAGGCTATTAATTGCTGTGTCAGTTTCAGATTTTGTTATTGGTCTATTCAGGGATCTGGCTTCTTCCTGGTTTAGTCTTGAGAGGGTGTAAGTTTCCAGGAATTTATCCATTTCTTCTGATTTTCTGGTTTATTTGCATAGAGGTGCTTGTATTATTCTCTAATGGTAGTTTGTATTTCTATGGGATTGGTGATAATATTCCCTTTATTATTTTTTATTGCATCCATTTGATTCTTCTCTCTTTGCTAACCAGACTAATAAAGAAGAAATCTATTTTGTTGATCTTTTCATAAAACCAGAACCTGGACTCACTGATTTTTTTGAAGAATTTTTTTGTGTCTCTGTCTCCTTCAGTTCTTATCTGGTCTTATTTATGCCTTGTCTTCTGCTGGCTTTTGAATTTGTTCATTCCTATTTCTCTAGTTCTTTTAATTGTGACATCAGGGTATCGATTTTAGATCTTTCCTGCTTTCTCTTTTGGACATTTGGTGCTATAAATTTCCCTCTACACACTGCTTTAAATGTGTCCTAGAGATTCTGGCATGTTGTGTCTTTGTCCTCATTGGTCTCAAAGAACATCTTTATTTCTGCTTTTATTTTGTTATTTATCCATTAGTCATTTAGGAGCAGGTTGTTCAGTTTCCACATAGTTGTGAAATTTTGAGTGAGTTTCTTAATCCTGAGTTCTAATTTGATTGCACTGTGATATGAAAGGCTGCTTATTGTGATTTCCTTGTTTTATCATTTGCTGAGGAGTGTTTTACTTCCAATTATGTAGTCAATTTTAAAATAGGTGCAATGTAGTGCTGAGAAGAATGTATATTTTGTTGATTTGGGGTGGAGGGTTCTGTAGATGTCTATTAGGTCCACTTGGCCCAGAGCTGAGTTCAAGTCCTGGATATCCTTGTTAATTTTTCTATTTAGTTAATCTGTCTAATATTAACAATTGAGTGTTAAAGTCTCCTACTATTATTATGTAGGAGTCTAAGTCTTTTTCTAGGTCTTTAAGAACTTGCTTTATGAATCTGAGTGCTCCTGCATTGGGTGCATATATATTTAGGATAGTTAGCTCTTCTTGTTGCATTGATCCCTTTATCATTATATAATGCCCTTCTTTAACTCTTTTGATCATTTATGGTTTAAAGTCTGTGTTATCAGAGACTAGGATTGTAATCCCTGATTGTTTTTTTGCTTTTCATTTGCTTGGGAAATCCTCCTCCATCCTTTTACTTTGAGCCTACGAATGTCTTTGCACATGAGATGGGTCTCCTGAATACAGCACACTGATGGGTCTTGACTCTTTATCCAATTTGCCAGTGTGCATATTTTCATTGGAACATTTATCCTATTTACATTTAAGGTTGATATTGTTATGTGTGAATTTGATCTTGCCCTTATGATGCTGGTTGGTTGTTTTGCCTGTTAATTTATCCAGTTTCTTGCTAGCGTTGATGGGCTTTACAATTTGGTATGTTTTTGCATTGTCTGGTACCAATTGTTCCTTTCCATGTTTAGTGCCTCTGTCTGGAGGTCTTGTAGGACAGGCCTGGTGGTGATAAAATGTCTCAGCATTTGCTTGTCTGTAAAGGATTTTATTTCTCCTTTGCTTATGAATTTTCGTTTGGCTGGATATGAAATTCTGGGTTGAAAATTCTTTTCTTTAGGGATGTTGAATATTGGCCCCCACTCTCTTCTGGCTTGTAGGGTTTCTGCTGAGAGATCTGCTGTTAGTCTGATGGGTTTCCCTTTGTGGGTAACCCAACCTTTCTCTCTGGCTGCCCTTAGCATTTTTTCCTCCATTTCAACCTTGGTGAATCTGATGATTATGTGTCTTGGAGTTACTCTTCTCAAGGAGTATCTTTGTGGTGTTCTCTGTATTTCCTGGACTTGAATATTGGCCTGCCTTGCTAGGTTGGAGAAGTTCTCCTGGATAATTTCCTGAAGAATGTTTTATTACCCACCTTCTGAAGCCTGCTTCTGTTAATTTGTTAAATTCAGTCTGTATCTCGTTTTGTTCCCTTGCTGGTGAAGAGCTATGATCCCTTAAAGGAGAAGAGGCATTCTAATTTTTGGAGTTTTCAGCCTTTTTGCACTGTTTTCTTCCCAGATTTGTAGATTTATTTACCTTTGGCCTTTGAGATCGGTAACCATTGGATTGGGTCTCCGAGTTGACATCCTTTTAGTTGCTATTAAAATTATTTCTTTCTGTTTGTTAGTTTTCCTTCTAACAGGCCCCTCTGCTCTATGTCTGCTGGAGTTTGCTGGAGGTCCACTACACACTTTGCCTTCCTGGGATTCACCAGAGGAGGCTGCAGAACAGCAAAGATTGCTGCCTGTTCCTTCCTCTGGTAGTTTGTTCCATTGGAGTACCCACCAGATGCCAGCCAGAGCTTTCTTATATGAGGTGTGTGTTGGCCCCTACTGGGAGATATCTCCTAGTCAGGATACACAGGGGTCAGGGAGCCACTTGAGGAGGCAGTCTGTCCCTTATCAGAGCTTGAATGCTGTGTTGGGATATCTGCTGCTCTCTTCGGAGCTGCCAGACAGAGATGTTTAGGTCTGCTTTAGCTGTTCCCACTACCACCCCTTTTCTCAGGTGCTCTGTCTCAGGAAGCTGGAGGCTTTATTTATAAGTCTCTGACAGGCTGCTGCCTTTTTTCAGAGATGCCCTGCTGAGCAAGGACATCTAGTGAGACAGTGAGCCTGCAGCTGCTGAGCTGTGTTAGGTTCTGCCCAGTTTGAACTTCCTGGCAGCTTTGCTTACACCATGGGGTTGAAACTACCTAGTTGAGCCTCAGCAATGGCAGACAGTCCTCCCCTACTGAGCTTGAATGACCCAGGTCAAGCTCAGACTGTTGTGCTGGCTGCAAGAATTTCAAGCCAGTGGATCTTAGCTTGCTGGTCTTTGTGGGGGTGGAATCCGCTGAGCCAGACCACTTGGTTCCCTGGCTTCAGCCCCCTTTCCAGGGAAGTGAACAGTTCTGTATCACTGGCATTCCAGGTACCACTGGGGTATGAAAAAAAACTTCTGTGGCTAGCTCAGTTTCTGCCCAAATGACTGCCCAGTTTCACGCTGGATACCCAGGGCCCTAGCAGTTGTGGTACCAGAGGGAATCTCCTGGTCTGCATGTTGTGAAGACCATGGGATAAGCACAGTATCTGGACTATAGTTCAGGGAACAGTCCCTAATGGCTTCCCTTGGGTAGGAGAGGGAGTTCCCCAGCCCCTTGTGCCTCCCAGGTGAGGCAATACCCCACCCTGCTTCACCTTGCCCTCCTTGAGCTGCACCCCCTGTTCAACCAGGCCCAATGAGATAAACCAGGTACCTCAGTTGAAACTGTGGGAATCACCCACCTTCTGTGTTGATCTGGCTGGGAGCTGCACACTGGAGTTGTTCCTATTTGGCCATCTTGCCCGTATAGTCTCTTTTAAATGGTAGTGTATTATTACATCCAGTGGGTATTCTATAGTTACTTAGCCTTTCCTTTATCATTGAACATTAATGTTGCTTCTAATTTTCTTATATCCTGAATAACATTTTGATAAATATCATTGTACATGGAGCACTTACAAATATTTTTAGGGTGATTTTTATATATTCATAAAGCAAAATCCCTGCATCAAATAGTATGAACAATTCAAATACGTCAATATGCATTGCTTTCTAAAAGAATTACCTAAATTTTCACTGTCACCCTTATAGTGTGCCTGTGCAGCCTTCTTGCCTTCACCAGCTTTGGTAGCCCAAAATATTATATTTTCTTATAACTAAAAAATAAAACCCAACAAAGAATAGGGAAAAAAAAAACTACCTTCAGATTTTGTTTACAGTTCTAATAATATCAGCCTTTATAAGGTAAGAGTAGATAATAAACTTAAGAGTAACTCTGAATTTGATTACATTATTGGGAATTTTAGCTTCTCCATATAAAAAGCTAATGAAGATTTATCTATTGTTTAAACATAAGCAATTTAATGAAAATGACCATATTACCCACATTACAAACAAGCGTTCTGTAATCTCTTGACATTTTCTTATACTGGAGCATGTTGAAAAATTGAATACTCAATATTGACTTTCATTCAAAGGTTATGCTTTTAAGATTACATCTATAAAGCCATAAAGAGCCTCCAGGGGTTTAAAGAGAATTATATGAACTACCTAAAATGAGGACTAAAAAGTAAGTGTTAAGGAATATTGCTGTATTATTCTTTATTTCTAATTTTCTTGAGAATAAGACTTGAGCTTAGCTGGCAGCTAATTGCTATGAAAGAATAATAAAAGAAATTTTTACTCTAGAATATTTTTAATTGCTAAGTGTTTTCTCCCACTATGAGAATACTAGAATGACATCAGAACTTTTTCCACCCAAAGTACTTAGGTAGAAAAGAGTTTTACATGCAAGGAGATCACATGGACACAGGGAGGGAAACATCACACACTGGGGCCTGTCAGGGGTTGGGGAGCAAGGGGAGGGAGAGCTTTAGGAGAAATACCTAATGCACGTGGGGCTTAAAACATAGATAATGGGTTGAGAGGTGCAGAAATCCACCATGGGATATGTATACCTATGTAACACACCTGCATATTCTGCACATATATCACAGAACTTAAAGTAAAATTTTGAAAAAGAATTGTACATGAAAGCAAAAATGTAAAAGATGAGATCCAAGCTTCCTACCCATATTGTGAAAAGGAGAGTGCCAGACATAAGCAGTCACAGAAACCTCAGCTACGGTGCCAATAATTTCCAGTCATGTTCCAAGGAGAGTTCATCTTAATTTATTTATTTTAAATCAAGTCTATCCTACGCAGCATCTTTGAGGCCAGGATTGGTGGGACAGGTAATGATATCAAACAAAACAAATGTCTATTAGGTATTTTTAATTCTAAAAAGATGAAGAATTTCTGCTTTATGGTTTCATTTCTAAATTAAATTGGAAAATGTGGAAGATGAGAAAGCATAACAAAGCTTTCATATCCATCATGTTTGTTCAAAATATAGGTCAATCAAATTCATACCCTATCTTCCAATCTCAAGTAAGTCAATAGTTTCTAATTTTGGCCACTCAAACATTTTATTCAAACAAGCAGCAAAATAGACTCTAATGACTTTATTCACTCATCTTTTAAAGGAGCCGAAGAAAATGAAATGTCCAGAAGGCAGACCATCAAAGAGAAAGAGACAAGAAAGAAAGAGCCTGGGTAATTCATAAGCTGAAAGATCAGAGGTAGGAAAACCAAGAAACAAAACAGATGAGCAATATATAGCTTTCTATTTTATCTTCTTTTCAATTCCTTTGATCATTATTGGTGATTTTAGAATCTTGTTTAATAGGCTGTGTCCCATTTAAATGGACACAGATGTTATAAAAGAGGTTTTCTGGAAAACTACATAAAATGAACCAAAATCCTAACTACAGCAGTTCATAGCCTTGGCTATGCATTAAAATCACCTGGGGAGCTTTTGAAAACAAACAATGTCTCAACCCAGTTTAATCAGAACTTTGGGAGGGAGGCCTGGGCATCAACATATTTTTAAGATCCCCTGGCATTGAATTCTGCCACCAGAGTTAGAAGCACAGCATTCTTGTGACATGGGTAAAGTGACAACCTAATAAGACTTTGATTGGTTAAAGTTGTTTGTGTCTAGATTGGGAAAAAAAAAAAAAAAAAGAAAGAAAATCCTAATTTATCTTCTCCATTTTTCTCCATTTTAAGTGTTAGTAGGAAGTCACTGTTTTCTGTAATATGCAAATTCTAATGAATTTGTAACCACCCATGCACTTTGAAGTTTATTTACCTGATTTCTCTTTCCCCAGAGAATGCTCTTATGTTCCCCAAGTCCACTGTTCATAATTTCCTGAAGTCTCTTTCCACCTCAGCTGGGTATTTGGCTTTAGTCTGTTTGTTCTGCTTTTCCTATGGGCAGTCCCCTCTAAATAATCCCTATTGTTTTCAAAAGGTTCTCCTAACCCCAACACAGCCTCAGTCTTTATATTTTCCATCAGAAACTTTCAACACAATTTCAGTAACAATTTGAACTTAGAGTAGACCTATAACAGAAAAGTAACCTATCATTGCTACTTGAAAGACCACCATGGAAAACCAAGCACCTCCTCCCCATGAGCCCCTTCTTTCTCTCCCTTCTTTCTCCTCTGGTGCCTCTTGTCATGCTGTGTCATGGCAGAAGTTACTGGTTCTTAGCCATTGTCCCCCATCCACAATGGCTAATGCTCATAGTCTAGATCATTATTACCCGCCATTCACGTCCTCTTACCTAGTCTGTGATGTCGCTTTAGTTCTATCAGCTTTGCTCAGGCATTTCCGTGTCCTTTTTGATGATTTCCAGTAAGTAGGGCACTATGGTAGGCTGAGGGCTGCCTCCAGCCCTCTGTGTCTAGACACTTTAGGCAGCATGTCATTCTGCCAATGCAGTGCAAGGATCTCTAGATCCTTTGTTTATTTGTCTGGCCCACACCCAGATATCAAGCACAGATCCCCTCTGACCTCAGATCATCAAAATTATGTAATATTGGCCAAGGGATGGTAATAGAGAGGGTAGGGTACAAGCTAATTGTCAGGAGTCTATTGACTTTTATCTCTTCTCCATCTCTCTTCTCTCTTCATCTCATTACACTTTAACAAATTTAGTTCAGGAAACTGGTTCTGAAATCATCATGCTTCCCAAATGTATTATTTATACCACAAACTTTGACTTTTGCAGCTTAAAAACCTCCTTCTACTTTTGGATTGGGTTGTTCAAAAGTCTACTTAGAAGCTCAAACAACTGCCTTCCTTTTCCTCATGTACACCTGCTATAACTACACCTGAAGGATTAAGCCAAAGTGAAAGCCTCCCCTAAATGGTGAGGGAAGGAAAAGGAAATTAACAGAAACAAAATCTTAGAAATTAATATTGAGACATCTTTTCACACCTGGAAAGAGTGGAAATACTCTGCCAAAGAAAGGGCAAGAAGTTGAGAGCCCTATGAAGATGTAAATGATGCAGGTAAGATTTGGAGAAATGTGAGATATGGCAGCTGACCCCTCAAAAGACAGACTTAGGAGAAGAGACTAGTCCATAAACATCTTGTAGTGAGATACAGCATGTTCTCTTCTCTATAACCTGCAGGGAATCCTTGCTAAATTTGAGATAGTAATGCAAAAATTGTGTTTTACATTAAGGTTGATGTGACGGGGAAAATGAAATAGAAATTGATCATAATTAGGGTAGTAAAGGAAAATAATTGGCAGCCATGCTACTCTTCATAGACTTTCGGTTATATTTCCTAAGGTAACAGATTAACTCATTGGAACTACGTTCCAATATCTTCATCCATGCAAAGGCCCATTTGTTTAAAACTCCATGATCTTAATGACAAAATATATCCAAATTCTTCAACCTTAAAGGGATGTTTATTGGAAGAGTAACAGGGATCATGTTCTGGCAAATTAGTACCCCAAGTAATTTTCTCTATTTGTTTAGGATTATATGACTCTTATCTATTTTTCTATGCACAAAAACATAAGGAACATAATGTATTTAGGGGAGTCCATAGTGCCATATTACTGTAAGGCAAGGCATCAGCTGAAGAGTAGACTAGAGATGAAATTGAAGAACTAGGCATGGCCTGGCCTATTGGAGGCACCCAATCAATGTACATGAAACAAATGCTTGATGATGACTTTTGTTTTGGAGATGTTGTGGGTTATTTGAATGGAAAACACCAGGAAACTAATTGATAAATTTGAAGAACAGGAGAAACTTCTGCCTTGCAAAGGAGATAAACATTACCAGCCTTAAATACTGTCATTGTTGATACATGGAAAGAATAAATTTCCCAGAGAGACTGTGTAGAGGGAAAAAAAAGGAGACTAAGGACAAATGCCTGGGGGACACCAGTATTTAGAAGAATTTTAGGAGAATGAACAGGACTAATCAGAACAGTAATAGGAAAACAGAGCGAGTAGCACTGCACCAAAAATGGCAAAGGGATCTTCAAGAAGTGGGGATTGGTGAAAAGAAACAAAGGCTGTTCTGAAATCAGTGTTGGTAACCAAGAAGCTTGGATTGCTCTCTGTTCTTCATGAACCTGGTTTCTAGGGATGGGCTGAGCAGAGGCAAGGGTGTACTAGCTTGAGGAGCAAATGTGCTATGAGGGTACAGGCAGTGGGGAGGACCACTCCTTAGCAGCCTGTCTTGCTGTTTTTACACAATCTGCTTCTAATGTTCATAGCAATCCATTGTTTGTGAATCCTTCTAAATTCACAAACAATGAATTAGGGAACATTCTCCCTACTTTACAGAGAAGACGAAGACTCAGAAAAAAATTTAAGAAGCCAACTTCCATTTCTGATAATATAGTAGACAGATAATCTGAACAACCTTGTGTGGCAAATCAGCTAACAGTGTTCATTTTATCATAATATTTTATGTCACTTACATATGTTAATTATAAATAATGGTTTACATTAAGTTTTTAAAATTAAATTTACATAGCTAAAGGAGGCCTATATTCAAACTGCAATCTGTCAAGCCAAAAATTTGCATTTTTTGCTAATTATTTGCTTTTAGGGGGATTATTTTAAAAACTAAAATCGTAAAAGTAGCGATTTAAAATGCCAGAATATGTCAGGCTTTTCTTCTCTGAACCTCTTTTATGTCATTTTTCAGGTATTGAAATTACAACTGATCCCTGTTCTCTAACCATAATCTGAGCAACATCAATTAGAGTTGCTCCAGATGATTGCAAATCTATGGTGAGTTTTATTTGTCTAGCAACTTCTTGGAAACTAAGGGAGCCAATTCCTTAATGTTCAGGGTCTGTGTAACTATAAGATTGAGGCTACAGTTTCATTGAAATTTGATGTGAAGTTCAACTAACTTCACTCTCTGAGAAGCAATACTCTCAATTAATGGTGAGGCTCTCAAATCTTCTCTGTATCTTTGCAATAGCTATACCTTATTAGGATAGGCCTAAAGATTGCATAGGAGTCCCAGAAATATTTATTTTGGTTGTATGGGGCCATGTATTGATTAAAACTTTTTCAAAGGAGTACAGAAAAGAGAGAATGATCCTTTACCTCATTCATGCTACATAGGAAGATGCTGGTTAAGATACAACAGATTCACCCCAAGCATTGGCCATGGCTGCCTGCTAACTACCTAAACTATAATGAATCCAGGACCTGCCTGCCTAGTCATACACTGGCCAAGAAGTGGGGTTCTAAAATTTGTCAGAGATATGTTATTGTGGGAGAATAAAACAAATAAATGGAAATTTCCTTTGCTATGTTTGGAAATAATCACTGCTCTCTGCTTGCCTCTTCATCCAAGCATGAATGTCAAGAATTCCAAGCCTGCCTCAAGAAGAGCAAAACACAAGGTTTTATTCTGAAACTAACTAACATTCAGCACAGTTCTATAGCAAAGCATTTTTCAAATTCCCTACTATGTACTTTATAGAAATGATATGATAGATATTGAGCATCATCATAAAATTCTACCAAACTAATGTAGGTAGTAATCACTAGTATTAGTAAGGTGTGGAATAGGTATATTATCTGATTTTTTTAAATAAAGAGACTGAATTTGTAAACTCACTACTTATTTAGAAAATATGATTTAAAACTTTACAAAACTATAGAAAAAACAAATGGCAAGAAAAAGATATACCAGATGAAAATGAGTATTTGGGGTGGTAAAATAATAGATTATTTTTAGCTTATATAGCTCTGTCTTCCCAGTACTAAACAATAGGCATGTTGTTTTTACAATCATTACAAATTAACTTTTAACTTTCACATTTCACATTCATTATTTGCATCAATAGGCTATACGGGATTATCCCAGTAGATGCAAAGCAGGACTAGATTGCAGCTCTGACTCAGAGCAGCATGCAGAGGCTTGCCTTGTGAGTTTTAGTTCTAGTATGACTGAAAGAACAAACCAACAATCCTAAGAGGACCCACAGGCCCTCTGAAGGAAGCAGATAGCCCCTCCAAAACCTTGGAGACACCCCAAATACTGTGAGTGCCACAATTGCAGAAGTGGGAAAGGGAGATCCTCCTATCCCAAATGCACACCCCCACAGGAGAAAACTGATGGTCTGTTCGAGGGAGAAGTTTCCAACCTTACCTGGAGCTGACTCATTTAGAGAGCCAAGCAAAATACTAGGGTACAGAAAGCATCGAGAAAGAATCTGGGAGCTTACTGGGTCCCCAAGTAGGCCATTCCTACCTGGCAAGATAGAGATCCATCATGAGGCCAACCAGAGAAGTGGGGGAAAACACCACAGGGAGAAGGAAATCTCCAGCTGAACTTTGTAACAACTTGAACCATGAAAGAACACTCCTGGCCAGAACTGGGTGGGGGGGCCAGGGGGGAGCAAGAATCCAGTGTGCAGACTCCACAGGCAGGGGAAGAATCAAGCCCTTTTCTTTCACAGGTGGGAGGTGGGTAGCCTGGAGAAAGTTCTCAAGCCCAGCTCACCTACCACCTGGAAACAGACTCAGGGCTGTTAGGGAGTGTGCAGTGGGAGTGAGACCAGCCCTCTGGTTTGTGTGGGAGCCAGGTGAGTCCTGTGACTGCCTGCTTTCCCCTAATTCCCTGACAACCTGCATGACTCAGCAGAGGCAGCCATAACCCTCCTAGGTACACAACTTCATTGACCTAGGAACCTTAGCCCCATCCTGCATACCACCAGGAACAAGATCCACCCAAGGAGAGTCTGAGTTCAGACATCACTAGCCTTTCCCCTACCTGATGGACCATTCCTAACCATCTTGGTAGCAGAAAACAAAGGGCACATAATCCTGGGAATTCTAGGACCCCACCCACTGCCTAACCCTCTCCACACTACCATAGCTGATACTCTCTGGAAAATGCCACCTCCTTGTAGCAAGCCAACCAGCACAAAAACAGAACATTAAAACAACAAGGTTAAGAACCACAAAGTCCATTTTACCCTCCCATCATCTCCATCAGAAGAGGTATTGGTATCCACAGCTAAACAAACAACCCATAGATGGTTCACATCACAGGACTCCATGCAGACAACCCCTAATACCAGCCCAGAGCCAGGTAGACTTACCCAGTGGCTAGGCCCAGAAGAGAGACAATAATCACTGCAGTTCAGCTCACAGGAAGCCAAATCCCTAAAAAAAGAGGGGGAGAGTACTGCATCAAGGGAACACCCTGTGGGACAAAAGAATCTGAACAACAGCCTTCAGCCCCAGACATACCCTCTGACAGTGCCTACCCAAATGAGAAGGAACCAGAAAACCAAATCTGGTAATATGACAAAACAAGGCTCTTCAACCTCCCCAAAAAAAATCACACTAGTTCACCAGCAATGGATCCAAATCAAGAAGTAATCCCTGATTTATCTGAAAAAGAATTCAGAAACTTGGTTAATAAGCCAATCAGAAAGATGAAGCCCAATGCAAGAAAATTCAAAATATATTGAGGTGAAGAGAGAAATATTGAAGGAAATAGCATAAAGAAAAAACAATCACAACCTCAGAAAACATTACAAACACTCACAGAAATGCAAAATGCTCTGGAAAGCATCAGCAGTAGAATTAAACAAGTAGAAGCAAGAAATTTAGAGTTTGAAGACAAGGTCTTCAAATTAACCCAATACAATAAACAAAGAGAAAAGAATAAGAAAATATGAGCAGTCCCCACAACAAGTCTGCGATTATGTTAAACATGCAAACCTAAGAATCATCAGTGTTCCTGAGGAAGAAGAAAAAACTAAAATTTGGAAAACATATTTGGGGAAATAATCAAGGAAAACTTCCCCAGTCTTGCCTAAGTCTCCCCTAGACACTTAGACATTCAGATACAAGAAGCATAAAGAAAACCTGGGAAATTCATAGAAAAAGATCATTACCTAGGCACATTGTCACTGGATTATCTAAAGGTAAGACAGAGGAAATAAATCTAAAGAGCTGTGAGACAGAGCTGTGTAATATATAAAGGGAAACCTACCAGATTAACAGCAGATTTATTGCAGAAACTCTACAGGCTAGAAGGGATTGGGGTCCCATCTTTAGCCTCCTTAAACAAAACAATTATGGGCCAAGAATTTTGTATCCAGCAAAACTAAGCATTATATAAGAGGGAAAGATAGTCTTTTTCAGAAAAACCAATGCTGAGAGAATTCACCATTATCAAGCCACCACTACAAGAACTGCTAAAAGGAACTCTACATCTTGAAACAAGTTTTGGAAGCACATAAAAACAGAACCTCTTTAAAGCATAAATCATAAAGAACCTATAAAGCAAAAATACAAGTTAAAAGCAAAAACAAAAAAACCCAAAGTACTCAGGCAAAAAAAAGATGAAGAATGCAAGGGTACCTCACATTTTAATACACTCAATAAATGTACATAGCCTAAATGCTTCATTTAAAAGACACAGAGCCAAAGAATGGATAAGAACTCACCAAACAACTATCTGATGCCTTCAAGAGACTCACCTGACACATAAGGACTCACATAAACTTAAGGGATGGAAAAGAGCATTTTATGCAAATGGACACCAAAAGTGAACAGGGATAGCTATTCTTATGACAAAACAAACTTTAAAACAACACCAGTTAAAAGAGACAAGGCAGTGGTGGGGGGGTACATTATATAATGGCAAAAGGCCTTGTTTAACAGGAAAGTATCACAATTCTAAACATATATGCACCTAATACCAGAGCTTCCAAATTTATAAAACAAATTACTAATAGACCTAAGACATGAAATAGCAACACAATAATAGTGGAGGATGTCAATATTCCACTGAGTTAACTACTACAAAGTTAATCAAGACAGAAAGTCAACAAAGAAACAATAAATTTAAACTGTACCTTGGAACAAATGGACTTAACAGAGATATACATATATACAGAACATTTCATCCAACCATAGAATACACATTCTATTCAACAGTGCATGGAACTTTCTTCAAAATAGACTATATGACAGGTCATAAAACAAGTCTTAATAAATTTAAGAGAATTAAAATTATTTTAAGCAGTGTCTCAGACCACAGTGGAATAAAACTGAAAATCAACTCCACAAGGAGGCTTCAAAATCATACAAATACATGGAAATTAAATAACCTGCTACTGAATGAGCATTGGGTCAAAAAAAAAATCAACATGGAAATTAAAAAATTCTTTGAACTGGTTGGTTTCCAAGATGGCCAAATAGAGGCAGCTCCAGAATGTAGTTCCCAGTGAGAGAGATGCAGAAGCTGAGTGGTCTCCACAGTTACAAGCAAGGTACCAGGTTCATTTCGTGGGTCTGGTTGGACAGTGGGTATAAATCAAAGAGGGCAAGTTGAGGCAGGGTGGGGCACTGCCCCACTTGGAAGTGCATGCAACTGACCAGAGGATCAGGGGCTCTCCCTCTCTGGGACTTCAATTCGGATATTGTGCTTTACCCAAGTTCTCCACAACCCACAGAACAGAAGATCTTCACTGGGCTGAAAAGCCACCGCAAGCTGCCTAAACAGGACTGAGCAGCAACTCTGGTGGTGACAGAGTTGTCAGCCCAGATCTAGGTGGAAGTACTGGCTAATGACAAGAAAGCCCATGGGGCACAGCTCCCCACCAGACCCCAGAAAGGGAACTGAAAGCAGGGAATCAGGCAATACAGCTGGGAGGATCCCTCCTCTGCAAAGCCCAGCAGGCTGAAGCCCTCTCACTTGACAGTATCGCAGCCAACACGTCAGAGCACAATAAGGAACAATCCAGCTCAGCCAGTGGAAGGGCAGCTGCCATTGCAGAGGTGGGCCTAATCTTCCTGAGTAAACAAAAGACACAGGAAATCTACTCAGCAGCTCCACTGAATCTGTGGCAGCCCAGCAGCACCTCTGCAGGGAGACAAAGGAAAGGCTGTCTCCCCAAGCAGCTACCTGAAATCAAAGCTAGATCAATCCAAGAAGATGGGAAGAAACCAGCTCAAAATGATGAAACCATCAAAGACCAGAATGCCTCACCCCCACCAAGGGAACACAACTCCTCAAGAGCAAGGGAACAAAATAGGATAGAGAATGAATTGGATGAACTGACAGAAGCAGGCTTCAGAAGGTGACTAATAACAAACTTCTCTGAGCTAAAGAAACATGTTCTAACCTAATGCAAAGAAACCAAAAACCTTGAAAAAACATTAGACAAAATGCTAACTAGAACAACAAGCATAGAGGAAAACATAAACAACTTGACGGAGCTGAAAAACACAGCACAAGAACTTCATGAAGCATATCCAAGTTTCAGTAGCCGAATCAATCAAACAGAAGAAAGGATATGAAAGTTAGAAGATCAACTCAATGGAACAAAATGAGAAGGCAAGGAAAGAAAAAAAAGAGGGAAAAGAAATGAACAAAGCCTCCAAGAAATATGGGATTATGTGAAAAGACCTAATCTATACTTGATAGGTGTACCTGAATGTGAAGGGGAGAATGAATACAAGCTGGAAAACACTCTTCAGGATATTATCCAGGAGAACTTCTCCGACCTAGCAACACAGGCCAACATTCAAGTCCCGGAAATACAGAGAACACCACAAAGATACTCCTCAAGAAGAGCAACCACAAGACACATAATCATCAGATTCACCAATTGTAATGAAGGAAACAATGCTAAGGGCAGCCAGAGAGAAAGGTCAGGTCACCCACAAAGGGAAGTCCATCAGACTCACAGCAGATCTCTCAGCAGAAACCCTTCAAGCCAGAAGAGAGTGGGCGCCAATATTCAACATCCTTAAAGAAAAGAACTTTCAACCCAGAATTTCAAATCCAGACAAACTAAACCTCATAAGTGAAGAAGAAATAAAATTATTTATGGACAAGCAATTACTTGGAGATTTCGTCGCCACCAGACCTGCCTTGCAAGAGCGCCTAAAGGAAGCGCTAAATGTGGAAAGGAACAACCAGTACCAACCACTGCAAAAAATAACCATATAGTAAAGACCAATGACACAATGAAAAAACTGCACCAATCAAAGGGCAAAACATCCAACCAGTAACAAAATGGCAGGATCAAATTCAAACATGACAATATTAATGTTAAATATAAATGAACAAAATGCCCCAATCAAAAGACACACACAGGCAAACTGGATAAAAAGTCAAGAACCATCCATGTGCTGTATTCAGGAGACCCATCTCATGTGCAAAGACACACGTAGACTCAAAATAAAGGGATGGAGGAAGATTTACCAAGCAAATGGAGAGTAAAAAAAAGTAGTGGTTGCAATCCTAGTCTCTGATATAATGGAATTTAAACCAACAAAGATCAAAAGAGACAAAGAAGAGCATTGTATAATGGTAAAAGGATCAATACAACAAGAAGAGTTAACTATCTAAACATATATGTACCCAATACAGGAGAACCCAGATATATAAAGCAAGTTTTTAATGACCTATAAAGAGACTTAGATTCCTATGCAAAAATAGTGGGACAGTTTAACACTCCACTGCCAATATTAGACAGATCAATGAGACAGAAAATTAACAAGGATATCAAGGACTTTAATGCAGATCTGGACCAAGCGAACCTAATAGACATCTACAAAACTCTCCACCCCAAATCCACAGAATATACATCCTTTTCAGCACCACATCACACTTACTCTAAAATAGACCACATAATCAGAAGTAAATGACTCCTTAGCAAAGGCAAAAGAATGGAAAGCATAACAGTCAGTCAGACCACAGCACAATCATATTAGAACTCAGGATTAAGAAACTAACTTAAAACCACACAACTTTATGGAAACTGAACAACTGGCTCCTGAATGTCAACTGGATAAACAATGAAATGAAGGCAGAAATAATGATGTTCTTGGAAACCAATGAGAATGAAGACACAGCATACCAGAATCTCTGGGACACATTTAAGCAGTGTCTAGAGGGAAATTTATAGCAATAAATGCCCACACAAGAAGTGAGGAAAGATCTAAAATTGACACCCTATCATCAAAATTGAAAGAGCTAGAGGAGCAAGATCAGAAAACCTCAAAAGCTAGCAGAAGACAAGAAATAACTAAGATCAGAGCAGAACTGAAGGAGATAGATACCCCAAAAAAAACCCTTCAGAAAAAATCAATGAATCCAGGAGCTGGTTTTTTAAAAAGATCAACAAAGTAGACAGACTGCTGGGCAGACTAATAAAAAATCAAAGAGAAGAATTAAATAAATGCAATAAAAAACGATAAAGGGAATATCACCACCAATTTCACAGAAATACAAACTATCAGAGTTTACAAAAAAAAAAAAACAAACACTATGCACACACACCAGTAAACCTATAAAAAATGGATAAATTCCTGGACACTTGCACTCTCTCAGGACAAAACGTGGAAGAAGTTGAAACCCTGAATAGACCAATAACAAGGGCTAAAGTTGAGGCAGAAATTAATAGCCTACCAAACAAAAAAAGTCCAGTTCCAGATGGGTTTATAGCCAAATTCTACCAGACATACAAAGAGGAGCTGGTACCATTCATTCTGATACTATTCTAAACAATACAAAAACAAGGAATCCTCCCTAACTCATTTTATGAGACCAACATCATCCTGATACCAAAACTTATCAGAGACTCAAAAAGAAAACTTCAGGCCAATATCCATGATGACCATCAACACAAAAATCTTCAATAAAATACTGGCAAACCAAATAGAACAGGACATCAAAAAGCTTATTCATCACAATCAAGTAGCCTTCATCCCAGGGATGCAAGGCTGATTCAACATATGCAAGTGTATAAACGTAATCCATCACATAAACAGAACCAAAGACAAAAAACACATGATTATCTCAATAGATGCAGAGAAGGCCTTCAACAAAATTCACAGCCTTTTATGCTAAAACTCTCAATAAACTAGGTATCGATGAAATGTATCTCAAAATAATAAAAGCTATTTACGGCAAACTCACAGTCAATATCATACTGAATATTGGCAAAAACTGGAAGCATTCCCTTTGAAGTCTGGCACTAGACAAAGATATCCTCTCTCACCACTCCTATTCAATACAGTATTGGAAATTCTAGCCAGAGCAATCAGGCAAGAAATAAAATAAAGGCTATTCAACTAGGAAAGGAGAAGTCAAATTGTCTCTATTTGCAGACCACATGATTGTGTATTTACAAGATCCCATTGTCTCAGCTGAAAGTCTCCTGAAACTGATAAGCAACTTCAGCAAAGTCTCAGGATACAAAATCAATGTGCAGAAATCATGAGCATTCCTTTACACCAATAATACACTAACAGAGAGCCAAATCAAGAGTGAACTCCCATTCACAATTGCTACAAAGAGAATAAAATACCTAGGAATACAACTAACAAGGAATATAAAGGACCTCTTCAAGGAGAACTACAAACCACTGCTCAAGGAAATAAGACAGGACACAAATATATGGAAAAACATTCCAGTCATGGTTAGGAAGAATCAATATTGTGAAAATGGCCATACTGCCCAAAGTAATTTATAGATTCAACACCATCCCCATCAAGCGACCTATGATCTTCTTCACAGAACTGGAAAACCACTTTAAACTTCATATGAAACCAAAAGAGAGCCCACATAGCCAAGACAATCCTAAGTAAAAAGAACAGCTGGAGGCACCACGCTGCCTGACTTCAAACTAAACCAGGAGGCTAAAGTATTCAAAACAGCATGGTACTGGTACCAAAACAGAGACATAGACCAACAGAACAGAACAGAGGCCTTGGAAACAATACTACACATCTACAACCATCTGATCTTTGACAAACCTGACAAAAACAAGCAATGGGGAAAGTATTCCCTGTTTAATAAATGGTGTTGGGAAAACTGGCTAGCCATGTGCAAAAAGCAGAAACTGGACTCCTTCCTGACACCTTACACTAAAATTAACTCCAGATGGATTAAAGATTTAAACATAAGACCAAACACCATAAAAACCCTAGAAGAAAACCTAGGCAAAACCATTCAGGACATAGGCATAGACAAGGACCTCATGACTAAAACACCAAAAGCAATGGCAACAAAAGCCAAAATAGACAAATGGGATCTAATTAAACTTCAGAGCTTCTGTACAGTAAAAGAAACTATCATTAGAGTGCACTGGCAACCAACAGAATGGGAAAACGTTTTTCCAATCTACCCATCTGACAAAGGGCTAATATCCAGAATCTACAAAGAACTAAAACAGATTTATAAGAAAAAAACAAATCCATTCAAAAGTGGGTGAAGGTTATGAACAGACACTTTTCAAAAGAAGATATATATGAGGCCAATAAACATATGAAAAAATGCTCATCATCACTTTTCATTAGAGAAATGCAAATAAAAATCACTTTGGGATATCATCTCACACCAGTTAAATGGTGATAATTTAAAAATCTGTAGACAACAGATGCTGGAGAGGATGTGGAAAAATAGGAACACTTTACACTGTTGGTGGGGGTGTAAATTAGTTCAACCATTGTGGAAGACAGTGTGGTGATTCCTCAAGAGTCTGGAAATAAAATTTCCATTTGACCCAGCAATCCCATACTGGGTATATACTCAAACGTTCATAAATTCTGCTATTATAAAGACACATGCACATGTATGTTCACTGTGGCACTGTTTACAGTAGCAAAGACCTGGAGTCAACCCAAATGCACATCAACGATAGATTGGACAAAGAAAATGTGGCACATATACACCATGGAATACTGTACAGCCATAAACAATGATGAGTTCATTTCCTTTCTAGGGACATGGATGAATCTGGAAACCATCATTCTCAGCAAACTGACACAAGAACAGAAAATCAAACACCGCATGTTTTCACTCATAGGTGTTGAACAATGAACATCACACACTGGGTCAGTTGGGGTGGGGGGCTTGGGGAAGGACAGGGGTGGGAGGGTGGGGAGGGATAATGTGGGGAGAAAAGCCAAATATAGATGATAATGGGATGGAGGCAGCAAACCACCTTGCCATGTATGTACCTATGCAACGACCCTCCATGATCTGCACATGTACCCCAGAACCTAAAGTATATTTTAAAAAATGATAATTCTTTGAACTGAATTACAATCATAATGCACCTTATTAAAACCTCTGGGATACAGCAATTGCAGTGCTAAGAGGAAAGTGAATAGCCCTAAATGCCTAGATCAAAGAGACTAAAAGAGCCCAAACTAACACTATGTCACACCTCAAAGAACTAGAAAAACAAGAACAAACCAAACCCAAACCCAGCAGAAGTAAGGAAATAACCAAAATCAGAGTAGAACTACATGAAATTGAAACAAACAAAAAATACAAAATAAAACCAAAGCTGGTTATTTAAAATGAATAAAATTCATAGACCACTGGCAAAATGAACCAAGAAAAGAAGAGAGAAAATCCAAAAAAACCTCACTAAGAAATGAAACAGGAGATATTACAACTGATACCTCTGAAATACAAAAGATTGTTCAAGGGTGCTATGAACACCTTTACCCACATAAACTAGAAAACCTAGAAGAGATGGATAAATTCTTGGAAAAATACAACCCTCCTAGCTTAAATCAGGAAGAATTAGATGCCATAAACAGACCAGTAAGAAGCTGTGAGATTGAAATGGTAATAAAAAAATTGCCAACAAATTAAGTTCAGGGCCAGATGGATTTACAGCAGAATTCTACTAGACATTCAAAGAAGACTTTGTACCAATTCTTCTGACACTATTCCATAAGATAGAGAAAGAAGGCACCCTCTGTAATTCATTCTATGATGCCAGCATCACCCTAATACCCAAACCAGGAAAGGACATAACCAAAAAAGAAAACTACATTCTGATATCCTTGATGAACACAGATGCCAAAATCCTTAACAAAATAATAGCTAACTGAATCCCACAACATGTAAAAAAGATAATCCACCATAATCAAGTGGGTTTCATACCAGGGATGTCGGGATGATTTAACATATGCAAGTTAATAAATGTGATACACCATGTGAACAGAATTTTTAAAAATCATATAATCTCTATAATGCAGAAAAATCATTGGACAAAATCCAGCATTTCTAAATAATTAAATCAGCTTAATTGGCATATGAGGGGCATCCCTCAATGTTATAAAAGCCATTTATGAAAAACCCATTGCTGACATAATACTGAATGGGGAAAAGCTGAAAGCATTCCCTCTGAGAACTGGAACACGACAAGGATGCCCACTCTCACCACTTCCCTTCAACATAGTACTGGAAGCCCTAGCCAGAGTAATCTGAAGAGAAAGAAACAAAAGGCATCCAAACTAGTAAAGAGAGAGTCAAACTATCACTGTTTGCTGATATGATTGCTTACATTGAAAATCCTAAAGACTCTTTCAGAAAGCTCCTAGATTTGATAAATAATTCAACAAAGTTTCCAGATATAAGACTAATGTACATAAATTAGTAGCACTTCTATACACCAACAGCGACCAAGTGGAGAATCAAATTAAGAACTCAATCCCTTTTACAATAACTGCAAAAATAAACAAATAAATAAAATACATAGTACTATGCCTAACCAAAGAAGCAAAAGATTATCTGATTTCAAACTATACTATAAGGCCATGGTTACCAAAATGATGTGGTGCTGGTATAGAAATAGGCACATTAACCAATGCAACAGAATAGACCCAGAAATAAACTCAATTACTTATAGCCAACTGATCTTTGACAAAATAAACAAAAACATATAATGGGGATAAGCCACATACAGGAGAATTGAACTGGATCCTCATCTGTTACCTTATACAAAAATCAACTCAAGATGGCTTAAGGTTTTAAATCTAAGACTTGAAACTATAAACATTCTAGAAGATAACATTGGAAAAATCCTTCTAGACATTGGCTTAGGCAAATATTTTATGACCAAGAACCCGAAAGTAAATGTAATAAAAACAAAGACAAATAGCTGGGACCTAATTAAACTAAAGAACTTTTACAGGGCAAAGGTAACAGTCAGCAGAGTAAACAGACAGCTCACAGAGTGAAAGAAAATCTTCACAATCTATACATCTGACAGATGACTCAGATCCAGAATCTATAACAAACTCAAACAGAACTACCATTTTATCCAACAATCTCACTACTGGGTATCGACCCAGAGGAAAAGAAATTATTATACAAAAAAAAGATACTTGCACATGCATGTTTATAGCAGCATGATACACAATTGCAAAATGGTGGAACCAACCCAAATGCCCATCAATCAATGAGTGGATAAAGAAACCGTGGGATATTTATACACTGGAATACTACTGAGCCATAAAAAGGAATTAATTGATGGCATTTGTAGTGACCTGGATGAGATTGGAGACTATTACTCTATGTGAAGTAACTCAGGAATGGAAAACCAAACATTGTATGTTCTCACCAATAAGTGAAACCTAAGCTAGGAGGATGTAAATGCATAAGAATGACACGATGGACTTTTCTGGGGGAAGTGATGGCAGAAGGCAAGGGATAAAAGACTACAAATATGATGCAGTATATAATGCTCGAGTGATGGTGCACCAAAATCTCACAAATCACCACTAAAGAACTGAATCATGTAACCAAATACCACCTGCACCTCCATAGCTTATGGAAAAATACATAAAAATAAAATTAAATAATTATTGCTAATAAGCTTAAAAAATAGGCTCTAGTGCTGTAAAAGGGGTTAGACATAATGTGTGTGATTCAATGATGAGAACTGAGACTAGTCATAATTTTAGAAGATAGATCTAGGATCAGTAGAATGCTCAAGTTTCTAATATGAAAAGCTTTTTATATAAGGCAAAATGTACCTTGGGAAACCCAGTCTCTTTTCTCACTGCTCCCTTTGCTTGCCTACAAATGAAGAGAGAATGGAGATGGTAGAGCCAGGAGTTAGCATGATACAGAGAACCCCATTTAGAAGACCTTCAGCCATAAAAGGCATTCCCGAGTTCATAGAGAATTAGTAGCAGATATTTTGTACATGGGAGAATATGGGAGAAAATAACCCTAATTAGCAATTCAGTGCATTAGAATTATTCTAATGTGAACTTTAAACATTTGCAGATTTTAAAAATTAATAAATAGTAGAAAGAGCATGAATTATGAAAGCAGTATTTCTGCCTGAAAACCCATGACAAGAATGATATGGAGTAAAAGAAGGTTGGCAAAGTCTGGACAGCACAGCAAAAAAAAGTCATCCTGGCCTATGGCAGAGGTAATTTGGTTGAGCATTTTCACTGATTTTTTTTCAATAGGAATATACTGGAAGTTAGTATCAGAACTCCAATATGTGATTGATCAATTTAAAGTCTGCTGAAGCAAATATGTTTAATAAGTAAAACATATTAAACAGCCAGGCGTTGTTGTGACTCAGGCCTATAATCCCAGCACTTTGGGAGGTCGAGGTGGGCGGATCACTAGGTCAGGAGATTGAGACCACCCTGGCTAACACGGTGAAACCCTGTTTGTACTAAAAACACAAAAAAAAATAGCCAGCATGGTGCCATGTGCCTGTAGTCCCAGCTAATTGGGAGGCTGAGGCAGGAGAATCAATTGAACCCAGGTGGTGTAGGCTGCAATGAGCTAAGATTGTACCACTGCACTCCAGCCTGGGCAACAGAGCAAGATTCCATCTCAAAAAAAAAAGAAACTTCTGGTCCTTGTTGCATCATTTTCCACAAATCGTTTCTGTTATTTTCAAAATGCTAAATAATCATTATAGGAAGGTTGGTAGACAGCCATCCAAATTGTATAGATTGAGATTCCGGTCAACACATGGGGGAAGAAACAAACAAACAAAATAAAACAAGGAATACAACTGGAAGGAAATATGCTCCCCAAAATGTCTGACTCAAGGCATAAATTAGAAGACGTTTAGTAAAGTATCAGTCACACTGTTAAAAACCCCAGTAAAGAATATTTCAGACCCTGACTTTAAAAGGTATTATTTTTAAAATGGCATTTCTAGGTGAATTAGTACATGATCTTGACACTCATATTTAAAAAGGGAAATAATCTATTCAATTACAGTGTTCAACAGTCAATGCTTTCTAATGGCCCCTGGAGTATTGAAAACTCTGTTGACAAACATAATGCACATTTCTAATTCATTGACACATTTGCCTAATAGGATAGACGTAGAACTTAACTGAGGTTCTGCATAATGGTGCATCAGTTATACTTCCACATATAACAGTGCTCTTACTGCTCCTGAAAGCCTGAAACATATTTCATAATATATCAGTTCTCTCCAGTTACCTACCCAGATGCTCTGAAAATCTCAGGGGTTTTCAAAATGAAACTTATTTTAAAGGCATTTATTTTGTAAATATGTACATCTCTTGGAGATTTTTTTTTTTTAAATCTGTCACTTGCAAGAAAACTTCACAATTGGAGAAAGACTGAGAGTCACCTTTTAAAAGTTTCACACCATGGAAGTTTAATTAACCTTGTGCCATACATATGATGGAATTTTAAACAGATAAGCACTTACTGCTTTGAAGAATGAAGACAACCACTCTGGAGCAATTGAACTCCATGTCACTGGGAGTTTGCAAACCACTCTGTGGTGGACTACAGTGTCAGCTGAGTGCAACAGATAACCACTAGAATGATGCAGTCTCTGCCTCTGATGAGAAACAGCCTTTTAGAAACCTGATAGTTGTTTTAATTCAACCAGTTTCTCTAGGAAATAAGTAGAATCAATAACTTTAAATTAAAGAATAAAGTGCAAGCAAGATTCTACAAAGGAAACTCCTACCACCCCACTGCTTTGTAAAACATGTTTATTTTAGGATATTTTGGGGTGGACATGAGATAGTGAATGGAGAAAGGATATATATTTAAAATTCAAGTGTCCTATCCCTTGCTACAAGGTTCTGAACTTAGGTTCTAAGAACATTTTCTAAATATAGAAAGATTTGATGTTTATAACTACATATTTCCTAGAGAGAAAGTATAAAGTTAGACTCTCAAAAAAAAAAAATACTCCACAAATGTCAATAACCACTGCAATGTGTGGCCTGATTTGTAATTTCAAGGTTTGCAAGGTGTAATTCTGCTCAAAGAGAAAGACCATTTTTTAAAATAACAAAAGAAAGACATGCTTGTGATCAGTGTGACACAGGCGCTTGGTCCCAGAGAAAATGTGCTCATCTTGTAGATCAACTACATATTTTAGGTTTCTGCAGGTGTGGATAGTAAAGGTTTTATGTGGTTATGTCAGAGGCAAGCCCATGGCCAGATATTCCTTTCGTTTTTAGAAGAGTAACAGTACAGCAGTACCCCGATGCCCTGAGAGATTCTCCAACAAAGTGCCTTTCACAAGCACAGTGCCACAGCTCTGAGCAGAGAAATCCCATTGATTCAGCCCTTTACACAGTAGAAAACATTTTCTGTTTATCCTTCCCCATGCAGTTCATGGATCCTCAAAAGCATTTTTCAAGCACTATATGAGATCATCGATGGGGCATTGCTTGGAAAAATTGAAAGTGCTAGAGAAATATCAACTATTAGTCCACCATGTATTATAAGAACAGCAGGTTTACATTGCACAGAACAAGGCTCAAATTTCACCTCAGCCTCTTACAAAATGTGTGAACCTGCCTTTCCTAAAATGTCCATTTTCTCATCTTCAAAATAAGTCTCATAGCTTTCTTTTCATGCTTCCTGACTTATTCAATAAATAATCATTTTTATTAGTGTTCTTCATATAAATGTTCTTTATATCTGTTCTGCAATGACCTATTCTGCAATGAAGCCAGTAACCAGTCACCCAGATGCCTAGAAGTGAGAAGGCTATCCTGAGCCAACAGGTTTCCATTTGACCATTCATCAGAAAACAATGGACAGGAAGAATAGGACAGGAAGAAAATAATGCTATAGATACACTTATGAGTTACACCCATTTAGGCTAAGAATGGAACCTCCTTTCATAATAATGAGTTTAAAGAAAAATTTGCTTTTATTTATAAACACCAAACTAATAGATGCCCTTACAAAAATCGTATTGCCATTTAAAAACTATTACAGCTTTTGTTAATGAAATCAGGATTCTTTATGTAACAGAGATAACACTGTGCCAGCCTGATAGGGAGCCAGGTAGAAGGCAAGACTCATTCTTGCTCTTCAGTCTCACCCAAGCATTGATGGAAGTAGGGGGGCTTTGCCTTACACACACACACAACCTAGACTGCACTCTTTATCTCAGGTGATTTGGAAAGTCCTGAGATATTGTAAAGTAATAAATATACTCTTACGTATTCATGCATTCCAAAATATTTCTTGAGAATTCACTGTATGTGAGACACTGCTCCAGATGTTTGAATACATTTGTGAGTAAAGCAGAAATCCCTTCCCCTGTGGAGCTTGTAATCTATCAGAGAGAGACAAACAATAAACAACAGACCTAAAACATGAGTAAGGCACATGATTTGTTAGAGTATGGCAAGTGCTTCAGGAAACAGAGCAAGGTGAGCAGGGTAGGAGGGGTCAGGAGAGTCAGGCATGGGTTGGGGCTGGGCTGCAATTTCAGGTGGGACAGTCAGTGAAGATCTCTTAAAGGAGTCACATTTGAGAATTTCCAAATTCTCAGGTGAATTTCTGGGGCAAGAGCTCTGTAGGCATGAGGAACAGCCAGTGCAAATGCAATGTGCCTGGGATTCCCAAGGAAGAGCCAGAAGCCAGTGTGACTGCAGTGCAGTGAGCAAGAAGCTAACTGTAGGCAATGAAGTCAGAGAAGTAGTAAAGGCTGAACCTTTAGGACCCTATAGGCTGCTGGAATGGACTTGTGACTCAGGCAGCATCCCTGCAGATCTTATGGCACAAATGGGTACAGATGCTTCTGCATGATCAGTAGCGACCCATTGGCTGGCGGGGAAGGATAGCCTCACCTGAACAGAGAGGAAGTAGAAAAGATACAGGTCTTGTGTAGACCATGGCTGGAGGTTGCTCAAGACCTGGATTCTGGTGCTGCTCCTAGCCAGCCTGCTCCTCCAGTCAGGCTCCTTGATCCCTGGTCCCACCAGCCCAAAGAATCCCTTCTTATCTCAGCAGTGGGGAAGAAGTTGGGTGTTCCTCATGAGACTTTTCTTCTATGTATCAAGATGTCTCCTCTTCCCCTTTCTTCAGGTATAGATTTTGTGAAACTCAGAAGGCAAAATACTGACTCAAGGTTTTGTTTCTTTTTTCCCTATTTCCATGTGTTACCCCATCCCTAAATAAGTGAAGGCAATAAATTCAGAAAATCTGGCTAAGTAGAGAAAGGGAAGAGCCACAGGTTAGAAATATATATCAATAATGAAAGACTCACCAATTAACATTTTTTTAAACACTCTGTATTTGTCAGGGTTCTCTAGAGGGACAGGACTAATAGAATAGATGTGTATATGAAAGGGAGTTTTATTAAGCGGTATTAACTCACATGATCACAAGGTGAAGTCCCACAATAAGCCGTCTGCAAGCTGAGGAGCAAGAAAGCCAGTCTGAGTACCAAAACCTCAAAAGTAGGGAAGCCAACAGTGCGGCCTTCAGTCTGTGGCCAGATGACTGAAACCCCCTGGCAAACCACTGGTATAAGTTCAAGAGTCCAAAAACTGAAGAACTTGAAGTCCAATGTTCAAGGGCAGGAAGCACCCAGCGTGGGAGAAAGATGAAGGCCAGAAGACTCTGCAAGTCTAGTTCTTTCACATTCCTCTGCCTGCTTTATTCTAGCACTGCTGGCAGCTGATTAAATGGTTCCCACCTAGATTGAGGGTGGGTCTGCCTCTCCCAGTCTCCTGACTCACGTGTTAATCTCCTTTGGCAACACCCTTACAGATATACCCAGGTACAGTACTTTGCATCCTTCAATCCAATCAAGTTAACACTCAAAATTAATCATCATGAGCTCCAATCCTACTTGTTTCAGACTAAGCACTTGTTCAATGAACATTTACTGAACACTTTCAATGAGCCAAGAAATTTGCTAAATGTGGAGAGACAGCTAAGATGGGAGCTTAATCCCTTTTGCCCAGGGCACACAGGCTGGTAGGAAAGGAAGACAGGTAACAGTAAGAAACAGACTGGAGCGAGCACAGAAAGAACCTAGTCTCGTTAAGACAACATGGGGTAAGGTGCATTGACAGCCCAACTTTTCCCTCCCCAGGGACTGCAAGTGCTGCTTAAAGGGGTGAAGACAAGGAGAAGAGATTTAAGAAAGGAGCACTTAGGTAGTTCTAACCAAAATAGAAAAGTGCTGTATTTTCATCACTAAAGTGTGGAATGTCACATTTCTCAGGGATTTAGATCTGTGACATGAATAAGCCCTCTTTATGCTCTAAATACAGACTTAAAAAAATGTTTTTTTCATGAAATGCTTTCAACCTGCATCTATCTAGTACAAATTTTATTGCTCCTAAAGTGAGGAAGAAATCTATAAGGAGTTGGAAAGCCAGTTAAGATTTTGGATTTTTGGGTGGAAGTGGTAGCTAAGCGGTGATGGATGCCAATTGGTGTGTTGTAGGAGACAGAGTGGGAAAAGATTTTTGCTCTCCCAGAACAGCCTATCTCATTCCATTCCTTCGGTTATTCATGGCTCAGAGTCACGGTGGTGCAGGCAGCGGCTGCAATGACATCACCAGCAACAATCTGTAATATGGTTAATTTTTCAAGTGACTTCTAATTGGCAATTCTGGGGTTGGAAAGCCTTGCTTCCTTCTTAGGTTTACAGGTGATACATGCACAGAAAACTACATCAGCACAATTAGTGGAGATTTCAAAATAACAACTGTAATATTAAATGGCAGAACAATCGAGCTTTAACTCGGGGACAAAACAGGCAGAGAAAGACATTGATCACTTCCAGTTATTACACAGGAACCCATGGCATCATAGTTGTGTATAATATAACAGATCAAGAGTCCTTCAATAATGATAAACAGTGGTTTCAGGAAACTGATCACTTTGCCAGTGAAGATGTCAATAAATTGTTGGTAGGAAACAACTGTGATCATCCCACAAAGAAAGTAGACTACACAACAACAAAGGAATTTGCTGATTCCCTTGGAATTCAATTTTTGGAAACTAAGAACACAGCAAATGTAGAAAAGAACACAGCAAATGCTAAGAACACAGCAAATGTAGAAAAGACTTTCATCACAATGACAGCTGAGATTAAAAAGCAAATGGTACTGGAGCAACAACTGATGATGCAGAGAAGTCCAATTTTAAAACTTAGACCACTTTGGTCAAGCAGTCAGGTGAAGGTTAATGCTAAAAATTGCTTCCGTTCTTTTCTCACAACAATAAATTTGCAATCTAAACCCAAATGAAAAAAAAAAAAATTGCCTGAATTTTATTGTATGTAGCTTCACAACAACAGATTCTTTCCATCTCTACAAATGTCAGAGGTTGTAAATAGTCAATACTAACATTTTTTTTTTATTATCTTGACTCAAGATAACTAATTTCAGTTTCAGAAAACTTTGAAACTTTTGTGTGCTGCTTTATAAAATACTGCGTGTAATCCTTGCTAGTTTCCTAGTACCAGACTATGTTCCATGGTTTCTCTCATAAAGTTAGACTATGTATTTTTTGATATTTATATTGGCATGTTTAGATGTCAGGTTTAATCTTCTAAAAATGAAGTTCAGCCATTTTGTATCAAACGGCAACAGCAGTCTGTCATTTCCATGTATACAGATGCTACATGTAGATCTGATTTGCTAGTTCTTCCTTGAAGAATTGTAAATGGAAAAATTACACCATTTAATTAATGGTTTCTTTACATTTTGCATATAATTTGTGGCTGCAAAATGTTGTGATTTGTTGCATACTACATACAAAACAACTAAAATATGTTTAACAAATAATGTACTTATAATGAGATCTAATTAAACAAAATAGCTTCTGCTCAGCAAAATAGACTCAGAGTGCATAGACAACCTACAGAATGGGAGAAGACTTGCAAACTATGCATCTCACAAAGATCTAATATCCAGTATCTATAAGGAACTTAAACAAATTTACAAGAAAAAAAACCCATTAAAAATGGGCAACATAAACAGACACTTTTCAAAAGAAGACATGCTTGATCCCAATAGGCATATGAAAAAAAGCTCATCACTAATCCTTAGAGAAATGCAAATCCAAACCACAATGATAGATCCTCTCCCACCAGTCAGAATGACTATTACTAAAAAGTCAAAAAATAACAGATGCTGACAAAGTTGGAAAGAAAAAGAAAAGCTTATACACTGTTAGTGGGAGTGTAAATTAGTTCAGCCATTGTGGAAAGCAGTGTGACAATCCTCAAAGACCTAAAGACAGAGCTACCATTCAACCCAGCAATCCTGTCATTGGGTATATAACCAGATAAATATAAATCTTTCTATCATAAAGACACATGCATGTGTATGTCTATTGCAGCACTATTCAAAAATATAGGGCAGTATTTAATATTTGCTTTCTAGATAAAACACCCAATAAATGACCTAGAGAGGCTTCAGTGCTATGTAGGGATTTAACCAAACTTAGTGGTTCTGGGAGCTCAAGTTGTATGGAACACAAGTTTGGGGATGTATGCTATCTAGCCTATTATTTCTGATCTTTCTGAACACCATTCGTTGATCAACAGTTCATCAATGCATCTGTGGTAGAGGTGGAAAGCAGCATACTTTTCCTAATTAGCAAATAATTAGACTAACATGTATACTAATGTTTTTCTTCCATGCTCTAGTGTTCAATTATTTTATCCTTCACAATTGTATTACTTACATTGGAGGAGAGTTTAAGCACTGAGTTAGAAAGCAGAAAATTTGATTGCCCTAAGTTTAGAAATTATACCCCTAAAAATTAACTGAAAACATGAATGCTGGGTGGTAATGATAAATGAAGAAAATGTATTTATTTCAGTGAAATTTTGCATGTATAAAGATTTTATTAACTAGGATTTTCAAGATTCTAGGGGTTTTGTGAGTATGTGTGGAAAATGTAATCTGTTAACACCGGCATTTGAGGTGACTGAGGTCAAAGTTGTTTCCTTAGGTTGAAGTGGCAACCAAAACATTCTTCACACAGAGGGTTGAGATATAGCTGCTGGCAACACAATTTATTGTAGGGTCCTTAATTTCATTTTAAAAATTAAGCTAAAAACAAGCCAAAAATTAATAGGCATTTACATTTTTCACTAAGAGACAACTGGAATACGTGATACAAAAACAAGTGGTAAGATTGCTGTAAAATAAAATGCACAGAATAAACATACTAATTGTTTGTTTGTTTGTTTTGAGACAGAGTCTCACTCTGTTGCCCAGGCTGGAGTGTAGTGGCATAGTCTCTGCTCATGGCAACCTCCATCTCCTGGATTCAAGTGATTCTTCTGCCTCCGCCTTCCAAGTAGAAGGGATTACAGGCGCCCACAACCGTGGGTTTTCACCATGTTCGCCAGACTGGTCTTGAACTCATGGCCTCAAGTGACCCACCCACCTTGGCTTTCCAAAGTACTGGGATTACAGGCGTGAGGCACTGTGCCTGGCCTTAATTTTCCATCTGTGAGAATTTCACAATAAAATTGTACTTACTTTGTAAACTACAATTTAACTGATTTACAGTTTACTTTGTAAACTACATTTTAACACCTTAAAATGCTGGTGTTAACAGATTACTTTTTCTACACACACACTGAAAAACCCCTAGAATCTTGAAGATCCTAGTTAATAAAATCTTTATACATGCAAAATTTCACTGAAATAAATACATTTTCTTCATTTATCATTACCACCCAGCATTCATGTTTTCAGTTAATTTTTAGGGGTATAATTTCTAAACTTAGGGCAATCAAATTTTCTGCTTTCTAACTCAGTGCTTAAACTCTCCTCCAATGTAAGTAATACAATTGTGAAGGATAAAATAATTGAACACTAAAGAGAGCATGGAAGAAAAACATTAGTGCGCATGTTAGTCTAATTATTTGCTAATTAGGAAAACTTCGTAAAAAGAAAAAAATAAAAGATAGCCAGGCACAGTGGCTCATGCCTATAATCTCAGCACTTTGGGAGGCTGAGGTGGGAGAATCATGAGGTCAGGAAATCGAGACCATCCTGGCCAACGTGGTGAAACTCCATCTTTACAAAAAATACGAAAATTGCTGGGCATCGTGGCATAGGCCTGCAGCCCCAGCTACTCGGGAGGCTGACACAGAAGAATTGCTTGAACCTGGGAGGCAGAGGTTTCAGTGAGCTGAGATTGCACCACCGCACTCCAGCCTGGAGACAAAGTGGGACTCCATCTCAAAAAAAAGAAAAAATATTTGGTAGAAGGATATACACAGGTAGTAGAAAACTGTCAATGGAAATTTCAGGAGAATATCAGCACCCTTGTCAGCTCTTGGAATTTAAGTCATCACCCTCTCAAAGGCAAGATTCTACCTAGGGTTCACCATACACCTATTTATTATTTTTATTTTTTCATAAGTTATTGGGGTACAGGTGTATTTGGTTACATAGGTAAGATTTTTAGTGCTAATTTATAAGATTTGGGTGCACCCATTACTTGAGCAGTATACACTGCACCATATATGTAGTCTTTTACCCTCATCCTGATCTCACTCTTCCTCTCAAGTCTCCAAAGTCCATTGTATCATTCTTACACCTTTGCATCCTCATATCTTAGCTGCCAAATATCACTGAGAACATATGATGTTTGGTTTTCCATTCCTGAGTTACTTCACATAGAATATATAATAGTCTCCAATCTCATTCAGGTCACTGCAAATATCATTAATTCATTCCTTTTTATGCTTTTTATGGTTGCATAAATATATACATATATATGTATTCCATCATATATATATACATATATATGTATACACACACACACACGCACACACACACACACACACACATACACATACACACACACATATATCCCAGTTTTTAATCCACTCATTGATTGATGGGCATTTGGGTTGGTTCCAAGATTTTGCAATTGTAAATTGTGCTGCTGTAAACATGTGTCTGCAAGTGGCTTTTTCGAATGAGATCAATTTGAGTTTGGTGCCAGCAGGCTTTTGAGCTAACAGGTCTCAGCCTTCAGTGAAGAAATAAACAACTTAGGGATTTCACCCAAAGAGGCCATCTTTAGCTCATTTATATAACACCAACTTATTTTTTCCAGGGCAGGGCTAGTAAATAATAACTGAAACCTGCCATACAACTTCTGAATAAAACCGGACATGTTTTAAGGAATAGTGTTTATCAAATAAAAGGGATAGGGCCCTGAAAACTTTCCTGATTGTACAAGAAAACAAGCCAAAGAAACATAAAATTGGCTAGATTCTCAAGTTTTCTACTTAGCTACTAAAGGATGTGAGAAAACCAGTGAAAGTCAGGCACCTTTCATCTCTAGATGTAGCAGGAACAGCATGTTTAAAGGAACAAATGTTAAATCCACAAAGTAAAGTTTCAGAAAGGTTCTTAGAGAATTTCACTTTTAATGAAGGCTTGGAAGCTAAGGAGCAATAAGCAATGAAAATGACACCTTATCCAAGTGATTCCACTCAACATAGAGGTAAAAGGAACCTTGGGGAATATGTATCAACGAGAAACTGAGGCTCAGGAAAGCATATGACTTGTCTAAGATCACACTGTTAATTAGGGAAAACCTCACCTCCCACTCCTTGAATTCCCAATCTAAGGCTTGTCCCTTTATATGAAAGCATTTCCCAGCAAACCTCTGTTGATTATACCATATAATCTACTAACTTCTGGGTTTATTAGAGAGGTTAAAGTGCAACAGGTGCTATTTTTGAATTGTAAATCTAAAGACAAGCTTTAGGTATTTAACTTCTGTAGGATTTTTACAAAGCTAACAATTAATATAGAATTAATTTCTTACTAATTATAGTTATATTTTTGAATATTTTTAATAAATGCCCACTTCTTGAAAGAAGCAAGGAATGTCAGACAGACAGATGCTCTGCTTGATGCCATTTAATGGCAAAACATAGCTTTTGCTCTTAGCTTGAGAGTTTGGGACTAAGCACTCTGTAAGAACAAATATTTAAGACAGCTAGGGCATGTGTTTCATGTTTTAATTTTCTTGTGACCACAAATGAACTCAAAGTAAACCAGAGGACAATTCTCCTTCTTTGAAAGTTAATCCTTAAAAGGACAGGTGTACACAGAATTCTACTGGAAGAATGCATTAATCTTTCTAATTAGAGAAAAACTGCCTTTTGAAAGATCTGGTCCAT
The DNA here is from genome assembly GCF_030222135.1 of Aotus nancymaae. NCBI lineage: Eukaryota > Metazoa > Chordata > Mammalia > Primates > Aotidae > Aotus > Aotus nancymaae. Next base: position 80,341,017 of record NW_026988454.1, read on the forward strand.
TTTTACTGTTTATAGACACAAATCTCACACTGATACCTTGATCATAAGACAAGGCAGGTCCTTCCATATCTAAATTACAGCAGATTAGTTAAGGCAATTCTAGCAGCTATAAAGGTAAATCCCAAAAATCTCAATCCCTAGCACAATCAAATTTAATAAAATCTAAATATGGCATGCCATAGATGGTTTCTCACAGTGATACAGCAATCCAAGACCCTTCCATTCACCATCCCCTTTAACAGACATCATCAAACTTTTGCTGTAAAGAAGAGCTAGAAATAAATATATTAGGCATGGTGAGACAGCCAATGCCTGTTGAAACTATTCAAGTTTGCTGTTGTCACTTGAAAATAGTCATAGATAATACCTTAATTAACAAGCAGGACTATGTTTCAGGGTAAGTTTTTTTATGAAAGTAGATGGTAGATTAGATTTCACACAAAGGCTACAGTTTGCCAACTGCTACCCTAGAACCTCAGAGTGCTTTACTTCTAATCAACTGGCAGGAAAGAGACAACATAGGGGTGTGTGTGTGTGTGTGTGTGTGTGTGTGTGTGTGTGTGTGTGTACCAAGTGAACCTGGACCTTGCCTGGAAGAGGCAGACATAACGTGGTCAGACTTCAGTCACACAAAGCAAGAGTGGAAAATGTACCCCCACTGCTTGCCAAGAGATATTATACAAGTAATGACATGTTAACACATAACAATTCTTCATGGTCCACCCTTCTAGTCACCAAATGCCTATTTTATACTCCTTCTTATCTATAGAACACATTTACCAGGCCCTCTTCCCCCAAATGAAAGGTACAGCCAAAGCCCCATGAAGTCACTACATCCAGTGACTGTCAGGTCCAAAGGTGGCTCCTTGTAGCCTGGTAGCTAAGATATGAAACAACTAGTGATTTTAGAATAAAATATCAAGTTATGTTTCCACCCTACACAAATATCCAATATACAATGGTGAAGAAAGAAAAGGATAATTCTAATAAAATACTCTATTCAAAACAGGCAAGACTGTAAAGCACATAAGCAGCCCCTGGCCAATGGAAACAATGCAGTCCTGTTGAGTAGCCTCTGAAGGCTCCACCCCATGGACTTGTGAAGTAGTTCGCTTAGCTACTGATTCTGCTATCTGGAACACTCTCTGTGCTTTGCTACACACTGATTCTGCTATCTGCCACTTGTTTGTCCAGTAGTTTCCATGGCCACAGATACTACCTTCTAAGAGTTTCTTCTTTGTTCATTAACCTCAAAGGCCATATCCAAAATGGACATTTGTAGGCTTTTTATAGCACATTCCCTGCCAAAGTTTCTTTTAAGATCTCTAAATAGTCCTAAGCTTATAACAGTTTCATACTTACCCTGGCAATAGATTTCCCCCAGTATTTTTTAGGTCAAAGGCCACTTCCAGTCAGTTGTAAGTGCCAATAACCACATCCAAACTTCTTTATCAGACATAGTTCCTAAACTTGTATTCCATCTTAATGTCTTTACTCCATGCCTATCTCTCTCTCTCTCTCTCTCTCTCTCTGTCTCTCTGTCTCTCTGTCTCTCTGTCTCCCCCCTCCAAATCTCTTTCTCTCCCCCTGCCCACCTCTTCCTCTCAATTTTACTGTGGCTACATTGATGCTGTCTGAAATAAGAGAATTTGATGAAATGGCAATACTGTTAATCTGAGTTATTTTGTTTTGCTAAGAGATCCTATTCATCTTTTTCAATCCAGCCTTTTAAGTCTTAAATCTTACTATTCAGAGTCCAGAAGTGGTTGACTTTTTCCAACCTGTAAGGCCCTAGGAATCTAGAAATTCTCCATTCCCTTGATCCTTTGCTCAAAAACCGGCCAAATCTTTATCTTTATTATAATACTTTTCTCAAAATGGCAAATAGCAGTCAACATAATCACAGTGACTGTCAGTCTGATAGAGCTAGGTATGGGAGGGCATGGTCCCTGGCTAGGACTCCAACCCCAAAGACCTATGTGAGGTCAGGCATTTCCTGCCCAAACGCTGCATTTCCCAACCACCCTGGCCTGCCACACCCCCATCCTGGGCCTATAAAAACCCAAGACCCTTGCGGGATCACACAAGCAGCTGGACATTGTGAGGAACACATCAGTGGAACAAGATGTAAGCAGCTGGTCATCGAGAGGACTTCAAGAGGAGCACTCCAGCAAAAGAGCACACCCATAGAGATGGGCATGCCAATAGGCCATCGATCTGCTGGACCATGTGGAGTTTGGCCAGGACAGTTGAAGGAGAGTGTCACTGAGTGGCCCAACTCCAGGGGAAAACCATCTCCCTTCTGGTTTTGCATTGGCTAAGAGCTACTTCCACTCAACAAAACTTTGCACTAGTTTTCCAAGCCCACATGTGATCTAATTTTTCCATGACACCAAGGTAAACCCAGGCTACGAAAATCCCTCTGTCCTTGTGATAAGGAAGGGGGTCTAATTGAGCTGGTTAACACAATCCACCTATAGGCAAACTAAAAGAGCACCCTGTGACACACCCACTAGGGCTTCAGGAACTGTAAGCATTTACCCCTAGACACTGCCATGGGGTGGGTTGGAGCCCCACAACTTGCCAATCTGTATGCTCCCCTAGAGGTTTGAATAGTGGGGCACTGAAGAAGTGAGCCACATCCCTATCACATGCCCTGGGAGGGGGATGAGGAAACCTTTCCTGTTTTAACTGTGCTTCACCCAGGATCCTGGAAGGTCAGTGTGAATTAATGCAAAACCGTCAGGTCTGTCTCTCTTCCAAACCCCTGCCACCTCTCTCTTTCCTGTGAGTAAGAGTCTGTTTTCTTTCACAGAGTTTTAAACCTCCATAACTGGGCCAGTTAAAACCCCAAGACTTTGTCTCTTTTCTCTCACTGGTTTGAAATGGCTCTTACCTTTTTCTTTATAATGTTAAGAGTTTTGCTACAGACTACAGCAATGTTGTTAAGTAAAATGAACATTTGCCTCAATCACCAAAGATGCAAATTATACCAATTTTTCCTAGAGGTCTCATGTATGACTCCATCTCAACAGTCCCAAGTACACATGGCTCAGAGTACCTTTTCTTACCCTTTTCCCTCCCAGCTCGGGCACCTAGGCATGCCTGCAGCAGGCAGAGTCCACACCCAACAGCCACAAAGGGGGTGGGAGAAATCCACAGTGGCAGCTGAAACTCCACAGGGCCAATGGAGTGGACTTATTGCCCACCATACTGATGGACCCTTTCTTTCCCTGGCCAAGGAATTAAACCTGGTCTGAAATGGGGGAAAGATATGAGGGTTAGGCAGGGACCACTTGCACTAAGCAAGGTGTTCTTCCCCCAGAATCTTTCTCTATTTTTTCCCCCTTATACTGTTTTTCTATTGTTTTCCTTTTCTTAGTGAGAGGGCCCCCATCCCAACTCTGTTTTTTATAGAGAAGTCAACAGAGAAATGGCCCCTGTTGGCTGAGAACTGCAAATTCAACAGGACACATTTGAGACACTCTAAACAGATATTAACAGCCTTTAAAATGCCTTTTCAGTCCCAAAGTCAATTCCAAACTTCAGACAGAGGCCCTAGAAAGAAAAACCAGGTCTGAGGGATCCAAAGCCAGGCCTATGTGAATGGGCTGGACCAATTCCTGCTGACTAAACTCCACCTCATGGAAGAGGCTATGCTTCATGGCATAAACAGGCCCAGAGAACTAAAAGTTTGCTGACAGCAGGGGGAAATGGAGGCACAGGTAAGCGTGGTTAATTCCTATTCTCCAGGTTTTCCCTGCTTCATCGGTATATACCTCAGTTGTACCTATGGCTAAGGATAAGGAGTAGAAAGTGTAAGAAGGACACTTGCTTTCTCTGTCCATCACACCCTGAGTTTTCATTGAAAGAAGGAAGGGGATAAGGGATGCCTCTATTCCTTGTCTTTCAGACTGGGAAACTAGTTCTCTTCACCACCCCCAGCCTATATTCCTTTGATGTGTATCTTGAACCATTGGGACTACTTTGACACTCAGAATCTGGAGGAAAAACACCACATAGCTCTCTGCACAAAGGTTTGGCCAAACTATGAAGGACTGGCTTGGCCGCAATACAGAACCATTCTTTTCATTACCATCCAACAATAGGAAATTTTCTGTAAATGTGAGGACAGATGGTCTGAGGCACCATATGTGCAGGCTTTCTACACTTCGAAGGCAATCCAGACCTTTGTTGACAATGTAAGATTGATCCAGCCCCCCTGTTTACCATCTTAGAGATGGCTGCAAGGGGCAAGCCCAGGAAAGTAAAGATACAAGTCCCAGAGGTACTCCCAGCAGAGAATCCAGATCTCTCAAGCCCTTCTCCTCCAGGTCCATCCTGACCTCCCTGTACAGCTTTAGCCTCTCACTTGCTCCCTCCTAAAAATCCTCAATCTAAACAAGTCCCAGTCTCACTCCTGCCCCTCCAATAGAGATGCCCAGTGAAATTGGGTCCAGTGAGGTCCAGTTTCCTTCTCCCTACAGGATTTAAAGCAAATTAAGGGGGATCTTGGCAAGTTTTCAGATCATCCTGATAGATATATAGAGGCTTTCCAGAATTTCACTCAAACATTTGAACTCTCCTGGAGAGATATTATGTTACCTTTGAATCAGACCCTGATAGACACTGAGAAGTAGTCTGCTCTGCCTGCTGCAGAGGGATTTGGGGATGAGCTTTGTATCACACATAGAATCAGGAAAGGGAGTGAAAGTTATCCAACCAGAAGAGAAGCAGTACCAATGGATGACCCTAAATGGGATCCTAATGATGAGGTAGAAGACTAGAAGAGAAGACACTTTCAGGTGTCCATAATGGAAAGGTTTACGTAGAACTAGGACTAAACCTCTTAATTATACAAAGTTGTCCATGATTGACAAGGGATTTCATAAAAATCCCACTGCCTTCCTGGAAAGTCTAAGAGAGGCCTTGGTAAAAGCACACCTCTCTATCTTCGGATTCAGCTGAGGGACAGTTAATCTTAAAGGATAAATTTATTACTCAGACAGCTCCTGATAGGAAGAAGCTGTAAAAACAGGTCCTGGGACCAGAAAGTACATTAGAGGATCTCCTGAAAGTGGCTACCTTGGTCTTTTATAATAGACAGAGGGAGGCCCAGGAAAAAGAGAAAATAAAGGAAAGAGACAGAAGCTTTAATGGCCACTAGGCAAGTCCACAAACCCCAGAATTCTCAAGGTGCACCTGTTAATTGCTAAAGATGTGACAAGAACAGCTATCTCTCTTCTAAAAGTTTATTTGCTCCAACACAAGGTTTAATTTCTTTCACCAGGGTGAAATAGCTTGGGGTACAAAATTGTTGTTAGTATATTTTATTTCTTATCTCTGTAATCTTTGGCAAAATTCTTTCCTTGTATAATACACATGTTTAACCCATGCATATTTAACCTTATAAAACTTTTTTTCTCTCTCATGCCTAGAAGCCATCAAATTCCAAATGGTCAAACAAACAGAGCCTCAGATGATGACTCCCCTTTTCTAGAAACTCTTAGATAGATCTCTGAGAGAAATCTGACTACTGTTGTTGTTTTTTTCCCCAAAAATACAAAGCTCCCTGTCAGCAGTAAGCAGCTAAGAATTGTCGTCATCTATATTCTCATGGCAGTTAGATGTATCTCTTCAAAGGGGGGAAATGACACAAGAGTGCTGGGAAAAGCACAATCCCTTTAAATACAGATAGGGTGGCAGGGAGGAAAGTGCTAGGTAGAAGAGAGTGTGGTCCCTGGCTATAGCTCCACCCCCATGGACCTAGATAAGGACAGGCACTTCCTGCCCAAATGCTCAATTTCCCAAGACCAATCTGGCCTGCCATGCCCCTACCCTGGGCCTACAAAAACCTGAGACCCTAGCAGTGACACACACAAGCAGCTGGATATCATGAGGAACACATCAGCAGAAGATGTAAGTGGTTGGTCATAAAGAGGACATCGAGAGGAGCACAATAGCAAAAGAGCACACTGACAAAGACAAATCAGGCAGAGTTTGGCTGAAATAGTTGTAGGAGAGCCAAGGCCATGGAGTGGCCCAATTCCAGGGGAACAACATCTCCCTTCTGGCTCCCTCTTGAGATGAGAGCTACTTCCACTCAATAAAACTTTGTACTCATTCTCCAAGGCCACATATGATCCGCTATTTCCAGTACACCAAGGCAAGAACTCAGGCTACAGAAATTCCTGTTTTGTGATAAGGAAGGGGGTGTAATTGAGCTGGTTATCATAAGACACCTATAGGCATACTAAAAAAACACCCTGTAACACATGCCCACTGGGGCTTCAGGAGCTGTAAACATTCACCCCTAGACACTGCCATGGGATTAGATCCCCACAGCATGCCTGTCTGTATGCTCCCCTAGAGGTTGGAGTAGCAAGACACTGAAAGAGTGAGCCACACCTCCATTGCATGCCCCGGGATGAGAATGAAGGAACATTTCCCGTTTCAGAGCTACAGGATTCTAGGAATATACATGTCTGCTTTCTAAGTTATCACAGATGATATTTTCACCAAATATTTTGGCATGGCACAACAGAGCTCTTCAGTCTTCTACATAGCTAGGTGTTTTTTTTATTTTGTTTTGTTTTCCACCGCCTGATCACCAAGACAATAATACATGTTTTTACTTTCTGTATTTTGACAGCACTCTACTCTGGTACCAGCTGCAGTAAAGTTAATCTCAGTGGACTTATAGAAGTTCATTTCTACACTTACATGTAGTCTAATCATATGTTTAACAAGCAAACTTCCATGCAGAGATTCTCTCCTTCTACCTTGTGTCTCCTCTATTACCGAAGACTGGGAAGTCCCTAGCATCTAGCCAGATGTCAAAAAAAGAGAAAGATATGTTTAGGTGGTAGGAGTGGTTTTAAATCAGACATTAAAGTGCCCATATTCTGCCCACATTCCAGAGGCCAGAACTCAATCACCTGCTGGTACCTGCTATGTACCAGGAGATAAAGAAAATGAGTTTTGGTAAATACATTACAGCCTCTGTCATATACAACTCTCACATTGCTCCCACTATATAATTTTAAAAATGTAAATTTCATTATCCTATTAGATAAAACATCAATGAGCTTATTAGGAGACGATAGATTTGGAGAGTCTGGCATAATCAGAAATCAACAATTTGATGTTTAGGATTTTATAATATTAGAGGTAGAAAGGGGAACCTCAAAGGTTAGCCAGTCTTACTATCTCATGTCACAGACTAATAAACTGAGGCTCAGATGGGCATAAGGAATCAGTGATGGACATGGAACTGGAATACTGGTCTCCTCCTACTTAGGTCAGGGTTTTTGCTATACGCCTCCCTGGCCTTAATTCTTTCTAAATCTGTAAAGTTATTGCATGCTGATAAACCCAAACATAACTTTATTTTAAATTTTACATGTAACTTTTACTAAATACAGGAAATAAACTGGCATCTAATTAGAAGACAAATAAAAATCTTTGGTCAGAATTTCAGTGGGAATAAGTTATGTGGTTTGTGTAATCCTAAAGGAGATATATATTTTTTTCTCCAAATATAGAATAAATTTCACCTGAAAGTTGTTTCTCAGACCTTTTCAAACTGCTTAAACCTGGAGGATCAATCAGATCAAAGCAGAAAAAAACTATCACTTTTGTAAAACTAAACAAATAGGAAATCAAGAAATGTTTGCAAAAAGTTCAGGAAGCAACAATGGGTGATGGGTAAAACACATAATTGTTGAAAGAAATAGAAACCAGTTATACCCTTCCCCATGACTTTTTATCCTTAGGATAGATGATTATCCTCCTCAGATCTAGAAATAGTGGTTTCTCCTCTGCCTCATTTCTGAGGTTGTGGTCAAGACAAAATGAGATCATGTATACAAAAGCAATTTGCAAGTTAAAAATCACTATCACAGAGAATATTGTTCTCATCTTCAAATAATCAACAATAAATCTACTTTATCCTCTAAATAGCTATTAAAATCTATTGAGGTCTATGCATTCCTCATAGAGCAATATGAATATACATAATTTACTAAATTAGTTGTTACTCTGTTTCATAATTATTTTTGCTGTAAAACTGTAGCTACACTAAATTTCTAATGCTTTATCTACACAATCATATGGGAAACATCATAGGAAATTAAAAATACAAAACATACTTTTAGAAAAGCATTTACAAAATGCAAAACATAGTGAGCTGTTATAAGTTTATTTTAACAACTAACAAGGTTAAATAGTAGTAAACTGATAAAGAGAAATATTATTTAAGAATGAGGTCTCTGTAAGTCAAATACTGGGGAAAGAAATATTTGATGATAAATGTCCAAGAGTAGGAGAGGGGAGGTGACAACCTGGCATAAAGGGTCAAACACAATAATGGGTAGAATCAACAACAGTTAAACTTAAGATAACAGCAATTTATTTTATTGGAAATTGTGTGGGTGCAAAAAATAACCCCTCTTGAGAATTACTCTACATGTCTGTATGGATTGGGTTTCTTTTCTTCAGCAGATCATAAAAAAATGCCAAAAAGTATTCTGGAGAACTGACTTTTATTATTGGAGGGAAATATTACATAGTTTTAAAGGTCTTCATCTTCTGCAGGTTTTATAATAAAACATAATTTATTATGTAGAAATGGTTTCCATCTACAGACTGACTCAGAAGAGCTAAGTAGAAACCTAATATTGGCAAGTCTCCTAGTTGTTCTCCAGTAAGTTAACCTCCATTTGCACCTCCATTCCTTCCTCTAATCCAAAACATATAGAGTTTTCTGAGTTTCTAGACTTCCAACCTGGAGGAATGTAGGGCCCTGATAAATGTCCAGATATAGGCCTAAGTCTCTGCAGAAAGATTAGCTGTGGTAATGCTGGTGACCTGCAGAGACAGCCTCCCAAACTGTGGCTCCTGAAGTCAGGCTGCTTATTTTTATTTCAGAGAAATAGTAGATAGCTACAACCCAAAATAATTTTCAAGGTCTCTGAAAAATTAGGACCTTAATGCAATGGGAATACCAACATATGAATGCATTTTTCTTAAAAAAATAAAAGTGGTGAAGGACCAATTAACATTATGAGTATTTCCACCTAGTTCCTCAATCATTGGTAGGCCTCCTGTTGTCCATTCACTAGCTTCTTTGTGTGCCTACATAATAGTGAGCAGTTTGCTATTTCCTTTTGGTAATATTCCTTGGAACTCTGACATTTTTAGTATGACAATTATGGTTGCCAAAGCTTCTAGAAAACAAGAGATCATGCTTGTTACACCTAAAAGGTACAGGAAAGACAGAGAAGAAAACAAGCATATTGAGACAGAATTCCCATTTTATTAAGGATTCAGACTAAAATGATATAATTTTGCTCAACTTTTGTTCAAGGTATATTGTGACATTTCAGCAATCTTCCAATTCAATGATTTGAAGGAAAAAATATAAATGGGCATAGTTCTTGCTCAAACTGGTTCTTTTCTTGGGAAGAAAACCGATATATTTTTAATTTAATACAAGATTAATATTTGAGTTCAGTTCAAGATTCAGAAAATCAGTATGGCTAATTCCAGTTTAAAATTTGATTCAGATCTCTATTTTTCATCTGCTTATTGTATCAGTCATGCCTCAAAAAAGAAAAATATATATATTTTTAAATTTTTATAAATATATAAAAATAAAATCATATCATTAATGGCTTGGAAAAGAACCAAGAATCTCATTAGGATTCAAACTAAGCACAAACTTTCTGTTTTCACATGAGTTAGAATATATAAATGTATTATTTCTAAGAATAATCACTTAGAATAAAACCCAGACATATTTTTTAGTAAATATTAACTCCATCCCTCTTTTCCCAGAGCAACCAATATCTAATATTTTCTAGAAGGATTATAAATCATTCTATTATAAAGACACATGCACAGGTATGTTCATTGCAGCACTGTTTACAATAGCAAAGACCTGGAACCAATCCAAATGCCTATCGATGATAGACTGGACAGGGAAAATGTGGCACACATACACCATGGAATTCTATGCAGCCATAAAAAACAATGAGTTTGTGTCCTTTGTAGGGACATGGATGAACCTGGAAACCATCATTCTTAGCAAACTGACACAAGAAAAGAAAATCAAACACCACATGTTCTCACTCATAGGCGGGTGTTGAACAATGAGAACACATGGACACAGGGAGGGGAGCATTACATATTGGGGTCTGTTGGGGGGAATAGGGGAGGGACAGTGAGGGGTAGAGATTTTGGGGAGGGATAACATGGGGAGAAATGCCAGATATAGGTGATGGGTGGATGGAGGCAGCAAACCACATTGCCATGCATGTACCTATGTAACAATCCTGCATGATCTGCACATGTACCCCAGAACCTAAGTGCAATAAGATATATACACACACGCACACACATATATATACACAAATACATATAACAATTGGAAAAATTAAATTAGAAAATTCTAAATTAAAAATTCTAAATCTTCATTTCTTTTTATGAATTAATGTGGTGCATTGTAATGTTATAAATTTTATATATAGTAATATTTAGTAACTTAACATACACATACATATACAAACATGCATACACATATAAAGGATAGTAGATAAGGAGTTTTTAGTTCACTGAAGAGCAAGAGAAAGGCAAGAAGTAAATCAACAAACACTGATCAATCCAACAGTTGAGGGTCTCTAAGATTCTTTTCTGGATCAAAACACATAGCTTAGAAATCATTATTCTCTAAGTAAATTTGGTAGAATGGTTTACTGAGCTCTTGTGTGATTTGTTCAAACAGAATTTTTCCTTCTCCATTCCAAGGAGGCCTCTCCTTATAATTTTGAAATGAATAAACAGATTTTATTCTTATGAGAACAGAGGAAAGAGGTAGAATTGGAGAGGGGAAAATGGAAAAGCATCATTGTAGATTCATAGAGCAGCACCTGTTCTAAGCAATACCTCAGAGATAAGGCAAAGGGCAGTGACACCATAGAACAATCCCAGGACCACCATACACCTGTTTAGAAAGAAAATAGCAGAACACAAAGCTTCAAGATACTGAAAACCTGTATTAGTTTCTCTATTGCTGCTATAACAAATTAACACAAACTTTGTAGTTTAAAACACAAATATTGGCCAGGAGCAGTGGCTCATGCCTGTAATCCAGCACTTTTGGAGGCTGAGGAGGGCAGATCACTTGAGGTCAGGAGTTTGAGAGCAGCCTGGCCAACATGGTAAAACTCTGTCTCTATGAAAAATCCAAAAATTAGCTGGGTGTGGTGACCCATACTTGTAATCCCAGCTACTTGGGAGGCTGAGGTTGAAGAATTGCTTAAACCCAGGAAGTGGAGGTTGCAGTGAGCCAAGACCATGCCACTGCACTCCAGCCTGGGTGACAGAGCAAGACTCCATCTCAAAACACACATATCCACACACACATGCATCCACACACACACACACACACATCCACACACAGACACAGACACAGACACACACACACCCACACACACACCCACACACAAACACACACATAAATGTTATTATCTTACAGTTCTGGAGATCAGAAATGCAAAATGGGTTTTACTTCCCTAATATCAAGGTGTCAGCAGAAAAGGAATGCATTTTTTCTGGAAGCTTGAGAAGAGAATCTATTTCCTTGACCTTTCTAGCTATTAAATGTCACCTTTATTCTTTGGCTCCTGGCACCCTCTTCCTTGCCCCATGGCCCCTTCCTCCATATTCAAAGCTAACAGCATAGCATTATCAATGTAAGGCCAGTTGCTTCGCCAGGAGCTCTGACGCACAGCACACCCCACTTTTTTTTGCCCAAAGCCCAGACGTGCTCGGACAAGCTCGGGCAAGCTCAGACAAGCTCGGACATGCTCAGACATGTTCCCTCTCCCCTTCTCGTACAGCCTGGCCTTCAAACAAAGGCTTGTAACCATACCCAATAGTAGTCCTGCTTTGCCCATACCCTGCTCTCCCAAACCAATTGAGCTATTTCACTCCCTATAAAACCCCATATCTGAGAGGAGTCCATGTGACTTCTCCGGCCCCTCCTGTCGGACCGCAGAACCTCACCCGGGAGCCTGAATAAACCCTTCACATTGGATCTTCTTATGCTGGCCTCAGTTTCTTCCTTTTAAACTCAGCAAGAACCCAAAGAACAAACCTTACACTCAATCTTCCCTCCTTCTCCAAGCTCTGCTTCCCTTGTCACATCTCCCCTTTAACTCCGACCTTCTTACCTCTCTCTTATAAGGACACTTGTGATTACATTGCACTCATCTGGAAAATCCAGTCTTGCAAATGAAGGCATCAGGGGTTATCATGATGAACTGGAGATTCAATTTCTCCAATCTCCATATATCTAGTAAGTCATGGGATTCTTGTGCAGCATCAAAAGGGGAAGTAAGTCACATTAATAGCTAAGAACTGAACTCATAGTCCAAATTATGTTGATAGTAAGAAAAATGTAAAATGTGACATTTTCTGCAGGACTAGGTATGAAAGGAAAAAAAGAAAAAAATTAATGTGACATTTCTTGTGTGTGGAGTAATTTTTGTGCCTACAACAAATAGCTTTGTTTTGCTTTTCTACATTACCCCGAGTTATTACCATTGAAACTGCTCTACCAAAGTTACATGGACAATTAACAACTATCCACAAAGCACCTACTATGTGCAGAGCACTGTACTAGAAACTACAAGTAATGTGAAAGAAATAGAAAATAGGCCTTTCTCCTTAGGTAGAAATTTGTACAAAATCCATAGATGAGACTACTAATGGGAAAAGGAAGATAACAAGACTATGAAGCACACTAAAGTATATTTTATAAATAATAAGTTTTTTAGTCACCCAGATTCTTCCTACCTTTTATTCTCACTGACTTGGTGTATTTTCCTCAGAGAATTACTTTACAGAATTCTCATAAGAAAGTCTATAAAAGGGAGCTTTTCTGGTCAAAGAAGTTTAGGAATATACCAACTCCTCATTTTTAATTATTGTAGCAATGGCTCAGAGAAGTTTGACAACAAAGAAATTATTTTTACTGTAACTCAGTGTTTCAAAACATATTTTTGCCTACAGCCTTTTCCTTCATAATCCTTACTACTATTCCTCTTTGTCAAATGCTGATTTATTGAAATGATCACTTTTTTTAGACCATTTATTAAAGGCAGAAACAGAAAAACAAATATTGCATGTTCTCACTTATAAGTGGGAGCTAAATGATAAGAACTCATGAACACAAAGAAGGGAACAACAGACACTGGGGTCTACTTGAGGGTCAAGGGTGAGAGGAGGGAGAGGAGCAGAAAAGATAACAATTGGGTACTGGGATTAATACCTGTACAGCAGCACTATTTTCTTTGCTCTAATAGGACAACCTCGCTCCATTACCCTTATTACTATTAATGAAAACAACCCATTTCTAATTAATTCAATCAACTGCCTAGAAATCTATAGTATCTTCACTGGGCTTCTTATTTCCAACAGTATTTCTCCCACTTTACCTCCTCAAATAACCATACCAATCTACCTTAAACTCACATCCCTAGGCTTAACCACCTTGGGCCTATTGCTAGCAACAGAACTTAATCCCATAACCAGTAACCTCAAACTAAGTTCTCCAATCAAAACATGAACTTTTCTAATATACTAGGCTTTTACCCAGCCACAATCCACCATTTAACCCCTTACTCAAGCCTACACACAAGCCAAAATCTGGCTTCACTTTTACTAGATCTAATTTGATTAGAAAAGTCTATACCAAAAAACATTTCACAAACCCAAATTTCTGCCTCCATCACTACATCCACTCAAAAAGGCCTAAACTTTATTTCCTCTCTTTCTCTATTCCACCTATTCTAACTTTATTGTTGATTTTCTAACCTACACCTCCAGTAAGTTCAATTGCAGTATGAATACTTACAAATAATGATCAACAAGTAACCACCACCCATCAAACCCCATAACTATACAAAGCAGCTGCACCTGTAGAATTCTCATGGATCAACCCCAGCCCATTACCCTCAAGAATTATTCAACTTGCCATGCTATTAAAATTAATTATAATTACTATCCCTTCATATTCAGCCATTCACCAAATGAATCCTTAGCCATTGCCACAGTATAACCAAAAGTAACCATCATACCACCTAAATAAATCAAGAAGACTATAAGCCCTACAAAAGCCCACCAAAATTCAATACAATGCCACAACCCACAGCACCACTAATAATCAACCCTAAACCCCCATAAACAGGAGAAGGCTTTAAAGAAAAACCTATAAATCCTGTTACTAAAAGAATATTTAATGAAAATAAAGCATATGTCATTATTCCCACATGGGCTATAACCATGACTAATGATATGAAAAACCATTGTTGTATTTCAACTATAAGAATACTAAAGATCAATACCCACAAAACACATCCACTAAAAAAATTATTAACCATTCATTTATTGACCTTCATACACCATCCAACATCTCTAGATGATGGAATATTGGCTCACTTCTCAGTGCCTGCCCAATTCTCCAAATCACCACAGGACTATTCCTAGCCATGTACTACACATCAGACACTTTGCCTTCTCTTCAGTTGCCCATATCAACCAAAATGTATACTACAGTTGGATAATCCACTATTTCCATGCCAATGTATTTCAATATTTTTTATTTGACTTTTCCTACACACTGACCGAGGCTTATATTATGGGTCATTTTTATTTCTAGAAACCTGAAACATTGGTATTATTCTCTTATTCACAACTATAGCACCAGCATTTATAGGCTATGTACTCCCATGAGGCCAAATATCATTCTGAGACACTATGGTAATTACAAATCTATTATCAGCCATCCCATACATTGGTTTCAATCTTGTACAATAAATCTGATGCTGATTCTCAGTCAACAAAGCCACCTACACACAATTGTTCGCCTTCCACTTCATCTTACCTTTCATCACTGCCACTTTAGCAACTGTTCACCTCTTATTCTTACATGAAACAGGGTCAAAGAACCCCTCATAAATTTCATCAGACCCTGACAAAAATCATTTTTCACCCCTATTACAAAACTAAAGACATCCTAGGATTAATTTTTCTTCTCCTCCTTTTAGTAAGCTTTGTAGTATTATCATACAACCTTCTGAGTGAACCAGATAATTATATCATAGCTAACTCTCTCAACACCCCACATTAAACCAGAATGATATTTCTTACTTGCATACCCAACACTATGATCCATCCCTAACAAACTAGGAGGTGTCCTAGCCCTCATACCCTCCATCCTTATCCTAGCAATTATTATCACACTTCATATATCAAAACAACAAAGCATAACATTCTAACAACTAAGTCAATGCTTATTCTGAATTCTAGTAGCTGATCTAGTTTGAGGGTTGAACCGATGATAATAAAGGGATAGTCGACTGGTGGACCTTGAATTATCCTCACCTTTATACCACTCACAACTTTAATAGAAAATAATTGTATTTAAATAAAAATGTCCTTGTATTATAGTTCAATACTCTGGTCTTGTAAAACAGAAATAGAGAATTCTTCTTTCCAAAACAATCAGGGAAAAAGTACTCTCAGAATTGGAAGATCCAAGATGGCCAGTTAGGAGCAGCTCAGGATTGCAGCTCCCAGTGAAAGTGCAGAGGGCGAGTGGATGCTGCATTTCCAGATGTATTTTTATTGCCCACAGACCAGGAGATTCCCAGGTGGAGGAGCCCCATGGATTGCCAGAGAGGCTGTTTTGGCCAGCGCAGCTGTTTTGCCAGTGCCCCAGTGCAGCAGTTCCCAGTGCAGAGTAAACGGGACTCAGTCCTCTGTTAGCCAGCAAGGGGAGCTCCAGAAAGCTCCGGGAAGGCAGAGTCGCTCATTCATCTGATTAAAAAAAAGGGGAGGGGGACTGAAACAAGAAGCCAAGCCAGGAGATTCCCAGGCAAAATAGCACCACGAATCTCAGCGCCGCTGTTTCAGCTGGCACAGTGGCTCACCGCATGGGAAATCACACAGATCCCAGCGCCTTTTCAACAGGCGACCAGCACACCTGGGAGAAAGCTGACTGTTCAACTGAAAACAACAAGGCTCTGAGGCAGGGAGCCAGGTGATCAGGCCAAGCTGGTCCCACCCCCACAAAGGAACAAAAGAACAGCAATTGGAAATGCTCAGGGTTGAGAGTTTCAAAGCAAGCACAGCTGAACCCTGGACAGTCCAGCTCTGTGGGTGAGGGGCGTCCACCATTACCGAGGCACTCCACCACTACCGAGGCAGTCCGCCATTGCTAAGGCAGCCTGCCATTGCCGAGGCAACCCGCCATTACCGAGAGAGTCAGTCATTACAGAGGCAGGCCACCATTGCTGAGGCAGTTCTAAATACATCCATATAAACAGGACTGCAGGGAAGTTCACATGGCAGCTGGGCAGAGTCCACAGCAGCTCAGCAAACCTCTGCAGGCAGACAGTGACTAGGCTGCCTCCTTGCTGGGCAGGACAGCGCTGAAAAAAAAAAGAAGGCAGCAGCACAGCAGAAACTCATAAATAAAGCCCTAACTCCCCGGGACAGAACATCCGGGGGGAAAAAAAGGGTTTATAAGTTCTGCTGCAGCAGACTTAAACGTACCTGCCAAGCAGCTCTGAATGAACAACAGAGCTCACAGCTCAGTGCTTGATCTCATATAAAGGACAGACTGTCTCCTCAAGCAGCTCCCTGACCCCCGTATATCCAAAGAGTCACCTCATAAAGGAGAGCTCAGACTGACATTTGGCAGATAGCCTTTTGGGACAAAGCAGAAGAAGAAACTGGTAGCAAACCTTACTGTTCTGCAGCTGCTGCAAGTGATCCCTAGGCAAGCAGGGCCTGGAGTGGACCTCAGCAGTCCTACAGCAGAGGGGCCAGACTGGTAGAAGGAAAACTAAGAAACAGAAATAACTTCATCATCAACAAACAGGATATCCACTCAGAGACCCAATCAGAAAGTCAGCAACTACAAAGATGACAGGTGGATAAATCCACAAAGATGGAAGAAACCAGCGCAAAAAGGATGAAAACACCCAAAACCAGAACACCTCTCCTCCTACAAGGGATCACAACCCCTCGCCAGCAAGAGAACAAGACTGGATGGAGAATGAGTGTGATGAAATGACAGAATCAGGCTCCAGAAGGTGGGTAATAAGAAACTTCCATGAGCTGAAAGAACATGTTCTAACTCAATGCAAAGAAACTACGAACCTTGAAAAAAGATTTAACGAAATGCTAACTAGAATGGATAAATAGAGAGAGATATAAGTGAACTGATGGAGCTGAAAAACACAACACGAGAACTTTGTGAAGCATGCACAAGTGTCAACAGCC
The DNA here is from genome assembly GCF_030222135.1 of Aotus nancymaae. Taxonomy (NCBI): domain Eukaryota; kingdom Metazoa; phylum Chordata; class Mammalia; order Primates; family Aotidae; genus Aotus; species Aotus nancymaae. The sequence goes on from NW_026988454.1 coordinate 80,358,369, forward strand.
GAATCGACCAAGCAGAAGAAAGGATATCAGAGGCCGAAGATCAACTCAATGAAATAAAACGAGAAGGCAAGATTAGAGAAAACAAGGTAAAAAGGAATGAACAAAGTCAACAAGAAATATGGGACTATGTAAAAAGACCTACTCTATGTATGATAGGTGTACCTGAATGTGACAAAGATAATGCATCCAAGCTGGAAAATACTCTTCAGGATATTATCCAGGAAAACTTCCCCAACGTAGCAAGGCAGGCCAATATTCAAGTCCAGGAAATACAGAGAACACCACAAAGATATTCCTCAAGAAGAGCAACCCCAAGGCACATAATCGTCAGATTCATCAGGGTTGAAATGAAGCAGAAAATGCTAAGGGCAGCCAGAGAGAAAGGTCGGGTTACCCACAAAGGGAAGCCCATCAGACTCACAGCAGATCTCTCAGCAGAAACCCTACAAGCCAGAAGAGAGTGGGAACAAATATTCAACATCCTTAAAGAAAAGAACTTTCAACCCAGAATTTCATATCCAGCCAAACTAAGCTTCATAAGTGAAGGAAAAATAAAATCTTTTCGGAACAAGCAAGTACTCAGAGGTTTCATCACCAACAGGCCTGCTTTACAAGAGCTCCTGAAAGCGGCACTACACATAGAAAAGAAAAACCTGTACCAGCCACTCTAAACACATACCAAATGGTAAAAAGCATCAACACAATGAAGAATCTGCATCAAATAATGGACAAAACAGCCAGCTAGCATCAAAATGGCAGTATCAAATTCACACATAACAATATTAACTCTAATTGTAAATGGACTAAATGCCCCAATCAAAAGACACAGAATGGCAAATTGGTTAAAAAGCCAAAACCCATCAGTGTGCTGTATCCAGGAAATCCATCTCGCATGCAAGGATACAGAAAGGCTCAAAATAAAGGGATGGAGGAAGATTTACCAAGCAAATGGAGAACAAAAAAAAGCAGGAGTTGCAACTCTAATCTCTGATAAAATAGACTTTAAACCAACAAAGATCAAAAGAGACAAAGAAGGACATTACATAATGGTAAAAGGATCAATGCAACAAGAAGAGCTAACGATCCTAAATATATATGCACCTAATACAGGATTACCCAGATACATAAGGCAAGTTCTTAATGACTTACAAAGAGACTTAGACTCCCACATAGTAATAGTTGGAGACTTTAACACCCCATTGTCAACATTAGACAGATCAACAAGACAGAAAATTAACAAGGATATCCAGGAATTGAATTCATACCTGGACCAAGCAAACCTAATAGACATTTACAGAACTCTCCACCCCAAATCCACAGAATATACATTCTTCTCAGCACCACATCACACCTGCTCTAAAATTGACCACATAATTGGAAGTAAATCACTCCTCAGCAAATGCAAAAAGAACAGAAATCATAACAAACAGTCTCTCAGACCGCAATGCAATCAAGTTAGAACTCAGAATTCAGAAACTAACTCAGAACCAAACAGCTTCATGGAAACTGGACAACTGGCTCTTGAATGTTGATTGGATAAACAATGAAATGAAGGCAGAAATAAAGATGTTCTTCAAAATCAAGGAGAACGAAGACACAACATACCGGAATCTCTGGGACACATTTAAAGCAGTCTCTAGAGGAAAATATATAGCAATAAGTGCCCACATGAGAAGCAAGGAGAGATCTAAAATTGACACCCTATCATCAAAATTGAAAGAGCTACAGGAGCAAGATCAAAAAACTCAAAACCTAGCAGAAGACAAGAAATAACAAAGATCAGAGCAGAACCGAAGGAGATAGAGACACAGCAAACCCTTCAAAAAATCAATAAATCCAGGAGCTGGTTTTTTTGAAAAGATCAACAAAATAGACAGACCACTAGCCAGATTAATAAAAAAGAAAAGAGAAAACAACCAAATAGATGCAATAAAAAATGATAAAGGGGATATCACCACAGATTCTACAGAAATTCAAAGCATCATCAGAGATTATTACAAACAACTCTATGCACATAAACTAGAAAACCTGTAAGAAATGGATAAATTCCTGGACACCTCCCTCCTCCCAAGCCTAAACCAGGAAGAAGTCGAAACTCTGAATAGACCAATAACATGGTCTGAAGCCAAAGCAGCAATTAAGAGTCTACCACCCAAAAAAAGCCCAGGTCTGATGTCTTCACAGCCAAATTCTACCAGACATACAAAGAAGAGATGGTACCATTCCTTCTGAAACTATTCCAAATAATCCAAAAAGAGGGAATCCTTCCCAAATCATTTTATGAGACCAACATCATCCTGATACCAAAACCCGGCAGAGACTCAACAAGAAAAGAAAACTACAGGCCAATATCCATGATGAACATAGATGCAAAAATCTTCAATAAAATACTGGCAAGCCAATTGCAACAGCACATCAAAAAGCTTATCCACCATGATCAAGTAGGATTCATCCCGAGAATGTAAGGCTGGTTAAACATAGGCAAGTATATACACATAATTCACCACATAAACAGAACCAAAGACAAAAACCACATGATTATCTCAATTCATGCAGAGAAGGCTTTTGACAAAATTCAACAGCCCTTTTTGCTAAAAATCCTCAATAAACTAGGTATTGACGGAACGTATCTCAAAATAATAAAAGCTATTTATGACAAATCAACAGCCAATATCATACTGAATGGGCAAAAACTAGAAGCATTCCCTTTGAAATCTGGCACTAGACAAGGATGCCCTCTCTCACCATTCCTATTCAATATAGTACTGGAAGTTCTAGCCAGAGCAATCAGGCAAGAAAAAGAAATAAAGGGTATTCAAATAGGAAAGGAGGAAGTCAAATTGTCTCTATTTGCAGATGACATGATTGTATATCTAGAAGACCCCATCGTCTCAGCCCAAAATCTCCTGAAACTGATAAGCAACTTCAGTAAAGTCTCAGGATACAAAATCAATGTGTAAAAATCACAAGCATTCCTATACACCAATAACAGACTTAAAGAGAGCCCAATCAAGAAACAACTGCCATTCACAATTGCTACAAAGAGAATAAAATACCTAGGAATACAACTAAGAAGGAACGTAAAGGACCTCTTCAAGGAGAACTACAAACCACTGCTCAATGAAATAAGAGAGGGCACAAACAGATGGAGAAACATTCCATGTTCATGGTTAGGAAGAATCAATATCATGAAAATGGCCATACTGCCCAAAGTAATTAACAGATTCAACACTATCCCCATCAAGCTACCGAAGACCTTCTTCACAGAACTGGAAAAACCACCTTAAACTTCATATGAAGCCAGAAGAGAGCCCATATAGCCAAGTCAATTCTAAACAAAAAGAACAAAGTGGGAGGCATCACACTACTGGACATCAAACTATACTACAAGGCTACAGTAATCAAAACAGCATGGTACTGGTACCAAAACAGAGATATAGACCAATGGAACAGAACAGAGGCCTCAGAGGCAACACAACATACCTACAACCATCTGATCTTTGACAAACCTGATAAAAACAAGCAATGGGGAAAGGATTCCCTATTTAATAAATGGTGTTGGGAAAACTGGCTAGCCATATGCAAAAACAAAAACTGGACCCCTTCCTGACACCCTACACTAAAATTAACTCCAGATGGATTAAAGACTTCAACATAAGACCTAACGCCATAAAAACCATAGAAGAAAATCTAGGCAAAGCCATTCAGGACATAGGCATAGGCAAGGACTTCATGACCAAAACACCAAAAGCATCGGCAACAAAAGCCAAAATAGACACATGGGACCTAATCAAACTCCACAGCTTCTGCACAGCAAAAGAAACAGTCATTAGAGTGAATCGGCAACCAACAGAATGGGAAAAAAATTTTGCAGCCTACCCATCTGACAAAGGGCTGATATCCAGAATTTGCAAAGAATTAAAACAGATTTACAAGAAAAAAGCCCATTCAAAAGTGGGCAAAAAATATGAACAGACACTTTACAAAAGAAGACATACATGAGGCCAAAAAACAAATGAAAAAATGCTCATCATCACTGGTCATTAGAGAAATGCAAATCAAAACTACATTGAGATACCATCTCACGCCAGTTAGAATGGCGATCATTAAAAAATCTGGAGACAACAGATGCTGGAGAGGATGTGGAGAAATAAGAACACTTTTACACTGTTGATGGGAGTGTAAATTAGTTCAACCATTGTGGAAGACAATGTGGCGATTCCTCAAGGACCTAGAAATAGAAATTCCATTTGACCCAGCAATCCCATTACTGGGTATATATCCAAAGGATTATAAATCGTTCTACTCTAAGGACACATGCACACGAATGTTCATTGCAGCACAGTTTACAATAGCAAAGACCTGGAACCAACCCAAATGCCCATCGATGATAGACTGGACAGGGAAAATGTGGCACATATACACCATGGAATATTATGCAGCCATCAAGAACGATGAGTTTGCGTCCTTTGTAGGGACATGGATGAACCTGGAAACTATCATTCTCAGCAAACTGATACAAGAACACAAAATCAAACACCGCATGTTCTCACTCATAGGTGGGTGTTGAACAAGGAGAGCACACTGACTCAGGGAGGTAAGCACTACACACTGGGGTCTGTTGGGGCGAAATCGGGAGGGACTTGGGGGAGTGGAGAGTTGGGGAGAGATAGCATGGGGAGAAATACCAGATATAGGTGAAGGGGAGGAAGGCAGCAAATCACACTGCCACATATGCACCTATGCAACAATCTTGCATGTTCTTCACATGTACCCCAAAACCTAAAATGCAATAAAAAATTTTTTAAAAAAATAGTACTTTCACTTCACTGTCAAAAACAAGAGAGTAGATACAGCCTAGAAAAAGCCTGAAAATCCTATTTTAGATATGGCTAATCTCAACAACTATCCCTCAGTTGATGCTATTTTTTTTTTTAGTTTTTCCTAAGTCCACTAAACCAGTACTCCACTTTTCACAACAGATACACCTCAGCCAGTATTTAGTACTACTGTCACACATTATATAGAACTCTTCAGAAATACACCCATATCTCATACTCTAATGCAACTACACCCCGATTTTAAATAGTCCTCTTAACCAAATCTCTGCTAACTCAACTTTCAACCTCCAAGCTGAAACCCCCATAAATAATCACCTACGATATCTTCTCCTCCTATTCCAACTTCATTTTCATATGCCTACAAAGTTAATGCATTTAAAGTTTAATTACTTTAATTAACCTTCAAAGCAAGACACTAAAATGTCTAGATGGGTTCACACAATCCCATAAAGAGATAGGTTTGATCCTGGCCTTTCTATTAACTTTTAGTGAGATTAGACATGCAAGCATCCCACCCCAGTGAAAATGCCCTCTAGGTTGCCCAAAACAAAAGGAGCAAGTATCAAGCACACACAAATGCAGCTCAAAACATTTTACTCAGCCATGACCCCAAGGGAAACAGCAGTGACAAAACTTAGCAATAAATGAAAGTTCAACTAAGCTACACTAATCTATAGAATTGGTCAATTTTGTGCCAGCCACTGAGGCTACACGATTAACTCCAGATAATAGAACTCAGTATAAAGAGTGTTTAAGGCCTATTCTCAATAAAGCTAATCCCCATCTAAGTTGTGAAAAACCGCAACTAAAATAAAATATTCTATGAAAGTGGCTTTAGTTCCCTGAAGACATAATAGCTAAGACCCAAACTGGAAGTAGATGTCCCACTATGCTTAGCCCTAAACTTGAATGGTTACACTAACAAAACCATTCACCAGAACACTACAAGCAACAGCTTAAAACTCAAAGGACTTGGCAGTGCTTTATATCCCTCTAAAGAAGCCTGTTCTATAATCGATAGACCCTGATATACCTCATCACCTCTTGCCCTCAGCCTATATACTATCATCTTCAGCAAACCCTAACAAAGTAAGTGTATGTATATACATAAAAACATTATGTAGCTCATGGAGTGGTAAGAAATGGGCTACATTTTCTATCTCCTAGAAAATCTCATAACCTTTATGAAATCTAAAGACCCAAGGAGGATTTAGCAGTAAACCTTATTCATCAGTGTATTTAGAGGTAGCATATTATGGGAGGGTAAGTGGTTGCAATCTCTTCTCAACTCTGCCTGTAACCAGCAGTGTGATCCCATACAAAGCCCATGGCCTTCTAGCAATCAATGCACTCACTGGAAAAAACAAGAGGATGAACTAGACGATCTTCATGGCTCCTTGCAACTCTGTTATTTACACACATTCTTTATCTAGATATTCATTTCTTCAAAGGATGCCAATGTGTTAGATAAGAATGACTTATCCTGAAAAAAACATGCTATCTTCCAACCCCACCCCCATCCCAATAGTTCATTTGTTTGTGTTTAGTGCCTAACCTTTATTATAGATTTTACCAGCTTTCCTAGTGTGGTTGCAAAGGAAATATATATTCTTGGTGCAGTTTATAATCTTACAGAGTATTATGGACTGAATCATGTACCCCCAAAACACATATATTGAAGCCCTAATTCCCAATATGACTGCATTTGGAGATGGGGGCTTAACTAATCTTAACCAAATCTCTGCTAACTAAGAAGGTAGTTAAAGTAAAACAAGGTTATAAGAGTGAAGTTTAAACCAATAGAACTGATCCTTAATCCAATAAAACTTGTCCTTATAGGAAGAAGTAGTGACACCAGGATTGAGCACACACATATAAAGGGCTATATGAGAACACAGTGAAAAGGCAACCATCCACAAGCCAAAAGGAGAGACCTCAAGGGAAACCAGTATTGGAACAGTCAAGCCTGCTGACACCTTAATCTCAGACTTCCAGTTTGTAGAATTGAGAGAAAATTAATTTCCATTGTTTAAACCACCCAATCTGTAGCACTTTGTCATGGCAGACCTAGCAAACTGACACACTAAGCAAATATAATATATATGTAGATACAAGAAGCAATGGGTAAACAATATGTGACGGGATAATCAAATGAAAATGCACATACTTTCAATAGGGACTACAGCAATAATTTGTTCTGCATTTTAGAATAACTGAGGAAGTATAATTGGAATGTTCATACCATGAAGAAATGATGAATGCTTGAGGTAATGGATGCCCAATAGGCCCTGATGTGATTGTTTTAATACATTTTACACCTGTATTAAAATATCTCATATACCCCAAAAATATATACACTACAATGGAAACACATAAAAATTTAAAATTGGGGGAAAAAAACAAGTTTTATCTCAGTTACTTCCATAAAACTAGTTTGACTGTCTTGTATATTTAAATATTGAAACTTTGAAAGAGATAATACTAGGTCAGTACTTTCCACAGTGTTTTTTTTTTTTTTTTTAATTTTTTACTTCCATAAGTTTTTGGGGAACAGGTGGTGTTTGGTTACATGACTACCTTCTTTAGTGGTGATTTGTAAAATTTTGGCGCACTTATCACCCAAGCAGTAAACACTGAACCCAATTTGTAGTCTTTTATCCCTCACTCACTTCCCACGTTTCCCCTGAGTCTCCAAAGTCCATTGTGTCATTCTTATGCCTTTACATCCTCATAACTTAGCTTCCACTTATGAGTGAGAACATAGATGTTTGGTTTTCTATTCCTGAGTTACTTCACTTAGAATAATAATCTCCAGTCTCATCCAAGTTCCTGCAAATGCCATTAATTTATTCCTTTTTATGACTGAGTAGTATTCCATCATACACATATACACACACAAACACACACACACACACACAACAAACTTTATTTATCCACTCATTGATTGATAGGCATTTGGGTTGGCTCCAAGATTTTGCAATTGCAAAGTGTGCTGCTGTAAGCATGCAAGTACAAGTATAATTTTCATACAATGACTTTTTTTCCTCTGGGTAAATACCCAGTACTGGGATTGCTGAATCAAATGGTAGTTCTACTTGTAATTCTTTAAGGAATCTCCACACTGTTTCCCATACTGGTTGTATTACTTTACTTTCCCACCAGCAGTGTAGAAGTGTTCCCCGTTCACCATATCCATGCCAACATCTATTACTTTTTTCTTTCTTTATTATGGCCAATCTTGCAAGAGTAAAGTAGTATCACATTGTGCTTTTGACTTTTATTTCCCTGATAATTAGTGATGTTGAGCATTTTCTCACGTTTGTTGGTCATTTGTACATCATCTGTTGAGAATTGTCTATTCATGTTGTTAGCACACTTTTTGATGAGATTTTTTTTCTTGCTAATTTGTTTGAGTTTATTGTAGATTCTGGATATTAATCCCTTGTCAGATGTATAGATTGTGAACTCACTCTGTGAGTTGTCTGTTTACTCTGCTGTTACTTTTGCTGCAAAAATGCTCTTTAGTTTGATTAAGTCCCAGTTATTTATCTTTGATTTATTGCATTTGCTTTTGGGTTCTTGGTCATGAAATTCTTGGCTAAGCCAATGTCTAGAAGAAACCTTTGATGTTATCTTCTAGCATTTTTTAGTTTCAGTCTAAGATTTAAGTCTTTGATCCATCTTGAGTTGATTTTTGTGTAAGGTGAGAGATGAAGATCCAGTTTCATTCTCCTACATGTGACTAGCCAATTATCCCAGCACCATTTCTGGAAAACGGTGTCCTTTCCCCACTTCCAATCATGGCAGAAGGCAAAGGGGAGCACAGTGTCTCACATGGTGGAAGCAGGAGCAAAAGAGAGGAGGGAGTGCTACACACTTTTAAACAACCTAATCTCATAAGAACTCTCTCACTATCATAAGAATAGCACCAAGAGGATGGTGCAAAACTATTCATGAGAAACACCTTTATGATCCAATTACCTCCCACCAGGCCCTGCCTCCAACACTAGAGATCGCAATTTGACATCAGATTTGGGTGGGGACAAAATCCAAACCTCATCAGTCATTTTTATAGTATTAAGTCTTCTAATCTATGAGTACAAAACATCTTTCCATTTTTTGTATGTTCCTCAACTTCTTTCATCAGTGTTTTGTAGCTTTCATCGCAGATATCTTTCATCTCCTTTGTTAAATTTATTTCTGGATGGGATTTTTATAGCTATTGTAAATAGAGTTACTTTCTTGATTTCTTTTTCAACTAGTTCATTATTGGTGTGTAGAAATGCTACTGACTTTTATATATTAATTTTGTATCTTTCAAATTTATTGAATTTGCTTAGCAGCTCAAAGAGTTTTTTGATAGAGTCTTTAGATTTTTCTCTACATAAGATCATGTCACCTGAAAAAAGGAACAATTTGAGATTATCTTTTCAAATTTGTTTGTCCTTTGTTTTTTTTCTCTTACCTAATTGTTTTGGCTAGGATCAGATACTCTGTTCAATAAGAGTAATACAAGTTGGCAGCCTGGTCTTTTTCATGTTTTTACAGAAAATGCTTTCAGCTTTTTCCCATTAAGTGTGATGTTAGCTGTGGGCATTTTACTTATGAAATTTATTGTGTTGAGATACATTTATTCTTTACCTAATTTGTTCAGAATTTTTATCATAAAGAGATGTTGGATTTTATCAAATATTTTTTCTGCATATGTTGAAATAATTATATGGCATTTGTTTTCATTCTGTTAATGTGATTTATCACATTCATTGATTTGCATGTGTTCAACAATCATGCATTCCTGGGATAAATCTCACTTTATCATAGTGTATTATCTTATTAATATGTTGCTGGAGTCATATTACTAATATTTCATTGAGGATTTTTGCATTTATTCATCACGAATACTGGCCTGTAGTTTAGTGTGTGTGTGGGGGGGGGTGTGTGTATGAGTGTGTGTGTCCTTGTCTAACTTTAGTATCTTGATAATGCTGGCCTGGTAAAATGAGTTAGACAGAATTCTCTCCTCTTCAATTTTTGGAATCATTTAAGAATAATTAGTGTCAGTTCTTTAAAAGTTTGTTAGAATTCAGCAGTATAGCCGTCCAATCCTGGGCTTTTCTTTGCTAGAAGAATTTTTATTACTGATTCAATCTCATTAATCATTACTGGTTTGTTTGTTTTATATTTCTTCTTGGTTAAATCTTGGTAGATCATTTATGTAAAGAAACATTCATTTCATCTAGATTTTCCAACTTGCTGACATATAGTTGTTCATAAGAGTCTCATGATTCTTACTATTTCTGTGGTATCAGTTGTATTGTCTCCTTGTTCATTTCTGATTTTATTTATTTGAGCCTTCCTTTTTTCTTCTTAGACTAGCTAAAGGGTTTTTCATTTTGTTTATCATTTTAGAAAAACATTTTTTATTTCATTATCTTTTGTATTTTTTAGTCTCTATTTTGTTTCTGTCTGCTCTAATCTTTTGTTATTTCTTTCTTTATACCAATGCAGGGGTTAGTTTGTTTTTGCTTTCTACTTCCCTGGGGTGAATTGTTAAGTCATTTATTTGAAATCTTTCTACTTTTATGATATAGCAATTTATTGCTATAAAATTTCCTCCTACTACTGCTTTCACTATAACCCACAAGTTTTGGAATGTTGTGTTTACAATTCCATTCATTTCCAGAATTTTATTTCACCCTTAATTTCTTCATTGATCCAGTGGTTGTTTAGGGACATGTTATTTAATTTTTTATGTATTTGTACATTTTCCAGAGATCCTCTTATAATAAATTTTTAGTTTTATTTAATTGTGGACTAAGAAGATACTTAAGTTGATTTTATCTTTTTATAATTGTTGAGATTTGTGTCCTAACATATTGTTTATCCTGGGGAATGTTCCATGTGCTGATGAGAAAAATTGTATTCTGGAGATATTGGCTGAAATGTTCTGTAAATATCCGCTAGGTCTACTTGGTCTATAGTGCAATTTTAGTCTGATGTTTCTGTATTGATTTTCTGCCTAGATTCTTTATTCCATGCTGAAGGCAGGATGTTGCAGTCCCTGCTATAATTTGAATGTTTGTCTTCTCCAAAACTCATGTTGCTACTTAATTCTCAATATAGCAGTATTGAGAGATGCAGCCTTCATAAAGTGATTGAGTCATGAAGAGTCTCCTGTCATATGAATTCATCCATTCTTGGATTAATAGTTAATAAATTAATGGATTTTTACTGACATGGGACTATTGACTTTATAAGAAGAGAAAAGAAAACCTGAGTAGCATGGTCAGTCTCTACACCATATGATACCCTGCATCCCTACAAGACCCTGCAGAGAGTCCCCACCAGGAAGAAATCCTTCACTAGATTCTTCCTTCAATCTTAGATGCCCTCACTTCCAGAACTGTAAGAAATAAATTTTCCTTCCTTTACAAGTTATTTAGTTTTAGGTAACCTGTTTAAAAAAAAAATGGGACAAATCAAGATGGCCAAATAGGAACAGCTCTGGGTTGCAGTTTCCAGCAAGAGCTACACAGAGGGTAAGTAATCTCCACATTTTCAAAGACGGTACCAGGTGCATCTCAATGGGACTGATTGCACAGTGGGTGTAGCCCAAGATGTGTGAGCTGAGGCAGGGTGGGGCACTGCCTCACCAGGCAAGCACAATCCCCAGAGGATCCCCTCCCTACCCACCAGAGGCCATCAGGGGCTTTTCCATCCACTCCTGCACTCCAGTTCAGATACTGTGCTTCTGCAGTTTTTACCACCCACAGACCAGGAGATTCCCAGGCAAAAAGTGCCACAAGTGTCCAGCATGACTGTTTCAGTTGGCACCGTGGCCGTGGTTTCTGCACAAAAACTCACACAAAGCTGGGAGGCCGTTTCAACTGGTGCCTGGAACACCTGGAAGATAGAGCCACCCATACAACTGAAAAAGAGGGGGCTGAAAGCAGGGAGCCAGTTAATCTGGCTTGGTGGGTCCCACCCCCACAAAGACCAGCAATCTGAAATGCTCTCGCTGAGAATTTCACACCAAGCTCAGCAATTTGAACTTAACCTGGGATGGTGGAGCTCTGTGGTGGGGAAGGGCATCTGCCATTACCGAGGAAGTCAACCACTACCGAGGCAGTCTGCCATTACTCAGGCAGTCTGCCATTACTCAGGCAGTCTGCCATTACTAAGGCAGTCCTAACTGTACCTCTGTAAACAAAACCGCAAGGAAGTTTACAAAGCAGCTGGGAAGAGCCTGCCAATAGCAGGGCAATGCCTCTGCTGGCAGACTGTGATGAGACTCCCTCATTGCTGGACAGTGGAGAGTTGGGAGGTTGGGAAGGGATAATATGGGAGAAATGCCAGATACAGATGACAGAAGGATGGAAGCAGAAAGCCACCTTGCCATGTATGTACTTATGCAACAATCCCGCATAATCTGCACTTGTACCCCAGAACCTAAAGTACAAAAAAAAGGAAAATAAATGAAGACAGTCCCCAACTCTTTTTTTAATTGAAATCTGTCTCGTTAGCTTTGACAATACTTGCTTTATATATCTAAGTGCTCCAGTGTTGGGAGCATATATATTTGCAATTGTTAAATCCTCTTGCTGAATCAATTCCTTTATCATTATATAATGATCTTTTTGCCTGTTTTTATGTTTTTGCCCTTAAAATCTATCTTATTTGAAATAAGTATAGCAACACCTCCATGCTTCAGGTTTTTATTTGTGTGGAATATTTTTTTTTCATTCCTTCACTTTCAGTCAATGTGTGTCATTACAGGCAAAGTGAGTTTCTGGTAGGCAGTTTATAGTTGGGTCTTATTTTTTATCCATGTAGCCAGTTTAAAACTTTTTTTTTTTTTGGTAGAGATGGGGATCTCACCATGTTGCCCATGCTATAGTGCAGTGACTATTCTCAGGCACAATTAAAAAGCACTACATGCCAAAACTCCTAGGCACAAGTGATATAACTTGTGAGACCACAGGTGTACACCACCACGTCCAGCTACTATCTTGTTACATTGGGGTATTTAAAGTGTTTACATTGAAAGTTGCTATTGATAGGTGAGGACTTACTCCTGTCATTTTCTTAAGTGGTTATGATTGTTTTGAATATCCTTTGTTACTTTCTTTTTCTCTTATTGGTTATTTGTGTGACTTGGTGATTTTCTGTAATAATATTTGATTTCTTTCTCTTTCTCATTTGTGTATCTGCTCCACTAGTGAGTTTTATACTTAACATGTGTATTCAGAATGGTATATATTATCCTTTTGCTTCCAGATGTAGAATTCCATTAAGCATGTTTATAGAGTCCACATTGTGGTGATGATTTCTCCATTTTTGCTTGTCTGGGGAAAAAAAATACTTTTCCTTCATTTCCAAAGGATAGCATTGTTGGGTGTATTCTAGACTAAAAAGTTTGTCTTCTTTCAGCACTTTGACTATATCATCTCATTCTCTCCTGGCCTGTAAGATTTCTGCATAGAAATTTGCTGTTAGACTGATAGTAAATCCTTTATATGTAACTTGATGCCTTTCTCTTGCTATATTTAGAATTCTCTGTCTTTGACTTCTGACAGTTTGAATATAATGTGAATCAGAGAGGATACTTTTGGGTTAAATCTATTTGTGGCTCTTTGAACTTCTTGAGTCTGGCTGATTCTATTTCTTTAAAGACTTGGGGAGTTCTCAGCTATTATTTCATTAAATATGTTTTCTATGCTGTGATGATTAAGTGTCAACTTGATTTGATTGAAGGATATGATGTATTGTTTCTGGGTGTGTCTGTGAGGGTGTTGCCAGAGAAAATTGACATTTGAGTCAGTGGAGTAGGAAAGGAAGACCCACTCTCAGTGTGGGTGGACACATCCAACTGACTTCCAGCATGGCTAGAAATAGCAGATGGTAGAAGTGGAATACACTGGCTTTCATCTTTCTCCCATGCTGGATGCTTTCTGCCTTTGAACATCAGATTTTTCAGCCTTTGGACTCTTGGACTTAAACCAGTGGTTTTCGGGGAACTTTAGGGCCTTTTGCCACAGACTCTTGGCTGAACTGTCAGCTTCTCTTCTTTTGAGGCTTTGGGACATTCTTCTTTCTTCTTTCTATTATAAAGACATATGCATGCATATATTCGTTACAACACTATTCACAATAGCAAGGACATGGAACCAACCTAAATGTCCATCAACGACAGAGTGGATAAAGAAAATGTGGTTAAATATACACCATGCAATACTATGCAGTCATAAAAAAGAACAGGATCATGTTCTTTGCAGGGACATGGATGGGGCTAGAGATCATTCTCCTTAGCAAACTAATGCAGAAACAGAAAAACAAATACTGTGTGGTTTCATGTATAACTGGGAGCTAAATGAAGAAAACACATGGATGCACAGACAAGAAAATTACACATTGAACCATATCAGAGGATGGAGGGTGGGAGGAGAGAGAGGATCAGGGAAAATAACTATGGGTACAGGCTTAATAACTGGGTGATGAAATACTCTGTACAACAAACTGCATGACACAAGTTTACCTATGTAACAAATTTGCATATGTACTCCTGAACTTAAAAGTATAAAAAGATTATGTTGAATTTCTTTTCAGGTTTTCCATAGATTTTCTTTTGTGAAGGAGGCCTGTTATTGGAAAATTATTGTGTGCCTTCAGAGATTTCATGTTTCTTTGCTTTTTCATGTTTCTTATATCCTTACATTGATAACTGCATATCTGGTCTAACAGGCACTTCTTCCATATGTATGCAGTACCTTTCATAGGGAAAAACTTTTTCCTGGAGATGTATATTTAGTGTTGGTTGGGTGGGGTACTTTGGTCTTGATTCTGGATGGATATCATAGCGTAATCTCTGTATGGTGTCTTTAGCTGTAATCAACATTGGCAGTGTCTGTCATTCAGTGGCTGCAACTGTCGTTTTTTGTGGAGGCTGTGGTGAGGCTTTGCTGGGGATTGTGGTGCTGGGTGGACTAGTCCTGAAGTCACTGGATGGTGTACATGGGTACCAGGTGTGGTGACAGTGGGCCTAAAGAGGACCGATCCTTGGTGGCCCAGTTGGTGCCCACAGTGCCAGTTGCAGCAGTCACAGTTCTGGGTGGACCAGTCTTTAGGTCCCCAGATGCCATGTACAGGAAGTGGCAATGGAAGGCTGGGAAGGCTGGTACTTGTGTCCCCAGATAACATGCACAGGTGCTGATAGTGGGAATGGCAGTGGCAGGCCAGGCAGGAAGGTCTTCTGGCTCCTGAATGGCACACAGAGGCCCTAATGGTGGTGGCAGTGGGGTCCAGGAGAGCCAATCCCTGCATCCCCAAGCAGCTTGTGCAGACACCTATGGTGGCAGCAGCAGCCTGGGCAGGTCTTCAGGTGTCATGATTGAGTGTGCAGTGGTCCCATTGCAAAAGAGGGCAAGATGTCTGCATGTGGTGGTGGTCCCCAGATAGAAAGCTCTCAGGCCTTAGGGAGTCCATGCTACAGTTTCCTATGTCTTAGGGCAGTCTCCCTAATGTGCTGGACTGCCTGTTTTCTGAGTTGTAGGGCACTCAGGTGCCAGGGATGTGGCCGTGCTTCTGAGTTCAACTGGTCTCTCACTGCTGCAGCCTTTGGGGTGGATTTGGGGGATGTCAGCACCTTAGGTATATGTGAATACAGGGGTTTTTGAGCCCCGGGAAGGATGCAATTTGCTGTTGGCTCTGTTCTCAAAATGGTACTGTCCTGCAGCAGCTTGGGTCCTAGGAAGTGGGTAGGATCCAATGTAAACTCCTTTTCTGGGACAATATAGTCACATGGACTCCAGGCAGCTTCCTGTATTAGCCTCAGGGCCTGTGAGGGCAGAGGAGCTCTCCTGTAGCTAGGATTGCAGGCATCTGTGGTGGGAATGTGGATTGCTGGGGATCTCTATCTTTCCTTTTCCCTACAATTAGGAGTCCCTACTGGCTCCAAACCAACCCCAGCTGGCTGTTTTACTTCTCTCTATTCTGCCATCTCAAGTTTCTGTGACTAAGAGGGTCCCTGTCATTGTTCTGATGAATTCCAGGGCACTCCTTTATATCCTCTATTTGACACGTGGTTATTTACTCACTTTTTTCGTCCTTGGAGGAGATAAGTGCTGGGCATCTCTAGTCAGTCATCTGAATGGCATCTCTGAGACTCTAAACCTCCCTTTTTTTTAAAGGAGTTGACTCTCAAGATAATATTATACCTCATACCAATTCCTAGTCTTCTATTATCTAACTGTGTCTGGCTCCTTCAGGAAGCGTTGCTACTACTAATTTAATTGTGTAACTTCTAAAAACAGTTTCCAAATTTTAGATAAATTGACAACTTCACTTGAAGGAGAGGAACACTAATAAAAGTGTTGTGTTCCCTCTAATCTCAAGCACCCTTAAGATACTGCTCAATCCATTCCACCTTCTTAAGTAACAGGCATAGAGTATACAGGCATTTTAGTCATTAGAGATTAGATCATGATTTTGAATACAGGCTGTCAGAAAGGCTTAGTGGCCCATTACACTTAGTTCATCTTAGAGAGATGATGACTCACTAATTTAATGCATTGCCATTAAATTTAACAGGATCAGTTTTTGCTTTCAACAGTTAAAAGAAAACTAACATTTACCTAAATGTGCTCTCAGAGATTGAAACTAACAGCTTGCACTTTGTTGCTGGCTAACAAATCACAAACCTACAATTATCAATGTACAAACCTCACCTATTAAGTTAAGGAGACCCTTATAAGAGTCAACATGGAAGACTGAGTGGTGGAACAAGAACCCTTTTTTTTTTTTTTTAAATTGCATTTTAGGTTTTGGGGTACATGTGAAAAACATGCAAGGTTGTTGCATAGGTACATATGTGGCAGCGTGATTTGCTGCCTTCCTCCCCTTCACCTATATCTGGCATTTCTCCCCATGCTATCCCTCCCCAACTCCCCACCCGCCTCTATCCCCCCCTCTCCCCCACAACAGACCCCAGTGTATAGTGCTCCCCTCCCTGTGTCCATGTGTTCTCATTGTTCAACACCCACCTATGAGTGAGAACATGTGGTGTTTGATTTTCTGTTCTTGTGTCAGTTTGCTGAGAATGATGGTTTCCAGGTTCATCCATGTCCCTACAAAGGACACGAACTCATCGTTTTTGATGGCTGCATAATATTCCATGGTGTATATGTGCCACATTTTTCCTGTCCAGTCTATCATCGATGGGCATTTGGGTTGGTTCCAGGTCTTTGCTATTGTAAACTGTGCTGCAATGAACATTCGTGTGCATGTGTCCTTATAGTAGAACGATTTATAATCCTTTGAATATATACCCAGTAATGGGATTGCTGGGTCAAATGGAATTTCTATTTCTAGGTCCTTGAGGAATCACCACACTGTTTTCCACAATGGTTGAACTAATTTACACTCCCACCAACAGTGTAAAAGTGTTCCTATTTCTCCACATCCTCTCCAGCATCTGTTGTCTCCAGATTTTTTAATGATAACATTCAAAAATGGGCAAAGGATATGAACAGGTACTTTACAAAAGAAGACATACATGAGGCCAACAAACATATGAAAAAATGCTCATCATCACTGGTCATTAGGGAAATGCAAATCAAAACTACGTTGAGATACCATCTCACGCCAGTTAGAATGGCGATCATTAAAACAAGAACCCTTTTATCTCTCAAATATGCTGACTGCAGAGCTGACTCTGTAAAGCAAATACCAGACCAACACTGTCCAATGGGAACATAATGCAAGCAACAAATTTAGTACATATGTAATGTTAACATTTCTAGTAGCTTTGATTAAAAAAAAAAAGAAACAGTGAAATACTGTTAATCTAATAATATATTTTATTCAACACAATATATTCGAAGTATTATGTCAAAATGTAGCCAATATGAAAGTTATTGAGACATATAACATCATTTTTTGTACTAAATGTTCAAAATTACGTGTGTGTTTTAAACCTAGAGCACATCTCAGACTAGGACAGACTAGTCTCTACACCCTGGAGGGCTTTCTTGTTTCCTTCCTGTAATCAAAGAGATCTCAGAGCAGGCTGTTTTACAAAGCTTTTGGCTTTATGCTTCTGAACGTCCAATTATTCTCCATTATGAGGATAAGAAGTACAACATTTCACTTGGATGGGACTTTCTAACTTTCCCTGAGCTCATAGGTAAGGGTCACAGGATTCTACTACAGCGGCAAGAGTCACCATTCCAGGTCCTATGACAAGGGTAAAGTGCAAACTCCAGTAGCCAGCAATGGGAAGAAATCTAACTGCCTTGGTTCCTCATTCTGAGGATGCACGAATCCCAAGACTTGCTTCTCTAACTAGTTCCTGCTGTATCTTCCTCTACTAGACAACTGGCTTGCTTGCTAAAAAGAACCAATATTATTTAAAAATCTGGAGACAACAGATGCTGGAGAGGATGTGGAGAAATAGGAACACTTTTACACTGTTGGTGGGAGTGTAAATTAGTTCAACCATTGTGGAAGACAGTGTGGCAATTCCTCAAGGATCTAGAAATAGAAATTCCATTTGACCCAGCAATCCCATTACTGGGTATATATCTAAAGGATTATAAATCTTTCTACTATAAGGACACATGCACACGAATGTTCATTGCAGCACAGTTTACAATAGCAAAGACCTGGAACCAACCCAAACGCCCATCGATGATAGGCTGGACAGGGAAAATGTGGCACATATACACCATGGAATATTATGAACCATCGAAAATGATGAGTTCATGTCCTTTGTAGGGACATGGATGAATCTGGAAACCATCATTCTCAGCAAACTGACACAAGAACAGAATATCAAACACCACATGTTCTCACTCATAGGCGGGTGTTGAACAACGAGAACACATGGACACAGGGAGGGGAGCACTACACACTGGGGTCTGTTGGGGGGAAATAGGGGAGGGGACAGCAGGGGGTGGGGAGTAGGGGAGAGATAACATGGGGAGAAATGCCAGATATAGGTGAAGGGGAGGAAGGCAGCAAATCACACTGCCATGTGTGTACCTATGCAACAATCTTGCATGTTCTTCACATGTACCCCAAAACCTAAAATACAATTTAAAAAAAAAAGAGAGAAAAGAACTAATATTTATTATATGTTTAAGGTGCAAAATTTAACTTGTTTAGTCTTTTTGATAAGACTTTTTCTGTGCCATTATTAACCTTATTTGCTAGATAGGCAAACAAAGGACTACTTATGCACATTGAGCGACTTGGCCAATGTCTCACATAAACAATGAAGCTGGGATTCAGTTCCAGCACAGAAGCACTGTAATCTATATTGACCTTGCTCTCTGGCTTCTGGATTCTCCTGTTTTCCGCATGATCCACATTTTGTCTTGACTTCTCAACTTCAGCTCATTCTGGCTAGCAAATGACCAGCCACCTCCCATGGAGATAAACTATAGACCTTAACTGCCATGGCTCTGTTCTTAGCAGTTTATAAGAACCTTACAGGAGGTCTATCTCCCGTATCTGTTTTAATCAGTATTTCCTAGCACCTGCAAGACTCAGAGTTCTCACTGCTTCTAAATAGCAGAATAAAAACCTCTGGCCATCCACCTACACATAAGAAAAAATTTTTTTAGAGTACACAGAGCAGCATTTATTTAACAGATATTTAGCATTTTTTGCATGCTAAGATTCTAAAAGCTTGGGCTAAGGTGGGAAGTAAGACAAACTCTGCCTTCAGAGACTTATATTCTAGTGAAGGGAGAAAGACAATAAGTAAATGAAATAAAAACAAAAGATGCTGTCATATAATGATAAGTACTATGAAAAAATAAAGCAGGGGATTATGGTAGAGCCTCAGGAAAATCATCTACCTGTGCCTAGAACCCCTAATACCATGCATTTAATAATCTCTTTATATATCCTAGAAAATTGGCAGGCTTAACAAACTGCAACCATTTTTTATTGTTGCTAAGCAAAGAAGGTTAAAATAGGATGTCTATCTCCCCCAAAGAAAACCCCAGCTTACAGCTTTTTTGTTTAGAGAGCTTGCTTCCTTGATATATATATCTATTGATAATTATGAAAACAGCATTTCTCTTTGTAACCGTACTAAGGAAGGGAAAATGAAGATTTTATGTTCCCATAGGCTCAAAGCTTCTATTCTGGGCTATAGGAAAGGATTTGTATAGGCAAGATGCTCCATAAATAAACTCTGATATGGAGATTTGCACACATAAATTATATGATCAGCTCTTGGATATAGCACCTATGAGGAAATGGAGGAAGTAGAAGTGGACAGAGGGAGAAGTTTAACTTCAATGCAGTTGCCTAGCCCATAAAGAGTGGTGGAGCTGATGGTGTTTTAGAGAAGTTCCAAATTAAGACAATGAAATAACATCTTTGTAACTTTCAAGTTCCCAAAATCAGTCTTTGAATTAGGGCTCCCATGGTTAGGGTGAGTATATTTGAGCAAGGTAGCTGCCTTTGGTGGAGGACAGTTTCTGGAGAAAGAGTCTACTGTGACTGTTGGCAGTAGACCTTCTATCAGCTGAGAGAATGAAGGTAGGCACTGAAGGGTAGATCTGTGTGGCACCCTCCAGCATCTACTATAGGTTCAGAGCACCTACCTTCTCTCTTTGAATAGGTTCTGAGCTTTCTCACAGAGGCTTGAATATGGGCTGTGCCTCTGTGCCTGGTGTTCTCATCTGTCACTAAGTGAACCACCTAGAAATAATCCTAGTTCAGGACTGTTTGTCCGGAATATCAAAGAATCCAACCTTGACAGCAAATGGTGAATGAAACCCTTTATTTTCTCTCTCTGAGTACCATGCAATTTCTATGTTATTATAGTCTATTCCAGGAAAGAGGAGGGCATCTCTAATTTTGGCATACCTAAATACAGAGGTAATGTAATAGAGAGCGAAAGGAATGGAGGGAGATCAGGGTAGGCAATCTGAGAAGGCAGCACTTGAAATTAGAACTGAATGGTAAGCAAGAGCCAGCCATGCAAATATATTGGGAAATGAGTTCCTTTTAGAAATCACAGCAAGTGCAAAGGCCCTGAGGCAGAAGTATTTCGTATGTTCTGAGAGGGGCAAGTATGGGTAGAAGTTCATTAATTAAGAATAGCATGAAATGAAGTTTAAAAGGTAAATAAAGAACAGCTGTATTATCTATTCAACAGTGACTTACTGACTGCCTTGTAGCTTTGTAACTTTCAAGTTCCAGCAATCAGTCTGTGCTGGGCTACGTGCTGGGCACTGTTCTAAACTCTGGAGAGGGTTATGATACAGATACAAAGAGAACAAAGTGTTTCAAGCAAAGAAACAAGTGCTTATTGTATGGCATGCTTCTGAACATGTGTTACAATAAGAAACAAATGGACTCTGAATGTCACAAGATGGGAGGGACAAGGGCAAGGTTACCTTCATCAGCAGAAGGAATAGAAATCAGATTAGAATGGGTTGAAAAGAACAGGAGGAGAGGACATGGAAACTGTGAATATAAACAGGTCTGTCTAGTTGGTTTACTACAAAGGAGAACAGCTAAATGGGGCAGTAACCGAAGAGGGTTATGGTATGGGAAAGAGAGTTCAAACAGCTTCTGACCCAGGGCAGAAGGGTATAGTTCTAATGTCTTGATATATCCTCTTTTGCTTTACTTACTTGGGTGGACTTTACTTAAGACCACACTCTTCTTGTCTATGTGATACCATAATCTGCCATCATTTTCGCTACTTTCCTAGTAGCACAGCATAGTCATCAAAAGCCCAGACCATTGAGCCAGCATCCTCGTCCTAAGACTTACTAACTGTGTGGCTATGGAAAAGTAACTTAACCTGTCCCTTCCTTTCATTTTCTAAGAGTTAATAATTATATAGTGGTGTCTTCCACGTAGAGTGTTTAGAGAGATTAAATCAGCTAACAGATGTCAAGTAGTTACAATAGCACATGGCACATGGCAAGTGCCATATGACTACTGATAAAATAAATAAATTTATACTTTACAAGAAAAATCTTTATTTTGCTGGAATTTCAGGTAGTGTGCAACACTGGAACTAGTCTAGAGAACAGGCTGGCATTTTAATGGGTGAAAGTAGCTCTACCCTGGGGCATGTGTTGTAGTAACGTATGTACTTATCTGGTTTAGAATTTCAAACCACTTAATATAAAGCAGCTCCTGGGCTTCAACAAATCCTATAAGTCTTACAAACTGATTTATCATAATAATACTTAATTCCTGAAAATCAACAAGCATGAGGCAATTTTAAATGCCTTATAATAATCTCATTGTAACCCTCTTGCTGAGGTTTAAAATAGTTACTGTGTCCATTACTTCTTTATTCATACTACACAATCAAATACTCTTAAGTATCTTGTTCTGCATTTGCGTGATGTCCTTTATCAAGGTTCTGTAACCAAGGGTTTACCTTCCTTTTTCCATTTATAATATTTTATGGCTCTTGATACATTTACATGTATCCAAATCTATTACCTGTGTTTAGTCTCAAAATAATACACCAAAATAAAATCTTATTTTATGTTTTCCCATGCTATTAATGAAGCCAAAGTTTAAATAAAGAGGTACACCAATTCATATCTACACAAAATGGTTTAATCTAGATGCCTTATCCTGAATCACGCTATTATGGTCTGAATTGTGCCCTCTCAAAATTCATATTGAAGTCCAGTACCTCAGATTGTTACCGTATTTAGAAATAGGATTTTAAAGAGGTAATTGAAGTAAAATAAGGTCACTGGAGTGAGCTCTAGTCCAATATGACTAGTATTGTTAGAAGAGTTTATGACACAGACACATGGAGGAAAGAGCAAGAAAAGACATAAGGAGAAGATGGCATTAATAAGCCAAGGCGAAAAGCCTGGAATGAATTCCCTCACAGCCCTCATAAGAAACCAACCCTGCTAACACATTGATCTTGGACTTCTAACCTCCAGAATTGTGAGAAAACAAATTTCTGTTGTTCAAACCACCCAGTCTGTGATACTTTGTCATGGAAGCCTTAACAAATTAATATACTCATGATAGGATGGAACTGCAAGTAGCTAGAAGTTATGACTTAGACATGAGGAAGCCTAAATCCTAATATCTAAGTCATAACTTCTAGCTACTTGCCTCACATCAGGCCCCATATGCAACATTGGAGATTACAATTAGACATGAGATTTGGACAGGAACACAGATCAATACCATATTACTAACCAAAACTTAATACCATAGTACCCAAGACAAAAACCTTGAGTCAAAGACTTGATTTTTAAGTAGTTCCAATATGCTGCTGAGAGGGTCCCTGCTCATTACTAATATGATTCTCACCAGAAATTCAAGAACTGTCAAAAATTAGTAATTTCAATTATGTCTATAGAAGCCTAGCTAACACTACCGCTGTATTCTGAAGGATGAGAATTCAGGTCTGTTTAAAGTGACATTGCAGGATAAATTTAATCATTTTTGGAACATAAAGCAGGCATTTGTTACTGGCTATATTTTTCTCTAAAATGCAGGAAACTACATAATAATACTGAAACAATAGCATCTTGAAGAAAATGTATGCATTGAGTGTTCTGATGTACCATTAATTCCATGTGATTTTTCCAGTGGTTATGCACCATGTCCCCATACTGTCTTAATATAATGGGCCACTTCTCATTCAGATTGAATCCAGATTGGATGTTGATAGTTTCTAAGTGCTCACGTACAAATTTTCCTGCCCCCTAAAAATGTTTTACTCCAATCCAGCTTGCTGAGGAAACATTAGGCTAGAAAACATTTAAAATTGGAATATTTCATCCAACTTATAGAACAGCCCTGTTCTCTTGGCAACACTCAGGTGCGCTCAGGAAGGCACAGCCTTCTTGCTAGCTTTGCTGGTTTTATCTTGAGATATTTCCTAAATGAAGAGAATTGTCCTTCAGCCAAACTATCTGAGAAGTAAGGCTGCTGACAGAGGAATGGACAGACAATAAAGCCAAACTTTATGTCATTTGCATCACCATAGGGTTAGTGTATACAACAAAAGTGCTCAATCTAAATATCTAACCCAGTAGCCTCAAAGTTCCCTCCCTTTACTCTTACCCCAAACTCACACATAAAGGGTAAGGACAGGCACATGTCATTTATGTTTCTGTTCCTAGCCCAAAGCACAAAACTTGGCACGTGAGAGGAACTCCATAAATATGTACTGAATAAAAGAATATTGAACCAGTGTCTATCAAACTAAACTGAATCCACATGACATGCCTGTGGCCACTCACATACAACAAGGCATCCTTTGTCTATTTTTCCATAAAGAGAAAAAAACTAAGTTTATAGCAAAAGGGAAGAGAAGACAAGGGATAAAACAAATATTTTAAAAGTGTTATCTAATCTAAACATTTTTCAATCTGAAATCATTTTTAAATAAAAGTTTTGTGGAATCCTAGTAACCTAACATGAATGAAAGCAATGGCACTCTGATCTAAGGTGGTGAAGTATTCATCAGCTCAGCCCTCCCTCCAGACACTCTCCCTTTTCATTTCCCTATTACCACTCAACATACTGCCTGTTGTGACAGCCCAAGGCACCTCAGTGGAATGCGGTTTGAAAATGGCATGATCGAGCAGAAAAAGCCTTAGATCTGAGTCAGAAGACCTACTTGTCAATTATGGGGACCTAAGCAACATCTGTTAACATCTTCTTTCTTGCCTCATCTTTTTCATCAGCAAAGGAAAAAAAAAAGTATCCAGGTCACTTGCTATGTTAGTCCATTTTCACATTGCTATAAAGAAATACCTGAGACTGGGTAATTCATAAAGGAAAGAGGTTGAATTTGCTCATGATTCTGCAGGTTATACAGGAAGCATGATACTGGCATTTACCTGGCTTCTGGGGAGGCCTCAGGAATCTTAAAATCATGGTGGAAGGTAAAGGGGAGCACACACATCACATGGCTGGAGTAAGAGCAAGAGAGAGAGAGGGAGTGGGGGTTACACACTTTTAAACAACCAGGTCTCACAAGAACTCACTCACTATCATGAGGACAGCACCAAGGGTATGGCTTTATACCATTCATGAGAAGCCATCCCCATAATCCAGTCACTTCACATCAGGCCCCATCTGCAACATTGGCGATTACAGTCTGACATGAGATTTGGGCAGGAACACAGATCAATACCAAATTACTAGCCAAAACTTAATACCATAGTACATGGTACAATAGCTAGACCCTGGTTAAACCAATTAATTGTCAAAACAAAGAAACACTTTATAGTTTGTCCTTCACCTAGGCACATAAAATCTTCCTCTTAATTCTGAACTTTTTTTCATCCTGGAGACAAATCCTATTTTTTGTAGTTTATTTTGTGTTGCTATAAAGGAATACCTGACTGGGTCATTTATAAAGAAAAGAGTTTTGTTTATTTGGCTCACAGTTCTGCAGGCTGTACAAGAAGCATGGCACTGGCATCTGCTTCTGGTAAGGACCTCAGGAAGTTTCCAATCATGGCAGAAGGCAATGAGGGAGCAGGTGTGTCACATGGTTAGAGACAGAGCAAGAGAGAACGGAGAGGAAGGTTTATTTAACAATGAGATGTCAGGGGAACTAACGGAATGAGAACTCACTCATCACTATAAGGCCAGCACCAAGCCATTCATGCAGTATCTGCCTCCATGACCAAAACACCTCCCATTAGGCCCCACTTCCAACATTGGGATCAAATTTTAAGATGAAATTTAGAGTGGACAAATATCCATTATCCAAACATATATATATCACCATTATATATGAATCAATATAAAAGAGAAGCTAGATACTTTAAATATAGTGTAAAGCACATGTCTTTATCAGCAAACACCCAGGGCTATAATACACAGTATTTTCAAATTCCAGTGATCCAATCTCATATTTATATTGGATAAAGAATTGTTTGTTAGTTTTGGGTGTTTTTTTTTTCTCTCAGAGCCAAAACTTATTCTGAGAAAACAAAACATAACAGAACACAAAACAAAAAACATAGCCATGGAAGATACTGGCTAGGTCAGGAACACCTAAACTATAAAATCTATTTTTTTAATTTTATAATAACCATTGAGTCTATGATGATAAACCTATATATTTTTAGAGACAGTTTTGCTCTTGTTGCCAAGGCTGGAGTACCATGGCATGATCTCAGCTCACCACAATCTCTGCCTTCCAGGTTCAAGTGATTTTCCTGCCTCAGTCTCCTGAATAGTTGGAATTACACGCATGTGCTACCATGCCCAGCACTTTTTGCGTTTTTAGTAGAGACTGGGTTTCTCCATGTTGGTCAGACTGGCCTCAAACTCCCGACCTCAGGTGATCTGCCTGCCTCAACCTCCCAAAGTGTTGGGATTACAGGTATGAGTCACTGCACCCGGCCCTGCTAAAACCTAACTTTTGACCAGAAACACACTGTCATTGAGAAGAATAAGATGTTCTCTGCATTTTCAAAGCGCTTTTCTTTTGACCCACTGAGCCTCTTAACAAGTTTCCTTATTTACATGAAAAATCACACATAATTGGCTTAAGTGCAGAATTTGGACTTTTTACCTGTGTATCAAACCCTCAAGCTGAGGTGTTAAATATGTTTGCAGGCCATTAACTACATAGCAATGATGTTTGCTATAGAGCTGAGTAATTTAAAGTGGAGTTTATAGCTTTGATTTCTTTGGTAACTCATGAAGAAGATTAAAAATGACCTTTTGCTTATTTTATAATTCACACTGATAGAATTCCCCAAGGTCTCTCTAACAAGTAACAGACCTTGATTTGTTAATATTTGAATGTGTCGAGCAAGCTATAACATATTATAAACAGAACAAAAAGAATGACATCTCATTGTCTGAGAGTATCAGTGCCATAGTGATAAGGCACAACACTCTCAGGGACCTAAATATTGAAATTATCTCATGATTCTAACATGAACCATTTATAGGCAAAGTCTCTACCTTGGACTTAATAGTGGGCTTGGAGTAGACAGGAAAGTAATCTTATTAAATTATAAAGCCTTATTGAAATTACTTTGTTTTTAAGTTTTATAAATATGAATGTTTGTATCAGTCAGAGTTTATAGCTTACAAATTTCTGAGAAGCCTGAAGAAACAAACTCAAGATTGAATATTCACCCACTAACCCATATCACAGAGCAGATCCACCAAAGAGCTGCTCCTTCTTCTACAGTCAGGAAGCTCCAGGTCCAGAATCATATCCAGCTGCCATGATCACAAAACCATTGTTGTCAAAAGAGCCATTGTCACTGCTGCCAGCTCCCGAATGAGCTGTGCTCACCATAATGCATGGAAGCATAATGGATGTCCATGCCCTCCATTTTGAAGAAAGCTGGTGACTGGCTACTGGAACCTCTGCTAACACCACCTCAGGAAAACAAAACCTTCACAACTGTGCTCGTCAGTAGAAATACTAGAAGCATCAGTGATTCAACTTCACCTCTGAGGTTCAACCCCTCTTCTGCCTTCCAAATCTCATGTAACCAGCCAAACCTAACCACATTCATTATGATAGCTGCAAGGGACTTTGAATAATGCAACTTCTGGCTTTCCAGCCTCTGCAGTTCAGGAGGTAAAATGTCTGTTAAGCTCCAATTTTTGATATTCACAAAGCTGCTCTTTTGGCTAAATTATTGTTAGAATTCTAAGCCAAGGTGAACACAAGGACCCACCTTGAGACATGGTCACAGATCTGAAAAGGATATTAATAATCACATCTCTTTCAGTTTACAAACTGAAAACAATAGATGCATATTAGCTGCTTAATATCACAGAACTAATTAGTAGCAGAACAAAAAAGAGAAATACTATTGTTTGATTCTTAGTCCAGTCCTCTTTTTATCGCTCCAGGACTCCCTCAGGAGATAACAAGTAGTAAAGACTATGACAATATTATTTGAACACCAGATTTGGCCATATAAAAAAATAGAGAGAGAGGGCCAGGTGCGGTGGCTCATGCCTGTAATCCCAGAACTTTCGGAGGCTGAGGCAGGTGGATCACGAGGTCAAGAGATCGAGACCATCCTAGCCAACATGATGAAACTCATTCTCTACTAAAAAAATACAAAAATTTGCTGGTTGTGGTGGTGTGTGCCTGTAGTCCCAGCTACTCAGGAGGCTGAGGCATGAGAATTGCTTGAACCCGGGAAGTGGAGGTTGCAGTGAGCTGAGATCACACCATTGCACTCCAGCCTGGCACCTGATGACAGAACAAGACTCTGTCTCAAAAAAAATATAGATAGATAGATAGATAGATAGATAGATAGATATAGAGAGAGAGAGAGAAAGAAATAATACATGGTGAGGGCAATGGTAAGTATACCTCTTCCTAAGATTTACATGGAACATGAAATATTCATTTGGCATATTAATTAAGTGTCTCCTAAACATTAGACACTGTATTAGGTATTGGAGTAGTAGTGATAATGAAAAAAGTCATGAAATATGCCTAGCAAGGAAAATAGACAATTTGCTAGTTATCAACAATAAAAGGGAATGAATATAATGACAAGATAACTATAGAAAACAGGAGAATTCACCTAGTATAGGCTTTGGGGAAGACATCTAAGGAGGAAATCATGTTTAGTTGGTATGTGCAGGGCAAGAAGGGTACAGAAAGATACAAACAGCTGGTCATTGGTGAAAGGAAATACCACCTGTCAGCTGTTCAAAGTAGAGAAACTCGGAATCGGAGGGAAGCTCAGTAAGGCTGAGCATAAGGTGCAAAGTGAACAATGGCAAGAGGGGTAATTGGGAAAGTCATCACATTTTTAAACCACACTGAAAACTTTAAGCTTTACCCTAAGGCAGTGTTTCCTCAATTCCAATCATTCACATTTCCAATTTATCATTTGGCCTTGTCCCTATATTAGTTTCCTCAGGTTGCCTTAACAAAGTACCGTAACTGGGTGGCTTGAAACAACAAATCTCTATTCTTTGTTAGCTTCAGAGGCTAGAAATCCAAAATAAAAGTGCTAGCAAAGCCATGCTGTCTCTGAAATTTCTAGGGGAAGATACTTCTTTACCTTTTCTGAGCTTCTGTTGGCTGTTGGAAATGGCTTTCCTACACTTTTAGAGGCATCACTCCAGTCTCTGCTTTTATTATTAATCACATAACATTCCCCTGGTGTCTCTATCTCTGTGTCTTTTCTCCTCTTCTCATAAAGACATACTGAATTTGAAGTCTTTATTGGATTAAAGGCCCGCCCTCCCCCTGTAAGATCTCATCTTAGCCAATTACATAGGCATTGTTTCCAAATAGGGTCACAGTTTGAAATTCTGGGGATGATGTGAACTTGGGGAAAGGAAATTATCCAGTACAATCATCTATATTACTGGGTTGGTTCAAAAGTAATTGTGTTTTTTGTCATTAAAAGTAATTTAATCAAAATAATGGCAAAACCTGCAATTACTTTTGTACCAACCTAATATTTGTCACTTAATACTTTCTTTAAACCAACTAACTTTTAAATCAATTCCTAGGCAATACTATCCATTGAATAACATTCTTGAAAAGCTGGTGGTAGTTTTTCTAACACATACCAAAATAAACAAACATATAACAAAATAAACAAAGTTTGAAAACCAAAAAATCTTATCCATGTACCAATAATGCCATCTGTACCGATTTCAAGAAAAACTTCCCAAAATGACAGCCTGAGAGAAGCTCTTACAATAAAGCCCTTGCTGTTTTCACCCAGGTACAGAAACTGGAGATAACCCAGACTTATATAAGTATGACTTTGTGATGTATCACATTACTGATTCCCAACACCAGACACAATTTAAAATCACTCCCAGTACAATGAAACAAAGGCTAGATTTAAAAGTTGTCCAAGTAACTCCAATGGGCAGCCAGGGTTCAGAACAAATAAATATATGATTCTTTTTTTTTTTAACTACATTTATATGATTGTCTTTAGCAGTGACCTAGAGAAAGAATGAACAAGAATTACATTACTTGTTAACTGACTATCTGCTGAGGGTAATCCAATTAGCTGGACTTTCTTCAGGCAGTTTGGTAAATATTTGTTTGTTAGAACACACATTATCACAATAAAAGGTGTGTACCAAATGTATTAGCCCTGAGAGAGAGAGAGGCAGAGCAAGATGGCCAAATAGAAGGCTCCACCAATCATTGTCCCCACGTGAACATCAATTAACAACTCTCTCTCTTTCTCTACACACACACACACACACACACACACACACACACACACGTACACACACATACACACACAGACACACAGCAGTTAAAAAGAATTGAAATTCAGGTGAGCACTCACGGTACCTGGTTTTAACTTTATATTGCTGAAAGAGACAATGGAAAAGGGTAGGAAAGACAATCTTGAATCATGGACATCACCTCTCCATCATCCACTGGCTGTGACCGTGTTGTACAGAGAGAGAAGCTGTGTGTTTGGGAGAGGAACAGCACAAGATTGTGAGAACTTAGTGCTGGCTTGTTATTGAAGAAAGCAAAACCAGGCTGAGTTCAGCTAATATCTGCCCACAGAGGAAGTATTTAAACCAGCCCTGGCCAGAAAATAATTGCCCATCCCAGTGGTCAGAACTTGAGTTTCAGCAAGCCTCACCACCATGGGCCAAAGTGCCCTGGGGCCCTAAATAAACTTAAAAGGCAGTCTAGGCCACAAGGACTGTGACTCCTAGGTGAGTTCTACTGCTGAACTGGGCTACGAGCCAGTAAACTTGGGGGGCATTCAACCTACTGAGTTACTAGCTGGGTGGCTAACGGAGTGCTTACTCCACCCCTCCCCCAACCACAGACTGCACAGCGCATGGATCTACAAGAGACCCCTTCCTTTCACTTGAGAGGTGAGGGAAATGTAAAGAGGATTTTTTTTTCTTGCATCTTGGATACCAGCTCTGCCACAGCCGTATAGGGCACTAGTCAGAGTAATGAGACTGCCTTTCCAAGCCGTAGTTCTCAGATGACATTTCCAGACACATCTTACATCAAAGGGAACCCAACATCTTAAAAGGACCCAGTCCTAGCAGGACCCATCACCTGCTGACTAAAGAGCCCTGAATAACCAGCAGTAATACCCAGGTAGTATACTGTGGCTCTTCAGTGAAACTCTGAGACTTGTTGATTTCAGGTTAACCTCAGCACATTCCCAGCTGTGGTGGCTATAGGGAGAGATTCCTTCTGCCTGAAGAAAAAGCAGAGAGAAAAGAAAAGGGGAATTTGTCTTGCACCTTAGGTACTAGCTCAGCCACAGGAGGGTAGAGCACCAGCTGAGCTCTTGGAATCCCTGATTCCAGGCCTTGGCTCTTGAATGGCATTTCTGAACCTGTTCTGGTCCAGAGGGAAGCACACTGCCCTGAGGGGTGAGCTCCAGGCCAGGTATCATTTGTCACAAAATGACTGAAGAGACTTTGTGCTTTAAGGGAATATTAGTGGTAGCCTAACAGTACTCCCCATGGGACTTTGCTGGTAGGGACCATGGGAAGAAGCTCCTTACCTATGGAAAGGGAAGGAAAGAATGGGAAGGACTGAATCTCATAGTTTGAGTAATAGTTTAGTTGAAGTATAACAGAACACCAGGTAAATGTCTAAGGTATTTGACTGCAGTCTCTGGCTCCTGGATGGCACCTCTGAACCTGCCCAGGGCCTGGAGGAACTCCCCATTCTGAAGAGGACACAAGGCTGGCTGGATCTGCTGCCTGCTGATTGTAGAGCACCAGGACCTTGAGAGAACATAGGCAGTTGCCAGGTAGTGGTTACACTAGGCCTTGGGCAAGACTCAGTGCTGTCTTAGCTTCAGGTCTGACCTGGCATATTCCCAGTGGCGGTCCCCACAGGGGTTTTGTATCACCCCATCCCCAGGTCCAGGTAACTCAGAACATAGAGACTCCATTTGCTTAGATGAAAGTAAAAGAAGAGAACAAGTGTCTCTTTCTGGTAATCCAGAGAATTCTACCAGATCTTGTCCAAGACCAACAAGGCAGTATCTCTACAATTCTGCAACAACCACAGCATTACTGGGCTTGGAGTACACTATAATGCAGATAAGACATATATTAGAACAGCTAAGTCCTTTCAAATATCTGGAAAGCCTTCCTGAAAAGAAAGGGTACAAACAAGCCCAGACTGCAAACACTGCAATAAATACTTAACTCTTCAATCCCAAACACAGACAAACATCCACAAGCCTCAAACCCATCCAGGAAAACATAACCTCACCAAATAAATAATTCACAAGGGACAGATCCTGGAGAAAGAGGGACGTGTGATCTTTCAGACAGAGAATTCAAAATAGCTGTTTTGAGAAAAGTCAAAGAAATTCATGATAACACAGAGAAGGAATTCATAATTCTACAGATGAATTTAACAAATAGATTGAGATAAAAAAGGATCAAGCAGAAACTCTGGAGCTGAAAAAAATGCAACCAACACACTGAGAATCCATTACAGCCTTTATACCAGAACTGATTAAGAAGAAGAAATAGTGAGCTTGAAGAAAGGGTATTTGAAAATACATAGTCAAAGGAGACAAAAGAAAAAAAAAGTAAAAATAATTAAGCATGCCCACAGGACATAGAATGTAGCCTCAAAGGAGAAAATCTAAGAGTTATTTTCCTTAAAGCAGAGGTAGAAAGAGAGAATACAGTAGAAAGTTTATTCCAAGGGGTAACAACAGGAAACTTCTACAACCTAAAGAAGAATATCAAATTCCAAGTACAATAAGGTTATAGAACACCAAGCAGATTTAACTCAAAGAAGACTATCTCAAGACATTTAATAATGAAACTCTCAAAGGTCAAGGATAAACAAAGAAACCTAGAAGCTGCAAGAAAAAAAGAAATGAATAACATACCATGGAGTTTCAATACATCTGGCAGCAGACTTTTCAGTGGAAACATTACTGGCCAGGAGAGAGTGGCATGACATATTTAAAGTGCTCAACAACAACAACAACAAAAAACACATTTACCCTAGAATAGTACATCCAGCAAAAATACCCTTCAAACATGAAGGAGAAATAAAGACCTTCACAAACAAACAAAAGCTTAGGGATTTTATCAATACCAGACCTGTCCTGCAAGAAATGCTAAACAAAGCAATTAAATCAGAAAGAACAGAATATTTAAGTAATAAAATAATTATCAAAAAGTACAAAAGTCACTGGTAATAGTAAGTACATAGAAAAACACAGAATAGTATAACATTGTAACTATGGTGTGTAAACTACTTAAGTAAAATAACTAAGTGCTGAATAAATCAAAAATAGTAAGCACAACTTTTCAAGAAATGGAAAGTACAATCAGATATAAATAGAAACAGCAAACATATTAAAAGTGAGTGAACAAAGTTAAGGTGTACACTTTTTATTAGTTTTCTTTTAGCTTGTTTGTTTATACAAACAATGTTAAGCTGCAATGAGCTTAAACTAATGTGATATAAGATAGTATTTGCAAACTTCATGGTAACTTCAAATCAAAAAAGTTTCAACAGATATTAAAAAAACAAAAAGCAATAAATTAAAGCATATCACCAGAGAAAATCACCTTCACTCAAAGGAATACAGAAAGGAAAAAAGGAAGAGAAGACCACAAAACAACCAGAAAATAAATAACAAATGGCAGGAGTAAATTCTTACTTATTAGTAGGAATGTTGAATTAAAATGGACAAAACTATCCAATCAAAATACAGAGATTGGCTGTATGGATACAAAAACAAGACCCAATGACCTATTGCCTACAAATATACTTCACCTATAAAGGCACACATAGACTGAAAATAAAGAGATAGAAAAAGGTATTCCATATCAATGTAAAAAAATAAAGCAGGAATAGTTATATCTCTAACAAACAAAATAGATTTCAAGACAAAAACTATAAGCAGAGATAAAGCAGGTCACTATGTAATGATAAAGGGGCCAATTCAACTAGAGGCTATAACAATTTTAAATATGTATGCACTCGTGACTGGAGCACCCATATATATAAGGAAAATAGTATTAAAGCTAAAGAGAGAGATAGGCCACAATGTTTAAAAATGGAGATTTCAGCACCCCACTTTCAGCATTAGAAAGATCTTCCAGAGAGAAAATCAAAAAAAAAAAAAAAATCTGATGTAATCTTCATTACAGGCCAAATGTACCTAATAGCTATTTACAGAAGATTTTATCCAGTGGCTGCAGAATACACATTTCTTTCCTCAGCACATGGATTACTCTCAAAAATACATCATATATTAGGATATGAAACAAGTCTTTTAAAATTTAAAACACTGAAATAATACCAAGCATCTTCTCTGACCAAAATAGAATGAAATTAGAAATAACTAACAAGAGAAATTTTGGAAACTATGCAAACTAATAGAAATTAATATGTTCCTGAATGACAAGTGGATCAATAAAGAAATTAAGAAGAAAATTTTAAGTTTTCTCTAAGCTAATTATAGTGAAAATACAATGTACCAAATCCTATGGTATATAGCAAAAGCAATACTAAGAAGAAAATATATACCTATAAGAGCCTACATTTAAAAAATAATTAAAATAACAACCTGAGAATGTATCTTAAAGAGCTAATAAATCAAGAGCAAACCAAACCCAAAATTAGTAGAAGAAAAGAAGTAATAACAAATAAGCAAAAATAAATGAATTTGAAGTGAAGAAAGCAATACAAAGAATCAATAAAACAAAAAGTTGGCTTTTTGAAAACAAAATTGACAAACATTTAGGTAGGCTAAGAAGAGATGAGAGAAGACCTTAATAAATAAAGTCAGAGATGAAAAAGAAGACCTTTTAACTAATATTGTAGAAATTCAAAGGATCATTTGTGGCTACAATGAGCAACAATATGCCAATAAATTGGAAAATTGAAAAGAAATAGATACATTCCCAGACACATAAAATCTACCAAGATTGGACCGCAAAAAAGTAGAAAATCTGAACAGACCTGTAACAAGTACTGAGATTGAAGCCATAATAAGTCTCCTAGTAAAGAAAAGCTTGGAACCAATGGCTTCATTGTTGAAATTTACCAAATATTTAAAGAACTAATACCAATACTACACAAACTATTCCAAAAAATAGAAAAGGAAGAAATACTTCCAAACTCATTCCATAAATTCAGTACTACTCTGATGATAAATCCAGACAAATACATTAAAAAAAAACACAAAAACTACAGGCCAATAAATATTGAGCATAAATTGTCAACAAAACACTAGCAAACTGAACTCAACAACACATTAAAAAGATCATTTATCAATCTCCATTCTAACTGGTGTGAGATGGTATCCCAATGTGATTTTGATTTGCATTTTTCTAATGATCAGTGATGAGCTTTTTTTCATATGTTTGTTGGCTGAATAAATGTCTTCTTTTGAGAAGTGTCTGTTCATATCTTTTGCCCACTTTTTGATGGGGTTATTTTCTTCTTGTAAATTTGTTTAAGTTCTTTGTAGATTCTGGATATTAGCCCTTTATCAGATGCGTAGATTGCAAAAAAAAATTTTTCTATTCTGTTTGTTGCTGGTTTACTCTACTGATAGTTTCTTTTGCTATGCAGAAGCTCTTTAGTTTAATTAGATCCCATTTGTCTATTTTGGCTTTTGTTGCCATTGCTTTTAGTGTTCAGTCATAAAGTTCTTGCCCATGACTATGTCCTGAATGGCATTGCCTAGGTTATCTTCTAAGGTTTTTATGGTGTTAGGTCTTATGTTTAAATCTTTAATCCATCTGGAGTTAATTTTTGTATCAAGTGTAAGCAAGGGATCCAGTTTCAGCTTTCTGCACATGGCTAGCCAGTTTTTCCAACAACATTTATTAAATAGGAAATTCTTTCCCCATTGCTTGTTTTTGACAGGTTTGTCAAAGATCAGATGGTTGTAGATGTGTGGAACTATTTCTGAGACCATTGGTCTATATCTCTGTTTTGGTACCAGTACCATGCTGTTTTGATTACTGTAGCCTTGTAGTATAGTTTGAAGTCAGGTAGCATGATGTTGCTAGATTTGTCTTTTTGCTTAGGATACTCTTGGCTATATGAACTCTTTTGGGTTTCATATGAAATTTAAGGTGTTTTTTCCCAATTCTATGAAGAAAGTTAATGGTAGTTTGATGGGGATAGCATTGAATCTATAAATTGCTTTGAGCAGTATAGCCATTTTCATGATATTAATTCTTCCTAACAATGAGCAGGGAATGTTTTTCCATCTGTTTTTGTCCACTCTTATTTCCTTGAGCAGTGGTTTGTTTTTCTCCTTAAAAACATTCTTCATACCCCTTGTTAGTTGTATTTCTAGGTGTCTTATTCTCTTTGTAGCAATTGTGAATGGGAGTTCACTCAAGATTTGGCTTTGTTTGTCTGTTATTATTAGTGTATAGGGATGCTTATGATATTTGCATATTAATTTTGTATCCTGAGAGGCTTTCCGAAGTTGCTTATCAGCTTAAAGAGATTTTGGGCTGGGATAATGGAGTTTTCTAAATATACAATCGTGTCATCTGTAAATAAAGACAACTTAAATTCCCCTTTTCCTAACTGAATACCCTTTATTTCTTTTTCTTGCCCTATTGTCCTGGCCAAAACTTTCAATACTATGTTGAATAGGAGTAAGAGAGGGCATCCTTGTATTCTGCCAGATTTTAAAGAAAATGCTTCCAGTTTTTGCCCATTCAGTTTGATATTGGCTGTGGGTTTGTAGTAAATAGCTTTTATTATTTTGAGATACATTCCATTGATACATAGTTTTTTGAAAGTTTTTAGCATAAAGGGATGTTGAATTTTGTTGAAGGCCTTCTCTGCATCTATTGAGACAATCATGTGGTTTTTGTCTTTGGTTCTTTTTATGTGATGGATTAAATGTATATATTTGCATATTTTGAAGCAGCCTTACATCCCAGGGATGAAGCAGACTTGATAGTGATAGATGCTGGAGAGGAAGTGGAGAAATAGTAATGCTTTTACACTGTTTTTGGGAGTGTAAATTAGTTCAATCTTTTTGGAAGAGAGTGTCGTGATTTCTCAGGGATCTAGCACTAGAAATACAATTTGACCCAGAAATCCCATTACTGGATATATACACAAAATTATAAATTATTCTATTATAAAGACACATGCACATGTATATTAGGGCACTGTTCACAATAGCAAAGACTTAAGACCAACCCAAATGCTCATGAATGACAGACAAGATAAAGAAAATGTAGCACATATACACCATTGAATACAATGCAGCCATAAAAAGAATGTGCTCGTGTCCTTTGCAGAGACAAGGATAAAGCTGGAAATCATCATTCTCAGCAAGCTGAAACAGAACAGAAAGCCAAACACCTCATGTTCTCACTCATAATTGGGCATTGAACAATGAGAACACATGGACACAGGGGTAACATCACACACTGGGGCCTGTTGGGTGGTGGTGGGGGTAGGGGAGGGATAGCATTAGGAGAAAGACCTAATGTAGATGACAGGGTGATGGATGCAGCAAACCACCATGGCATGTGTGTACCTATGTAACAAACTTGCATGTTCTGCACATGTACCCCAGAACATAAAATATAATAAAATTAAATTAAAAATTAAAATTAAAAAGATCATTTATCATGACCAAGTAATATTTATAATGCAAAGATGGTGTAACATACACAAATCAATTAACTTTATACATTATATCAACAGAAGGAAGAGTAAAATCACCTAATTTCAATTGATAGTAAAAATGTATTTGATAAAATTCAACATCCTTTCATGATAAAAATCCTTAAAAATAAAAATATAAATGGAACATACCCCAAAATAATAAAATCCATAAATGACAGATGCATAACTAGTATCATATTGAATGGGAAAAAACTGAAAGCCTTTCCTGTAAGATCAGAAACACAATAATGATGCCCACTTTCACCACTGTTATTTAGTATATTATTAGAAGTCCTAGCTAGAGCAATCGGAGAACAGAAAGAAATAAAGATTATACAAACTGGAAAAGAAGTTGTCAAATTATCACTGTTTGCAGATTATATGATCTTCTATTTGGCAAAACCTAAAAGATTCGCGCACACACACACACACACACACACAAAACCTGTAGAAACTGATTCAAAAAGTAATTCCATTTACGGTAACTACAAAATATTTTAAATACCTGGGAATGAATCAAAGAAGTGAAAGTTCTCCACAATGAAAACTATAAAACACTGAAATAAGAAACTGAAGACAACACATACAAATAGAAAACTAGTTCATATTCAGGAATTAGAAAAACCAATATTGTTAAAATGTTCACACAATCCAAAGGAATCTACAAATTTAATGTACCCTCTATCAAAATGCCAATTATATTTGTCACAAAAATAGAAAAAATTCTA
This sequence comes from Aotus nancymaae, assembly GCF_030222135.1. Classification (NCBI taxonomy): domain Eukaryota; kingdom Metazoa; phylum Chordata; class Mammalia; order Primates; family Aotidae; genus Aotus; species Aotus nancymaae. The sequence goes on from NW_026988454.1 coordinate 80,396,570, forward strand.
AAATTTATATGGAACCATAAAAGACCCAGAATAGCTAATGCTATCCTAAGCAAAAAGAACAAAAAGAAGAATCACATTATCTGACTCCAAATTATACTACAGAACTATAGTAACCAAAACAGCACAGTACTGGCATATAAAAACAGACACATAGATCAGTGAAACAGAATAGATAACCCAAAGATAAATCTCTTCAATAAACAGTGCTGGGAAAACTGGATATCCATATGCAGAATGAAGCTAGACACCTATATATCACCATATACAAAATCAAATCAAAATGTATTAAATACTTAAGTATAAGACCTTAAATTAGGAAACTTCTAAAAGAAAATATTGGGGAAGCTCTCCAGGACATTGGAGTGGGCAAAGATTTCTTGAGTAATACCCCACAAGCAAAGGCAACCAAAGCAAAAATGGACAAATGGGATCATATCGAATTAAAAAGCTTCTGCACAGCAAAGTAAACAACAAAGTAAAGAGAAAACCCAAAAAATGGGAGAAAATGTTTGCAAACTATGCATCTGACAAGGGATTAATAAGCAGAATTTATAAGGGAGTCAACTCAATAGAAAAAAATCTAACAGTCTGATTTTAAAATGTGCGTAACATCTGAATAAACATTTCTCAAGAGATGTACAAATGGCAGATAGGTATTGGAAAAGGTGACAACATCACTGATCATCAAAGAAATGCAAATCAAAACTATGATGAGATAGCATCTCACCCCAGTTAAAATGGCTTTTATCAAAAAGTCAGGCAATAGTAAATGCTGGTGAGAATACAGAGAAAAGGGAACCTTGTACACTGGTTTTGGGAATGTAAATTAGTACGACCACTATGAAGAACAGTTTGGAGAATCCTCAAAAATAAAAAACAGAGCTACCATATGATCCAGCAATCCCACTGCTAGGCATATACCCCAAATAAAGGAAATCAGTATATCAAAGAGATATCTGCACTCCCATGTTTATTGCAGCTCTATTCACAATAACCAAGATTTGAAAACAACCTACATGTCTATCAACAGATGAATGAATAAATCAAATGTGGTACATATACACAATGGAGTACTATTTAACCATACAAAAAGAATGAGATCGTCTCCTTTGCAACAACATGGATGGAACTGGAGGTCATTATGTTAAGTGAAATAAGCCAGGCACAGAAAGACAATCATCTCATGTTCTCACATATTTGTTGGAGCTAAATATTAAAACAATTGAATTCATGAAGATAATGAGTAGAAGGATTGGGAAATGTAATAGGTAAGAGGGGGTGGGAGCTGTAGGAAGGATTAATGGCTACAAAAAAATAGTGAGAAAAAATGAGTAAAACCTAGTATTTGCTAGCTCAACAGGGTGACTATAGTAAAAAAATAATTTAATTATACATTTTGGAATAAACAGAGGAAAACTGGATTAGAATACATTGGATTAGAGTACAATTGGATTGCTTGTAATACAAAGGATACATGCTTGAGATGATGGATACCTCATTTTACATAACATAATTACGCATTGTATAACTTTATCAAAATATCTCATATACTCCATAAATATTTATACCTACTATGTACCCACAAAAATTAAAAATAAAAATTTAACAATTATTATACCTATTCTCTTCTGTACCCATCAACCTAGAATTGCACCAGTATTATGGCACATATGAGAATTCAGTTCTTGTATACAGTTTCTGCATTACTATTCTGCATACTATTACTATATGCTTAAAAGTTATTGCATGCTTACAATATTCTGGGCACTCTTTAAAGAAAATTACTTGTGAATTATCTAATTTAATTATTATAACCATGCTATTTGGTATTTCTTTTATTGCCCTCATTTTACAGAATAGAAAACTGAAAACAGCAAGGTTAAATAACTTGCTCTGATCTTACAGTTAGTATATATCAGAGCTGCGATTCAAACAGAGGCAGCATGGCTAGGCATGAGTGTGCCTAACCACTCTGTTCTCCCACTTCCTACCTGGTGCAGATAAGAATCACAGTGATCTGCACAGCCAGCACCACTCCTTCTGCTCCCATTTAAGAGAAACAGCAAAATGGATTCAATCAAAGTAATCATTTGTTTGGGGGTTCACCTGTATTTCTGATGGAGTTACAATTAATCCTGTTTAATATCATGGTAAAAGCATCAATTGTTGTTGATTTCTATTCTGACAACAACAACAACAACAACAAAAGGCAGACATTTCCAATTATTTCCTACAACCATTATTATGTTTTCAGATTTTAAAAAGTCTTGAATTTCTAGTAGAAAAATTAATATCCAAGGATTCTGACCTGCGGCCTACAGACAAAAACATAACAAGGCTCACCAAATAATGTGGACATGTTAAATTTAAATCAGTAATCACATAATGGCACATTTTTTGGCTTTCATGACCAAACTAAATCAAAATATTATTAAAAACAAAAGAATACAATGGAACATGACAATTTCTGGCACTGTAAGCCATCAAAAGAAATAATGAGTAAAGCTAATTACTTGCACATAAAGCAGTGCATTTACTTATAACTCAAGTATCTATCAAAGCTGTTCAGGCACAGCTGGGTGCCATAAGCCATTTGCACTGAACCAACCTTCCAATTAAAATATTCTAGCCATTGGGAAATCACAGGTCTTTCTAAGTACAGGGCTCTGGTTCCAGTGGGCTGCTGACTACTTACCCCATAGTTTTCTTTCAGATATTTCCTGAAGTTAATAAAAGGCAGATACTTTTCATTAAAACCTGCTTCTAGGCTGGGCACAGTGGCTCACTCCTGTAATCCCAGCACTTTTGGAGGCTGAGGTGGGCAGATCACCTGAGATCAGGAGTTTGAGACCAGCCTGGCCAACATGGTGAAACCCCGTCTCTACTAAAAATACAAAAATTAGCTGGACATGGTGGCTCATGCTTGTAATCCCAGCTACTTAGGAGGCTGAGGTGGGAGAATCACTTGAACCTGAACCTGAACCTGAACAGGAAAGGCAGAGGTTGCAGTGAGCCGAGATCGCACCATTGCACTCCAGCCTGGGCAACTGAGGGAGACTCCATCTAAAACAAACAAAACAAAAAAACAAAAAAACCCTGCTTTTATTATCTAATACATTCTTCCTTTTTCTCCTAATATCTCAAATGCTTCACACAGTGGGGAGAAAGGACGCATGGCAGCTGATAAAATAGTCCTGAACATGAGATGTTTATTCCAAGAAGGACAGAAGTGGAAAGAGAGTAGAGAGCAGTCTAAATAAACTTTGAAAGCAACCTGAGGTAGTGAAAACTGGACATGGAGAAAGCACTTATTGCATACAGGCCTACAAAGTGCTAGAGGCTATCGCCTTTGGTTAGAAGTAGGCACCTAGAAATCAGCTAATCACACCCATTCTTTCAGTCTGCCACTAGTTTCAATGCAGCAGCTAAATTGATTTGCCCATTCTGCTCTATATAGGCTCTGGAGAAGAGCTGCCTGGACTTGAATTCCAGCTCTGCTTTCTACTTATGAGACATTTCACTTTGAAATCTTTATGTAATCACTCAGCATATTTCTCAACTATAAATAAAGGATAATAAAACTATTTCATAGATTATTATAAAGGTTAATAGATTGAAAATGTATGTTATGCACTGGTATATGGTAATCATAAAATAATTGTTAGCTTATTTATTAGATGACCAATAAACCGCCATCTTATGTCTTAGGTGATCAATGTGTAAATTGTCCTAATCTTCCACATGTACAGTAATTTAAAGCAGTTTTTTAAATACTGTTTCTGAACCCCAAATAGGACTAGAAATAACAAAATGAATTCTGCGTCCTTGCATTGCCCTTCACTGCATCTACTCACTATATAAAGATCAGGGGAATTTCAGTTGCCTAAATGAGCTACTTCTTTCTAAAAATATAAAGAAAGGAAAACAAAGCAACTAGAGGCCACGTTGTGCATTTATTATTATTACTTTTTACCAGAGTAGACAGAACACTAAGTTTACAGTGATTAATAAATGCCTTGACTAACGCTGAGAAAAATATAGGGACAATTAACGTAAGTCCTGGGGAGTGCAACCCTTGCTCTCATATACCTGATTACTACTGTTCTCTCTATAGTACTAGGCATTAGTATCCAAAGCAAAGTGTTTTTTTATCAATGCACTGGCTGTACAGTTCCATTCAGTCTGTCTTTTTAATATAGTTAAAGATGAAACAATTACCATCTACTGATATGAACATAGACCAGAACAAACTAAAAAGAAGAAAGACAAAAGATACTACAGATACTCTCTTGTCAACAATAGTCATTGGAGAACTAATATTTTGTAATATTTTGTGGCCTGGTATTTAGTAGCTACATGGACAAGAATGAAATAAGGTTTACTTGTTTCTATTTCACATTTTTATGTCATATAATAGCATAATTTAGGGTTAGTAGGGAATATAGATTAATCAATGACTCTGTGATAATTCACCAAAATCAATCTACTGACTCACAAAAACAAAGCACCAAGAATATATATTTACAAACCTCTTGTAAAGAGTGAAATTGCCTTGTCATTTAGAAAAAGTTATGGACCATTGATATATATAAGAAAAACAGTAAAATAAAATAAAAGGAAGGCCCACAATGATCTCAAAAAGCAAAGATGGAAAGAGAGAAGAGGACACCACTGTGTAACAAGACAGAAACATGGACTCATTGTAATTCCTCTTAGGATAAGCCCTTATGAATTCAGAAGAAACGCCTTGCTTAGCCATTGGATACTGAGAATAAGAATGCAGGAAAATCTCAACTAACAAAAAAAAATTTATTAATTTGCAAAGAAAAGTAAGTGAAACCCCAGGATCTGTGGGAGGCAGATAGTGTCCCACTGTGATTCACCTTTACACTCTGGATTTATACAATCCAAGTCATAGGAGAGCACCTTGTTTCTCCCAAGCCTTGGAGCTGCCTTAGGGAGAGGCAGAAATACAGTGAGAGTGAAACATACTGGGAAAAGATAAAGACATTTCCACAGTCCAGGGATGAAGAAGAGAATCACATTTTTCATCCCGGCTCACACAAAGTAAGTCATTGTTTGGGAACCTGGGAGTGATGGCCACCTTAGGCATTTTAGTCTCGGCCCAGAGTTGGGAGAAGTTGCTCTAGAAAAGAGACCCCCCTCAGGCAGAATTGAGTGGTGAGTATGGAATATGCTGGGACTGGGGTAAAATTGGGCTCACTCTCATAACACAACTGCAGTAGGAAGAGAGCTGCTGGAGCCATGGTTTCTCTTGGGTGGTAAGATTTGCAGCCAGGTCCAGCTTTGCAACCTGGGACCACTCTACATGTGTCATTGTTGAATGCTCCAGGCTACTACTCTGGTAAACCAGAGGAGTTAGCTGAACTGACTCTGAGGAGCAAGAGGGTGGCAGATATCACTCTTGCTCACCAGGATTGGGACTTTGGGCAACACTTTCCCTCCCTTGCAAAGAACTTGGTGCAGTGGTGCTTCCTTCGTTCCATGACTAGACATATTTCCAGTCATTCAACACACATGCTCACCTGGGTTAGAAGCCTGAGCTATCCCTTCCTTTTCGCACAGAGAACTTGATGCAGTAATACACTCTCCACTGCATGTCCAGACATATGTTTAGGCATCTGGAGCACCTATGCTTCTAGATTAGAAGGATACACTGCCCATCCCTTTCTGTGCAGACAATTGTGGCAGTAGAAGTTTCTCCACTCCATGCTCAGACACATCTCTGTGTACTTTATGTTGTACCCCTGAAACTTCTACTGAGCTGATGCTTGCACCTGCCAACAGGGAACCTGTGGGCAGGCCTATCCCACCTGGCCCTCCCAACTTGTTCCCCACATCCTGGGGTGAGCAGAGAGATAATACCACAGTGCATTTTGAACATCACTCCATTGCTTGAAGCAACAGATAGATTCTCCTGATAAATAATGATCAAGTATATACCAATCTAAGTCTGCTTCAGCAGACTTATCTGCAAGCATCACCTACTTGCCTGAGGACTGATCTTTAAAACCCAATAGAAAATGTGCTGACACAAGTGAACAGCACTGGGGATTGATATAAGCTTCTTGAGACTTCAAATGTTTACCCCTCCTCCTAAGAGCCACTGAGCCTGCTTTCATTCTCAGTACATCACTATTACAACTAGCATTTTAAAAAGATAAAACACAGAGGGTACATATAACCAAGGAATTTATAAATATTCTTTACCACTGAAAACACCCAGAACTAGAGCCAAAGGACCCTATACAACATACACTTTCCTCTCCCCAAGGAGGGAGAGGAAATTCCTTCCAAACAACAGTCATAGAAGAAGCAGAAGAAGAAACAGAAGCAGCAGCAGCAGGAGCAGCAGAAGCAGAAGGAGGAAGAGGAGGAGGAGGGGGAAGGAGGAGGCAGAAGGCAGGAGGGAGGAGGAAGGAGGGGATACCCAGATGAGAAAAAATTAGAGAAGCAATTCTAGAAGTATTTAAAAAATTTTAATATTACACACACCCAAAAAAATCACATTAACTCTCTAGAAATGGATCCTAACCAAAATGAAATACTTGAAATATCAAATAAAGAATTTAAAACATTACTTTTAAAAAAGCTCAACAATATCCAAAAGAAAGTTAAAAATACCATAAATAAGTCAGAAAAACTATTAGAAAATGAACAAAAAGATGGCTATTATTCATAAGCAGCAAAACTAAACAGAACTTCTGGAAATTAAAAAAAAGTTTAATTACAAAATACAATTGAGAACTTTAATACACTAGACCAAGCAGAAGAAAGAATTTGAGACCTGGAAGACAGTTTCTTCAAATTATCCAAGTCAGAAAAAAAGATAAAACCATTTTTAGAAATAAAGTCTTTGAGAAATATGGTAGTACATAAAGCATCCAAACCTATAAGTTCCAGAGACAGAAAATATAAAAGTAAAATATATGAAAAACCTATTTGAGAGAATAATTCAGAAAAAACTTCCCTAGTCTTGCTAGTGATTTAGATATCTAAATAGAAGAAGCTCATAGAAATCTTGAAAGACACAATGCAAGAAAACCTCACCATGGCATATAATTATGACTATTCAAAGTCAACCTGAAGAAAAAAATTCTAAAAGCAGAGATAGAAGCATCTAATGACCTAAAAAAGGATATGTTATCAGATTAATAGTAGACTTCTCAGAAAACAACTTACAAGCTGGAAGAGATTGAGGTCCTGTTTTAAGTTTTCTTAAATTAAAAAAAAAAAAAATGCCAGCCAAGAATGTTGTACCTGCTAAACTAAGTTTCATAAACGAAGAGAAAATTATGTCTTTCATAGACAAGCAAACAATAAGGGAGTATGTCACCACTAGACTAGTTCTACAAAAAATTCTCAAAAAAGACCTAGACATGAAATCCAAAAAGTGATATTCATCATCTTAAAAATACATGAAAGTATAAAACTTGCAAGTCTTATAAAGCAATTACATAATCAATTCTGTAAAGTATACAGGTAATAATTAGCACTATGACAGGAACAAAACCAACATATCAATTCTAACTTAAACATAAATAAACTAACTGCCCCTCTTACAAGATATGGACCAAGGAATGAAATTATAAAACAAAATCCAGCCATGTGATTCATACAAGAAACCTACCCAAGTGGTAAAAACATATGGAGACTCAAAACATGGAGAAAGATTTTCCACTCAAATGAAAACTAAAATCAAGTGGGAATAGCTATGTTTGTATCAGATAAAACAGACTTTAAGTCAACAATGATAAAAAAAGAGAAAGAAGTTCATTATACAATAATAAAGGGATCAATTCAACAAAAAAATGTAACAATTCTAGATATACATACACTCAATAGTGGATCACCCAGATTCATAAAACGAATATGACTAGAGCTAAGAAAAAAGTTAGGCAACAAAACAACACACCACACTGACAACACTAGACAGATTATCAAAGAAGAAAATCAACAACAACAAAAAAAATAGGGATTTCTGCCAAGATGGCTGCATAAGAACAGCTCCAGTGCACAGATTCCAAAAAGAGCAAGGCAGAATGGGGGAGATATCCATATTTCCAACTGAGGTACCAGGTTCATCTCACTGAGACTGGTTAGACAGTGGTTGTGGCTGAAGGAGGGTGAGCCAAAGCAGGGTGAGGCATTGCCTCACCCTAGAAGTGCAAACGACTGAAGAACTCCCTCTCCTAGCCAACGGAAGACATTAGGGACTTTTCCTGACACTCTGGCACTCTGGCTCAGATACTATGCTTTTCCCACAGTCTTCACAACCCACAGACCAGGAGATTCCCTCTGATGCCTACAATACCAGTGCCCCAGGTTTCCAGCATAAAAATAGGCAGCCATTTTAGCTGCAGCAGAGTTTTTTTTTTTTTTTTTTTAATCTCATACCCCATTGGTGCCTGGAATACCTGCAAGACAGAACTGCTCATTCTCCTGAAAGAGGGGGCTGAAGTCAGGGAGCCAAGTGATCTGGCTAGGCAGGTACCACCCACGCGAAGACCAGCAAGTTAAGATCCACTGGCTTGAAATTCTCACAGCTAGCACAGCAGTCTGAGCTTGATGTGGGACATTCAAGCTCAGTGGGGAGAGGGATGTCTGCCATTGCTGAGGCTCAGTTAGGCTGTTTTAACCTCACCTGTACAAACAAAGTTGCTGGGAAGTTTACACAGCAACTAGTGAGAGCCCACAGCAGCTCAAAAAAGCCTCTGCAGACAGACTGTGACTAGATTCCCTTCTTGCTGGGCAGAGCATCTTTGAAAAAAGGCAGCAGCCCATGAGGGACTCATAAATAAAGCCCCCACCTTCCTGGGACACAGCACCTGGGAAAAGGGGCAGTTGTAGGTTCAGCAGACTTAAATGTCCCTGCCCAGCAGTTCTGAAGGGAACAACAGATCTCCCAGCACAGTGCTTGAGCTCTGAAAAGGGAGAGACTGCCTCCTCAAGTGTCTCCCTGACCCCCATGTATCCTGACAAGGAGACACCTCCCAGCAGGTGTTGACATACCTCTCATACAGGAGAGCCCTTGCTGGCATATGACAGGTACCCATGTAAGAAAAAGCTACTGGAGGAAGGAATAGGCAGCAATCTTTGCTGTTCTCAGCAGACCTGTACCAGGGGACATGACTGTTAGAAGGAAAACTAACGAACAGAAAGAAATAGGTTCAACATCAACAGAAAGGATGTCCACTCAGAGACCCCATCCAAAGGCCACCAACTTCAAAGACCCAAGGTAGATAAATCCATGAAGATGAGAAGATACCAGTTTGAAAAGACTGAATTCTCCAAAAGCCAGAAGGCTTCTTCTCCTCCAATAAATCACAACACTTCACCAGCAAGGGAAAAAATACTGAATGTAGGAGTTTGAAAAATTGAAAGAAGCAAGTTTCACAAGGTGGGAAATAAAAAACTCAAAGCTAAAGGAGCATGTTATAACACAATGCAAGGAAGCTAGGAACCTTTAAAAAGGGTTAGATGAAATGCAAAAAAAAAAAAAAAAGAAGAAGAAGAAAATCAGCATAGAGAAGAACATAAACGACTTGATGAAGCTGAAAAAAACAGCATGAGAACTTTATGAAGTATACTCAAGTTTCAATAGCCAAATCAATCAAGTGGAAGAAAGGATATCAGATATTGAAGATCAACTTAATGAAATAAAGCCAGAAGGCAATGATAGAGAAAAAAGAGTTAAAAGAAATGAACAAAGCCTCCAAGACATATGGGATTATATGAAAAGACCAAATCTATGTTTGATTGATGTACCTGAAGGTGATGAGGAGAATGACAACAAGTTGGAAAATACTCTTCAGAATATTATCCAGGAGAGCTGCGCCAACCTAGCAAGGCAGGCCAACATTCAAATCCAGGAAATACAGGGAACACCACAAAGATATTCCTCAAAAAGAACAACCCCAAGACACATAATTGTCAGATTCACCAGGGATGAAATGAATAAAAAAATGCTAAAGGCAGCCAGAGAGAAAGGTCTGGTTACCCCGAAAGGAAAGCCCATCAGACTCATATCTCTTAGTAGAAACCCTACAAGCCAGAAAAGAAATAAAATCCTTAATGGACAAGCAATTGCTGAGAGATTTTGTCACCACCAGGCCTGCCTTACAAGAGCTTCTGAAAGAAGCACTAAACATAGAAGGAACAACCAGTACCAGCCACTCTAAAAATGTACTAGATGGTAAAGACCATCGAAACAATGAAGAAACTGCATCAGCTAATGGGCGAAACAACCAACTAGCATCAAAATGACAGGATCAAATTCACACATGACAATATTAACCTGAAAAGTAAATGGGCTAAATGCCCCAATTAAAAAGACACAGACTGGCAAATTGGATCCAGAGTCAAGACCCACTGATGTGCTCTATTCAGGAGACCCATCTCATGTGCAAAGACACAGATAGGCTCAAAATAAAGGGATGGAGGAAGATTTACCAAGCAAATGTAGAGCAAAGACAAGCAGGGGTTGCAATCCTAGTCTCTGATAAAACAGACTTTCTTTTTTTTTTTTCTTTTCTTTTTTTTTTTTTTTTTTGGGATGGAGTTTCTCTCGTTACCCAGGCTGGAGTGCAATGGCGTGATCTCGGCTCACCGCAACCTCCGCCTCCTGGGTTCAGGCAATTCTCCTGCCTCAGCCTCCTGAGTAGCTGGGATTACAGGCACGCGCCACCATGCCCAGCTAATGTTTTTTATTAGTAGAGACGGGGTTTCACCATGTTGACCAGGGTGGTCTTGATCTCTTGACCTCGTGATCCACCCACCTCAGCCTCCCAAAGTGCTGGGATTACAGGCTTGAGCCACCATGCCCAGCCCGCTAAAACAGACTTTAAACTAATAAAGATCAAAAGAGACAAAGAAGGACATTACATAATGGTAAAAGGATCAGTGCAACAAGAAGAGTTAACTATCCTAAATATGTATGAACCCAATATGAGAAGAAGAGCTAACTAACCTAAATATGTATGAACCCAATAAGAGACATAAAGCAAGTTCTTCATGACCTACAAAGAGACTTAGACTCCCACACAATAATAGTGGGAGAGTTTAACACTCCACAGTCAATATTAGACAGATGAATGAGACAGAAAATTAACAAGGAAATCCAGGACTTGAACTCAGATCTGGACCACGCAGACCTAATAGACATCTACAGAACTCTCCACCCCAAATCCACAGAATGTATATTCTTCTAAGCACCACATCACACTTACTCTAAAGCTGACCACATAATTGGAAGCAAATCATTCCACAGCAAATGCAAAAGAATGAAAATCACAACAAATGGTCTCTCAGACTATACTGCAATCAAATTAGAACTCGGAATTAAGAAATTCACTTAAAACCACACAACTACATGGAAACTGAACAACCTGCTCCTGAATGACTACTGAATAAATAATGAAATAAAGGCAGAAATAAATATGTTCTTTGAATACAATGAGAATGAAGACACAAATAGCAGAATCTCTGGGAAACATTTAAAGCAGTGTCTAGAGGGAAATTTATGGCACTAAATGCCCACATGAGAATAGAGGGAAGATCTAAAATTGACACTCTTAACATCACAATTAAAAGAACTAGAGGAGCAAGATCAAATAAACTCAAAAGCTAGCAGAAGACAAGAAATAACTAAGCTCAGAGCAGAACTGAAGGAGATAGAGACACAAAAAAATCCCTTCAAAAAATCAATATATCCAGGAGCTGGTTTTTTGAAAAAATTAACCAAATAGATAGAGCTCTAGCCAGACTAATAAAAAAGAAGAGAGATAAAAATCTAATAGATGCAATAAAAAATGTTAGAGGATATCACCACCAATTCCATAGATGTACAAACCACCATCAGAAATGACTACAAATAGCTCTGTGCACATAAACCAGTAAATGTAAAAGAAATGGATAAATTCCTGGACCCTTAAACCCTCCCAAGACTAAACCAGGAAGAAGTTGAATCCCTGAATAGACTAATAACAAGGTCTCAAGTTGAGGAAGCAATTTATAGCCTACCAACCAAAAACAAAGTCCAAGACCAGAAGGGTTCACAGCCAACTTCTACCAGAGGTACAAAGAGGATCTGGTTCCATTCCTTCTGAAACTATTCCAAACAATACAAAAAGAGGGAATCCTTGCTAATTCATTTTATGAGACCAACATCATCCTGATACCAAAACCTGGCAGAGACACAACTAAAAAAGAAAATTTCAGGCCGATATCCATGATGAACATTGATGCAAAAATCTTCAATAAAATACTGGCAAGCTGAATCAAACAGCACATCAAAAAGCTTATTCATCATGATCAAGTTGCCTTGATCATGATGGAGATATATATATATATATCACATATATGCCTCTTCTTTCATATATATATGAATATATATATATTGCCCATATATATATTGCCCATATATATAAATATATATTATATATATATATATAATATAAAGATATATAGAGAGAGAAAGGATGGATTAGATTTACACATTGCTTGATTCAATTTAGTAAATTTTTAAATAATTTTTGATACATATTTATTTGTCAGTGTCTTTACCTTGATTTAGTGTCAAGGTAATATTAGCTATATAATGTAAGCTGGAGCATGTGGCAGAGTCTGTCTTCTCTCTTTCTCTAAGGTAATAGAAATACCTAGACATCTGTATAATAAAGTCTCCAGACACCTGGATGTTCAAAATCAGACTATGTTTTTCAACCTCCCTTGCAAATTTGTGTGACCATGTGACTAAACTTTGATTTATGAGATATAGGACAAATTCAGGGATATGGCCTTTAAGAAAGAGGTCCCCTGAGACCCTCTGAAGAAAGCAGATTGCTCCTACAGGACCCGGTAGGCAACCCAATACTGTGAGTGCCCAAACTGTGAAAGTGGGAAAGGGTTGCTCACTCACAATACATACCCTCACTGGGGAAACTGAAGGTCTAGATCACAGGAGAAGAGTCTAAACTTACCAGGGGCTGAGTCAATTTAGAGAGTTGAGTAAAATACAGGCATAGAGGAAACAATGGAAAAAGCCCCATGGGCTTTCTGGGTATTTTAGTAAACCATTTCTACCTGGCCTCACAGGGGTCTTTGGGGAGGGCTACCAGGGACACTGGGAAAAGACCACAGGGAAAAAATCCTTCAGCTGAACTTTGTAACAATTTGAAGTGATCAAGAAGTCTACTGGCCAGAACTTGGGGGAAGGCATGAATCTGGTGTGCAGACTTTACAGGTTGTAGGAAGCAGGAAAGCCTTACTTGCTTTCATAGCTGGGAGGCAGGTAGCCTTGGGCAAGTTTTCAGCCCTGCTCACCCACTGCCTAGAAACAGACTCAGTGCTGTTAAATGGGTCATGGTGGGAGTGAAACCAGATCTTTGGGTTGTGTGAGAGCTGGGTAAGGCCTGTGATGACCAACTTTTCCCTCAATTCCCTGACAACCTGCATGACACAGTAGAGACAGCCATAATCCTCTTAGGAAAATAATTCCATTGATCTGGGAATCACACCCCCATCCCCCAGCAGCTGCAGCAAGACCCCCCGACAAGGAGAGTCTGAGCTCAGACATGCCTAACCCTGCCCCCACCTAATGGTCCATCTCTATTCACCTTGGTAGCTGAAGACAAGGGGTATATAATCTTGGGAGTTCTAGGGCTCTGCCTACCACCTGTTTCTCTGTATGCTACCACGACTGATACTCTTTTAAAAGAACTACCTCCCAACAGGACAACAAGCACAAAAATATTGCATTAAACAACCAAAAAGGAACCTCACAAAGTCCATTTAACCCCCACCCCCTGCCACTTCCACTGGAGCAGGTGCTGGTATCCACAGCTGAGAGATCTACAGATGTTTCACATCACAAGATACTGTGCAGACAACCCCCAGTACAGCCCAGAGCCTGGTAGACTTGGGTGGCTAGATCCAGAAGAGAGATAACAGTCACTACAGCTCAGCTCTAGTGAGCTGAGGGAAGCCACATTCCTAGGAAAAAAGGGAGCATACTACATCAAAGAAACACCCATGGGACAAAAGAATCTGAAAAGCAGCATTGAACCCTATATGTTTCCTCTGATATAGCCTACCCAAGTGAGAAGAAACCAGAAAACCAACTCTGCTAATATGACAAAACAAGGTTCTTTAACACTCCACAAAAATCAAACTAGCTCACCACCAATGGATCCAAATCAAAAAGAAATTCCTGATTTACCTAAAAAGAAATTCAGAAGGTTAGTTATTATGCTAATCAGGGAGGCATCAAAGAAAGGTGAAGCTCAATTTAAGAAAATACAAATAAAGATACAAGAAATGGGAGGAGAAATTTTCAATGAAATAGATAGTATAAATAAAAAACAATCAAAACTTCAGGAAACAATGGGCACACTTACAGAAATGCAAAATGCTCTAGAAAGTCTCAGCAATAGAATTGAACAAGCAGAAGAAAGAACTACAGAGTTCAACAACAAGGTTTTTGAATTAACCAATGCAACAAGAACAAAGAAAAAAATTAAAATTATAAACAAAGCCTCCAAGAAATCTGGGATTATGTTAAATGACCAAACCTAAGAATAATTGGTATTCCTAAGGAAGAAGAGAGATCTAAAAGTTTGGAAAACATATTTGGGAGAATAATCAAGGAAAACTTTCCTGGCTTTGATAGAAACCTAGACATCAGAATACAGGAAAAACAAAGAACACTCCGGGAAATTCATCACAGAGAGAGCATCACGTAGGCACATTATCATCAGATTATCTAAAGTTAAGACAAAAGAAAGAATCTTAAGAGCTATGAGGCAAAATTACCAGGTAATGGATCAAAAAAACCTACCAGATAAGCAGCAGATTTCTCAGCACAAACCCTACAAGCTAGAAGGGATTGGGGTCCTATCTTCAACCTCTTCAAACAAAACAATTATCAACCAGGAATTTTGTATCCAGTTAAACTAAGCTTCATAAGTGAAGGAAATATATCGTCTTTCTCAAACAAACAAATGCTGAGAGAATTTGCCACTACCAAGTCAGCATTATAAAAACTACTAAAAGGAGGTCTAAATGTTAAAACAAATCCTGGAAATCATCAAAACAGAACCTTTTTAAAGCATAACTCTCACAAGACATACAAAAAAATACAATTTAAAAAACCCAAAGAAATACAGGTAACAGCACAATAAATAGAATTGTACTTCATGTCTCAATACTAATGTTGAATGTAAATGGTCTAAATGCTACATTTAAAGATACAGAATTGCAGAACAAATAAGAATTCATCAAGCAACTATCTACTGTCTTCAAGAGACTCACCTAACACATAAAGACTCATATAAACTTAAGGTAAAGGGGTGGAAAAGGGCATCTTATGCAAATAGACACCAAAAGCAAGCCAGAATAGCTATTCTTATATCAGAAAAAATAAACTTTAAAGCAATCACAGTTTTAAAAGACAAAGAGTTACATTGTATAATAACAAAAGGCTTTGTCAACAGAAAAATATCACAATCTTAAATATACATGCATCTTAACTGGAGCTACAAAATTTATAAAACAATTACTAACAGACCTAAGAAATGAGACAGCCAGCAACACAATAGTTGCGGACTTCAATATTCCACTGGCAGCACTACACAAGTCATCAAGACAGAAAGTCAATCAAGAAACAATGAATTTAAACTATACCCTAGAACAAATGGACTTAACGGATACTTAAAGAACATTCTACCCAACAACCACAGAATATACATTCTATTCATCGGTACATAAAACTTTCTCCATGATAGACCATATGATAGGCCACAAAACGAGCCTCAGTAAATTTAAGAAAATTGAAATTATAGCAAGCACCTTCTCAGGCCACAGTAAAATAAAACTGAAATTCAACTCCAAAAGGAACTTTTGAAACCATGCAAATACATGGAAATTAAATAACTAGTTTCTCAAAGACCATTGGGACAAAAATAAAATCAAGATGGAAATTTAAAAATTCTTCAAACTTATCAACAGTGTTGACAAAACCTACCAAGACTTCTGGGATACAACAAAAAACTAAGAGGAAAGTTCATAGCCCTAAACACTTACATCGAAAAATCTGAAAGAGCACAAACAGCCAATCTAAAGTCACCCTCAAGGAACTAGAAAAAGGAAGAACAAACCAAACCCAAAAGCAGAATTAAAAAAAAATAACACAGATCAGAGAAGAACTAAATGAAACTGAAACAAACAAAAAATACAAAAGATAAAAGAAACAAAAAGCTGGTTCTTTGAAAAGATAAATAAAACTGATAGATCATTAGTAAAGATTAACCAAGAAATGAGAAAAAAATTAAATAAGCTCAATTAGAAACAAAACACCACAGAAATACAAAAGATCATTCAAATCTACTATGAACACCTTCAGGTACATAAACTAGAAAACCTAGAGGAGATGGATAAATTGCTGGGAAGATACAACCCTCCTAGCTTAAATCAGAAAGAATTAGCTACCCTGAACAGACCATTAACTGGCAGCAAGATTGAAATGGTAATAAAAAAAAATTTACCAACAAAAAGAAGTCAGGGACCAGATGGATTCACAGCAGAATTCTACCAGACATTGAAAGAATTGGTACCAATTATATTGACACCATTCCCAAAGATAGAGAAAAAGGAAATCCTCCCTAAATCATTCTATAAAGCCAGTATCATCCTAATACCAAACCCAGAAAAGGACATAAAAACAATAACAAAAAACTGCAGACCAACATCCTTGGTGAACACAGATGAAAAAACCTCAGCAAAATACTAGCTAACAGAATCCAAAATCATATCAAAAACATAATCCACCATGATCAAGTGGGTTTTACAACATGGATGCAATGATCATTTAACATACATGTAAATAAATTTGAAACACCACAAAAGGTAATTAAAAATGAAAATCACATCATCATTTCAATAGATGCAGAAAAAGCATTCAATAAAATCCAGCATCCCTTTATGATTAAAACTCTCAGCAAAATCAGCATACGAAAGACATACCTCAATGTAATAAAGGCCATCTATGAACAACTCAAAGCCAACATAATACTGAATGGGAAAATCTTGAAAGCATTTTCTCTGAGAACTGAAACAAGACAAGAATGCCCACTCTTGCCACTCCTCTTCAACATAGTACTGGAAGTCCTAGCCAGACCAATTAGACAAGATAAATAAATAAGGGCATCCAAATTGGTGAATTTGGAAGTTAAACTGTCACTGTTTGCTGATGATATAATTATTTACCTAGAAAACCCTAAAGAATCCTCCAGAAAGTTCCTAGAACTGATAAAACAATTCAGCAAAGTTTCTGGATACAAAATTAATGTACACAAATTAGTAGCTCTTCTATACACCAACAGCCACCAAGCAGAGAATTAAATCAAGAACTCAACTGCTTTCACAACAGCTAAAAAATAAAAATAAAAATACCTAGAAATATACCTAACCAAAAAGGTAAAAAAACCTTCACCAAAGGAACTATAAAACACTGCTGAAAGAAATAATAGACAACACAAGCAAATTAAAACACATTCTATGCTCATGGATGGATAGAATCAATATTGTAAAAATAATCATACTGCCAAAAGCAATCTACAAATTTAATACAGTTTCCATCAAAATATCACTATCATTCTTCACAGAACTAGAAGAAACAATCCTAAAATTCATATGGAACCAAAATAGCCCATATAGCCAAAGCAAGACTAAGCAAAAGGAACAAATCTGGAGGCATCACATTACCTGAATTCAAACTATACTATAAGGCCATAGTCACCAAAACAACATGGTACTTGTATAAAAACAGGCATGAAGACCAATGTAATAGAATAGAGAACCCAGAAATAAACCCAAATACTTAAGCCAAATGATTTTTGACAAAGCAAACAAAAGCATCAAGTGGGGAAAAGACACCCTATTCAACAAATGATGCTGGTATAATTGGCAAGCCATATGTAGGAGAATGAAACTGAATTGTCATATTTTACCTTATACCAAAATCAACTCAAGATGGATCAATAACTTAAATCTAAGACCTGCAACTATAAAGTCCTGGAAAATAACATTGGAAAAACCCTTCCAGACATTGGCTTTGGCAAGGATTTTGTGACCAACAACCCAAAAGCAAATGTAATAAAAATAAAGATAAATAGCTAAACTTAATTAAGCTAAAGAGATTTTAGACCACAAAAGAAACAGTCAGCAGAGTAAACAGACAATCCACAGAATGGGAGAATATCTTCACAATCTGTACATCTATCAAAGGACTAATATCCAGAATCTATAACAAACTCAAACAAATTAGCAAGAAAAACAAACAATCCCATCAAAAAGGAAGCTAAGGACATCAAGAGACAGTTTTTAAAAGAAGATATACAATGGCCAACAAACATATTTTAAAATGGTCAAAATCACTAATGAGCAGGGAAAAAGGCAAATCAAAATGACAATGCAATATCACCTTACTCCCTCAAGAATGGCCATAATCAAAAAATCAAATAATAATAGATTTGGCATAGATGTAGTTAACAAGAAACACTTCTACACTACTGGTGTCAATGTAAACTAGTATAACCACTATGAAAAACAGTGTGGAGATTCCTTAAACAACTAAAAGTAGAACTACATTTGATCCAGAAATCCCACTACTGGCTATCTATCCAGAGGAAAGGAAGTTATTATATGAAAAATATACTTGCACACACATTTATAGCAGCAAAATTCACAACTGCAAAAATGTGAAACCAACCAAAATGTCCATCAATGACTGAATAAAGAAACCAAATAAAGAAATGTGTGTGTGTGTGTGTGTGTGTGTGTATATATAATATTATATATATGAAATGATGCAATACTACTCAGCCATAGAAAGGAATGAATTAATGGCATTTTCAGTGACCTGGATGAAACTGAAGACTATTATACTAAGCAAAGTAACTCAGGAATCAAAAACTAAACATTGTATGTTCTCACTGATATTTGGGAGCTAAGCTATGAGGACACAAAGGCATAAGAATGACACAATGGACTCTGGAGACTCAGGGGAAAGGGTGGGAAGCGGGTGAGGAATAAAAAAAATACAAATTGGGTGCAGTATACACTGCTTGGGTGATGAGTGCACTAAAATCTCACAAATCACCACTAAAGAACTTACTCATGTAACTAAACACCATAAGTTCTCAATAGCCTATGGAAAAAAAGAAGTTTCCCTTCTTCAACTCATCCTCTCTCCTGTTCACTGAAATGAGAATGTGGTTGCAAGCTATCTTAGACTAAGTATTCAAAGATACCACTTTTGGTATGATGGAGCAACAAAGCAAAAGAAGCCTGAGATGCTGAAACTGTGGAGTACTATATTTCCCACAGATGACCTTAAAAAGTAATCAGCTATACCAGTACTGACCAGCTGTCTCCAGACTATGATATGAGACAGAAAATAAAACTCTACATGTTTTAAGTCATTGTTATCTTGGTTCCTATTAAATATAGATAAACTTATATATTAACCAGTGTAGAAAGTGCTTCTTCTTTTTTAGTATTCTCTGAAATTTGTAAATTTAGAATTACCTTTTCCTTTAGTTTTTATAGCACTCACCTGTGAAATAATCCAGGCATGGTGTTTTATTTGGGGAAAGATTTTAAACTACTGATTATAAGTTAAGAGTTATAGAAACATTAAGATGTTTTATTTCTTCTTGAGCCATTTTAAATAATTTTTATTTTCTAGAAATTTTTCCATTTTACCTAGGCTTTTTAAATTCATTGTCTGAGATTGCTATTATGGTTAAGAAATAGTAAATTTCAGAGGTCTTGTAAAGGGGCTTCTTTATTTAAAAAAAAATACATTTCCTCATGGCAAAGTACCAACTGCTGTACTAAGTCTTGTTAATATGTTAGATTTGTGAAGCAGGAAACGGTAACATTACTTTTAATCCAGTATTCTTATGGTCACTTGTATTTGAAGTAAAAGCTGACCACTAAGAGGGAACAATGGTGGAATTCTATGTTGTTCTCCGCTAGCTGAACTAGTATTTAAAGGTCAATTCATTCTCCCATGAAGATGAACTGCTGCCTAGGTAGAAAACTGATGAGCACAGCATTATAATACCAGCACAGGTATGTCTGCTAGATTGTACAGGGCTCCTCCTTGAGGAACAATGGCAGTAGGGAACTGCTCAGATCTCACTCAGTTTTGCCATGGAAGTTAGACTTAACTCCCTTTGGACTCTGGTTAACCTCAGATATTAAACTGTGTTTGACCCTAATTTTCAATAGTTCATCAAAATTTATATGGGACAAGAACCATGTTTGCAACTACTAGCCTCTGCCAAAACTATTAAATTTAGAGGCTTAACAAATACAGCACCCTGGATTATTTTGTGCTTCCTCAGTTTTAGTTAAATAACCAAAAAAGCTAAGTTTATTTGACCACTATCACACAGTAAATTTATGGTAACTAATCATTTTCCATGACTTCAAGTCCAGTAGATTTTCTACTTTACCACTTGATCTCCTTGCAAAGAGTATATATTCAGTAATACACTGACAATGACACTTGTAAAATGACTTCTATAGAGTAATGACAATAATTAATAGCTTTTTTCCCAATTCTGTATTGGAAAATATAGATTTTTCCAATTCTCTATTCATTTTCATTTGACTTGACTGAATTAATCACTTTTTTCTGTTTTTTATTATACTTTAACTTTTGGGGTACATGTGCAGAATGTACAGGTTCGTTACATAGGTATAAACATGCATACTGGTTCGCTGCACCCATCAGCTTATCATATACATTAGATATTTCTCCTGATGCTATCCATTCCCTAGCCCTCCATCTCCCAACAGGCCCTGATGTGTGAAGTTCACCTCCCTGTGACCATGTGTTCTCACTGTTGGACTCCCAATTATAAATGAGAATATGCGATGTTTGGTTTTTGTTCTTGTGTGAGTTTGCTGAGCATGATGGTTTCCAGCTTCATCCATGTCCCTGCAAAAGACATGAACTCATCCTTTTTATGGCTGTATAGTATTCCATGGTGTATGTGTGCCACATTTTCGTTATCCAGACTATCATTGATGGGCATTTGAGTGGGTTTCAAGTCTTTGTTATTATGAACAGTGCCACAATAAACATATGTGAGCATGTGTCTTTACAGAATAATTTATAATCCTATAGGTATATATCCAGTAATGGGATTGCTGGGTCAAATGGTATTTCTAGTTCTTGATCCTTGAAGAATAGCCACACTGTCTTCCACAAGGGTTAATTTACACTCCCACCAACATTGTAAAACTGTTCCTATTTCTCCACATCCTCTCCAGCATCTGTTCTCTCCTGAGTTTTTAATGATCATCACTCTAATAGACATGAGATAGTATCTCATTGTGGTTTTAATTTGCACTTTTTAATGACCAGTGATACTAACCTTTTTTTCATATGTTTGTTGGCTGCATAAATGTCTTCTTTTGAGAAGTGTCTGTTTATATCCTTCACCCATTTTTCAATGGGGTTGTTTGGTTTTTATTCTTGTAAAATTTCTTTAAGATTTTTGTAGATTCTGGATAGTAATCCTTTCTCAGATAGATAGATGGCAAAAATGTTCTCCCATTTTGTATCTTGCCTGTTCACTCTATTGATAGTTTCTTTTGCTGTGCAGAAGCTCCTTAATTTAATTAGATCCCATATGTCTATTTTGGCTTTTGTTGCCATTGCTTTTGGTGTTGTAATCATGAAATCTTTGCCCATGCCTCTGTCCTGAATGGTACTGCCTTGGTTTTCTTCTAGGGATTTTATGGTTTTAGGTCTTATGTTTTAAGTCTTTAATCCATCTTAAGTTAATCTTTGCATAAGGCGTAAGGAAGGAATCCAGTTACAGATATGTGCATATGGCTAACGCAATTTATTGAATAGGGAATCCTTTCCCCATTGCTTAAACTTGTCAGGTTTGTCAAAAATCAGATGGTTGAAGATGTGTGATGTTATTTCTGAGGCCTCTGTTCTTCTCTATTGATCTATATATCTATCTATATTGATCTATATTTTTGTAGCAGAACCATGCTGTTTTTGTTATTGTAGCCTTATATAGTTTGAAGTCAGTTAGTGTTGATGCCTTCAGCTTTGTTCTTTTGGCTTAGGATAGTCTTGGCTATGCAAGCCCTTTTATTGGTTCCATAT
Organism: Aotus nancymaae; assembly: GCF_030222135.1. NCBI lineage: Eukaryota > Metazoa > Chordata > Mammalia > Primates > Aotidae > Aotus > Aotus nancymaae. The sequence goes on from NW_026988454.1 coordinate 80,418,786, forward strand.
GAAATTTGAAGTAGTTTTTTTTTCCAATTCTGTGAAGACGGTCAATAGTAGCTTGATGGGGATAGCAAATTACTTTGGACAGTATGGCCATTTTCACAATATTGATTCTTCCTGTCCATGAGCATGGAATGTTTTTCCATTTGTTTGTGTCTTCTCTTATTTCCTTGAGCAGTGGTTTGTAGAACTCCTTGAAGAGATCCTTCACATACCTTATAAGTCATATTCATAGGTATTTTATTCTCTTTGTAGCAATTGTGAATGGGAATTTGCTCATGATTTGGCTCTCTTTTGTCTGCTGTTGATATATAGGAATGCTTGTGATTTTTGCACATTAATTTTGTATCCTGAGACTTTGCTGAAGTTGCTCATCAGCTTAAGGAGACTTTGGGCTGACATGATGGAGTTTTCTAAATATACAATCATGTCATGTGCAAACAGAGACAACTTGACTTCCTCCTTTCCTAATTGAGTACCCTTTATTTTTTTCTCTTGCCTGATTGCCCTGGCCAGAACTTCCAATACTATGTTGAATAGGAGTGGTGAGAAAGGACATCTTTGTCTTGTGCTAGTTTTAAAAGGGAATGCTTCCAGTTTTTCTCCATTAAGTATGATGTTGGCTGTGAGTTTGTCATTAATAGCTCTTACAGAGATACATTACATCAATACCTAGTTTACAGAGAGTTTTTAGCATAAAAGGCTATTGAATTTTGTTGAAGTTCACCTTTTCTGCATCTATTGAGATAATCATGTGGTTTTTATCATTGGTTCTGTTTATACGATGGATTACATTTATTGATTTGTGTACGTTAAACCAGTCTTGCATCCTAGGGATGAAGCCAGCTTGATCATGGTGGATAAGCTTTTTGATGTGCTGCTGGATTCACTTTGCCAGTATTTTATTGAGGATTCTTACATCAATGTTCATCAGGGATACTGGCCTGAAGTTTTCTGTTGTTGTTGTGTCTCTGCCAGGTTTTGATGTAAGAATAATGGTGGCATCATAAAATGAGCTAGGGAGGTAAATCATTCTGAAGATCAACAAACACCAACAGCTCTGGTGTGCAGTTTTCAGCGAGAGCAATGCCGAGGGTGAGTGATCACGGCATTTCCAAACAACATACTAGATGCATCTCAAAGGGCGTGGCTGCACAGTGGGTGCAGCCCAAGAAGGGTGAGCTGAGACAGGACAGGGCACTGCCTCACCTGGGAAATGCATTCCCTGGAGGACCCCTCTCCCTACCCAACGGAGGCCATTGGGGTTTTTCCATCCACTCTAGCACTCTAGTTCAGATACTGAGCTTCTCCTGCAGTTTTTACTGCCACAGACCAGAAGATTCCTTAGCCGAAAAGCACGAGTTTCCAGCATGGCTGTTTCAGTTGGCACCACGAGTTTCCACACAAAAAGTCACACAAATCTGGGTGGCCATTTCAAATGGCGACTGGAATGCCTGGGAGATAGAGTCAACCATTCAACTGAAAAAGAGAGGGCTGAAAGCAGGGAGCCAGGTGATCTGGCTCAGTAGGTCCCACATCCACAAAGACCAGCAATCTGAAACTCTCTGGATTCAGAGTTTCACAGCCAGTGCAGCTGGACCTGGGATGGTCCAGCTCTGTGGGTAGAGGGCATCCACCATTCCTAAGGCAGTCCATCACCACCAAGGCAGTCTGCCATTACTGAGGTTGTCCACCATTACCAAGGCAGTCTGCCATTACTGAGGCAGTTCTAACTGTAGGGATATCTCTGAAAAAAGGGAGCAGCACATCTGAAACTTATAAATAAAGCCCCACCTTCCCAGGACAGACCACCTGGGAAGAGACACAATTATGAGTTCCACTGCAGCAGACCTAAATGTACCTGCCCAGCAGCACTGAATAGAACAAAAGAGCTCACAACACAGCATTTGAGCTCTGATAAGGGACAGACTATCTCCTCAAGTGGCTCCTTGAACCCTGTATATACAAAGAGGTACCTCATAAAGGAAACTCTGTCTGACGTCTGTCAGGTATCCTCTGGGATGAAGATAACAGAAGAAACTGGCAGTAACCCTTATTGTTCTGCAGCCACCACAGGTGGTCCCCAGGCAAGCAGGGTCTGGAGTGGACCTCCAGCAGTCCTGCAGTAGAGGGACCCATTAGAAGGAAAATTCAAAAATAGAAACAGTTTCAACATCAACAAAAATGATGTACCCTCAGAGATGCCATCTGAAAGTCACCAACTACAAAGATCACAGGTAGATAAATCCACTAAGATGGGAAGAAACCAGTGCAAAAAAGATAAAAACACCAAAAACCAGAACACCTCTCCTCCTTCAAGGGATCACAACTCCTCACCAGCAAGGGAACAAAGCTAGAGGAAGAATGAGTCTGATGAATTGACAGAAACAGGCTTAAGAATGTGGGTAATAACAAGCTTCTCTGAGCTAAAAGAATATGTTCTAACCCAATGCAAAGAAACTAAGAATCTTGAAAAAAGGTTTGATGAAATGCTAACTAGAATAACCAGCTTATAGAAGAACATAGTGACTTGATGGAGCTGAAAAACACAGCACCGAGAACTTCATGAAGCATACACAAGTTTCAATAGCTGAATCAACCAAGCAGAAGAAAGAATATCAGGGATAGATTAACTCAGTGAAATAAAATGAGAAGCCAAGATTAGAGAAAAAAGAGTGAAAAGAAATAAACAAAGCCTCCAAGAAATATGGGATTATGTGAAAAGACCTAATCTACATTTGATAGGTGTCCCTGAATGTGATGGGGAGAATGAATCCAAGCTGGAAAACACTCTTCAGAATATTAACCAGGAGAACTTCCCCAACCTAGAAAGGCAGGCCAACATTCAAGACCAGAAAATACAGAGAACACCACAAAGATATTCCTCAAGAAGAGCAACCCCAAGGCACATAATTGTCAGATTCATCAGGGTTGAAATGAAGGAAAAAATGCTAAGGGAAGCCAGAGAGAAAGGTCAGGTTACCCACAAAGGGAAGCCCGTCAGACTCACAGTGGATCACTCAGAAGAAACCCTACAAGCCAGAGGAGAGTGGGGGCCAATATTTAACATCCTTAAAGAAAAGAACTTTCAACCTAAAATTTCATATCCAGCCGAACCAAGCTTTATAAATGAAGGAGAAATAAAATCCTTTACAGACAAACATTGTTAAGAGATTTCATCATGACCAGGCCTGCCTTACAAGAGATCCTGAAACAAGAACTACACATGGAAAGGAACAAGTACCAGCCACTCCAAAAATATACCAATGGTAAAGACAATCGACACAATGAAAACAAATCGCATCAACTAATGGGCAAAACAACCAGCTAGCATCAAAATGGCAGGATGAAATTCACACATAACAATATTAACCTTAAATGTAAATGGGCTAAATGCCCCAATCAAAAGACACAGACTGGCAAATTGGAGAAAAAGTCAAGATCCATCAATGTGCTGTATTCAGGAGATCCATCTCTCATGCAAGGACACACATAGGCTCAAAATAAATGGATGGAGGAAGATTTACCAAGCAAGTGAAGAGCAAAAAAAAGCAGGAGTTGCAATTCTAGTCTCTGATAAAATGGACTTTAAACCAACAAAGATCAAAAGAGGCAAAGAAGGGCATTACATAATGGTAAAAGAATCAATGCAACAAGAAGAGCCAACCATCCTGAATATATATGCACCCAATACAGGAGCACCCAGATACGTAAAGCAAGTTCTTAATGACTTACAAAGAGACTTAGACTCCCACACAATAATAGTGGGAGACTTTAACACTCCACTGTCAATATTAGATCAACAAGACAGAAAGTTAACAAGGATATCTGGGACTTGAACTCAGATCTGGACCAAGCAGACCTAATAACATCTACAGAACTCTTCACCCTAAGTCCACAGCATATATATTCTTCTCAGCACCGTATCCCTTACTCTAAAATTGACCACATAATTGGAAGTAAATCACTCCTCAGCAAATGAAAAGAATGGAAATTATAATAAACAGTCTCTCAGATCATAATGCAATCAAAGTAGAACTCAGGATTAAGAAACTAACTCAGAACCACACAACTTCATGGAAACTGAACAACTGGCTCCAGAATGTCAACTGGATAAACAATGAAATGAAGGCAGAAATAAAGATGTTCTTTGAAACCAATGAGAACAAAGATACAATGTACCAGAATCTCTGCAACACATTTAAAGCAGTGTCTAGAGGGAAATTTATAGCACTAAATGCCCACGTGAGAAGCAAGGAAAATATCTAAAATTGACATCCTATCATCAAAATTGATAAAGCTAGAGGAATAAGATTTTAAAAACTCAAAAGCTAGCAGAAGACAAGAAATAACTAAGATCAGAGAAGAAGTGAAGGAGATAGAGACACAAAACATCATTCAAAAAGTCAATAAATCCAGGCGATGGTTTTTTGAAAGGATCAACAAAATAGACAGACCTCTCATTATATAAGGATGACAAGTCACTCAAGGATTAGAAAATATCTAACAGAGAGGATTTTTGCCACTTTCACTGGGGAGTTAAATAGTAAAGAAAAATACTCTGTGAAAATTTATTCCAAACTTCTATTAGGAAAAGGCATTTATTCTGTAAACATTTAAAAAAAAAAAAGAAAAAATCTTCTTTTTCTTGAAGATTTCTCTTCAGAGCAAAATAGATTCTATCATCTTTTGTTGATTATTGAAGAGTTAATTTTTTATTCCAGTGGCCACGTTAAAAAAAAAAAACCCAACCCACTATTTCTCATCAATTGATAAGTGTAATGCAAACTATTGGCAAAAAGTAAACAAGTAATAGTAATCTGGCATCCTACTAAATTATAAGATGCATTTTATTATCAAACAGAAGTTCTTTGTATGTGATTCCCTTCACCTGTTCATTAGATTATTTAGACTAGTTAACACCAAATAAAAGGAGCAAGAAATTTCTTAGAATCCTCTTTGTGAGAATCTTTTTATAGGTCAAGAGAAAGAAAAGCCTAACCAGTTTGTGCAGGGATAATTCACTGAATGATGTCTCGCTGGAAGAGAAGTAAAGTTTGTGTTTAGGGTAGAATACTGATTATGGCTCATTCACTGAGACCTACATGTAAAACAAATTAATTATAACATTATTATGTTTTGAATCATTAAATAAAAAAAAGAAATTGAATCCATTATAATTCTTGTCTTTGACTAGGTCTTAGGCAGAAATAAGCCAAGAAGAGATTGCAACTTTTTTCTGATAAAACAACCTGAATGTGAGGCTCTTCCCACAATGAATAGAAGGGGTGGGGCATTATAAAAAGGAGGCATTATAAAAAGAGGGGTGTTAGATAAGGGAGAATGACAGTCATAATATAGACTTTTGTGGTACACAGTTTACTTATTTAACTGATGTCTTGAGACTGACTTCTCATAGAAGAGTGAGTCAAAACAGTAATGGCACCCCATGTAGCCACTTCATGGTCCTAAGAAGGTGGGTTATTATTACTATCACATTTGTCATCAGCTCAAATTATACTGGCAGAAAATACCTAGGAAATGAAAGCATCCTGTTTTCCATGAAGCAATAGAAAGGAAAACAAGAAAATAGATATCCATTGCCATTTATTATGTTTTATAGTCCAGTTCTAGATGAACCACACTGATGGGATAGGAAAGATTTACATAAACTATTTTCTGATTCCTCAAGCTTGTTCAGGAATTATTCTATAAGTTATCTTTTTCTAGGCTTTTATGTCCAGTATGCCTATAAGAACCTCTAAGTACCTCTAAGTACAGACAAGTCTTGGTGAACTTCTCTAAATTTTAATTTGTTCTGTCTGCTACATAAGCTGAATAAATGTACAATTGAATTACAGTGGTTTTATTTTAAAATCAAGTGAGATTAAAGTCTGTAAAAAACTTAAAAAACTTTATAGAACAGAAAATAAAAGCAAAAGAAAGATATTTATATTGATGCTGTTTTACATAGAAAATACAATAACAAGAAATTAATATGTGGTTAGAAGATCTACAGCAATTACTAAGCAATTATTGCTATTTAACAGGATGGAGATACAAAGTAAATGAAGTACATAAAGAAAAAAGCAGACAAAAAAAAATATAAACAAGCCACAAAACATCTACTAAACAAATACACGTAATATAGTTTTGGGGTTACTATTGATCTTTTGTTAATTTTTTAAAGTGGCAGACACTTTGTAAAGTTTTCTTTGTGAAAGGTTTTCCTTGGAGTTAGGATAAAATAGAGAAAGCAGGTTTTCATTGGAGTTAGAATAAAATAGAGAAAGCTGATGTTTGAGAACTTTTCTTCACAGATAATTTCCCAATTGTTCAAAAGCAAAAACAAGGTTATGCTAATGCTAGGAGTTCAGACTTTAAGTATGCTCAAGTATCAAACTCTGCTCTGTTTCAAAAGACCCAAGAGGAAGATGTTGTGAATTATTAAAGTTGTTTTCCTTTATAGTTAAGGCAACAGTACACAGAACTCCCATTTTCTCTGCCTTATTTTTATAAAGCAAATCAATGAGAATGACTCCTCTCTTCTCTCATCAGCCTTCTCCATCATTTTGTTAGGAGCTTTTGAGTTTGAGGGCATGGTGAAAACCTGTTCAGTTTTCATGAACAAAAGTTAGGAAGTTTACTCTAAAAACTAGGAATCTTGACACTGACTGTGGCTGCTCTTGTGGTCATTATATACAAAGTAATGGAACTATGTTCTGATACCTAGCCACACTCTTTAAATTTTTTCCAGGATGAGAAAAATGGAGAACTTTGCCATTCATCCTTGGCTCAGGAAGAAATATTAATATTATATTCCAAGTAGAAGCAAGTCCACACCTGTGACATTCTTCCAATATAGGTGGAGAGAGAAGGATGTGGTGAGGACTACTATCTTGCCCTCACCTTTGGCTTTGCACCCAATTAATGTGTTTTTCATATTTTTTAACATCCGTTGGTCAGCTGCCAAAATGGCCAAATAGAAAGAGCTCCATCTGCAACTGCCAGCGAGATTAATGCAGGAGGCTGGTGACTTCTGCATTTCCAACTGAGATACCCGGTTCATCTCATTGGGACTGGTTGGACAGTGGACACAGCCCAAGGAGGGTGAGCCAAAGCAGGCTGGGGTGTCACCTCACCTGGGAAGCACAAAGAGTTGGGAGATTTCTATTTTTTAGCCAAGGGAAGCCATTAGAGACTACACCAGGAAGAATGGTGTATTCCAGCCCAGATTCTGCACTTTTTTCCCATGGTCGTTGCAACCAGCAGGCCAGGAGATTCCCTCGGGTGCCTACACTATAAGAGCCCTGGATTTCAAGCACAAAAGTGGGCAGCTGTTTGTGCAGACACTGAGCTAGGGGCAGGAGTTGTGTTTTTTATTTGTTTATTTGTTTTTGTTTTTTTCATACTCCAGTGGCACCTGGAACACCCGTGGGAGAGAACCCTTCACTACCCTGGAAGGGGGTCTGAAGTCAAGGAGCCAATTTGTCCGGCTCAGTGGGTCCAATCCCACAGAGCACAGCAAGCTAAGATCCACTGGCTTGAAATTCTCACGACCAGCATGGCAGTCTGAGGACAACCTGGGAAGATCAGGCTTGGTGTAGGGAGGGGCATCCACCATTGCTGAGGCTTGAGTAGGTGGTTTTCCCCTCACAGTGTCAACAAAGCCAGTGGGAAGTTTGAACTGAGTGGAGCACACTGCAGCTTAGCAAGGCCTCTGTAGCCAGACTGTCTGTCTAGACTCCTCCTCTCTGGGCACAGCATCTCTAAATAAAAGCCAGTAGCCCCAGTCAGGGACTTACAGATAAAATCCCCATTTCCGAAGAGAGATCCAAGATGGCTGATCACTAGCAGCTCGGGATTGTAGCTCTCAGTGAAAGTGCAGAGAACGAGAGGACGCCACACTTTCAGATGAGTTTTTGTTGCTCATGGGCCAGGAGATTCCCAGCAGAGGAGCCTCACGGGTCACCAGCAGACTCTTGTGGCTGGTGCGGCAGTTTTGCCAGTGCCTCGGCACAGCGCTTCTTGGTGTAGAGTGAGCAGGACTGGGTCCCCTTTTGGCTGATGTTGTTTGGAGCTCTGGGAAGACAGAGTCGCCTATTCAGCTGATTGAAGGATGGACTCAAGAAGGGAGCTAGACCAGAGATTCCCGGGCAGAAAAGCACCATCAATCTTAACACCACTGTTTTGGCCAGTGCAGTAGATTGCTCAGATTTCGGCACTGGGAATCAACAAGTTGGATGTCCACTCAGAGACCTAATTTGAAAGTCTGTAATCACAAAGATGACAGGTGGATAAATTTACAATGATGGGAAGAAACCAGTGTAAAAAGGCTGAGAATACCCAAAATCAGAATGCCTCTCCCTCTACAGGGGATCACAGTTCCTCATCAGCAACGGAACAAGGCCTGATGGAGAATGAGTACATTCCATTAACAGAAGTAGGCTTCAGAAGGTGGATGATAAGAAACTTCTGTGAATTAAAAGAACTTGTTCTAACCCAATGCAAAGAAACTAAGAACTTTGAAAAAAGGTTTGATGAAATCCTAACAAGAATAAACAATTTAGAGAGGAATGTAAGTGAATTAATGGAGCCGAAAAACACAACACGAGAACTTCATGAAGTATGCACAAGTTTTAACAGTCGAATTGATCAAGCAGAAGAAAGGATATCAGAGATTGAAGACCAACTTAATGAAATAAAACGAGAAGTCAAGATAAAAAGGAATGAGCAAAGTCTCCAAGAAATATGGGACTATGTGAAAAGACCTAATTTACGTTTGATAGGTGTACCTGAATGTGACGTAGAGAATGAATCCAAGTTGGAAAATACTCTTCAGGATTTTATTCAGGAAAACTTTCCCAACCTAGTAAGGCAGGCCAATATTCAAGTCCAGGTAATACAGAGAACACCACAAAGATATTACTCAAGAAGACCAACCCCAAGGCACATAATCAGATTCATTAGGGTAGAAATGAAGGAGAAAATACTAAGAGCAGCCAGAGAGAAAGGTCAGGTTACCCACAAAGGGAAACCTATCAGACTTACAGAAGATTTCTCAGCAGAAACCCTACAAGCCAGAAAAGAGTGGGGGCCAACATTCAACATCCTTAAAGAAAAGAACTTTCAACCCAGAATTTCATATCCAGCCAAACTAAGCTTCACAAGCGAAGGAAAAATAAAATATTTTGTGAACAAGCAAGTACTTAGAGATTTCACTATCACCAGACCTGCTTTACAAGAGCTTCTGAAAGAAGCACTACACATATAAAGGAACAACCAGTTTCAGCCTTTCCAAAAATACTCCAAAAATATATCAAAAAGTAAACAGCATTAACATAATGAAGAACTTACATCAACTAATGGGCAAAACAGCCAGTTAGCATCAAATGGCAGTATTAAACTCATATATATTATTAACTGGATAAAAAGCCAAAACCCATCGGTATGCTGTATCCAGACCCATCTCACATGCAATGACACACAAAGACTCAAAACAAAGGGATAGAGGAAGATTTACCAACCAAATGAAGAGCATAAATAAATAAATAAATAAATAAATAAATAAAAAGCAGGAGTTGCAATTCTCACCTCTGATAAAATAGACTTTAAAGCAACAAAAATCAAAAGAGGCAAAGAAGGACATTACATAATGATTAAAGGATCAATGCAACAAGAAGAGCTAATGATCCTAAATATACACGCACCCAATACAGGAGCACCCAGATACATAAGACAAGTTCTTAATGACTTATAAAGAGACTTAGCCTCCCACACAATAATAGTGGGAGACTGTAACATCACATTGTCAATATTAGACTGATCAACGAGATAGAAAAGGACATCCAGGACTTGAACTCAGACCTGGAACAAGTAAACTTAATAAACATTTATAGAACTCTCCACTTCAAATACACAAAACACACATTCTTATCAGTACCATATCACACCTATTCCAAAAGTGACTCCATAATTGGAAGTAAATCACTCCTCAGTAATTGCATAGCATTTCATACGTTTAAATGAAATATTGGTTGGCTGCTTGTTTGTTATTTTCTTCCCTTATTCCTTCCTGTCTCCATTGTTAAGCACAATTATTGGCATAAAAGAGGTTTTCAAGGCCAGGTGCGGTGGCTCACGCCTGCAATCCCGGCACTTTGGGAGGCCGAGGCGGGTGGATCACGAGGTCAAGAGATCGAGACCATCCTGGTCAACATGGTGAAACCCCGTCTCTACTAAAAATACAAAAAATTAGCTGGGCATGGTGGCGTGTGCCTGTAATCTCAGCTACTCAGGAGGCTGAGGCAGGAGAATTGCCTGAACCCAGGAGGCAGAGGTTGCAGTGAGCTGAGATCATGCCATTGCATTCCAGCCTGGGTAACAAGAGCGAAACTCTGTCTCAAAAAAAAAAAGAGGTTTTCAATTCCCATTTTTAGACTGCATTCTAGCCTGGGCAATAAGGTAATACTCCCATTCTCTCTCCCTCTTTCTCTTCCTTTTTCTTCCTCTTCTTAAAAAAAAAAAATCCCCATTTCCCTGGGATAGAGCACCTGGGGGAAGAAGTGGCTGTTAAGCACAACTTCAGCAAACTTAATCATCCCTGCCTGACCACTCTGAAGGGAGCAACAGATCTCCCAGTACAGCACTGAAGTCCTGATAAGGGACAGGCTGCCTTCTCAAGTGGGTCCCTGACCTTCATATATCCTGACTGAGAGACACCTCCCAGTAGGGAACAATAGACACCTCATACAGGAGAGCTCTAGCCAGTATCTGCCAGGTGCCCCTCTGAGACAAAGTTTCCAGAGGAAGAAACAGGCAGCAATATTTGCTGTTCTCTAGCCTCCCCTGGTAATACCCAAGCAAACAGGGTCTGGAGTGGACCTCCAGCAAACTTCAGCAGACCTGCAGCAGAGGGCCTGACTGTTAGAAAGAAAACTAACAAACAGAAAGGAATAATATCCACATCAACAAAAGGGACATTCACTCAGAGATCCCATCCGAAGCTTACTACCTTCAAGGACCAAAGAGAGATAAATCCACAAAGATGGGGAGAAACCAGTGCAAAAAGGCAAAATATTCCAAAAACAAGAAAGCCTCTTCTTTTCCAAAGAATCACAAATCCTTGTCAGCAAGAGAACAAAACGGGATGGAGAATGAGTTTGATGAATTGACAGAAGTAGGTTTCAGAAGGTGGGTAATAACAAACTTCTCCAAGCTAAAGGAATATGTTCTAACCCAAGGCAAGGAAGCTAAGAACCTGGAAAAAAGTTAGAGGAATTGTTAACTGGAATAACCAGTTTAGAAAAGAACATAAATGACCTGATAGAGCTGAAAAACATAACACAAGAACTTTGTGAAGCAAACACAACTATCAGTAGCTGAATTGATGAAGCAGAAGAAAGAATATCAAAGATTGAAGATCAACTCAATGAAATAAAGTGAGAAGGCAAAATTAGAGAAAAAGGAATGAAAAATGAGCAAAGCCTCCAAGAAATATGGGATTAAGTAAAAAGATCAAATCTGCATTTGATTGGTGTACCTGAAAGTGACAGGGAGAATGAAAGGAAGTTGGAAAATACTCTTCAGGATATTATCCAGGAGAACTTCCCCAACCTAGCAAGGCAGGCCAATACTCAAATCCAGGAAATACAGAGAATACCACAAAGATATTCCTCAAGGATAGTAACCCCAAGGCACATAATCATCAGATTCACCAGGGTTGAAATGAAGAAAAAAATGCTAAAGGCAGCCAGAGAGAAAGGTTGGGTTACCCATAAAGGGAAGCCCATCAGACTCACATCTCTCCATAGAAACCCTACAAGCCAGAAGAGAGTGGGGGCCAATATTCAACATCCCTAAAGAAAAGAATTTTCAACCAAGAATTTCATATATAGCCAAACTAAGTTTCATCAGCAAAGGGGAAATAAAATCCTCTACAGACAAGCAACTACTGAGAGATTTTATCACCACCAGGCATGCGTTACAAGAGCTCCTGAGGAATTACTAAATATAAAAAGAAACAGCCAGTACCAGCCACAGAAAAAAACACACCAAATTGTAAAGACCATCAACACTATGAAGAAACTGCATCAACTAATGGGCAAAAACCTTCAATAAAATACTGGCAAACTGATTGTAACAGCACATCAAAAAGCTTATCCATTATGATCAAGTAGGCTTCCTCCCGAGGATGCAAGGCTGGTTCAACACACACAAGTCTATAAATGTAATCCACCACATAAACAGAACCAAAGACAAAAACCACATGATTATCTCAATAGATTCAGAAGGCCTTTGACAAAATTCAACAGCCCTTTATTCTAAAAATTCTCAATAAGCTAGGTATTGATGGACTGTATCTCAAAATAATAAAAGCTATTTATGACAAATCCACAGCCAGTATCACACTGAATGGGCAAAAACCGGAAGCACTGCCTTTGAAATCTGGCACTAGACAGGGATGCTCTATCTCACCACTCATACTCAATAAAGTACTGGAAGTTCTGGCCAAAGCAATCAGGCAAGAAAAAGAAATAAAGGGTATTCAATTAGGAAACAGAATAACCATACACTTTCCAACAAGCACACTAAGACCCCACTGCAGGCAAAAATCTTTCTCTATGAAATTTGCTCAAGAAAAGTTGAAAGAGGTAGTTTTTCCACCAAATACACAGACATCAATGCAGGGACACACACAAAAAAAATTAAAAACCAAGGAAATATGACATCACCAAAAGACATTATCAACTCTAGAAACTGACATAAATGAAAGCAAAATCAACAAATTGATGGAAAAGGAATTCAAAATAATGAAAAGAAAACTCAATTAGATACAAAAACATGGAAATGTTGCAGCTGGAGAATTCAATAATTAAATAAAAAATACAATAGAGAGCTCCAACAGGAGACTTGATTGAGCAGAAGAAAGCATCACTAAACTTGAAGATAGGCATTTGAAATTAACTAGCTAGGAAAAAAAAAGATATAAGAATAAAAAAGAGTGAAGGAAGTCTGCAAAACTTATGGGACACTATAAGCCTACAAATTATATCAAGAGAATTTCAAAAAGAGAGATGGAAAAAGTCAGAAAAAGCCTATTAGCTGAAATAACAGCTGAAAACTTACCAATGTAGGGAAAGATATAGACATCCAAATTTATAAAATTAAAAGTCCCTAAATAAATTCAATCCTAAAAGTCCTCCCCAAGACATTTTACAGTCAAAATGTCATAAGTCAAAACAAAAAGTGAATTCTAAAAACAGCAATAGAATAGTGTCAAGTTACAGTAAGGGAATTCCCATCAAAATAATTGCAGTTTTTGCAGCAGAAACCTTACAGGATAGGAAAAAAGGAGGATGAATTCAAAATATTGAAAGAAAACAATTGTAATTCATGAGTATTATATACAGCCAAGCTATCCTTCAGAAATGAGGGAGAAATAAAATCTTTCCCAGACAACAATTATGAAAGTATGAAAAGGCAGGGTGTTACAGCACCCTCAAACGATTGCACTAACTTTCTAACAATGGATCCTAACCAAAATAAAAATTTTGATGTGCCAGGTACAGACTTTAAATTACTGTTTTTAAAAAGATAAAGTAGATTCAAAACAAATTTGAAAACTAATACAAAGAAATCAGAAAATCAATTTGAGATATATTTTTTTAAGAAGGAACTTCTGGAAATTAAAAAAAATCAAAGGAGTTAAAAAATACAGTTAAAATATTCAACAATAGACCAAGCAGAAGATGGAATCTTAGAACTGAATACAGGTCTTTTTCATTAATTTGGTTAAACAAAAATAAAAATAAAATTTTAAAAGAATCAACATACTTGGCACATTGATTTAGGTGTGTAATTTCAGGGGGTATCATTTGAGGCCAAGAGTTTGGGACCAGATTAAGAAATATAGTGAGACCCATCTCTGCAAAACATTAAAAGTTTAAAAAAATTACCTTGGCATACTAGAATGGCATGTGCCTGCTGTCCCAGCTACCTGAGAGGCTAAAGCCAGAAGATTGCCTGAGCCCAGAAGCTTGAGGCTGCACTGAGCTATGATGGTACTAATGCACTCTCCAGTTTGGGCAGCAAAGCAAGATCTGTCTCAAAAAAGATTAGTGAAGCTTTTCAGAAGTATGGGACAAACGGTTCGATTTTATGTATCATTCTTATTACCAAAGGAGAAAAAAGAGCAAGTAATTTGAAAACCTAGCTAAGAAAAGAATTAAAACTTCCCTAGTATTGCAAGAGATTTAAACATTCAGATACAAGAGGCAAAGTGAACACCAGAAAAAAACACATTGTAAGACAAATTTCACCATGACATATAGTCATCAGACTATTTAAAGGCAACCTGGAGGGAAAAAAAGAAATCCTAAAATCAGCAAGAGAAGAATGTCTACTCGCCAATAAAATAAATACCATCAGACTACCAGCAGACTTCTCAGTCCACTGTTACATGCCATTATAGATCAGGATTCTATTTTCACAGTATTTGAAGAAAAAAATCCATCAACCATGAATGCTGTATTCTGTTAGAATAAGCTTCATAAATAAAGAAGAAATAGGCTTTCCCAGAAGAGCAAATGCTAAGGAAATTCATCAACACCACAAGATATGCTCAGAGTTAAAAACATGGAAACAAAAGGTCAATACTTATCATCATTAAAACACATAAAAGTATAAAACTCACAGGTTTTATAAGACAGTTACACAAATGAGGAGGAGAAAGAAATCAAGTGGCAACATAGCAGAACTCTACCAAAGCACAATTACAAACAGACAGACAAAACAAAGAAACTACAAAGTAACTAGTTAACAATATCATGACCTGAATAAAATTTCACATCGCCATTAACCTTGAATGTAAATAAATTAAATTCTCCACTTAAAAAATATAGATTAGAAAAAATGGATTTTAAAAACCATGACCCAAATACATATGGCTTAAAATAAACTCATCTTACTGGTAAAGACACTTATAGACTAAAGGTAAAGAAATGGAAAAATATATTATATGTAAACAAGAGTCAAAAGCAAGTAGTGCTAGCTACACTTATATCAGAAAAAAAAAAACAAAATTTAAACCAACAATGATAAAAGACAAAGAAGATCTTTATATAATGATAAAGAGGCCAATTGTTTAAAAATTGATTTTGAAAGTTTTAATAAGAAGATACAACAATCCTAAATATATATGCATATAACATTGAAGAACCCATATTTATAAAAGAATTATAACCAGACCTTAAAAAAAAAAGGATAGTAGAAATATAATAATGGTGGAGGAGTCCAACACCTTACTTCACAGCACTAGACAGATGATTGAGACAGAAATCAACAAAAAACACTGGATATTAAGTTGGACTTTAGACCAAATACCTAACAGACCTTTACAGAACACACTACTTAATAACTACAAAATATATATTCCTCTCATTAGAGGAATGAGAACATTCTCTGACATTAAAAAGTATGTCAGGTCACAAAACAAGACTCAGTAAATTTTTAAAAATCAAAATCATACCAAGGAGCTTCTTGAATCACAACAGAATAAAACTAGAAATCAACTCCAAAAGGAGCTCTTGAAACTATACAAATATGTATTTACTAAATAATATAGTTCTCAATAATTTTGGGGTCAATGATGAAATCAATTTCTTTTAAAAGAAACTTTTTGAAGTGAATAAAATTGGAAACACAATCTACCGAAACCTCTGGGATACAGCAAAACCAGTACTAACAGGAGAGTTTATACTGTTAAATAGCTACATGAAAAAATAAATTGTAAATTAAAAACCTAACATCTCACTTCAAGAAACAAGAAAAACAAGAACAAACCATACTCAAAGCTAGCAGAAGAAATAATAAAGAATTAAATAAAATTGAGACCCCCCAAAATACAAAATATCAATGAAACAAAAACTTGGTTCTTTGAAAAGATAAATAAAATTGATAGACTGTTATACAGAATACCTAAGAAACAGAAGATTCAAGTAAAACTAATCATAAACAAAAAGAAGACATTGCAAATGACAGCAAAGAAATATAAAAGATTATCAGAGACTGCTATGAAGAACTATACACCCACAAATTAGAAAACTGACAGAAAATGGATACATTCCTAGAAACATACAATCTCTCAAGATTGAAAAAAGAAGAAAGAAAAATTCTAAACAGACCAATGATAAGGTATCAGATTGAATCAATAATGAAACATCTCATAACAACAACAAAAGCATAGGATTAGATGGATTCACATGATGTACAAAAAAGAACTGGTACAAATCCTCCCAAAACTTTTTTGAAAATTTGAGTAACAGAAATTTCTCCCTAACTAAGTCTGTGAAGCCAGTGTAACCCTGATATCAAAGGTAGACAAGGATACAACCAATTAAAAAAAAAAAAACTTTACACCAATATCCCTGATGCAAAAATACTCAAAAAATACTAGTGAAGCAAATTCAACAGCATATGAAAAAGATAATGCACAATGCAAAGATGATCTAACATACACAAATCAATAGATTTGATTCATCATGTCAACAGAATTAAAGACAAAAACCATATGATAAGCTCAATAGAGGCAGAATAGGCATTCAACAAATTTCAGCATCTCTTCAGGATAAAAACCCTCAACAAATAGGAATAGGAGAAATATAGCTCAAAATAATAATAGTTGTACATGACAAACCCACAGCCACCATCATACTGAGTAGGAGAACGTTGAGAGATAACAAGATAACTATACCCACTTTCACCACTCTTACTGAAACATAATACTGAAAGTTCTAGCCAGAGCAATCAGGTAGACTAAAAAATATAAAAGTCATTTAAATTGAAAAAGAGAGAGAAATTATCTCACTTTGCTGATGATATAATCTTATGTGTAGAAAACCCTTAACAATACTCAAAAAAAAATCCTATTTGATAAACAAATTCATAAAGTTTTAATATCTAAAGTCAATGTACAAAATTTAGTCACATTTCAATACCAATAACTATCAAGTTGGTAACCAAATCAAGAAATCAATCTCATTTACCAATAGCTACCAAAAAACCCCAACTAGAAATATATTTTTTAATTATACTTTATGTTCTGTGATCCATGTGCAGAACGTGCAGGTTTGTCACATATGTATACACGTGCCATACTGGTTGGCTACATCCATCAACCCTTCATCTACATTAGGTATTTCTTCTAATGCTATGGCTCCCTTAGCCCCCAAACCCCCAACAGGCCCCAATGTGTGATGTTCCCCTCCCTGTGTCCATGCGTTCTCATTGTTCTTTCTACTCCCACTTATGAATGAGAACATGCAGTGCTTGGTTTTCTGTTCCTGTGTTAGTTTTCTGAGAATAATGGTTTCCAGCTTCATCCATGTGCCTGCAAAGGACACAAATGCATTCTTTTTTATGGTTGGAAAGTATTCCACCTAGGAATATGTTTAAACAGGTAGGTAAAAGATATTTACAAGGACAACTACAAATCACTGATGAAATAAATCATAGATGACACAAACGAATGGAAAAACATCCTATGTTCATAAATCAAAAGAATTAGTATGGTTAAAATGACCATAATACTCAAAGGAATCTACAGAGTCAATGCAATTTTTCACAAAATTGGAAAAAAAATTCTAAAAATCCTATGAAACCAAAAATGTACTTGAATAGAAAAAAAAAAAAATCCTAAGTAAAAAGAACAAAGCTGGAGGCATCACATTACCTAACTTCAAGTTATACTATAAGGCTATAATAACCAAAATAGCATGGTACTAGTATAAAAATAGACACATAGATTAATGGAATGAAAAAAAATTCAGAAATAAAGTTGCATATCTACGGACAACTGGTCTTTGGCTGTCAACAAAAATATATAATAATAAAACACCTTTTACATAAAGTAGTCTTGGGAAAATTGGATTGCCTTTTGCAAAAGACAAAAATTTGATCCCTATCTCTTACCATATGCCAAAATCAACTGAAGATAAATTATAGACTTAACTGTAAGACCCAATAGTATAAAAATACTAGCAGAAAACCTAAGGAATACTCTCCTGGACATTGATCTAGATAAAGAAGTCATGACTCAAAAGCACAAGCAATAAAAACAAAAATAGACAAATAGGATGTAATTAAACCATAGAGATTCTGCACAGAAAAAAGAAAAGAAGAAATCAAAAGAGTGAACAGACAACCTGCAGAGTAAAAGAAAATATTTTCAAGCTATTCATCTGACAGCAGAGTAATATTCCAAATATACAGGAAACTCAAATCAACAAGAAAATACTTTCTAAATAATCCAATTAAAAACTGGGCAAAGGACATTAATAGATATTTTTCAAGACCATCACATAAATGTCCAAAAAGTATATTTAAAACTTCTCAACATCACTAATTATTACAAAAATGCAATCAAAACTGCAATGAGATATCATTTTACCCAATGATAATGGCTACTATTAAAAAGACAAAAGAATAATACAGGTTGGTGAGAATGTGGAGAAAGAGGAACCCTTATACACTGTTGACAGAAAAGTAACTTAGTACAACCTTCATGAAAAACAGTGTGGAGATTTTTCAAAGAACTAAAACTAGAACTACCATTCAACCCAGCATTCCCACTACTGAGTATACACCCCCCCAAAAAAAACCCAAATAATTATATCATTACATTATAAAGGTATCTTCACTCATATATTTATAGCAGCACTATTCACATTAGTGAAAGTATGAAAACAACCTAAATATCCATCAATGTAAACCTGATAAATTGTAGAGCTGGCAAGATGGCTGAATAGGAACAGCTCCAGTCTGTAGTTCCCAGTGAGATCAACACAGAAGGCAGAAATGATTTCTGCATTTCCAATGGAGGTACCTGGCTCATCTCATTAGGACTGGTTAGACAGTGGGTGCAGCCCACAGAGGGTGAGCCAAAGCAGGGTAGGGCATCACCTTACCAAAGAAGCACAAGGGGTTGGGAAACTCCCTCCTCTAGCCAAGGGAAGCCCTGAGGAACTGTGCCATGAGAAATGGAGTACTCTGACCCAAATATTATACTTTCCCATGGTCTTCGCAACCCACAGACCAGGAGACTCCCTCAGGTGCCTATACCACCAGGGCCAGGGGTGTCAATCACAAAATTGGGTGGCTGTTAGGGCAGACACCAAGCTAGCTGCAGGAGTTTTTTTTTTTTTTTTTTTTCCCCCCCCTACACCAGTGGTGCTGGAATGTCACCAAGACAGAATAAGTCACTCCCTGGAAAGGGGTCTGAAACCAGTAAGCAAAGTGGTCTGGCTCAGTGGATACCACCCCCATGGAGCCCAGCAAGCTAAGATCTACTGGCTTGAAATTCTTGCTCCCAGCATAGCAGTCTGACGTAGACCTGGGTTGCTTGAGCTTGATAGAGGGAAGGGCATCTGCCATTGCTGACATTACTGAGGCTTGAGTAGGTGGTTTTCCCCTCACAGTGTAAATAAAGCCACCATGAAGTTCAAAGTGGGCAAAGCCCACAACAGTTTGGCCAAGCCACTGTATCCAGACTGCCTCTCTAGATTCCTCCTCTCTGGGCAGGGCGTCTCTGAAACCAAGGAAGGAGCCCCAGTCATAGGCTTATAAATAAAACAGCTTATAGATAAAATTCCCATCTCCTTGAGACAGAGCATTTGAGGGAAGGAGTGGCTGTGGGCACAGCTTCAGCATACTTAAATGTTCCTGCCTGCCAACTCTAACAGAAGATCTCCCAGCACAATGCTCCTCCTCAAGTGGGTCCCTGACCCTCGGGCCTCCTTATTGGAGAAGATCTCCCAGCAGGGGTTGGCAGACACCTCACACAAAAATTAATGCCAGATGGATTAAAGATTTAAACATAAAACCTAACACGACAGAAACCCTAGAAGGAAACCTTGGCAATACCATTCAGGACATAGGCATAGGCAAGGACTTCATGACTAAAACACCAAAAGCAATAGCAACAAAAGCCAAAATAGACAAATGTGAGCTAATTATACTAAAGAGCTTCTGCACAGCAAAAGAAACTATCATTAGAGTAAACCAGCAACCAACAGAATGGGAAAAAAAAAAATTGCAATATACCCATGAGACAAAGGGCTAATAACCAGAATCAACAAAGAACTTAAACAAATTTACAAGAAAAAAAAATGAAAACGTGGGCAAAGGATGTGAACAGACACTTCTTAAAAGAAGACATTTATGCAGCTAACAAATCTATTGAGAAAAGCTCATCATCACTGGTTATTAGATAAATGCAAATCAAAACCATGTTGAGATACCACCTCACACCAGTTAGAATGGCAATCATTAAAAAATCAGGAGACAACAAATGCTGGAGAGGATGTGGAGAGATAGGAATGCTTTTACACTGTTGGTGGGAGTTTAAATTAGTTCAACCATTGTGGAAGACAGTTTGGTGAAACCTCAAGGATCTAGAATTAGCAATACCATTTGACCCAGCAATCTTATTACTGGGTATATACCCAAAGGATTATAAAACATTCAACTATAAAGACACATGCACACATATGTTTATTGTGGCACTGTTCACAATAGAGTCTTGGAACTAACCCAAATGCCCATCAAAGATAGACTGGATAAAGAAAATATGGCACATACACACCATGGAATACCATGCAGCCATAAAAATGAATGAGTTCATGTCCTTTGCAGGTACGTGGATGAAGCTGGAAACCATCATTCTCAGCAAACTGACACAAAAACAGAAAACCAAACACCACATGTTCTTAGTCATAAGTGGATGTTGAACAGTGAGAACATATGAACACAGGGAGGAGAACATTACACAGGGAGGACCTGTTGGGGGTGGAGGGGTTTTAGGGAGGAATGGCAGGGGATGGGGGTATTAGGGAGGGCTAACATTAAGAGAAATACCTAATGTAGATGATGGGGGGATGGATGCAGCAAACCACCATGGCACATGTATACCTATGTAACAAACCTGCACGTTCTGCACATGTACCCGAGAACTTAAAGTATATTTTTAAAATCTTATTAACCTTAGATGTAAACAGGCTAAATGCCCCAATTAAAAGACACTGACTGGAAAATTGGATAAAGAGTCAAGACCCATAGGTTTGCTGTATTCAGGAGACCTACCTCACGTGCAAAGACACACATAGGCTCAAAATTAAAGTATGGAAAAATATTTATCAAACAAATTAAAAGCAAAAAAAAAAAAAAAAAAGCAGATGTTGCAATCATAGTCTCTGATTAAACAGACTTTAAACCAACAAATATCAAAAAAGACAAAGAAGGGCATTATATAATAGTAAATGAATCCATGCAACAACAAAAGCTAACTATACTAAATATATAATATGTGCACCCAATACAGGAGAACCCAGATAGATAAAGCAAGTTCTTAGAGACCTGAAAAGAGACTTAGACTTCCACACAATAATAGTGGAAGACTTTGACACCCCACTGTCAACATTAGAAAGGTCAATGAGACAGTAAATTAACAAGGATATTCAGGACTCGAACTCAGTTCTGGGCCAAGTGGACCTAATAGAAATCTACAGAATGCTCTCCCCCAGATCAAAAGAATATACATTCTTCTCAGCACCACATCACACTTATTCTAAAACTGACTACATAATTGGAAGTAAAATACTCCTCAGCAAACGTAAAAAAAAAAAAAAATGGTAATAATAACAAATAGTCTCTCAGACACAGAGCAATCAAATTAAAACTCAGGATTAAGAAATTCACTCAAAACTGCACAACTACATGGAAACTGAGTAACCTGCTTCTGAATGGCTACTGAATAATTAACAAAATTAAGACAAGTATAAATAAGTTATTTGAAATCAATGGGAACAAAGACACAACATACCAAAATCTCTGGGAAAAAAGCAATGTTTAGAGGAAAATTGATAGCACTAAATATCCATATGATAAAGCAGGAAAGCTCTAAAATCAACACCCTGACATCACAATTAAAAGAACTAGGGAAGCAAATCAACCAAATTCAAAAGCTAGCAGAAGACAAGAAATAGGTAAGGTCAGAGCAGAACTGAAGGAGATAGAACACACACACACACACACACACACACACACACACACACTCTCTCTCTAAAAAAAAAAAACCCTTTTAAAAAATCTGTGAATCAATGAGCTGGTTTTTTGAAAATATTAACAAAATAGATAGACCACTAGCTAGACTAATAAAGAAGAAAAGAGTGAAGAACCAAATAGACACAATAAAAAGCAATAAAGGGGATATCACCACTGATCCCACAGAAATACAAACTACCATCAAATGATACTATAAGCACCTGTACACAAACAAACTAGAAAACCTAGAGGAAATGAATAAATTCCAGGACACATACACCCTCCAAACTAAACAAGGAAGAAGTCAAATCTCTGAATAGACCAACAACAAGTTCTGAAATAGAGGCAATAATTAATAGCCTGCCAACCAAAAAAAAAAAAAAACAAAACCCAGTACTAGATGGGTTTACAGCCCAATTATTCCAGAGGTACAAAGAGGAGCTGATAGCATTCCTTCTGAAGCTATTCCAAACAGCAGAAAAAGAGTGACTCCTCCCTAACTCATTTTATGAAGTCAGCATCATTCTGATACCAAAACCTGACAGAGACACAACAACAACAACACAATTTTAGGCCAATATACCTGACAAACATTGATGTAAATCCTCAATAAACTACTGGCAAATGGAATCCAGCAGCACATCAAAAATCTTATTTAACACAATCATGTCAGCTTCTTCTCTGGGATACAAGGCTGTTTCAACATATGCAAATCAATAAACATAATCCATCACATAAACAGAACAAATACAAAAACCACATGATTATCTCAATGGATGCAGAAAGGCCTTTGACAAGCTTCAACACCTTTTCCTGCTAAAAAACTCTCAATAAACTAGATACTGATGGAATGTGTCTCAAAATAATAAGAGCTATTTATGACAAACTCACAACCAATATCATGCTAAATGGGTAAAAGCTGGAAGCTTTTCTGTGAAAACTGGCTCAGGACAATTATGCCTTCTCTCACCACTCCTATTCAACACAGTACTGGAAGTTCTGGCCAGGACAATCAGGCAAGAGAAAGAAATCAACAGTATTCAGATAGGAAGAGAGGAAGTCAAAATATCTGTTTGCAAATGGCATGATTGTATATTTAGAAAATCCCATCATCTCAGCCCAAAACCTCCCTAAGCTAATAATCAACTTCAGCAAAGTCTTGGGATACAAAATCAGTTTACAAAAATTACAAGCATTCCTATACACAAATAATAGACAAACAGAGAGCCAAATCGTGCATGAATTCCCATTCGCAACTGCTATAAAGAGAATTCAATACCTAGGAATACAAATTGCAAGGATGGGAAGGACCTTTTCAGGGAGAAATACAAATCACTGGTCAAGGAAATAAGGGAGAACACAAACAAATGGGAAAACATTCCATGCTCATGGATAGGAAGAATCAATATCATGAAAATGGCCATACTATCCAAAGTAATTTATACATTCAATGCTATCCCCATCAAGTTACCATTGACTTTCTTCACACAATTAGAAAAAAAGTACTTTAAATATTTTTCTTTTTAAAAAAAATTTATTTATTATATTTTAAGTTCTGGGTACGTGTGCAGATCGTGCAGGTTTGTTACAAAGGTATACACATGCCATGGTGGTGGTTTGTTGCATCCATTGCCCCATCATACATTAGGTATATCTCCTAATGCTATCCCTCCCAATCCCCCCACCCCCTGCTATTCCTCCTCTACCCTCCACCCCCTAGGCCCTGGTGTGTGATGTTTCCCTCCCTGTGTCCATGTGTTCTCATTGTTAACACCCACTTATGAGTGAGAACATGTGGTGTTTGGTTTTCTGTTCTTGTGTCAGTTTGCTGAGAATGATGGTTTCCAGTTTCATCCATGTTCCTGCAAAGGATATAAACTCATCCATTTCTATGGTTGCACAGTATTCCATGTTGTATATGAAAGAGCCTACATAGACAAGATAATCCAAAGCAAAAGGAACAAAACTGGAGGCATCACATTACATGACTTCAAACTATACTACAAGGTTACACTAACCAAAACAGCATGGTACAGATACAAAAACAGAAAAACCAAATAAACAGAACAGAGGCCTCAGAAATAATGCCACACATCTACAACCATCTGATCTTTTACAAACCTGACAAAAACAAGCAATGGAGAAAGGATTCCCTACTTAATAAATGGTTTTGTGAACACTGGCTAGCCATATGCAAAAAACTTAAATTGGAACCCTTCATTACACTTTATACAAAATTTAACTCAAGATGGATTAAAGATTTAAACATAAGGCCTAACATCATAAAAACCCTAGAAGAAAACCTAGGCAATGCCATTCAGGACATAGGCATAGGCAAAGACCTCATGACTAAAACACCAAAAGCAATGACAAAAAAAGCCAAAATTGACAAATGGAATTTAATTAAGCTAAACAGCTTCTGCACAGTGAAAGAAACTATCAGCAGAATGAACAGGCAACCATCTATCCATCTCACGAAGGGCTAACAGTCATAATCTATAAAGAAACTAATTTATGAGAAAAAAACAACCCCATCAAAAAGTGGGGAAAGGATATGAACAAATACTTTTCAAAAGAAAACATTTATATGGCCAACAAACATATGAAAGAAAGATCATCATCACTGGTTATTATTGAAATGCAAATCAAAACCACAATGAGATACCATCTCATGTCAGTTAGAATGGCAATCATTAAAAAGTCAGAAAACAACAGATGCTGGAGAGGATATGGGGAAATAGGAATGCTTTTACACTGTTGATAAGAGTGTAAATTAGTTCAACCACATGGAAGACTGTGTGGCAATTCCTCAAGGATCTAAAACCAGAAGTCCCATTTGGCCCAGCAATCCCATTACTGGGTATATATCCAAAGGATTATAAATCATTCAACTATAAAGACACATCCACACATATGTCTATTGCAGCACTGTTCACAATAGCAAAGACTTGGAACCAACCCAAACGCCCATCAATGGTAGACTGGATAAAGAAAATGTGGCATACATGCACCATGAAATACAATGCAGTCATAAAAAAGGATGAGTTCATGTCCTTTGCAGGGACATGGATGAAGCTGGAAACCATCATTCTCAGCAAACTAACACAGGAAAAAACTAAACACCTTGTGTTTTCACTCATAAGTGGGAGTTGAACAATGAGAACACATGGACACAGGAAGGGGAACATCACACACTAGGGCCTGTTGGGGATGGTGGGTTAGGGGGAGGGAGAGCATTAGGAGAAATAACTAATTGTAGATGACAAGTTGATGAGTGCAGCAAACCACCATGGCACGTGTACATTATGTTACAAACCTGCACATTCTGCACATGTATCCCAGAACTTAAAGTATAATAAAAATAGAAATAAATTTAAAAAGAAATTGTAATAAATATATTATAATATTAAATACACAGACACACATGCTAGAATACTATTCAACCGCAAAAAGAAAGGAATCATGTCTTTTTCAGCAACATGTATGGAACTAGAGGCCATTATCCTAAGTGAAACAACTCAGAATCAGAAAGTCAAATACCATGTCTTCTCACTTAAAAGTGGGAGTTACATAAAATGTACACATGGGCTTAGAGTATGAAATAATAGTCATTGGAGACTCAGAGGGTGGAAGGATAGAAGAGGGTTGAAGAATAAGCAATCACTTAATGGGTACAACATACATTGTTTTGGTGATGGATACACTAAAAGCTCAGAGTTCACCATTATTCAACATATGCATGGAACAAAACTGCACTTTTACCACCTAACTTTATACAGATGAAAAGCACCAATTCTATCTACAAAATCCAGAAAATAATAAAATGTCTGAATTTAATTTAACCAAAGTGAAAGATCTCTATTAGAAAAACTATAAA
Source organism: Aotus nancymaae (assembly GCF_030222135.1). Lineage (NCBI taxonomy): Eukaryota > Metazoa > Chordata > Mammalia > Primates > Aotidae > Aotus > Aotus nancymaae. The sequence continues at coordinate 80,444,755 of NW_026988454.1, forward strand.
ATACTGATGAAAGGAATTGAAAAGGACACCAAAAAATGGAAAGGTATTTTGTGCTTATGGATTGGAAGAATAAATATTTTGAAAATGTTTATACTGCAAGTGCTCTGCAGATTCAATGCAATCTCTATCAAAATACCAATGACATTCTTCACCTAATTAGAAAGACAAATTTTAAAATTTGTATGGAACCACAAAAGACTCCAAATAGTTTAATGAATTCTAACCAAAAAAGATAAAGCTGAGGTATCATACTACCCGATTTCAAATCATACTACAAAGCCATAATATCTAAATTAGCATGATGATGGCATAAAAACAGGCACATAGACTAAAGGAACAGAATAGAGAGTCAGAAATAAATCCACACACTTACAGCCAAATCACTTTCAACAACGGTGCCACAAACATACATTGAAGAAAGGAAAATCTCATTAGTAAATGTTGCTGGAGAAACTGGATATCCATATGCAGAAGAATAACACTATATAACTCCACCTTTTACCATATACAAAATTCAACTCAAAATGGCTTACAGACTCAAAAGTAATACCTGAACCTATGAAACTACTAGAAGAAAACATTAGGGAGATACTACAGGATGCTTGTCTGGGCAAAGAGTTTTTAAATAGGACCTCAAGAGCACAGGCATCAAAGGAAAAATAGATAAATTGGATTATATCAAGCTGAAAAGCTTCTGTACAGCAAAGAAAATAATTAACAAAGTGAAGAAACAATTTACAGAATGGAAGAAAATATTTACAAACTATCTATCTGACAAGGAATAACTAGAATAGATAAGGAACTTAATAGCAAATAAACGAAGATGATAATAATAATCCAATTTTGAAATGGGAAAAACCCTGAGTGGACATTTCTCAAATGAATACATACAAATAACAACTAGTTACATGAAAAAATCCTCAACATCAGGTAAATGCCAATCAGAATCACAATGAGATATCACCACACCTAAGTTAGAATAGGTATCATCTAAAAGACAAACAATTACAAATGCTAGCAACAATACAATGTTGATGAGAATGTAAAGTAGGAAAGACACTATGGGAAATCAGTATGGCAGTTCATCAAAACACTAAAAATAGAACTACCATATGGCCAAGCAAGTCCAACACTGGATATATATCCAAAATAAAGAATATCCATTTATCAAAGAGGCATTTGCACTCCCATGTGTACCACAGCACTTCACAATAGCCAAGATACGGAATCAACCTAAATGCTCATCAACAGATGAAGGGATAAAGTCAATGTGGCACATATGAAAAACTGAATATTATACAGGCATAAAAAATAAAATTTTGTTATTTGCATTAACATGGATGGAACTGGATATCATTATGTTAAGTGAAATAAGCCAGGCACAGAACGATAAATAGTGCACATTCTCACTCACATGTGTGTGCTAAAAAACAGGAACTGATGGAGATAGAGAGTAGAATGGTACTTACCAGCAGCCAGGAAAAGAAAGGGGTGGGGGATGAAGAAATGTTGCTTAATGGGCACACAAATGCAGTTAGATAGAAAGATTATGTTCTAATATTTGATAGTATAGTAGGAAAATTATAGTTAATGATAATTATTGTATATTTCAAAGTAGATAGAAGATTAGAATTGTAATGTTCCCAACACAAAGAAAAGATAAATATTTGAGTTGAGGGATATCCCAATTACCCTAATTTGATAGTTACACATTGTGTACATGAATCAAAATATCACATGTCCAAAAATATATACAACTATGATATATCAATTAAAAAAAACAAAAACATTAAGTGGCTCATGAAGAACAAATTTAAGATACAAAAGCTAACCTCTTTAATGCATTAAAAATTCTTTAAAATGAACTGAAATTAATAATAACAAAAAATTGGCAAAAAACATGAGCATACAAGTCACTCATCCAACAGAAACACAAATGGCTAAAAAATATGTTCTAAAATATTCAAGCAAATTGAAATTAAGGCTGGGAATGGTGGGTCTCATCTGTAATCTCAACACTTTGAGGCACACGAGGAGATCCAAGATGGCCAGTTAGGAGGAACTCGGGATTGCAGCTCCGACAGAAAGTGCAAAGGGTGAGTGGATGCTGCATTTCCAGATGGATTTTTACTGCCCACAGACCAGGAGATTCACAGGTGGGGGAGCCCCATGGGTCACCAGCGCCACTGGTTTGACCGGCGCAGCCGCTTGGCCTGTGCCCTGGAGCAGCGACTCCCTGTGCAGAGTGAGCGAGACTGAGTCCCCTCTAAGCCAGCAAGGGGAGCTGAAATGGGGAGCCAGGCCAGGAGATTCCCAGGCAAAAAAAGCAGCATGAATCTCAGAGCTGTGGCTTCAGCCAATGCAGCAGCTCCCGGGGCAGAGCAGACGAGAAGATGTCCCCTCTTAGCCAGCAAGGGGAGCTGAAACAGGGAGCCAAGCCAGGAGATTCCTGGGTAAGAAAAGTGCCACGGCAAACACAACTGAACCCGGGACGGTCCAGCTCTGTGGAGGAGGGGCGTCCTCCATTACAGAGCACCCTGCAGTTCCCAGGGCAATCTGTCCATAACCAAGGCAACCCGCCACTACAGACTCCGTCACTACAGGGGCAGGCCAACATAGGAGAAGCAGTTCTAACCACACCCATATAAACAGGACTGCAGGGAAGTTCACAAGGAAGCGGGGCAGAGCCCACAGAAGCTCAGCGAAGCCTCTGCAGGCTGAGGGTGACTAGGCTGCCACCCTGTGGGCAGGGAAAACGGCAGCAGCACAGTGGAAAATCATAAAGCCCTAACTCCCTGGGACAGAACACCTGGGGGGAAGAAAAGGGGGTTTATGAGTTCTGCTGCTGCAGACTTAAAAGTACCAAAATCAGAAAGACAGCAACTACAAAGTCAACAGGTGGATACATCCACAAAGATGAGAAGAAACCAGCGCAAAAAGGATGAAAACACCCGAAACCAGAACACCTCTCCTCCTACAAGGGATCACAACTCCTCACCAGCAAGGGAACAAGACTGGATGGAGAATGAGTGTGATAAAATGACAGAATCAGCTTTCAGAAAGTGGATAAGAAGAAACTTCCGTGAGCTAAAAGAACATGTTCTAACCCAATGCAAAGAAACTAAGAACTTTGAAAAAAGATTTGATGAAATGCTAATGAGAATGGACAACTTAGAGAAGAATATGAGTGAATTGATGGAGCTGAAAAACACAACATGAGAACTTCGTGAAGCATGCACAAGTTTCAACAGCCGAATTGACCAAGCAGAAGAAAGGATATCAGAGGTCGAAGATCAACTCAATGAAATAAAATGAGAAGGCAAGTTTAGAGAAAACAGGATAAAAAGGAATGAAGAAAGTCAACAAGAAATATGGGACTATGTGAAAAGACCTAACCTATGTTTGATATGTGTATCCGAATGTGACGAAGAGAACGCATCCAAGCTGGAAAATACTCTTCAGGAAATTATCCAGGAAAACTTCCCCAACCTAGCAAGGCAGGCCAATATTCAAGTCCAGGAAATACAGAGAACACCACAAAGATATTCCTCTAGAAGAGCAACCCCAAGGCACATAATCGTCAGATTCACCAGGGTTGAAATGAAGGAGAAAATACTAAGGGCAGCCAGAGAGAAAGGTCGGGTTACCCACAAAGGGAAGCCCATCAGACTCACAGCAGATCTCTCAGCAGAAAGCCAGAAGAGAGTGCGGGCCAATATTCAACATCCTTAAAGAAAAGAACGTTCAACCCAGAATTTCATATCCAGCCAAACTAAGCTTCATAAGTGAAGGAAAAATAAAATCCTTTGTGAACAAGCAAGTACTCAGAGATTTCATCAACACCAGACTAGCTTTACAAGAGCTTCTGAAAGAGGCACTACACATACAAAAGAACAACCAGTACCAGCCACTCCAGAAACACACGAAATGGTAAAGAGCATCAACACAATGAAGAATCTGCATCAACCAACAGGCAAAACAGGCGGCTAGCATCAAAATGACAGGATCAAATTCACACATAACAATATTAACCCTAAATGTAAACCGACTAAATGCCCCAATCAAAAGACACAGACTGGCAAATTGGATAAAAAGCCAAAACCCATCAGTGTGCTGTATCCAGGAAACCCATCTCACATGCAAGGATACACAAAGGCTCAAAATAAAGGGATGGAGGAAGATTTACCAAGCAAATGGAGAGCAAAAAAAAGCAGGACTTGCAATTCTCATTTCTGATAAAATAGACTTTAAAGCAACAAAGAACAAAAGAGGCAAAGAAGGACATTACATAATGGTAAAAGGATCAATGCAACAAGAAGAGCTAACAATCCTAAATATATATGCACCTAATACAGGAGCACCCAGATACATAAGGCAAGTTCTTAATGACTTACAAAGAGACTTAGACTCCCACACAATAATAGTGGGAGACTTCAACACACCATTGTCAATATTAGACAGATCAATGAGACAGAAAATTAACAAGGATATCCAGGACTTGAACTCAGACCTGGAACAAGCAAACTAATAGACATTTACAGAACTCTCCACCCCAAATCCACAGAATATACATTCTTCTTAGCACCACATCACACTTACTCTAAAATTGACCACATAATTGGAAATAAATCACTCCTCAGCAAATGCAAAAGAATGGAAACCATAAGAAACAGTCTCTCAGACCACGGTGCAATCAAGTTAGAACTCAGAATTCAGAAACCAACCTAGAACCACACAGCTTCATGGAAACTGAACAACTTTTTCTTGAATGTTGACTGGATAAACAATGAAATGAAGGCAGAAATAAAGATGTTCTTCGAAACCAACGAGAATGAAGACACCACATACCAGAATCTCTGGGACACATTTAAAGCAGTCTCTAGAGGAAAATATATAGCAATAAGTGCCCACATGAGCAGCAAGGAGAGATCTAAAATTGACACTCTATCATCAAAATTGAAAGAGCTAGAAGAGCAAGATCAAAAAAACTCAAAACCTAGCAGAAGACAAGAAATAATTAAGATCAGAGCAGAATTGAAGGAGATAGAGACATGAAAAACCCTTCAAAAAATCAATAAATCCAGGAGCTGGTTTTTTTGAAAAGATCAACAAAATAGACAGACCACTAGCCAGATTAATAAAAAAGAAGAGAGAATAACCAAATAGATGCAAAAAAAAAAAATGATAAAAGGAAAATCACCACAGATTCCACAGAAATTCAAATCATCATCAGAGATCATTGCAAACAACTCTAAGCACATAAACAAGAAAACCTGGAAGAAATGGATAAATTCCTGGACAGTTGCCTCCTCCCAAGCCTAAACCAGGAAGAAGTCAAAACCCTGAATAGATCAATAACAAGGGCTGAAGTTGAGGCAGCAATTAAGAGCCTACCACCCAAAAAAAGCCGAGGTCCAGATGGGTTCAGAGTCGAAATCTACCAGACATACAAAGAGGAACTGGTACCATTCCTTCTGAAACTATTCCAAATAATCCAAAAAGAGAGAATCCTTCCCAAATCATTTTATGAGACCAACATCATCCTAATAACAAAACCCGGCAGAGACTCAACAAGAAAAGAAAACTACAGGCCAATATCCATGATGAACATAGATGCAAAAATCTTCAATAAAATAATGGCAAGCCGATTACAACAGCACATCAAAAAGTGTATCCACCATGATCAAGTAGGATTCATCCCGGGGATGCAAGGCTGATTCAACATACACAAGTCTATAAATATAATTCACCACATAAACAGAACCAAAGACAAAAACCACATGATTATCTCAATTGAACAGATAATTGATGAGAGAAGGCCTTTGACAAAATTCAACAGCCCTTTATGCTAAAAACCCTCAATAAACTAGGTATCGACGGAATGTATCTCAAAATAATAAAAGTTATTTACGACAAACCAACAGCCACTATCATACTGAATGGGCAAAAACTGGAGGCATTCCCTTTGAAATCTGGCACTAGACAAGGATGCCCTCCCTCACCACTCCTATTCAATATGGTACTGGAAGTTCTAGCCAGAGCAATCAGGCAAGAAAAAGAAATAAAGGGTATTCAAATAGGAAAGGAGGAAGTCAAATTGTCTCTATTTGCAGACGACATGATTGTATATCTAGAAGACCCCATCGTCTCAGCCCAAAATCTCCTGAAACTGATAAGCAACATCAGCAATGTCTCAGGATACAAAATCAATGTGCAAAAATCACAAGCATTCCTATACACCAATAAGAGACTTAAAGAAAGCCAAATCAAGAACCAACTGCCATTCACAATTGCTACAAAAAGAATAAAATACCTAGGAATACAACTAACAAGGAACGTAAAGGACCTCTTCAAGGAGAACTACAAACCACTGCTCAATGAAATAAGAGAGGACACAAACAGATGGAGAAACATTCCATGTACATGGTTAGGAAGAATCAATATCATGAAAACGGCCATACTGCCCAAAGTAATTTACAGATTCAATGCTATCCTCATCAAGCTATCAAAGACCTTCTTCACAGAACTGGAAAAAACCACCTTAAACTTCATATGGAACCAAAAGAGAGCCTGCATAGCTCTCTTTTAGTCAATTGACTAAAATTTTAGAATCACACTACCAGACATCAAACTATACTACAAGGCTACAGTAATCAAAACAGCATGGTACTGGTACCAAAACAGAGATATAGACCAATGGAACAGAACACAGGTGTTAAAGGCAACACAACATATCTACAGCCATCCGATCTTTGACAAACCTGATAAAAACAAGCAATGGGGAAAGGATTCCCTGTTTAATACGTGGTGTTGGGAAAACTGGCTAGCCATATGCAGAAAGCAGAAACTGGACCCCTTCCTGACACCTTACACTAAAATTAACTCCAGATGGATTAAAGACTTAAACATAAGACCTAACACCATAAAAACCCTAGAAGAAAATCTAGGCAAAACCATTCAGGGCATGGGCGTAGGCAAGGACTTCATGACCAAAACACCAAAAGCATTGGCAACAAAAGCCAAAATAGACAAATGGGACCTAATCAAACTCCACAGCTTCTGCACAGCAAAAGAAACAGTCATTAGAGTGAATCGGCAACCAACAGAATGGGAAAAAATTTTTGCAGCCTACCCATCTGACAAAGGGCTAATATCCAGAATTTACAAAGAACTAAAACAGATTTACAAGAAAAAAACAAACAAGCCCATTCAAAAGTGGGCGAAGGATATGAACAGATACTTTACAAAAGAAGACATACATGAGGCCAACAAGCATATGAAAAAATGCTCATCATCACTGGTCATTAGAGAAATGCAAATCAAAACTACATTGAGATACCATCTCACGCCAGTTAGAATGGTGATCATTAAAAAATATGGAGACAACAGATGCTGGAGAGGATGTGGAGAAATAGGAACACTTTTACACTCTTGGTGGGAGTGCAAATTAGTTCAACCATTGTGGAAGACAGTGTGGCGATTCCTCAAGGACCTAGAAATAGAAATTCCATTTGACCCAGCAATCCCATTACTGTGTATATATCCAAAGGATTATAAATCGTTCTACTCTAAGGACACATGCACACGAATGTTCATTGCAGCACAGTTTACAATAGCAAAGACCTGGAACCAACCCAAATGCCCATCGATGATAGACTGGACAGGGAAAATGTGGCACATAGACACCATGGAATATTATGCAGCCATCAAAACGATGAGTTCGCATCCTTTGTAGGGACATGGATGAACCTGGAAACCATCATTCTCAGCAAACTGACACAAGAACACAAAATCAAACACCATATGTTCTCACTCATAGACGGATGTTGAACAATGGGAACACACGAACACAGCGGGGGAGCACTATACACTGGGGTCTGTTGGGGGAGAGTTGGGGGGGAACAGCGTGGGGTGGGGAGTTGGGGAGAGATCGCATGGGGCGAAATGCCAGATATAGGTGAAGGGGAGGAAGGCAGCAAATCACACTGCCACGTATGCACCTATGCAACAATCTTGCATGTTTTTCACATGTACCCCAAAACCTAAAATGCAATAAAAAAAAAAGTTGTTGAAAGCTGTAAAATTTTAAATCCTTTCTTCTTTTTCTTTTCACATGAGAATTGTGAACTTACATAATAGAAACAACCTGTCCTTTGAATTTGTCTTTATTTTTTAGTCGATTTGAGGATAAGCTTCAGAGTGTTGTGTATTCTCTGAAAAAAAAATATGTGTCTTCCTCTGAAGGACATATTTCCTAGTGAATATCTTTATAATTCATAATTAAATTTTAAATATTCATTTCAGCCTATCTAATTTTCCCAAGCTTTTTGCTCATGAGTGAATTACTAGACTTCTAGAAGTAATTACCTACTCTCTCCAAATATAAGATGTAGAGCTTAGAGTTTATTTAGTATCTCAGTAGTATCAAGGATTAATGAAAGCCCCCAAGGAAAAGCAAAGGAAATGGCATAATTTCAGTGCTACTCTGAACTCAGCATCTCCATATTAAAAAGGAAAAATATCTGAAAGTCTTTTCTTGGCAAATCTAAATATTGCTAGGAAATAATTCTCAGAAACAGTTATCTAGAGTTCATCCAATCTGAAAGATTTCTCAGACAACGCCTAAGATGCTGACCAGTGACCATTTCTAAATTATAAAAAAAAAAAACTTAGATATCATAATTAATGCCCTTTTGAGAAAAAGGAAGTTAGAAAGTTGTGATTTTTCTCAAGCATTGATCCAAAACCCTGGGGGAAAGTGATACTGCACCAAAGCAGTGTCCAGCTAACTGAAGCTTAATCCTTTAGGCAAGATGCTATTTGAGTCATTCTTATTAGAGATCCTTTGTTTAATACCTTCATTGATACCTGCCTTACTAAACAGAAAACACTGCTCTTTATCTTTTCTTATGATTTGAACACTCTTACTATGATCCTCAGTTACTGTCAAGAGTGATGTACAAAAAAAATATTGCATGTGCAGCACATGATATAGAAGTACCTGTAGAAGCTACTGGAGAATGCTGAGTCATCTGCCTTTGGCTGAGTAGTTTTTATACTTACTCTGATTTCACTGCCAGCCCTGACAGTGTCTACTGCTCTATCGCTGCCCTATTTTCAATTATTTTTATTACTGTGTATAGAATTCTGAAAGAACCATATGAAGGACTATTGAGGACTTAAAATGAGGGGAGTGTGTGTGTGTATCTGTGTGTGTGTGTGTGTGTGTGTGTGTGTGTAATTTTTTTTTTTTTTTTTTTTGAGATGGAGTCTTGCTCTGTTGCCCAAGCTGAAGTGCAGTGACATGATCTCGGCTCACCGCAACCTCTGCCTCCCAAGTGGCTGGGACCACAGGTGCATGCCACCATGCCCAGCTAAATTTTTTATTTTTAAAAAATAAAATATATTGGCCAGGCTGGTCTTAGATACCTGACCTCAGGTGATACCTCTGCCTTGACTTCCCAAATTTCTGGGATTACAGGTGTGAGCCACCACACCCGGCCATGTAAAAATTTTTTTACTAGATAATAGTTTATCAATAAAAATGTCTTTTATTTATTCCGGGGATTAAATCTGTGCTGCAAAGAAATAGCAATCAAAACTCCAAGTAAGTAATAATTCTAATTTTCTGTTTTCATTGCATAACTTCCCTATTACCATTTTTGTCACTGAAACCTATCAAACAGAGACTAAAGTGTGGGCTAAGAACAGTGGCTCATGCCTGTAATCCCAGTGCTTTGGGAGGCCAAGGCACTGAGATTACAGGCATGAGCCACTGCACTCAGGAAGATTTCTTAAGGCCAGGAGTTTGAAACCAGCCTGGGACCCTGCCTCTACAAAATTATATATTTATTTATTTATTTTAAATTAGCCAGGCATGGTGGCACAAACCTGTAGTCCTAGCTACTTAGGAGGCTGAGGCAGGAGGGTCACTTGAGCCCAGCAGTTCATGGTGACAGTGAGTATGACCATACTACTGCACTTCAGCCTATGTGACAGAGCAAGACCCTGTCTCTAAACAAACAAACAAAAAAAGATGAAACATCAAAATTATACTAGTTATGTGAACAGAATTACCCTTCATGAATAATTTTATTGAGCATGTAGCATACACCAAACATGTGATAAAACTTTTAGTATATGAACCCCTTGAAAGCAAAGATTGAGTCTTATCTTTACATTTTTAGCATCTTGCCCAGTGTACGTATAATAAATATTTATAGAAACAATACCCATTTTTCCAAGTTAAGTGATTTGTCTGAGTTTACATGATGAGTGGCAGTACCATAATTTTAACTCAAGTTCTTTAATTCCAAATCTTTTGCTTTCCCCATTATGCCAGTCTGTCTGTTAAATTAACCTGTAATTATTAAATATTAAAAGTGACAATCAGCCAGGCGTGGTGGCTCACACCTGTAATCCTAGCACTTTGGGAGGCCAAGGAGGGTGGATCACCTGAGTTTAGGAGTTCAAGACCAGCCTGGCCAACATGGTGAAATCTCATCTCTACTAAAAATACAAAAATTACCCAGGCATGATTGTGGGCATCTGTAATCCCAGCTAATCAGGAGGCTGATGCAGAATTGCTGGAACCCAGGAGAGAGAGATTACAGTGACTCAAGATTGTGCCACTGCACTCCAGCCTGGGCAACAGAGGAAGACTCTGTATCAAAAAAAAAAATAAAGGACAATTATGATAATTATTGTACAAAACAACCTACTGTAACAAGAAAATTCCAAAATCCAATAGTTAGTTTTTTAATTTTTATTTTTATACAGGACAGTGGTTACCAACAGCTGGGACTTAAAGATGGGAGATGGAAATTAAGAAAACTTGGTAAATGGTACAAAATACAGTTAACTAGAATGGACATTTCTAGTATTCAATAGCATAGTAGGGAAATTATAGTTAACAATAATTTGATATCTTTCAAATTAGCTAGAAGATAGAATTGTAATATTTCCAAAGCAGTGAAAAAATAAATGTTTGAGGTGATGGCTATCCCAATTACCTTGATTTTATCATTAGACATTGTATACATGTATCAAAATATCACATGTACCCCAAAATATATGCAAATATGATAAATCAACAAAAAAGAACACAAGCATTATATTTAGTACAGACACTGACTTCATCTACTAGAACTAGAATGATGTGATATAATTAAAATAGCTCAAAGCTGAAGATGGGAGAACCAGATTCCAAATCCAATTCTCCCCAGGTTAACTTTATAATTTAAATATCTGAACTTTCTAGAACTCAGTCTTCATCTATAAAATGATAGCAGCATTGAAAAGATTTTTGTTGGCTTTTCTTATTGATGTATCTCAGTATACAGAATAAAGCGTAATATAGAGTAGGCAATCAATAAATATTTGTTGAGTGAATTAACAAATAAATGAAAGAATTTAAAAAGAAATAATTATTCCCCATCTCCCTTTCCAATTCTAATATTTTATAATTCTGGTCCCTAGAATTTCTACAATTATTTCACAGTATTTCATTATCAAATATTTTCTACTTCCAATCACAGAAATAGCTAAACCTGTTTGCTCCTTTAATCTCAAAGAGAAACCTATTATGTCTCTAGGTATGTTTCCCAGCTGAAAATCCTTCCCAAAGATTTTTGCCACAACCAGATCAACTGACTACAGTCTTTATTGGGTTTTACTCATTTATTAAATAATAACAAAAAGGATCTTTGAGGATGGGAAACAATTACCTGCATCACATCTTCCAACACATATAATCTCAGCAGGGATGTGGTAAGCATAATCTTTTGGTGGAGGCAGAGAGAAAATTCCATGCATATCAATCAATTCTCCATCCAAAGCAGTCAGGCTAAGAGAGCAGCATATCATTTCACAGCTTGCTGTGCTATGGATTTTGTTCTAAGACAGCCATTACAATGGCCCATTTTTACCTGAGCATTACAAAACTACAAATAGTCATGGCTGATTCCCATTCATCCTTCTTCATAGATGGCATAGCAGTATGACACTAACTGACATTTCCATCAGAATTGTCAGAACCACTAATTTATCAGCCATGGTAGCAAGTGTCTCCCCAGACACCAGGATCAACCACCCAGAGCCCTTGGAATAGGAGAGGACATCTTTGCCTTGCAGGACCTGAATGTTGTCCCAAGCCTACCTCAATCCTCAGGTGGAACAGACAGAGCTATTAGCTAGCGCATGTTGTTTAACACCCAGTACCTTGCATCAGAAGTTGCTTTTAGTTAGCTACAATTGCCTTAGGTCACTTTATTCCATAACTCCTCCTTGGCACAAACACCGAGTGAAAAGAGTATGGCCTGTCAATCAGGCAGACTTGGCTCTGGTGCTCACAAGCTTTGTGTGACATTGGATAAGATCTATAAGATAGGTATGATGAGATCCAGTTTCAGAAACTGAAGCAAGAATTTTTGCTTGGCCCCTTTTGATTTAGGCAAAGGCCTGTTTTGTTTTGTTGTTACTATTGCTGCTGCTGTTCTTTTTGGTCACCCAATAAAAGATGTAATGATTATTGCTTCTTGTTCCATCCTGAACCCCAACTCTAATTATGATGGACTTTTCCTTTCCATTTTGTTCATTTTTGTGTAGTTGATGTTTTTAGTGATTTTTCTTCTCCAGAGATAAAATTATGCTACATACTGAATATCCCTTTTTAAAACTTGTATTCAAATATGTCCCTCTAGGAATACTGAGAGTCACTGATCTAGTTTTTCAACCGGAAATCAGAAAGTTTTATTATTAAACAGACCCACATGTTTATTAATTTAAAATCACTGAACATTACCAATGAATGCTCAAGAGAAATCTAAGACTATAAGATACACACAAGTGAATTCTTAGAGAATTAATAGCTGTTTTTTCAAAATGATTAATGGTATTAGAAGGCTTCTTATATTTAGCAAGTGTACTAATCATATAACTTTGCTTCAGTGTGCTTTGTAGTGAGAGAATATCTATCCCTTACCCCTGCCCAAGCCCTGCCTCAGGGATGGAAGTTGGTAATAGTCTGTGCCTTAGATATAGAGTGAGGATATTGAAGAGCTGCTAATTTTAAAAGCTAAAAATATCACAGTTTCCTTGTTAAAATATGTGTGGCCTTTAAATAGCTTTATCAAAGCAGCTACATCAAAATATTTCAATGAAAGTGACCAGTACCCATCATGACAGTGCATGTTGAACACTGCACACATGCTTGAGCACATAGTACTGCTCAACAACTGGTGAGTGACAGTATCATTTATCTTCACTACAACCATTCTAGATTCCTAGTGCTGGCAACGAATACAGCAGACATTTGCTAAGCATCTACTCTGTCCTCCGCACTGGCCCAGCATCTGCAAGGACGGAGAGGAGCTATCAGATCCAGCAGTAGCTCTCCTCATTTTTCTGGAGCTTTCCCAGGAGCTGACCCAGCAACATAAAAACTCTGCCAAGGCTGGCATGGGGAATGCAGGAACTGACCTGAAATGTTTTATTTGAGCTCCAACTAATTTATTATTGTCTTTTTACTTATACTCGCAGCTGTGGCTATGGTATTATTTTTAGAAGCTGAAAAACACAAGTAAGGGGAAAGAAAAGGTGCTTTTCCCTACCAAATTCTTTAACATTTGAAAAACAGTAAATTATGAAATTTGGGGGAACATTTAGAGAAAATGATAAAAATGAGAAATATCTTAAGGTAGTTTTGTGCTTCCAATGCATTTAGAAAATAGTTTTGAAAAAAAATAATGAAAAATGCAATGCATAGACTGAGGAAGGGCAGGGATTAAAAGCTAAAACATTGGTATCTGATGCCCCCAAAATTCCTACAAAGCCAGGCACTTGGTTCATACAGTTGTGGAAATTTACATTCATAACAATGATCCAGGCATATTCAAATATTTATTTAAGATGATACATATTTAACATTATACCTAGGGACCTAGTTTGTTATGGAGAAAAAATAAAATGTGCCTTCAGACTAAAATTCTCTCTAAATCTAAACTTTGAATACAACTCAAGTAATGAGAACTTCAGAATATTTCTATAACTGAAGGTCAGGGAAAATTATGAAGTCATAATCTGTATTTGAAACTTTATACTGAATACAAATCTACAGTATTTTTTAGAATTTTTGAGACCAGGGAAAAGCTTTGGTTAGGTATCAGCACATAGAGGGAAGGTCTTAGAGCTCAAGCAAAGCAGAAACTGACAGAGTTCAGATTTCAAAAAGGTACTATGTTAATGATTAACTGTCCAGAATTGTGGTCAAGTTAAAGTTTGGAGGAAGAGGCACGGATGGATCTGGAGTTTGTGAGATAATGAATTTTATGAAATTGAGAGTAGAGGAGTCCTCTTCAAGGAAAAGAAATAGGCCAGACACAGTGGCTGAGCCTGTAATCCTAGCACTTTGGGAGGCCAAGGCAGGCAGATTGCCTGAGCTCAGAAGTTCAAGACCAGCCTGGGCAACACAGTGAAACCCCATCTCTACTAATATGCAAAAAAAATTAGCTGGGCATGGTGGCATGTGCCTGTGGTCCCAGCTACTTGGGAGGCTGAGGCAGGAGAATTGCTTGAATCTGCGAGGGGGAGGTTACAGTGAGCTAACAACATGCCACTGCACTGCAGCCTGGGCAACAGGGCGAGACTCCATCTCTACAAAAAAAAAAAAAAAAGAAAAGAAAGAAATTTTAAAAGAGAAATAAATAAAAATTACTACAAAATTAGGTCCATATGAGTTAGCTATTATGCTAAATGCTGGGGATACTAATACTAGAGTGAATAAGACAGGTAAGGCCTCTGTCCTTGCAGGGCTTCATTTGAGTTGAGGCTAAGAGATGATAAATAAGTGAGAAACAACTGCAGCAAAATGCAGTAATTTCAGCTAGCAATAATACCTCTGAAGAACATAAAGCAGGAGAATGGAATAAGGGGCATTCATTTATTACCTCTCTGATACGTCATTATAAAACATGCAAGAGTGAAGGAAATGTCATCATGACCCTCAAGAAGCTTATCTTGTCAAACAAATAAAATATTCTACAATGCATAGAAGGCAAGAAGCATCGAATATTGCAAGGGAATTAAGAGTAAAAAAGTCTGGGATGTTTGAAGGAAGGAGGAAGAACAAGGGAAGTTACCTGAAGAAGGAGTTGCTATCTCAGCTGGGATTTAAAGGATGGACCGATTTTACTCAGACAGCTATAGGAATGGAAGAAGCAGTACATTCCACGTGAGTATCGGAGATGCTAAAGTTTAAATACTCAAAGTTCAATAAGATAGCATCCCTATTTAGAATTCACAGTTGAGCATCTTTAAATGCCCAGTCAAAATATTTTAACTTTTTCATTTTTCTAGAGATATAGGTAGGTAGGTAGGTAGGTATAGATTTCACATAACTATAGCACTTTCATGAGAAAACTTATGATGTGTTATTTGATGTGCAAGTTAGAGTTCTGTTAATATACACCAGTATTATTTTTCATTAATGGTGACTTAGTTAACAGCAGCTTACTAATTAAGGTGCAGTTTATCAACACACTGAAACTGTTTCCACTACTGGCAAAAACTAACCGCTATTGCTAAATAGCATTAATGCTATTTATTGTTGGGAGCATCTTAAAGGTTTAAGCTGCAAAGACATTTGTCTTTAAACCAAGGTTATTTGATGGCAGGTTTGACATACATTTTAAATTTTATTCAAACATAGTAAATAGAAATAAAATTACATTTTTCTTCAGGATAGGAAAATTTTCATGACCTACCATATACAATTTTGATAAATCTTATTTCTATTGACTATTCTTTGAAATTGAAGATTTAAGTATTAAGAGTTCCATCATCCGAAAGAGGGAGTCTAATTCTGGAATATCTCCCTTTCATAATATAGGGTATGAAAAACAGCCCATGAATCAAGTGTCATTTCTCGATGTTGTTCTATTTTGTGGTTGCCATTTTGTTTCTTTTATTTGTTCTTATGATTTAAAAATCACAGAGTCATTATCACATATTCCTTTCCAAATTCTGGATGCAACTATAATCTATATTTTAATTCCAGAAAGAATCCTAGTTAAAATGGGGAAAAATATAAAGATTAGACAGCCCTAAACCTGCTCTAGAAGCCAGTGGCAAACTTCAAGTTTCCATTCAAAGACAGCAAACTTTCTCCTGTTATTTTCTTCTCAAACCTAACCCTTTTCAGTTATTTTGTTGTGGTGGTGGAAGTGGTGGTGATAATAATGGTGCTGGTGGTGGTGATGGCTCTAGCCATCTTCAGCTCCTGTCATAATGTGAGCTGCCTTGGGAATGAGGAGTGCCTGATCTTGGCAATACCAGCCAGGGGGAAAGAGGATTTGACCAGAACCAATAACATGTGATTAGGAAACAATATAGCTATTACATCCAGAGTATGTGGCCCAATGGTACATGAAAGTCACAGAAGGGTGAGACCTCAGGGTCTTTCGACTGCCACTGAGAGACAATCTCGCAGGTTTATCACAGTCCAAGGAAATTCTGCTCTTATGTGGATGCAGTTCTTGCTCTTTAGGAAGCAACAATTAAGTAAAAACTTCTACTTATTATTTACTATTAGCAATCAAACTGCTAATATGCTTCCTGCTCAGAAACTGAAGCATTCCTGTCTTGCGGTGGGGACAGAAAGATATTACTGTGTAAATATGAAGGAAAAGCCTGGAGCAGATGGCCAGAAATTTAGAAACTGTCTTAGAGACATCTCATTCGTTTTTCAGTGGCAAGGGTAAAGCTACTTTCAATCACTTATCAAAACAGAGGTCACAGGCTTGCCAATGAATGAGATACCTTTTCCTCTCACGTAGAGTAAAATTTTAACCAACATAATGGCTTCTCCAGATTAATAACAAAGATAAATACTATCCCAAGAAGGAAAACTGCAAAAGAGAGTTCTCAAAAGAGAAGAAAGGGAGTAAGATTAGAGTACCATTTTAATCATCTTTTTTTGCATTCATACAAAATCATTTGCAAGGCATCACTTTGGTGGTCTCCAGGGGAATGCAACACAATAGTGCCTGTAGTTTACTTAAGAAAAGCCCAACGTTCCAGTCATGATGATGATGGCCTCCCTCCCAAGCCCCAGCCCCAGTGGGTCCCCAGGGCAAACAGCCTGCCACTCTCCACTTAGAGAGCCAACTCTGACTCTGATACTCCTGGACTCCCCATCCTGCTCCCGCTCTGATCACCATCCTTGTCCAAACCTCAGCCTACACTCAATGCCTGAATATCCTGTGTGACTGCCCCCAGAATCCCTACTAATGCTCTGTCCATTTCTCCACTTCTGAAGACATCTTGGTACTTCATATTGAGCTCTTTGTTGACAACTGTTTACAGAAGTCTGACTGTTGCAGCCTCCAATGGGTACAATTTTAAGTTCTAATTCAGCCAACTTCTGTCAATCCCAAGACACAACACCCTGTCAATAAACCATAATCGTTGCCTCACCTTTTCCGTGAAAAGAGAATGCCTTGCACATCTTAGGAAGCTCGTAGTCCTGGGGCATAGCAATCCAAATTAACAATAAAGAAAGCATTTAATCAAAAGTAAGGAAGAGGATGTGTCTATTCTCTACCCTACATGTAACATTAGATTATGCCCATGATACTCTATGAGTATTCTTAAAGAGAATCTGAAGTAAGCTAATAAAAACAAAAATGTGCCCAAACATGAAGAGAGTGGTTGATGAAGAAAAACCTTGAAAACGTTAAATATCTTGGAAGAGACACAATGAAAGAAGTGTCAATGAGCATTTTAAAAATCAACTAAGCAAACAAGTGTTTAGTGAAATAAAACAACCCAGAGAGATATAATTAAATTAAGAAAAACATACCATTTTAAAAAATAATAAAAGTAACGGTAAGTTGAATATCAAGAATTAACTTCCGGAGGAAAGTTAATTGCTGTCATGTCCATTGCCCACATAGGGCACATTGACCACAACATAAGAAAGCTTTGCTCAATAGCAATGAAGCAATCACTACATATCCAGAGCACTTGACTAGAATAGGGGTGTAAAGGCAGCATTATAACCTGTTTTTCTAGGAATTGAGTTCTGCATACCTCTGATCTAGGAAGGTGTGATTGGATTTTAATAAAAGCAACTCCCTAAGCCAAGAAACTACTAAAGGATGCTGTTAATAGATAGTCTAAAACCCCAGTTACACTAGAACACTATTGAATGCCAATTTTTTTTCATAAAGTAAAGCACAGTTTTCCTCTAGGAATTGTCCTTCATTCTCATCCAAAAACTGCTTTGCCTTATTAGCCTTGCAACTCCAGAAGCTAAAACTGGAAGTTAAATTCCATCTTGGCCTTGCTCTTCGAAAATCGATATAGGGCATGGGACTAGAATGCTAGACTTAGCATAAGAGGATACAGAGACTACTCCTGACTTCACCATTAATAAGCTTTTCGGCCCTGAACAAGTCCCTTCTCCTAATCTCCTTCTCATTTATTAACTGAGAATGCTCTTAATTAATAGCTGCTCTTCTTAAACCTTTATTGCTATGAGTATAAAATGAGATGATGACTATAAAAGGGGTTGAAGCCTGGAGGATTTGAGGAGGGCTGCCCAGGGATGCCTAAGGTGACTGAAAGAACAGACAGGAGGCATGTGGCAAGGGGTCATTTAAGGAAGAGGGAGCATAGATGCAAGAAAGATAATGGGGTTTCCAGAGAACTGCAAGTGATTACTCATGTCTGTCTGCAAGTCCCAGAGTATTAGAGAAGACGGAGCTGAAGAAGCGCTCAATTGAGAGAGAGTGTGTGCCGGGCTAATGAGCTTATATTTTAGCCTTGTGGGGAAAGTTGTGCTCAAGTCTGACCTCTTGCAGTTTTCCTCTCTCAAAGAATCAGCAAGTGCAGAAGCCTCTTAACAGTATGTGGCCACATATATTTTCATTAAAGTATGTTTAACATAGACAAAGGCTGGAGAAAAGATCATCAGTGTGCTGCCTTTTTTTAGAGCATTTTGGTTACTAAATCAACAATATTCTGCTCATCACAAACCTCCATGAAGCCATGGAAATAGCTTGATTATGTAAAAACGATAAACTTAGATGATCCGGTAATCCTGATTCCAGCAAGGACAGGTGGTCAGGGACCTGAGATAAAGCTTGAGTTCTATTTTCCAAGGCCCTATGAATTCAATATTCAGATTTAAGGATCTTCCTCTAAAATTACAGCACCATGATACCTTAGGCTTTTGAATGAGGGGCACTTCCTCCTAAATTAACAATGCTTTTGTGGAACATCTTCGACATAGCAGACACTGAAGTAGGTACTTTCACATAAAATGCCCCTTCTAATTATCCTAAAAACATGTGTTTTTATTTCTTTACATTTAGTATCAAAAATTAATTATGTTCTGAGAACTTCATATCCTTTGAGATCATTAGCATAGCTCTAGAGGGTCCTCCTTACCACCATAAGAATCACTAGTTTATGTCCTCTCTTATTTCCAGCCTCATGGTTAGGAAGAATTAATATGTGAAAATGGCCATACTGCCAAAAGCAATTTATAGATTCAATGCCATCCCCATCAAGCTACCAATGATCTTCTTCACAGAACTGGAAAAAAAACACTTTAAACTTCATATGGAACCAAAAGAGAAGCCATATAGTCAAGACAACCCTAAGCAAAAAGAACAAAGCCAAAGGCATCAGGCTGCCTGACTTCAATCTATACTACAAGGCCACAGTAACCAAAACAGCATGGTACTGCTACCAGAATAGAGATATAGACCAATGGAACAGAACAGAGGCCTTGGAGGCAACACCAGACGTCTACAGCCATCTGATCTTTGACAAACCTGATAAAAACAAGCAATGGGGAAAGGATTCCCTGTTTAATAAATGGTGTTGGGAAAACTGGCTAGCCATGTGCAGAAAGCAGAAACTGGACCCCTTCCTGACAACTTACACTAAAATTAACTACAGATAGATTAAAGATTTAAACATAAGACCTAACATCATAAAAACCCTAGAAGAAAATCTAGGCAAAACCATTAAAGATGTAGGCATAGGCAAGGACTTCATGAATAAAACACCAAAAGCAATGCAACAAAAGAGATAATAGACAAATGGTATCTAATTCAAGTTCAGAGCTTCTGTACAGCAAAAGAAACAATCATTAGAGTGAACCAGAAACCAACAGAATGGGAAAAAATTTTTGTAACCTACCCATATGGCAAAGGGCTATTGTCCAGAATCTACAAAGAACTAAAGCAGATTTACTAAAGCAGATTTATGAGGTTGTAAGAAAAAAACAAACAACCTCATCAAAAAGTGGGCTAAGGATATGAACAGACACTTTTCAAAAGAACACATTTATGCAACCAACAAACATGAAAAAATGCTCATCATCACTGGTCATTAGAGAAATGCAAATCAAAACCACATTGAGATACTATCTCACGCCAGTTAGAATGGCAATCATTAAAACATCTGGAGACAACAGATGCTGGAGAGAATGTGGAGAAATAGGAACACTCCTACACAATTGGTGGGAGTGTAAATTAGTTCAACCATTGTGGAAGACAGTGTGGTGATTCCTCAAGGATCTAAAAATAGAAATTCCATTTGACCCAGCAATTCCATTACTGGGTATATACTCAAAGGATTATAAATCATTCTATTATAAAGACACATGCACATGTATGTTCATTGTGGTACTGTTTACAATAGCAAAGACCTGGAACCAACCCAAATGCCCATCAATGATAGATTGGACAAGGAAAATGTGGCACATATACACCATGGAATACTATGCAGCCATAAAAAACAATGAGTTTGTGTACTTTGTAGGAACATGGATGAATCTGGAAAATATTCTCAGCAAACTGACATAAAAACAGAAAATCAAACACTGCATGTTCTCACTCATAAGCAGGTATTGAACAATGAGAACACATGGACACAAGGAGGGGAGCATCACACACTGGGGTCTGTTGCTGGGGGTTAGGGGAGGGAAGCAGGGGGTGGGGAGGTTGGGGAGGGATAATATGGGGAGAAATGCTAGCTATAGGTGACGGGGGGGATGGAGTTAGCAAACCACCTTGCCAGATATGTACCTATGCAACAACCCTGCATGATCTGCACATGTACCCCAGAATCTAAAGTGAAATTTTTAAAAAATCACTAGTTTATAGAGAAAGAGGCATCTGTCAGTGGCTTTGGCATTATCTACCCCTACTCCTAATCTTTGAATACCTGTTTTGAAACAGTTCTTAAATCCTCTTCCATGTTGTTGCTGCTATTTTCTCTCCTTCTTTTTATTAAATTCCAATAGAAATAGTCAATTCATCCAATATATTAAGATGTCTTTTTTTGTGAATAGAATTAGCAGCCAATAGCAAAACATATCCTCACATAGGATTCTGAGTTACACTTCTTTTCACAAAATTCTGGTGCCAAAAAATGCCCCCAAAATAAATAATCTGCAAATATCACTGAAACAGATCAGGAGTAATGGATGAATCAACTATGATCATAACTCTTGGGTGAAAGCTGAAAGGAATAAATAACTTTCCTTTTACCTTCTCATGTCACTACTCTCAGTAATGACAAGATCCTCTCTGTAAAGATATAGATTTAAAAGCTGTCTCTCCCATTATATTGTGAGTACATTTTCCCTTCCTCAGACACCTCCAGTTAAAGAGGTATAGAATTCCAAATAAAAGGTGACATTAAAATTGTTAGCCATGTTTTCAGCAGTCAGCTAAAATTACTGATATGCTGCAAGAAGTTTCCAAAGTTGCCGACTGCTGACTCTAAAACTATTTCAGTAAAAGTTACTTTCATGAACAGTATTGTTTATAGTTTCACACTTACTGACTCTTCATAGTTTGATATGTCTAGAGTTTGCCATTCATGTCAAATTCTCTTCATGAAGCTTTGATTACTTTCAGAGCTCCCTTCTCTGGAACATTTATTTATACTTGATTTTTTTTTCTTTTTCTCAAAAGAAAGTCCTCCTCTAGGAGTTAGGAAAACAAGTATCTGAGCTACTTAAACTTTTAAGTCAATTAAAAGTAATAAAATTCTGTGTGTTATATAACTCCCCAAAAGCAGTTTTATGGCCTAAAATTTTGTGTTTGTTTTAATGAAAGCTAGTTTAGGAGCAAGGAATCAACATCATTCCAACTAATTCAGATAAAAAGGATCTCACAAGACAGGGAGCTAGAGACAAAGAAGCCATCAAGAATCAAAGCAGATACTCACTTGGCCGCTTGGTCTGTTTCTCAACCTTTCTCCTCACCACACTACTCCCTCACCACCTCTGCAACCCAGCACTGGCTTTCATCTCTGTTTCTCTTTGTTTGATATATTCTCTTGCTTCATTTCCACTCTTTTATCCATAATTTATTTGCCCACAACTTTAGTTTCTAGATAGTTTTGGCTTTAAACACAGACCCTGACCCCAACATTACATAAACTCAAGATCCAGCAGCCATCACAAACTGAGTCTTTTGACTCAAGTTCTTGAGAGGAAGAATTTGGGGGTCATGTGCCAGACAATAGAGTCAGTCTACCTGTCCAGGTAGCCACTGTGGTCCAAACTGCTTGGCTAGAGAATGAGGCCACATGGACACTTAGGCACATCATGGCACAGCCTATGTGGGGTGTAGTCCCCAGAGAAAATGGTGAAGCTGGGCAGCCTCTAGTGTTGCTTCCAG
Organism: Aotus nancymaae; assembly: GCF_030222135.1. Lineage (NCBI taxonomy): Eukaryota > Metazoa > Chordata > Mammalia > Primates > Aotidae > Aotus > Aotus nancymaae. The sequence goes on from NW_026988454.1 coordinate 80,467,458, forward strand.
TGTATCATTAGATCCCCTCAGGAAGCTAATGATTTGCATAATTCCTCAGCTACACCCTTAAAATGACTGAAGCTGAATAAATTTTGAGAATCTTGGTTGCACTGGGAATGCTGAGCCCAGCTTTTTCACTCCTGACACACTCTGCCTCAAAGGAGAAATAAAAGCCCCCTGAGTTAGGCAATACTTTTAGCAACAAAGCCTCCCACACTTACCCTTAATATGACATTGTATTTAAATAAAATTTCTCCTGAAAAGGAGAACAGTTTTCAGAAATATTACTAAAATATTTCTGTTACTTGATTTTTTTCTCTCCAAAAAAAAAAAGTATTCCTTTAAGGGTTAGGAAAACAATTAGCTACTTAAACTTGTAAGTTAATTAAAATGAATAAAATTCTGTAATACATTAAAACTCCCCAAAGACACAGGCATTTGCTTCTGCTACAAGCACAGCTGACCCCTCCCTAGCTATTCACATACACCTGCCAGAATTGTTTGCCCAAAATGAGCAGGAAACCTTAACGGAGCTGGGATCCCGGACATTCGGAGCCCTCCACCGCAACTCCCTTCCTCCCTGGTCTGTTCAGTGATCCCAGGTCTTTCTGACTAACCCTGAGCTACAGGCTCCAAACCTTTTGCTATAGTGGCCTCACCTGCATACCAGTGCTTGTCAGTCTTCTTGACTGCCTTCCTCATCTCTGGGATTCTGACCCAGCTGACCCAGCAGGAGCTCAAAATCCTGTCTCTATCACACACACTTCTTTCTCATTCTCACACCTGTTTCCTGTATCACACCTCACACTTGTAAACTGATTCTAACAACTCAAGATTTTGTTTTCCTGCCAAAATCTGTGGTGTTTTTACACCCCTCCCTGTCCAACTGCTCTCACCCCTTGGGCTTAACGAGATCTTCCACATTCTGCAGCAGCCTGCCTCCACACTAAATTCTCTGCCTATCCATTTACTGGATTAAATACTGTATTCAAGTTAATGTCTCAGATAAATTAGTTCACTTGCCTCTGAAATAAGAACTCAAGAAAATCCTTCAAAGTATTGCATGTGACTCAGAACATTTACCAGACTGGTCAAAGCATCCAAACATGAACAAGGAAAACTGACCTCTGAGATGAAAGTTGCCAAACATTTCAGTCTGCTTGGAAATGCCGGCACGGCTGATGTTTCCTATACAAATTCCACATGGCTGTGAATAGAAATAAAAACATATTTAACCAATTAAAAAGACCAGAAGACTAACAAAGAGAGATAAAGGATGACTAGCTCTTTCAGATTCAGATTTTAAATTGCAATATAAAAATCATATTTAAGAATTAAACCTAATAAAATATCAGTTAAAGAATATATTTGTAACTTAGACCATCAAGCAAACTTACTTGGAAAAACTGTGTATGTACTTTGAATAATAATTGCCCTCACATCATAGAGTAAAAAAACATTATTTTGAAGTGTACCTGGAATAGTGGACCTGGTAACGATCTTCTGTGTTAATTTCGTAAAATAGGTAAAACTTGGAAATACTGTCTTAATAGAGTCTCCCCCATTAACCTGTATTCCATTTTTTAAGCCCTCAACGGGATGACACAGAAAAGGTCTGATGTCTTTTGGGGTACTAGTCTCCCTATGTTATATAATAAACTTTTTTCTTTTTATTTTTTTGAGACAGGGTCCCACTTTTTGACCCAGGCTGAAGTGCAGTGGTATGATCTTTGCTAACTGTAGCCTCAACCTCCTGGATTCAAGTGATCCTCCTGCCTCAGTAGCTGGAACCACAGATATGCACCACCACACCTGGCTAATTTTTGTATTTTTCATAGAGACAGGGTGTCACCATGTTTCCCAGGCTGGCCTCGAACTCCTGAGTGAAAGTTAAAGGTAAAACTACCATTCAATCCAGCAAAGACATTACCAGGTATATACCCAAAGGAATAGAAATCATGCTGCCATCAAAACACTTGCACGTGTATGTTCATTGCAGCACTATTCACAATAGCAAAGATATGAAATCAACCTAAATGCCCATCAGTGGAAGACTGGATTATTTTAAAATGTTGTACATTTGCGCCATGGAATACTACACAGCCATAAAAAAGAATTCCATCATGTTCTTTGCAGCAACATGGATGGAACTGGAGGCCATTATCCTAAGTGAACAAACACAGGAACAGAAAACCAAATACTGCATGTCCTCACTTGTAAGTGGGAGCTAAACATTAAGTACATATGGACACAATGAAGGCAAAAATAGACACCAGGCCTACCTGAGGGTGAAGGGTAGGAGGAGGGTGAGCATTGAAAAACTACCTATCAGGTAATATGCTTATTACCTGGATGACAAAATAATCTGTAAACCAAACCCCCATGACACAGCTCACCTAAGACAACCTGTACATGTCGCCCAGAACTTCAAATTTTTTAAAAAATCATTTTTATTCTGGGAAAAATAAAAATCACTCTAAAAGATTGAAATAACATTCCAAAAGGAATTTTAAATCACAACTGATGGACATGTAAAGAAGTAGAAATAAACTAAAAATATGAACCTGAATTATAGAAGTAAATAAAATAGACTTCTCTTTAAAGGAGTTCTTACAGAGATTTCAATAAAACTCACAACAAACAAAATAAGTCAAGGAAAAATGGCATTAGAATTAGTGTCAACAAAGCCACGTATTTTGGTGCAATTCTATTCTCTGCAAAACAAAGGAGGATGCCACCACTGAATGCCTAGTTTAGTTAAACTGTGCTTTTAAACTACTGTGAAAAAATCTGTAGTAATCAGAATAACACATGCACAAAAATCTAAGATTTAGAATCTTTCAAGAAATATAAATTTCCCCCCCAAATCTTTTTAATTTAACTGATAGGTATACAAAACGTTTTATGTTTGATTTTTTTGGTTCTTTGCTAACAAAAGACAGTAACCAGATGCCACTCCCAAAATTAGAAGATTTTTTCCAAAACAAAAGAATGAAATGAAAATGGAATTATTACCATTTGGCAATTCAATATTTAGTAAATACCTAGGTTCTGCTAGGCTTCTTGCCAGGCCAATATATCAATGATTAATATATCAAGTATTTACTGATTACTATGTGCCAGGCACTGCTATAAACACTTTGTATTCATTATATCATTAAATTTTCACCCAAAAAGCCTATGAGGTCACTCCCACGACCAGAGGTAAGGACAGGTGAATGACAGAGCTAGAGGCAGATCCTGGGACATGTGATTCCAGGGCATAAACTCTTCAATGTCACTACCAAGCTAAGGAGGACCCATTACCTGTGGAAGGCGTCTCAGTTACTGGTGGCCTATCCATACACGTCCGTAGCAACTTCAATTCTTGCCTACTCAGTAGAAGGAATTCGACTGAGGGGCATAAGGCAAAAGAAACTGAGCTGAGTTTCTGAGCAGGAGTGGGAGTTTTAAAAACAAATGGAAAAAAAAAAGGCTTTAGAACAGTAAGGTAAGGAAAGAAAAGAAGGAAAGTACAACCTGGAAGAGGGCCAAGCAGGGGGCTTGAGAAACCAAGAGCTCAGCTTGACCTCTTGACTCGGGTTTTATATGCTGGCATTCTTCCGGGATCTTCTGTTACTTCTCCTCACTCCTGAGATCTTATTGGGACGCTGCTGAGCAATCTTGGCTCATGGCAACCTCCACCTCCCAGGTTCAAACAATTCTCGTGCTTCAACCACTACCAACCCCCACCACCCTCGCTCCGCCCTGTAACTGGGATTACAGGTGTGTGCTACCACAGCTGGCTAATGTTTGTATTTACTTTAGTAGAGACGGGATTTTACCATGTTGGACAGGCTGGTCTCACACTCCTGGCCTCAAGTGATCCACCTGCCTTGGCCTCTCAAAGTGCCAGGATTACAGGCATGAGGCACTGTGCCTGGCCTGGTTTCAGGTGTTTTCTTTTAGGACACAGCCTTTCCCTGGCACCAGCTGTAACCAATTATTACTTTAGAGAAACAGTTAACAACTGTCTGACCATCACCTGATGGTCACCTAACACTCCTAGTGTGTGGTGCTGTGGGGGTTGGAGAGGGAGCCCTTTCCTGCCCTACTCATACCTAATGCTACCCACTGTAACAGACACAGAGCCAAGTTACAGAGGGGTCATAAGTTAGTTATAGAATCATGACGATAAAATGCAGGTCATAAAGGACATCAAAGAAACTGTCAAGCTAGGCGCGGTGGCTTACGCTTGTAATCCCAGCACTTTGGGAGGCTGAGGCGGACAAATCACCTGAAGTCAGGAGTTCCAGACCAGCCTGAACAGCATGGAGAAGCCCCATCTCTACAAAAAATACAAAATTAACCAGGCGTGGTCGTGCATGCCTGTAATCCCAGCTACTCGGGAGGCTGAGGCAGGAGAATAGCTTGAACCCGGGAGACGGAGGTTACAGTGAGCTGAGATGGCACCATTGTACTCCAGCCTGGGCAACAAGAGCAAAACTCTGTCTCAAAAGAAAAAGAAAGTGTCATTTATTTATTCATTCAACAAATATTTCTTGGGTGGTTACTTAATAAAGGTTCTGTTCTAGACACCAAAGGTCCAGCAGTAAAGACAAAATCGCTGGCCTCGTGGTAAGTGCATTTGCCTGAAAAAAACACAATAAAAAGTGAAGAATTTCAGTTAATGATAAGTGCAAAGAAGAAATATGCAGGGTTTCCAAGGAAGTCTCTCTCTCTAAGGAGATGGCATCTGGATGTAGAATTGAATCTCAGCAATGAGAAGGCGCTAGTCCTGCAACTACCCAGGGGAGAACATTCCAGGTAGAGGGAAAAGCAGATGTAAAGACTCTTAAGTCTAGACTGAGATGTATGCATTCCAGGTCCCAGGGAGATGGAAAAACTGAACAGTCAGATATACAGTCAAAGAGCTGGTAGAAGTGAGAGTAAACAGGACCTTTAAGATAACCTTCTTAATCTTTTTTGGGGGAAGTAATTTCATACTTGAAAGAATAACACCACAGAGATCTGCATTCTCTTTATCCAGATTTGTCTAGTGTTAACATTTAACCCATTTGCTTTATCAGTTTTTTTCTCTTTGTATGTGTCGGGGTGTATGAGTATACATTTTTTTAACCATTTCAGAGTGAGTGGCATGCATCCTGGCCTTTTGCCCCTCAACACATTAATGTGTGTTTTCGAACAATAGGAATATCTCTTACATAACCACCTGATAATAACCAACTTCAGTAAAATTAACATTAATATGGTACTTTTATCTAATCTCCCATCTGTGATCCAATTTTATCACTTGGCTTTAAACTGTCCTTTTTCCCTCTACTCAGAATCCCACCTAGTAATCAGATATTTCATTTTGTTGTCTTATCTCAAATAAAATATTACTCATTTTGGGTTTGTCTGATGGCTTCTTTGTGATTAGGTTCAAGTAATGGATCGCAGCCAGACTAGTACCTCAGTGATGTGTCCTCCTCAGGATAGTGTATATAGAGAAACTCAATGTCCATCTGCCCCTCACTGCTAATGTTAATTTTGATCACCCAGCCAAGGTGTTATCTGATTTTGTTCTTCCAACTAATAAGCAATCTGGAGAAAATCATGCAAATATTCTAGTCTTTGTCAAAATCTCCCTCTAGATTTATACTCCATTCATGATTCTTTCCTGACCCCATCTTTACTATGACGGTTGCAAAATGGCTATTTCAAATTCCAGGATTCCTTCCACATTTACCACTGGTCTTCAGCATTCTACCCTAAGCAAGAGTCCTCTCTTCTCTCTAATTTATGTGTTACTTGTCATCAGTGTAAATGGATTTCTACTTTTCCAATGGTATATAAATCACTGTTTTTAATCATTTTAATATTTTCTAATATTTCAATTCCCAAATTTTCCCAGTCTTGGCCAGTGGAAGATTCTTCGATCTGGTTTGTATGTTATTGTGATTATTATTTCTTGGCGCATTCCTTTCCATTTGCTAGCATAATGCTGTCCAGTGAACTTTCTGCAATGATGGAAATGTTCCAAATCTGGGCTATTCAATACTTTAGCCACTAGCCAAGTGTAGCCAGCTATTGAGCATTTGAAATGTGGCTAGTACAACTGAGGAACTGACTTGTTGATTTTATTTAATTTTAATTAACGTAATTTTAAATAGCCACAAGAGACTAGTAGCTGCCACATTGAACCACACATATTACTTTTTTGCTACAGCACTGGAATCAGCAATATCTCTAAGGGGTCCTGTTGCTTTTTGTTTTGTTTTGTTTTGTTTTTAACAGGGAATGATTTATTATTATTATTATTATTGTACTTTAGATTCTGGGATACATGTGCAGATCATGCAAGATTGTTGCATAGGTACATTCATGTAAAGGTGGTTTGTTGCCACCATCCCCACATCACCTAAACCTGACATTTTTCCCACATTACCCCTCCTCTACCCTTCCACCCACTATCTCTCCCACAGCTCCCCCAACTGGGCCCCAGTGTGTGATGCTCCCCTCTTTGTGTCCAAGTGTTCTCATTGTTCAACACCCATGAGTGAGAACATGTGGTGTTTGATTTTCTGTTCTTGTGTCAGTTTGCTGAAAATGATGGTTTCCAGGTTCATCCATGTCCCTACAAAGGACACAAACATCATTTTTTATGGCTGCATGATATTCCATGGTGTATATGTGCCACATTTTCTTTGTCCAGTCTATCATTGATGGGCACTTGGGTTGGTTGCAGGTCTTTGCTATTGTAAACAGTGCCACAATGAACATGCCTGTGCATGTATCTTTATAACAGAGTTATTTATAGTCCTTTGGGTATAACCCAGTAATGGGATTGCTGGGTCAAATGGAATTTCTATTTCTAGGTCCTTGAGGAATTGATACACTGTCTTCCACAATGGTTGAACTAATTTACACTCCCACCCACAGTGTAAAAGTGTTCCTATTTCTCCACATTCTCTCCAGCATCTGTTGTCTCCAGATTTTTTAATGATTGCCATTCTAACTGGCATGAGATGGTATCTTAATGTGGTTTTGATTTGCATTTCTCTAATGACTAGTGATGATGAGCAATTTTTTCATATGTTTGTTGGCTTCATATATGTCTTCTTTTGAAAAGTCTCTGTTCATATCCTTAGCCCACTTTTTGATGAGGTTGTTTGTTTTTTTCTTGTAAATCTGTTTCAGTTCTTTATAGATTCTGGACCATAGCCCTTTGCCAGATGGGTAGGCTGCAAAAATATTTTCCCATTCTGTTGGTTTCTAGTTCCCTCTAATGATTGTTTCTTTTGCTGTACAGAAGCTCTTAAGTTTAATTAGATCCCATTTTTCTAGTTTGGCTTTTGTTGCCAATGCTTTTGATATTTTAGTCATGAAGTCCTTGCCTATACCTATGTCCTGAATGGTTTTGCCGAGGTTTTCTTCTAGGGTTTTTATGGTGTTAGGTCTTATGCTTAAATCTTTAATCCATCTGTAGTTAATTTTAGTGTAAGGTGTCAGGAAGGGGTCCAGTTTCTGCTTACTGCACATGGCTAGCCAATTTTCCCAACACCATTTATTAAACAGGGAGTCCTTTCCCCATTGCTTGTTTTTGTCAGGTTTGTCAAAGATCAGATGGTTGTAGATATGTGGTGTTGCTCCAGAGGCGTCTGTTCTGTTCTATTGGTCTATATCTCTGTTTAGATACAGGTACCATGCTGTTTTGGTTACTGTTGCCTTGTAGTACAGCTTGAAGTCTGGCAGCATGATGCCACCAGGTTTGTTCTTTTTGCTTAGGATTGTCTTGGCTATGCAGGCTCTTTTTTGGTTCCATATGAAGTTTAAAGTGTTTTTTTCCAGTTCTGTGAAGAAGGTCATTGGTAGTTTGATGGGGATAGTCTTAAATCTATAAATCACTTTGGTAGTATGGCCATTTTCCCAATATTGATTCTTCCTAATCATGAGCATAGAATGTTTCTCTATCTGTTTGTGTCCTCTCTTATTTCCTTGAGCAGTGGTTTATAGTTCTCCTTGAAGAGGTTTTTTACCTCTTTTGTTAGTTGTATTCCTAGGTATTTCATTCTTCTTATAGCAATTGTGAATGGGAGTTCACTCTTGATTTGGCTCTCTGTTTGTCTGTTATTTGTGTATAGGAATACTTGTGATTTCTGCACATTGATTTTGTATCCTGAGACTTAGCTGAAGTTGCTTATCAGCTTAAGTAAAGTTTGGGCTGAGATGACGGGGGTCTTCTAGATATACAATCATGTCATCTGCAAAGACAATTTGACTTTCTCTTTTCCTAATTGAATACCTTTTATTTCTTTTTTTTTTTTTTGTCATACATATGGGGGATTTTTTATTTATTGCCTTTTAATCCCAGCGGGACAGTTATTCCCTCTTGTTCTTATTTTTTTAATTGCATTTTAGGTTTTGGGGTACATGTGAAGAACATGCAAGATTGTTGCATAGGTACACACGTGGCAGTGCGATTTGCTGCCTTCCTCCCCTTCACCTATATCTGGCATTTCTCCCCATGCTATCTCTCCCGAACTCCCCACCCCTCGCTGTCCCTCCCCTATTTCCCCCCAACAGACCCCAGTGTGTAGTGCTCCCCTCCATGTGTCCATGTGTTCTCATTGTTCAACACCCACCTATGAGTGAGAACATGCAGTGTTTGATTTTGTGTTCTTCTGTCAGTTTTCTGAGAACGATGGTTTCCAGGTTCATCCATGTCCCTACAAAGGATACGAACTCATCATTTTTGATGGCTGCATAATATTCCATGGTGTATATGTGCCACATTTTCCCTGTCCAGTCAATCATCGATGGGCATTTGGATTGGTTCCAGGTCTTTGCTATTGTAAACTGTGCTGCAATGAACATTCGTGTGCATGTGTCCTTAGAGTAGAATGATTTATAATCCTTTGGATATATACCCAGTAATGGGATTGCTGGGTCAAATGGAATTTCTATTTCTAGGTCCTTGAGGAATCGCCACACTGTCTTCCACAATGGTTGAACTAATTTACACTCCCACCAACAGTGTAAAAGTGTTCCTATTTCTCCATATCCTCTCCAGCATCTGTTGTCTCCAGATTTTTTAATGATCGCCATTCTAACTGGCATGAGATGGTATCTCAATGTAGTTTTGATTTGCATTTCTCTAATGACCAGAGATGGTGAGCATTTTTTCATATGTTTGTTGGCCTCATGTATGTCTTCTTTTGTAAAGTGTCTGTTCATATCCTTCGCCCACTTTTGAATGGGCTTATTTGTTTTTTTCTTGTAAATCTGTTTTAGTTCTTTGTAAATTCTGGATATCAGCCCTTTGTCAGATGGGTAGAGTGCAAAAACTTTTTCCCATTCTGTTGGTGGCCAATTCACTCTAATGACTGTTTCTTTTGCCATGCAGAAGCTGTGGAATTTGATTAGGTCCCATTTGTCTATCTTGGCTTTTGTTGCCAATGCTTTTGGTGTTTTGGTCATGAAGTCCTTGCCTATGCCTATGTCCAGAATGGTTTTGCCTAGATTTTCTTTTAGGATTTTTATGGTGTTAGGTCTTATGTTTAAGTCTTTAATCCATCTGGAGTTAATTTTAGTGTAAGGTGTCAGGAAGTGGTCCAGTTTCTGCTTACTGCACATGGCTAGCCAGTTTTCCCAACACCATTTATTAAACAGGGAATCCTTTCCCCATTGCTTGTTTTTGTCAGGTTTGTTAAAGATCGGATGGTTGTAGATATGTTGTGTTGCCTCCGACGCCTCTGTTCCGTTCCATTGGTCTATATCTCTGTTTTGGTACCAGTACCATGCTGTTTTGATTACTGTAGCCTTGTAGTAGAGTTTGATGTCTGGTAGTGTGATGCCTCCTGCTTTGTTCTTTTGGCTTAGAATTGACTTGGCTATGCGGGCTCTCTTTTAGTTCCATATGAAGTTTAAGGTGTTTTTTTCCACTTCTGTGAAGAAGGTCTTTGGTAGCTTGATGGGGATAGCATTGAATCTGTAAATTACTTTCGGCAGTATGGCCATTTGCATGATATTGATTCTTCCTAACCATGAACATGGAATGTTTCTCCATCTGTTTGTGTCCTCTCTTATTTCATTGAGCGGTGGTTTGTAGTTCTCCTTGAAGAGGTCCTTTAGATTCTTTGTTAGTTGTATTCCTAGTATTTGATTCTCTTTGTAGCAATTGTGAATGGTAGTTCATTCTTGATTTGGCTCTCTTTAAACCTGTTATTGGTGTATAGGAATGCTTGTGATTTTTGCACATTGATTTTGTATCCTGAGACTTTGCTGAAGTTGCTTATCAGTTTCAGGTGATTTTGAGCTGAGATGATGGGGTCTTCCAGATATACAATCACATCGTCTGCAAATAGAGACAGTTTGACTTCCTCCTTTCCTATTTGAATACCCTTGATTTCTTTTTTCCCTTGCCTGATTGCTCTGGCTAGAACTTCCAATACTATATTGAATAGGAGTGGTGAGAGAGGGCATCCTTGTCTAGTGCCAGATTTCAAAGGGAATGCTTCCAGTTTTTGCCCATTCAGTATGATATTGGCTGTTGGCTTGTCGTAAATAGCTTTTATTATTTTGAGATACTTTCCATCAATACCTAGTTTATTGAGGGTTTTTAGCATGAAGGGCTGTTGAATTTTGTCGAAGACCTTCTCTGCATCAATTGAGATAATCATGTGGCTTTTGTCTTTGGTTCTGTTTATCTGGTGAATTACATTTATAGACTTGCGTATATTGAACCAGCCTTGCATCCCCGGGATGAATCCTACTTGATCATGGTGGATAAGTTTTTTGATGTGCTGTTGCAGTCGGCTTGCCAGTATTTTATTGAAGATTTTTGTATCTATGTTCATCATGGATATTGGCCTGTAGTTTTCTTTTCTTGTTGAGTCTCTGCCGGGTTTTGGTATCAGGATGATGTTGGTCTCATAAAATGATTTGGGAAGGATTCCCTCTTTTTGGATTATTTGGAATAGCTTCAGAAGGAATGGTACCAGTTCCTCTTTGTATGTCTGGTAGAATTCGGCTGTGAACCCATCTGGACCTGGGCTTTTTTTGGGTGGTAGGCTCTTAATTGCTGCCTCGACTTCAGCCCTTGTTATTGGTCTATTCAGGGTTTTGACTTCTTCCTGGTTTAGGCTTGGGAGGAGGCAACTGTCCAGGAATTTATCCATTTCTTCCAGGTTTTCTAGTTTATGTGCATAGAGTTGTTTGTAATAATCTCTGATGATGCTTTGAATTTCTGTGGAATCTGTGGTGACATCCTCTTTATTGTTTTTCATTGTATCTATTTGGTTATTCTCTCTTTTCTTTTTTATTAATCTGGCTTGTGGTCTGTTTATTTTGTTGATCTTTTCCAAAAACCAGCTCCTGGATTTATTGATTTTTTGAAGGGTTTTTGTGTCTCTATCTCCTTCAGTTCTGCTCTGATCTTAGTTATTTCTTGTCTTCTGCTCAGTTTTGAGTTTTTTTTATCTTGCTCCTCTAGCTCTTTCAATTTTGATGATAGGGTGTCAATTTTAGATCTCTCCTTGCTTCTCATGTGGGCACTTATGGCTATATTTTCCTCTAAAGACTGCTTTAAATGTGTCCCAGAGATTCTGGTATGTTGTGTGCGAACAAGCAAGTACTCAGAGATTTCATCACCACCTGGCCTGCTTTACAAGAGCTCCTAAAAGAGGCACTACACATAGAAAAGAACAACCAGTACCAGTCACTCCAAAAACATACCAAATGGTAAAAACCATCAACACAATGAAGAATCTGCATCAACTAATGGGCAAAACAGCCAGCTAGCATCAAAATGGCAGTATCAAATTCACACATAACAATATTAACCCTAAACATAAATGGACTAAATGCCCCAATCAAAAGACACAGACTGGCAAATTGGATAAAATGCCAAAACCCTTTGGTGTGCTGTATCCGGGAAATCCATCTCACATGCAAGGATACACAAAGGCTCAAAATAAAAGGATGGAGGAAGATTTACCAAGCAAATGGAGAGCAAAAAAAAGCAGGAGTTGCAATTCTCATCTCTGATAAAATAGACTTTAAAGCAACAAAGATCAAAAGAGACAAAGAAGGACATTACATAATGGTAAAAAGACCAATGCAACAAGAAGAGCTAATGATCCTAAATATATATGCACCCAATACTGGAGCACCCCGATATATAAGGCAAGTTCTTAATTACTTATAAAGCGACTTAGACTCCCACACAATAATTGTGGGAGACTTTAACACCCCATTGTCAATATTAGACAGATCAACAAGACAGAAAATTAACAAGGATATCCAGGACTTGAACTCAGACTTGGACCAAGCAAACCTAATAGACATTTACAGAACTCTCCACCCCAAATCCACAGAATATACATTCTTCTCAGCACCACATCACACCTATTCTAAAATTGACCACATAATTGGAAGTAAATCATTCCTCAGCAAATGCAAAAGAATGGAAATCATAACAAACAGTCTCTCAGACCACAGTGCAATCAAGTTAGAACTCAGAATTCAGAAACCAACCCAGAACCACATGGCTTCATGGAAACTGAACAACTGGCTCTTGAATATTGACTGGATAAACAATGAAATGAAGGCAGAAATAAAGATGTTCTTCGAAACCAACGAGATCAAAGAACATCTTTATTTCTGCTTTCATTTCATTGTTTATCCAGTCAGCATCCAGGAGCCAGTTGTTTAGTTTCCATGAAGTTGTGTGGTTCTGAGTTAGTTTCTTAATCCTGAGATCTAATTTGGTTGCACTATGGTCTGAGAGACTGTTATGATTTCTCTTATTTTGCATTTGCTGAGGAGTGATTTACTTCCAATTATGTGGTCAATTTTAGAGGAAGTGCAATGTGGTGCTGAGAAGAATGTATATTCTGTGGCTACGGAGTGGAGAGTTCTGTAGATGTCTATTAGGTCAGCTTGTTCCAGTTCTGCATTCAAGTCCTGTATATCCTTGTTGATTTTCATCTCATTGATCTGTCTAATGTTGACAGTGGAGTGTTAAAGTCTCCCACTATTATTGTGTGGGTGTCTAAGTCTCTTTGTAGATCATTAAGAACTTGCTTTATGTATCTGGATGCTCCTGTATTTGGTGCATATATATTTAGGATAGTTAGCTCTTCTTGTTGTATTGATCCTTTCCTTTCACCATTATGTAGTGTCCTTCTTTGTCTCTTCTGATCTTTGTTGGCTTAAATCGATTGTATCAGAGAGTAAAATTGCAAACTCTGCTTTTTTTTGCTCTCCATTTGCTTGGTAGGTCTTCTTCTATCCCTTTATTTTGAGGCTATGTGTGTCTTTGTGTATGAGGTGGGTCTCCTGAATATAGCACACCAATGGGTTTTGACTGTTCACCCAGTTTGCCAGTCTGTGTCTTTTGATTGGGGCATTTAGGTCATTTTAACATTAATATCGTTATGTGTGAATTTGATCCTGCCATTTTGGTACTCGTTGTTTTGCCTGTTGGTCGACACAGTTTCCTTATTGCATTGTTGGTCTTTACCATTTAGTTCGTTTTTGCAGTGGCTAATACTGGATATTTTTCTGTGTTTAGTGCTTCCTTCAGGAGCTCTTGTAGGGCAGGTCTGGTGGCAATGAAATCTCTCAGTAATTGCTTGTCCATAAAGGATTTTATTTCTCCTTCACTTATGAAGTTTACTTTGGCTAGAAATGAGATTCTGGGTTGAAAGTTCTTTACTTTAAGGATGCTGAATATTGGTCTTCACTCTCTTCTGGCTTGTAGGGTTTCTGCCGAGAGATCTGCTGTAAGTCTGATGGTGACCCAAACTTTCTCCCTGGCTGCCCTTAGCATTTTTTCCTTCATTTCTACTCTGGTGAATCTGACAATTATGTGCCTTGGGGCTGCTCTTCTTAAGGAGCATCTGTGGTGTTCTTTGTATTTCCTGTATTTGAATGTTGGCCTGCTTTGCTAGGTTAGGGAAGGTCTCCAGTATAATATTTTGAAGAATGCTTTCCAACTTGGATTCATTTTGACCATCCTCTTCAGGTACACTGACCAAGGGTAGATTAGGTCTTTTCACATAACCCCATATTTCTGGGAGGCTTTGTTCATTTCTTTTCACTCTTTTTTCTCTTTTCCTGCCTTCTCTTTTTATTTCATTAGTTGATCTTTGATCTCTGATACCATTTCTTCTGCTTGATCAATTCTGCTATTGAAACTTGTGTATGCTTCATGAAGTTCTTGTGTTGTGTTTTTCAGCCCCATCAAGTTGTTTATGTTCTTCTCTAGGCTGGTTATTCTAGTTAGCATTTCACCTAATCTTTTTTCAAGGTTCTTAGTTTCTTTGCATTGGGTTAAAACATGTTCTTTTAGCTTAGGGAAGTTTGTTATTACCCATCTTCTGAAACCTGCTTCTCTCAGCTCATCAAAATCATTTTCTGACCCATTTTGTTGCCATGCTAGTGAGTCTTTGTGATCTCTCTAGGGAGGAGAGGCATTCTGGACTTTGATGTTTTCATCTTTTTTGCACTGGTTACTTCCCATCTTCTCTGAGTGGACGTCCTTTCTGTTAAAGTGGGGGTTATTTCTCCTGTGGGTGGCTTTTTGTTTTTAAACACAGTTGTCAGTGTGCCACTTGCAACAGTCTGTCCGTTGTCTGACTGTGGAGGCGCTGCTGGGCTGCCTCAGTCTCAGCCAGGCTGCTGTTTATTCTTCACCTGGTTTCCGTACTGGTGGGGTTAGCCCTGCCTTCCTAATGGTGGGCTCTTTCCCTCTGCAGAGCCTACTGTTCCTGGGTGGAGGATGTGTTAACTGTGAAACTCTCCTGGAAGAGGGACCCTGGTTGCTGGATCTTGTAGGGGAGGGGCCTGTCTGATAGTATCCCCTCCCCGCTTTCAACTCTGTTCTGTGGGATGGGCAGTTCCTTTTAGCAAGCTTTGAGGGGATTAGTCCAAATCTCCACCCTGGTCTGTGCTAACAAGGCACAGCTCTGACTGGGGCGGCTGGCCTGGGCTGTCACCCAGGTCTGAGACTCCAGGTGGTTCTCAGCAAGGTGCTATTTTCCTGGTCTGTGTGCTGCCAAAGTCTCAGAGTAAATTGCCGTATCTGATTCAGAGAACTGAGGAGGTGATGTCCCCCTGATCCTCTGTGCCTGATACACTTTTTAGGTGGGGCAGTGCCCCACCTTGCCTCAGCTGGATGCCTTTGAGCTTCTTTCACTGCCTTATTTGGGGGTTAATCCCACTGTTCAACCAGTCCCTTTAAAACAAAACCAGTACTTCGCTCAGAGACACAGATATCACTCTGGTTCTGTCTCACTTGGTGGTAGCTGCACTCCAGAGAAGCTTCCTTTTGGCCATCTTCCCCCTGTCTCCCAACAGGGAATAATCTTAGAGACCAAAATTCATTGCTAGAGACCAAAATATCTTTGCTTGTGGACCCTTTCAGTAGACAAAGCTAGGAAATATATACATGTGTACATATGTGTATACATACATATTACACACACATTTAAACATACATACATAAACTTCTGGATATATGCAAGCATAGACACCAATATCTAACTATTTTAGAATCATGGTTCATACCAATGCCTCCAATTCCAATCCATCTCTTCAGAGATCTTCCTTGCCTTCCTCCATTTTATTTTTCTGTGTCTCTTCATCCATTGAGAACTCTGGCTCCCAACAGTCAATATCAACTCATTTCATTGTGTGCCCAAACCTATAGATATTAAAAGTCATTTTAGAATTGCTTCACTCATACCAACATAAAAACAAAACCTATTAGGAAGAGCTGAGGGTGTGTCATGGCAAATTCTGGCACGGTTTGGGGTGGTTCTTCAACAGTGAATGCTATGGGTCTGCACAGTGGCTTCAAGGGCTGTTGAACTCACCTACCCTGCTTTGTTTAAGACATGCAATATCATGGGCCCCTTGAGCCCAGATTGGCCTTTCTCAACTCTTAGGGTAAATCTTACCACATCTTGTGATAAAGGTTTTACTTTCACTTACTTTGATTGTAGATTAAGTTTAGTTCTTTTTTTTTTTTTTTTTAAGAAACTCTTCTATTGCCTTCATTAATGGAGGAAACATTGGAATATGCTTTTTACTACAAAGCCAGTGATAACACAACACTGCAGCTAATTTCAGATTTCTTTTTTTAGAATTTGGCTTATGATACAATGAAATCTAGAAGATTGGGGAGTGTGTCCATCCTTTGTCTCTCCCATAGAGAACAATTAAAACAGCTCTGGAAAAGCTCAGGAGTCCACTTAAGAAGCTACAGCAACACAGTGGAAGAAATCCAAAAGTAACCACACAAAATGGATAGGAACAACATTTTTACTTTACCTGCATCATCCTATCCCCTTGCCATCACTGCCCATCATAGAGAAGGAATATTCTAGCTCATGAGTTTCCCTCAAGGATAAAAAGAGTAAGATAAACAACCGAAATCCTCAGACTTCTAGGGCACTGCCTGAATTACATTCTTCAGATTCATGCCATCGAGATCACTGGGGAGACTGGCATAGCTAAGATTTCTGGAGACAGCTTGGAATAAAGAGTGGGCACTAACAATATCAGCCACACAGTGAGAACTACCGTGGTTCCCCATGGCCCGCTCTGCACAGGAATCCTGAAGCCCCCTCCACTAAGGACTTCAACAGCCCTTGAAGCCACTGTGCAGACCCATAGCTTTCACTGTTGAAGAACCACCCCAAACCGTGCCAGAATTTTCCATGACAGACCCCAGTGGCCTTATCTGCAGAGGACCCTAGCAGCTTTTGCTGGTGAGGAAACCAGCAGCCATCACAACTGAAGCAGACTCCCACAACTTTTACCACCATATTGTGCCTGCCACCATCCCTGGCTTTTGAAGCTGTGTGTGCCAAGTACCAGGTCCCAACTCCCACCACCAGTCCCCACCACCATTCTCACTTCTGCAGCTGACCCGTGCAGTCAAACATGTACATATAAAAAGCCTGGTTCTCACAGCTGTGCACTTTTGGCCCCAACATCTATTTTATCTGATACGAGTACAGCTAACTCTGCTCTCTTTGGTTTTAATTTGCTTGAAATATCTTCTATCTCTTCACTTTTAGTCTGTGTTCACTTTTTTATGCCCTTAAAAGTGAAGTGAATCTTGTTGGCAGCATATAGTTGGATCTTGTTTTTTATCCATAAAGCCACTGTATGTCTTTTGATTAATGAACCTAACCTTCATCATGAGCTATCACAACCAAATATGGGACCATAGCTGGTCTGTGTAGCCATGTACATAATCACCATCATTTCTGGCCCCTGCAGATACACACACACAATCAGCTATCTCTAACTCCTATTGCCAGCCCCTAGTACCAAACACATGCCTGAAGCAGGCCCCTATAGCTATATACATGCTCACTAGCAGTCCAAGCCCCATAGCTACACATGGGCATGCAATCAACCCCACTCCCCATAACCTGTACCCACCAGCATGTTTGCACTCACAGCCTACCCCTGCAACCACAGGCCTACTGCTAACTTGGGCCCACAGCTTCACATACAAACACAATCCCTATTGCTGTTACTTACTTTGGGGCATGTACTCACAGCTCTCTGCAACCACATACATGCATGCTGCCAGCCCTGATTCCTATACCCATGCACATGCATACCAGTGGTCACCACCATCATACATTTGCCTGTTGTCTGCCCTGGGCCCTCCCCTGACTCTGGCTCTTACTGCTGTATATGTGCCCTCAGCTAGCCTCCGTCATCACAAATGTGCTTCAGCCAGCCACTTCAGCCAAGTGTGTATATAATGACAGCACCTACTGCTGACTACTTCAGTCCCTTGGCGCTGGACTCACAGGCAACATAGGGACCATAACAGCCCTCACAGCTACTGTAGACATTCTGAAGTTCTTGTCACCAAGGACCATTCAGTTGTCAATATCACAGACCTCAGCTGTGTGATAAGATAAGTCACCTCACTCCCTCAAGACCTGGAGCCACTGCATGCCCCCAACCTTGGTGTCCCACACCTCTAAATCCAATGTCACAGCATAATCCAGCATGCCACCCCATAGGTAAATATCTTTTATTACCAAAGCCAGTCCATAAAGTCTGGAAGATATAAATGCATCTTCAAATGTGTAGAAAAGACTACAAGGATCCCAAAAAATAAGGGAAACTTGATATCACTAAAGAAATACAATAAATTTCCAGTAACAAATCCCAAAGAATTGGAGATATGCAAATTTCCTAACAAAGAATTCAAGATAATTGTTCTAAAGAATCTTAGAAACCTAAAAGAGAACATAAACAATTTTATAAATTTATACAAGAATAAAATAAGTTCAACAAAAAGATACACATTTTTTAATAAAAATTTGGAGGATGAAGAATACAATGACAACTATAAAATACAATAGAAAGCTTCAGCACTATAGTAATCAAACACAAGAGAGAATGGACAACCTTGAAGAAAGATCATTTTGAATTATCCAATCAGAAAGGAAAAAAATAATGAAAGGGAACTTTTTAAGCCTATAGGATCTATGGGACACCATCAAGAGACTTAACATTTACATTATAGGGGTTCCAAAAGAAGAAAAAAGGAAAGAAAGTTAATTTGGAAAAATAATGCTTGATAACTTCCCAAATTTTGGGCAAGATATGAATGTCCAGATACATGAAACTCAGAGATCTCTAACAACATTCAACCAAATAATATTTAATCAAGGCACATTGTCATCAAACTCAAATATCAGAGAGAGATGTTTGAAAGCATCATGAGAAAAAAAGTATACCACATCCAAAGGAACACAAATAAAGCTATCAGCTGATTTCTCAGAAGAAACCTTGCAGGGCAGGAGAAAGTAGGTTGACATATTAAAAATGCTAAAAGAAAAAGAACTGCAAGCACAAATAATTTACTCAGCAAATCTGTCCTTCAGAAACTAGGGAGAGATAAAGACTTTCTGAGACAAACAAAAGCTGAGGGACTTTATTACCACTAGACCTGCCTTATAAGATGTGTAAAAGAAAATATTTCAAGCTGAAGAAAAGACCACTAATTAACACCATAAACACATATGAAAGCGTAAAACTCACTATTAAAGTGAACTTGTACTCAGAATATTCAAATATTGTCAGGGTGGTGTATAAATTACCTATAGCTCTGTTATAAAGGCTAAAAGAGAAAAGTTTTAAAAGTAACTATAGCTACAATAATTTGTTAATAATACACAATATGAAAGGATGTTAACTGTGACATCAAAAACAAAATGTGGGAGGGAGAGTAAAAGCACACAGCTTTTATATGAAAAGTTAAGTTGTTGTTAACTTGAAACAGGTTTGTAAAACTATAAGATGTTTCATCATAACCATAAAATAAAAACTTGTAGTTGATACTTAAAAAGTAAAGACAAGGGAATCAAAGCAAATCACTACAGAAAAAATTATCAAATCAGAAGAAGACAACAAGAGAGAAAGAAAGGAATTAAGGATCTATAAAACAATCGGAAAATAATTAACAAAATGGCAATAGTGAATTCTTACCTATCAACAATTGCTATAGATACAAATGAATTAAAATTCATAAATCAAAAAACACAGCATTACATCTACAAGAGATTTACATTACCTTTAGAAGATACAAATGCTGTGATGGTTAACATTAGTTGTCATCCTGACTGGATTAAAGGATTTCTAGGTGTCTGGTAAAGTATCGTTTTGGGGTGTGTCTGTGAGGATGTTACTAAAGGAAATTCACATTCATGTTAGTGGACTGGAAGAGAAAGACCCACCCTCAATAGTGGTGGGCACCATCCAATCAGCTGCCAACCTGGCTAGAACAAAGCAGGTGGAAGAAGGCAGGCGGGTAACCTTGCTTGCTGAGTCTTCTGGTTCTCTTGCTTTCCATGCCAGATGCTTGCTTCCTCTCCTACTGCCCTCAGACATCAGACTCCAGGTTTTTCAGCCTTTAGACTCTGGGACTTGCAGAAGTACTCTGGATGTGGGAAATGGAGTCAATGGAGATTATTTTCAAGCTTTAAGATGTAATGACTTCCCTGCTAGGTTTTGAACTTGAATGGGGCCTGTAGCCCCTTTCTTTTGGTTGATTTCTCCCTTTTGAAACAGTAATGTTTATACAATACTTGTATTCCTATTGTAGCTTGAAAATAAATAACTTTTTTATTATTTTACAGGCTCATAGGTGAAAGTAAATTGTCACATCTCAGAGCATATTTTGGACTTTGGACTTTTGAATTGATGCTGGAATAAATTAAGACCTGGGGAGCAATTAGAAAGCTGTGATTTTATTTTGCAATGGGAGAAGGACATTAGATTTGGGAGTGCCAGAGGCAGAATGATAGAGCTTGGATATTTGTTCCTGACCAAATCTCATGTTGAAATGTAATCCCCAGTGTTGGAGATGGGGCTGGTGAAAGGTGTTTGGATCATGAGAAAAGATGTCTCATGACTTGGTCCTCATGATAGTAAATGAGTTCTCAAGCGATCTGGTTGTTTAAAAGTGTGGCACTTCCCCCTTCCTTGCTCCTGCTTTCACATTTTGACTTGCCTTCTTCCACTTTTCCCTCTGCCATGAGGGATGGTTTTCTCCCTGACTCCTCACCAGAAGCTGAGCAGATGCTGTCACCATGCTTGTACAGCCTGCAACAACAATGAGTCAATTAAACCTCTTTTCTTTAAAAATTAACCAGTCTCAGATACTTCTTTATAGTAATATAAGAACAGTCTAATACACATGCAAACACTTAAAGAAGAGAAGATATTCTATGAAAATGAAAAGCAAAAGCATAGCAAGGGTATCTATACTTATAGCTAACAAAATAGCTTTTAAGTCAAAACTGTAACAAAAGATAAAAAATGTTATATCATGATAAAGGAGTCAATACATCAAGAGGATATAAGAAATGTAAATACATATGCACCCAACATTGGAGAAATTAGTATATTTTTAAAATATTAACAGATCCAATGGGAGAAATGAATAGCAGTACAGTAACAGTAGAGGACTTTAATGTCCCACAACAATGGGAACATCATCCAAACAGAAAATCAATAAGAAAACACTGGACTTGAACAATACTTTACACGAAACAGGCCTAATAGACATAAAGAACATTTAGTCTAACAGCAACAGAACACACATTCATTTCAAGCACACAGGAAACATTCTCCAGAATATATTATATATTAGGCCACAAAATAAGTCCCAAAATACTTACGAACACTGTAGTCATATCAAGTATCTTTTCTGACCACAATGTTATGAAACTAGAAATCGATAACAGAAGGAAAATTCACAAGTATGTGGAAATTAAGTGACATGCTCAGAAACAATCATGAATTAAAGTAGCAATTCAAAAGGGAAAATAAAAAATATGTTAAGAAACACAACATACCAAACTTTTAAGATGCAGCAAAAGCAGTTCTAAGAAGAAAGATTATAACAATTAATAAACACATTAAAAAACAGCATGGCAGATTAGAGGCTTTTAGCATCCCTTGGCCACTTGGAAATAGCAAGATAGTACATAAAAATCAACTCTGTGAGCTTTAATTCAAGAAGGAAAATGGGAATCCAATGGAATCATGAAGGACAACACAGGTCCCAGTGAAGAGAAAGCTGAGAAACAACCACTGTAGCAGTGTCCAGCTGATAAAAATGAGTAAAGCCCAAGTATATAAGAGAGGCAGAGAGCGACCCTCTGTGATTCAACTCTCCACTGGTGATTAGAACAACCTAGGCCAAGGTAGAGCACTTCGATTCTCCCAAGCACTTGTGTTAACATGGGGAGAAGCTTGGAGACATCATCAAGAAAAGACACTGGGAAAAACTGTAGACATTTCCCCAGACACAGGACCAAGAGCAGGATGCCATTTTTAATATGACCACATGCAAATTTAGTCATCCTTTAGCAATCTGCAGCATGGCCATGCAGGCATTTTAGTCTTGGACCAGTTTGGAAGCACCTGCTCAAGAGTAGGGAAGGAGCCACCACAGCCAGAACTATGGAAAGAGTCTCAGCAGTAGGAGCTGGAAATTTGCTCTCACCTGCGGCAAGCCTGGGGAAGGAGGAGAGCAGCTGGCATTGCAGATTCTTTCGGGTGGCAAGATTTCACCCAAGACTAGATTTGTATCCTGGAAACAGTCTGCATATGACATTGCTGGGTGCCCCATGCTGCTCACTGGAAAACGTGGTGCAGCAGGACCCTCTCTAATCTACCTTAGGCAGAAATCCAGGCATTTGAAGCATTTGTTTGCCTGGACCAGAAGCCTGAGTTGCCCCACAGTTTATGGAAATAAATCAGGGTACAGCAAGACCCTCTCTGCCCCTTTATCAGACAGATCACCAAAATCTGGAGCACTCGTGTGCCTAGTTCAGCAGGCTGAGCCATGTCAACCTCCCATATGTAGATTGAGGTACCATGGGTCCTTCTTCACTCTGTGCATATGCAGATATCCAGGGATTTGGAATGCATAGTCACCTGGATCACAAGCCTGAGCTACCCTACACTTCCTGCACAGGGATCCTGGTGCAAGGAGGCCCTCTTGGATTCATGCTGAGGCATATTTCCAGGCATTCATAGTACCTACTTACGTGGTTCAGTGGCCTGAGCCACCGCACATATTCTGGACATAGATTTTGGTGCAGTGAGGCCCTCTCTGCTCCACACCCAGACAGATTTCCAGACATTCAAAGCACCAGCTTACCTTAATCAGCAGCATAAGCTATCTCACCATTTCTTATGCAGAGATCTAGGTATGAGGGGAAGGGAGGCTCTCACCTACACACCTAGCAGATCTCCAGGTATTCAGAGCAACTGCTTACTTGAATTAGCACCCTTAGTCAGTCCGCTCCACTGTACAGAGATCTTGGTGCAGTGGGACCCTCCCCACAACAAGCCACGGCAAATCTCTAGGCATTTGGAGCACACACTAGACTGTAAGAGCATCCTGAATGGCCCAAACATTCCTGTGCAAACTTCATTATATGGGAAACTCTCCCTGTTCCATACCCAGGTGGATCTCCAGGCATCTGGAACACTCACTCTCCTGGATTAGGAGTGGGCAAACTTCCATTCCCATGCAAGAACCTGGGCAAAGGAGATTTCACAGATTCATACACAGGCACACTCTGGGTGCTTAGCAGCTGCTCACTAGATTCTCCCTTGGAACTGGTGCTTGTGCCTGTCATTTGGGGACCTGTAGGTGAACTGCCCCAGTTCAATCCCACCTATCTTTGTCCCCATCAACCCTGGACTGAGCAGGGAGCTCAGACCACTATGCACAGAAATTTGTTCAGTTCTGCTCTGATCTTAGTTTTTTCTTTTCTTTTGTTAATTTGGGGGTTACTTTGTCCTTATCTTTTCAGTTGCTCTAGATGTGCTATTAGATTTTTAATTTGAGATCTTGCTAATGTTTTGAGGTAGGTCTTTAGCACTATACACATTCCTATTAACACTGTTTTTGTTGCATCCCAGAGATTTTGATACACTGTGTCTCTATTTTCATTTATTTTAAAGATTTTTTTTTTATTTCTGTGTTAGTGTTGTTGTTTACCCAAAAGTCATTTAGGAGCAAGTTGTTTAATTTCCATGTAATTCTTCTGTTTTGAGAGATCTTCTTTGTATTAATTACTGTTTTTATTTCACTTTGGTCTGAGAGTGTGCTTAGTATAATTTTGATTTTTAAAAATATATTGAAGCTTGCTCTATAACTGTGCACGTGTTTGATGTTAGAATTCCGTGTGGAGATGAGAATGTATATTCTGTGGCTGATGGGTGGAGTGTTCTGTAGATGTCTATTAGGTCTGCCTGGTCACATGTTAAGTTTAAGCCCAGAATTTTTTTTGCCAGTTTTCTGCCTTAATTATCTGTCTAGTGCTTCTTGCAGGGTTTTGACGTTCTGCAGTATGATTTTGTGGCTATCTATGTCTTTCCATAGGTCTGCAAGTACTTGTTTTATGCAACTGGGTGGCCCCATGTTGAGTACAGATGTATTTAAGATGGTTAAGTCTTCTTGTTGAATTGAACCCTTTATCACTGTGTAATGCCCCTCTTTAACTTTTTTTTTTTACTGTTGTTGGTTTAAAGTCTTTTTAATCTGATATAAGAGTAGTGACTCCAGCTTTTATTTGTTTTCCATTTGTAGAGTTGATCTGTCTCCAACCCTTTACTTTGTGCCTACGGGTATTAAGTGTAAAATGGGTCTCTTAAAAACAGCAGACTGATGGGTCTGTTTTTAGTCACTTTGCAACTCCTCAATTTAAGTGGGGCATTTAGACCATTTACATTCAAGATTAATATTGATATGCAACGTTTTGATCCTATCATGAAGTTGTTAGCTGCTTTCTTTGTAATTTCTATTGTGTGGTTGCGTCATAGCATATATGGACTATGTACAAATGTTTTTGTGGTCACAGGTAACTTTGATTTGTTTCCATATTTGGAATTCTCTTAAGAATCTCTTGTAAGTTTGGTTAGTGGTAAAGAAAATTCTGTTAGTGCTTGCTTGTTTGAATAAGATTTTCTTCTCCTTTGCCATGAAGCTTTGTTTGGTGAAATATGAAATTCATGGTTGGAATTTCCTTTTTTTAATCAATGCTTAAAATAGGCCTCCATTCTCTACTGGCTTGTAAGTTTTCTGCTGAGAAGTCTGCTCTTAGACTAATTAGGTTCCCTTTTTAGGTGATATGACATTTTTATTTAACTGGCTTTGAGATTTTTTTTATTGAGCATTGACCTTGGACAGTCTGGTGACTCTATGCCTTGGTGATGTTTGCTTTATACAATGTCTTGCAGGCATTCTCTGGATGTCTACCTCTGTGGTAAAATATGAGAAATTTTCTGGAAATACCCTTAAATATTTTTTCCAGGTTATTTACTTTTTCCTCTCTCTCAGGAATGCTTAAACTATAGTTTTCCTTGGTTTAAATATTCTCATATTTGTCAAAGACTTTGTTCATTCTTTTTATTATTATTATACTTTAAGTTCTGAGATACATGTTCAAAATGTGCAGATTTATTAAACAGATATACATGTGCCATGATAGTTTGCTACACCCATCAACCTGGTTAGGTATTTCTCCTAATGCTATCCCTCCCTTAGCCCCCAACTCCCCAACAAGCCCCAGTGTGTGATGTTCTCCTCCCTGTGTCCATGTGTTCTCATTGTTCAACACCCACTTATGAGTAAGAACATGAGGTGTTTGGTTTTCTGTTATTGTGTCACTTTGCTGAGAATGATAATTTCCAGCTTCATCCATGTCCCTGCAAAGGACATGAACTCATCCTTTTTATGGCTGTGTAGTATTCCATAGTGTATATGTGCTACATTTTCATTATTCAGTGTATCATTGATGGGCATTTGGGTTGGTTCCAAATCTTTGCTATTGTGAACAGTGCCACAATAAACATACATATGCATGTGTCTTTATAACAGAATAATATATAATCTTTGGATAATGAGATTACTGGGTCAAAGTAATGAGATTTCTGAGTCAAATGATATTTCTAGTTCTACATACTTGAGGAATTGCCACACTGTCTTCCACAATGGTTGAACTAATTTATACTCCCACCAACAGTGTAAAAGTGTTTCTATTTCTCCACATCCTCTCCAGCATCTGGTGTCTCCAGATTTTTTAATGATCGCCATTCTAACTGGCATCAGATGGTATCTCAATGTGGTTTTGATTTGCATCTTTCTAATGACCAGTTATGATGAGCTTTTTTTTATATATGTTTGTGGGCCACATAAGTGTCTTCTTTTGAAAAGTGCCTGTTCATATTCTTTACCCAGTTTTTGATGGGGTTGTTAGATTTTTTTTCTTGTAAATTTATTTAAGTTCCTATAGATTCTGGATAGTAGCCCATTGTCAGATGGGTAGATTGCAAAAAATGTTTCCCATTCTGTTGATTGCTGGTTCACTCTAATGATAGTTTCTTTTGCTGTGCAGCAGCTCTTTAGTTCAATTTGAACCCATTTGTTTATTTTGACCTTTGTTGCCATTGCTATTAGTGTTTTAGTCATGAAGTCCTTGCCCATGCCTATGTCCTGAATGATATTACCTAGGTTTACTTCTAGGGTTTTTATGGTGTTGGGTCTTATGTTTAAATTTTTAATCCATCTGGAGTTAATTTTTGTATAAAGTGTAAGGAAGGGGTCCAGTTTCATTTAGGTAGCCAGTTTTCCCAACACCATTTATTAAATAGGGAATCCTTTCCTTATTGCTTGTTTTTGTCAAGTTTGTCAAAGATCAGATTTTGTAGATGTGTGGTGTTATTTCTGAGGCCTCTGTTCTGTTCCATTGGTCTATATCACTGTTTTCATACCATGCTGTTTTTATTACTGTGGCCTTGCAGTATAGTTTCAAGTCAGGTAGTGTGATATCTTCGGCTTTGTTTTTCATGCTTAGAATTGTCTTGGCTACATGGGCTTTTTTGGTTCCATATGAAGTTTAAGTTTTTTTTTTTTTTCAATTCTGTGAAGAAAGCCAATGGTAGCTTAATAGGGTTAGCGTTGAATCTACAAATTGCTTTGGGCAGTATGGCCATTTTTATGATATTGATTCTTCCTAACCATGAGCATGGAATGTTTTTCCATTTGTTTGTGTCCTCTCTTATTTCCGTCAGGAGTGGTTTGTAGTTCTTATTGAAGAGGTCCTTCACATCCCTTGTTAGTTGTATTCCTAGGTATTTTATTCTCTTTGTAGCAATTGTGAATGGGAGTTCACTAATTATTTGGCTCTCTGTTTGTCTGTTATTGGTGTATAGAATAGCAGACAAACATTGGTGTATTGTGATTTTTGCACGTTGGTATATTGTGATTTTTGCACATTGATTTTTTATCCTGAGACTTTGCTGAAGTTGCTTATCAGCTTAAGGAGATTTTGGGCTGAGATGATGGGATCTTCTAAATATACAATCATGTCATCTGCAAACAGAGACAATTTGGCTTCTGCTTTTCCTAATTGAATACCCTTTATTTCTTTTTCTTGCTTGATTGCCCTGGCCAGAACTTCCAATATTATGTTGAATAGGAGTGGTGAGAGAGAGCATCCTTGTATTCTGCCTGTTTTGAAAGGAAATGCTTCTAGTTTTCGCCCATTCAGTATGATATTGGCTGTGGGTTTGTCATAAATAGCTCTTATTATTTTGGGATACATTCCATCAATACCTAGTTTATTGAGAGTTTTTAGTATAAAGGGCTGTTGAATTTTGTCAAATGCTTTTTCTGCATCTATTGAGTATCATATGGTTTTTGTCTTTGGTTCTGTTTATGTGACGGATTACATTTATAGATTTGCATATGTTGAACTAGTCTTCATCCCAGGGATGAAGCCAACTTGATCATGATCAATAAGCTTTTTGAGGTGCTGTTGGATTTGGATTGCCAGTATTTTATTAAGGTTTTTTGTGTCAATGTTCATCATGAATATTGGCCTCAAATTTTCTTTTTTATTTGTGTCTCTGCCAGGTTTGGTATCAGAATTATGTTGGTCTCATAAAATGAGTTTGGGAGGATTCCCTCTTTTTCTATTGTTTGGAATAATTTTAGAAAGTATGGTACCATCTCCTCTTTGTACATCTGGTAGAATTTGACTGTGAACCCATCTGGTCCTGGGACTTTTTTTGGTTGCTAGGCTATTAATTGCTACCTCAATTTCAGACCTTGTTATCGGTCTATTCAGAAATTCAACTTCTTCTTGGTTTAGTCTTGGGAGTGTGTAAGTTTCCAGGAATTTATGCAGTTCTTATAGATTTACTGGTTTCTTTGCATAGAAGTGTTTATAGTATTCTCTGATGGTCATTTGTGTTTCTGTGGGCTCAGTGGTGATATCACCTTTATCATTTTTTATTGCATCTATTTGATTCTTCTCTATTTTCTTCTGTATTCATCTTGCTAGTGGTCTTCCTTTTTTGTTGATCTTTTCAGAAAACCGGTTCCTAGATTTACTGATTTTTTTTTTGTTCTAAACTGGTTATTTTAGTTAGCAATTCCTCTAACCTTTTATCAAGGTTCTTAGTTTTATTGCATTGGGTTAGAACATGCTCCTTTAGCTTGGAGGAGTTTGTTGTTACCCATGTTCTTAAGACTACTTCTGTCAGTTTGTCAAACTCATTCTCCTTCAGTTTTGTTCTCTTGATGTTACGCAGTTGTGTTCCTTTGGAGTAGAGGAATTTTGGTTTTTGGAATTTTCAGTTTTTTTGCACTGGTTTTTTCTCATCTTCATGGATTTATCTACCTTTGGTCTTTGATGTTGGTGAGCTTCAGATGGAGCTTCTGTGTGAACTTCCTGTTGGTTGATTTTGATGCTATTCCTGTTTGTTACTTTTCCTCCTAACAGTCAGGACCCTCTGCTGCAGGTCTACTGGAGTTTCCTAGAGGTCCACTCCAGACCGTTTGCCTGTATCACCAGTAGAGGCTGCAGAACAACAAACATTGCAGCCTGTTCCTTTCTCTGGAAGCTTTGTCCCAATGAGGCACCCACCAGATGCCAGCCAGAGTTCTCTTGTATGAGGTTTCTGTTGACCCCTTCTGGGAGATGTCTCCTAGTCAGGCGGCACGGGGTTCAGGGACCCACTTGAGAAGGCAGTCCATCCCTTAACAAAGCTCCAGGCTGTGCTGGGAGATCTGCTGCTCTCTTCAGAGCTGTCAGATAGGGACATTCAAATCTGCTGAAGCTGTACCCACAGCTGCCCAATCCCCCAGGTGCTCTATCCCAGGGAGGTGAGAGTTTGATCTATAAGACCCTGACTGAGTTGCCCCCTTTCTTTCAGAGGTGCCCTGCCCAGAGAGGAGGAATCTAGAGAGGCAGTCTAGTTACAGCAGCTTTGCTGAGCTGTGATGGGCTCTGCCCAGTTTGAATGTCCTGGCTGCTTTGTTTACACGTGAGGGGAAAACCACCTACTCAAGCCTCAATAATGGCAGACATCCCTCCCCAAACCAGGCTCAAGCCTCCCAGGTTGACTTCATACTGCTGTGCTGTTAGTGAGAATTTCAAGCCAGTGGATCTTAGCTTGCTGGGCTCCTTGGGGGTGGGATCCACTGAGCTAGACCACTTGGCTTCCTGGCTTCAGCCCCCTTTCCAGGGGAGTGAATAGTTCTCTCACTGGCATTACAGACACCACTGGGGTATAAAGAAAAACTCCTGAAGCTAGTTTAGTGTGTGCCCAAATGACTGCCCAGTTTTGTGCTTGAAACCCAGGGCCCTGGTAGCATAGGCACCAGAGGGATTCTCATGGTCTGCAGGTAGTGAAGACTGTGGGAAAAGCATAGTATCTAGGCTGGAGTGCACCCTTCCTCATGGCACAGTCTCTCACAACTTCTCTTGGCTAGGGGAGGGAGTTCCTTGACCCCTTGCACTTCCTAGGTAAGGCGATGCCCCCCTGCTTCGGCTCACCCTATGTGGGCTTCACCCACCATCTAACCAGTCCCAATGTGATGAGCCAGGCACAGAAATCACCCACCTTCTGTGTTGATCTCACTGGGAGCTGCAGACCAGAGCTGTTCCTATTAGGCCATCTTGCCAGCCACCTATTTTTTTTTTTTTTTTAATTTCTTTTGCTTCATTTTTGTCTGATGGGGCTAGAGTTCGAAAGACTAATCTTCAAGCTTTGCAATTCTTTCTTCTGCTAGGTCCAGTCTATTACTATATGTTTCCATTGTATTTTCAAAGTCCTTAAGTGGGTTTATCAATTCCAAAAGCTCTGATTCATTTTTTATAGTATGCTTATCTCTCCTTATATTTCTTGGAGTGCTTTAGGTGTTTCTTTGTATTTATTTTGTCTCAGATCTCGTTGAACCTTCCTTGCAGTTGTGAAAGGAAAATATCTTGAGACACTTTAAGCTGGGAACAGCTCAGGGCAAATCTGCCCCCCATTTTATTCAAAGCTATCCCTTTTGCTCACAGGGATAGATGGATATTCTGATTGTCTCCTTTGGAAAGACTAATCAGAATCTCAAAAGAATGCAACCATCTATCTTCCACCTACCTGTGACCTGGAATCCCCCAGTGGGGGGGCCTTGCTTTGAGTTGTCTCCACCTTTCTGAATGGAACTAATGTACGTCTTTCTTATTGATTAAGGTCTCATGTCTCCCTAAAATGTATAAAACCAAGCTGTGCCCCAACCAAGCTGTGCCCAAGCACATGTTGTCAGAACTTCCTGAGACTTTCTAAATTAACTGAGATCTGTTTCAGATTTCCTGCGTTCACACAGTCCTTTCTGTGAATTCTTTATTTGTCATTTCTGAGTGTCCATTTTGGTTAGGGACTGTTGCTGGAGAGCTAATGCAACTCTTTGATGGTGTTAGTACATTCAGGTTTTTTGTGGTGCCAGAATTCTTGTGCTGGTTCCTTCTCATCTGAAGACATTGGAACTTCTAACTTTTGTATTTATTTTCATATGCATGATTTTTTATTTTCTGTCTTTTCCCAATAATATTATTAGGGATTTTTCCTTTCCATCCTTCCCCTCATCCTCCCCCCATCCCTCCCCTTCTAGTGAATGTGACTGCAGAGAATGCTGGGTAGGGATTTTTGGCTTTGCTTTTGTAACCCTATGCACTTCTGATGGCAGGTTTTATATTGGGCTGTGTAGTGGACCTGCAGGCCTGTAGTTGGTGCTTATAGATAACAGTGAGCTGCAATCAAAGTGGCTGGGTAAATACTTGATCCTTGTTTACTGGGAGAAGCTCTCTATCACCTCAGACAATGGGCTGATCCATGAAGTGCACAGTGGTCTGAGCTCCCTGCTCAGCCCAAGGTGGTGGGAACAAAGATGGGTGGGATTGAACTGGGGCAGTCCACCTACAGGTCCCAGATGACAGGCACAAGCACCAGTGCCAGGAGAGAATCTAGTGAGCAGCTGCTAACCATCCAGTGGTGTGCCCAGGCATGAATCTGTTAAACCTCCTTGGCCCCGGGTTCTTGCATGGGGATGGGAGCTTGCCTACATTCCCAATCCAGGAGAGTGAGTATTCCAGATGGAGTGTTTTTCACAATCCAGTGCATTCCCATTTTCATCTTGAATTAAAGCTCACAGTTTATGTATTATCTTGCGCTTTCCAAGTGGCTAAGGTATGCTAAAAGACTCTAATCTGCCATCTTGAGGGGGGAGGCGGGGAAGGTTCCTTATGACTTTTAAAAGTAACTCAAAAGTAGTTTTGGTTTTGTGATTTGGGTCTCCTAGATTATATTAGATGCCTCAAGTTGTTTCTTTGTTTCTGAGGGAAAAAACTCAGACTTTTCATGATTATTTCTTTGCTTATGATTTGTACTGAAAAAAAAAAAAAAAAAAAAGAGGCCGGGCACAGTGGCTCACGCCTATAATCCCAGCACTTTGGGAAGCCAAGGTGGGTGGATCACGAGGTCAAGAGATCGAGACCATCCTGGTCAACATGGTGAAACCCCGTCTCTACTAAAAATACAAAAATTAGCTGGGCATGGTGGCGCGTGCCTGTAATCCCAGCTACTCAGGAGGCTGAGGCAGGAGAATTGCTTGAACCCAGGAGGCGGAGGTTGCGGTGAGCCGAGATCGAGCCATTGCACTCCAGCCTGGGTAACAAGAGTGAAACTCCTCTGTCTCAAAAAAAAAAAAAAAAAAGTCATTATTTCTGTTTCTCCTGGACACAAAGCTATTCTTCTCTCTAATACAAAAAAAAAAAAAAAAAAAGGAACACTTGACTAAATATGTTTTATGCTAGCACTTTCTTGAAATGAGGAACACTCTAAACATAAGTATTAGGATAAATGTCCATAAGTTCAGATGTGCAAAAAGCACATACTTACTCTTTTGTAACAACATAATTTCCTTTTTCCTATGAGAGATAATATAATCTTAGACAAATTTGCTAAATTGGGTGTTGTAGTTAAAATTCAAAAACTTAGTTTAAAAATGGCATAG
Source organism: Aotus nancymaae (assembly GCF_030222135.1). Classification (NCBI taxonomy): domain Eukaryota; kingdom Metazoa; phylum Chordata; class Mammalia; order Primates; family Aotidae; genus Aotus; species Aotus nancymaae. Next base: position 80,499,346 of record NW_026988454.1, read on the forward strand.
AACTTTCCCATCACCATTATTTCCCTTTAGCACTCTTTTTTTTTATTCCCCGAGATGGAGTCTTACCCTGTTACCTAGGTCAGAGTGTAATGGCATGATCTCAGTTCACTGCAACCTCCTCCTCCTGGGTTCAAGAAATTCTCCTGCCTCAGCCTCCCAAGTAGCTTGGATTACAGGCACGCACCACCACACCTGGCTAATTTTTGTATTTTAGTAGAAACAGGGTCTTGTTGGCCAGGCTGGTCTTAAACTCTTAACCTTGTGATCTGCCTACCTTGGCCTCCCAAAGTGCTGGGATTACAGGTGTGAGCCATCACTCCTGGCCCCCATTTAGCATATTCTAAGCTTCTGAGGCAGGCATCACCTAGCATCATGTCACGTGAAAGAGGCATCTGTGTGTGCTGGATTCTCTGTCCAGGCTAGATTTGTTTTCCATATTAGCACCCGGTGGCCCTTGGATGTGGTCTTTTATCTACAATGGCATCTATACAAGTGTCCGCACTCTCAGCCAGACTCTGGTTATATATTCTACTTTATTTCCACCAAAATCATCATTTATCACAACTCTAAACCACTCAAAGTTGGCCATCTCTCTTTCTCGTCCTGGACAGGGAGAAAATCTGATAGGACGGTCTTGGGCCCCCTCAGTTCCTCATACTGAAACTCTCTTTGTCTACTATATCACTGATTATGTCTACTTTCTTGCCCCTACACCAAGGTGGTGACAGGAACTGCAGTGTCATGGTTTTAGACAAGAAGAAGAAAACCCTCCCTACTGTTCTCAGATTCTCACACATATTGATGGCTCTGTTGTCCCTCCTTGGCATGAATCTGATGGGGAGGGGCAAGAAATAGAGCCTCCATTTCAGAAAGCTTCAAAAGCTTCTAAGTATCTTGCTTCTTTCTCCTACAGTTTCTGCCTCATCCCTACCTTTCAGAATATTTATATAGTGAGAGAGAGAGAAAAAAAATACTTACTGTTTATGAGAAAAAAAAAATTGTGACCTGAGACCTCTGCATTTGAGAAACCAAAATTCAAGGTCTTAAAGCTCAATATTTTTGTCTCTGCTTTGGTCCTCAAAAGAACACTTTAAAAATTAAAAAAAAAAACCACTTAACAATAGCCTTTCTCTCCTGCACTTCCACAGAGACAATCTAACTTGAAGACAACAATTTTAGAATGTTTCAGCTATCCTAAGCTAAGACACATGCACAATTCAGAGTACAGGATGTAAAATTGATAGTTCAAATACAAGAAGTTTAATACAAAAAATTGTTTAATAGGTGTTGGAACGCAAAGCTAATAGAACAAAAATTACAGTTTTGGGTAATTCTAGAAGAAACACCACCTCTAGGGCTTGGAGGACAAAAGAGAAAAGATGGGGCAGAAGAGGTGGTGCTGTGCAGCTGAGGTTCTAACCACAGAAGGGGTGCTCTCAGCTCATGTACACCCCTCTGGATCTGGGTGGGCGCCACACAGCTGGCACTTGGACCTCTGATTGGATGCTGCAATTCAGCGCTTGGACTCCTGAGTATGGCACCTAATGTTAGGCTTTCAGACGTGGAGGAAAGCACTGCTCATCTGGTGATTGGACCTGAGTGGACTCCTTGAACAACTGGTACTCAAATCTCTGAGACGACACTGCCCATCTAATCCTTGAGGTTTTGTGGGAAGGGATGTTTGTGTCTTACAGAGGCACTCAGATCTCTGAATCAGAGCTTCTTGGGGCTATTTTTCAAGTATGTTGAGGAAGTACTGCACATCTGGTGCTTAGACCTTTTAGGGGAGTGCCTTGCAGCTGCTGCTTAACATACTAAAAAATGCAAGAGCTGGAGTTGTCTGTGGCTCCTTTAACTACTGCTGCTGGGATGCTTACAGGACCTGGGAACAGGAGGAGTGTTCCTTCTCTCTTCCTCCTGCTTTTGAATCTCCTGCCAACTCCTCCCAATAGAGCTACAAAGGAGTCTGGAAAATTCAGTTTGCAGATTCAGCCTGGCATCGTGAAGCCAAGGATAAGTTAAGAAACAATAAGTAAGTAGCTAGCACATCAAAAAATAAAATGTCTCTAGAGAGAACAATGAGGATACTCCAAAATGTTGTGAAGGACATACTTTTCAAAAAAATAGATACTGCAGAAGTACTTAGACCCTGGCATGAATTTTTTCTCATCTGCTTTCAATTGAAGGAGGTTATATTTTTATTTTTATTAACAGAAGGTTGGTACTTGCTGTCTTAAACTACCGAGACTACTAACACTTGGCTATGCTAGGCATTCAGTAACATCCTAATAAAATGAGACACAGGACCAGTATGTTTTGCTGGAGAAATAAGAAAAATGAACTCCTAGCCTCTGCCCACTTGAGCAAGACCTGCAGGGGGAAGCCTTGGGAGTTTTGATCTATGATTTTTACCATCACCCAGTGAACTAAACTAAATCAAAAAAGGCATGATGGGGTCAAAATCAGCATCAGTACAACTTATATCTTGTGCTTTTCCAGCCCTGACCAAGCAGACATAGCTGTTCACTTCCCATCACAGACACTGTTTGTCAATGGCTCTCCTTGGGCTCCTGGCCTAGCTCTGCCTCTTGATGTGGGCTTTCACTGTCCCTCTTTTGGTGCCAATGGTGGTTAATTTTATGTGTCATCTTGGCTAGACTATGGTCCCCATCATTTTGTCAAACACTAGTCTAGATATTGCTGTGAAGGTATGTTTTAGATGTTATTAACATTTCAATCAGCAGACTCTAAGTTAAGCAGATTATCTTCCACAGTGTGAGCGAGCCTCATCCAATCAACTGAAGGCATTACAAGAAAACAGACTGAGGTTTCCTAAAGGAGAAATTCTGCCTCAAGACTACAACATAAAAACCCCGACTGTCTCCAACCTGCTGGCCTCCGCTACAGATTTTGGACTTGCTAGCTCCTCAATCACATTAGCTAGTTCTTTAAAATAAATAAATCTATATATTTATTTATTTTGTGTGTGTGTATGTGTGTGTGTGTATATAACCAATGGAAGATATAGATAAATGTATCTCCAATCGATTCTGTTTCTCTAGAGAACTCTAACTAATACAGTCACCATATACCCTGCACTTCTCCCTGCTCCCTCCCACCCTTATTAATTCAAGTCATCTCTGGTTCCTACTATTTGAGGGTTCCAGTTTCAACTTTCAGCACAATTTTTGAAATGCACCTTGCTAAGTATATCTTTCACCTGATCTATATACGTCGAAATACTTTCAAGGTCTCCAGCAGCCCTAACCCAGCTTCCTGTCCACCTGAGAGACTGGGGATGGAGAGTCATTTGTCATTATTTTTTGGCTCCTAATCACTGTGGTATGACCTGCCTAGGGTTCTCACATTCTGGCTGAAATTAGCTATGTGGTTGCTGACAGCCTCTTCCCTGGTCTACACTGAGCAGCTGGGGCCTTGGCAGTCTGTTAAAGAGTAACAGGAGATGTTGAAAGGAGGGGTATGGGGACTTAAGCAGAAACCAGGCAGAGTGATGATTGCTGCCAGCAACTTCACCTGCTACCCTACTGTGTGCCCCCAAGGCTTTGGGGATGAGCCTGTCATGAAGGAAAGAATTGTGGCTTTATACCTATTTTTTTTTAACATAACTCAAAAAGCAAAAGATTAAGTACTATTCTCATGGTGAAACATCCAGTTCCTAAATCATTTTTACTTTTCTTTAGAAAAGAAAACAAGCCTTGGGTGTTTTCAGACTGATTACAAAGGTTTTGCTCTGAATTTTATTGAAGTAGATGCATTTGGCTGCTTTTTTGTGGCTAAAAGCCATGCTCACCCAAATCACTCATATTTTTCTGTCACTCTAATTGCTCCACAATTCACTTTGATAAGCTCTTAACAGCTTTTCTTTCTATTCTGAAGTATTGCAGAGAGAGGTGAGGTTGGCGTTCAAGCATGCAGCCTTACCTTCAGCCTCTCAGAGCCCAGACTGTGAAAGTTATACTTACTGAACCTCCTCTCCTAAGGCCAAAGACCTTCGCAAAACCAAATTCAATGACCTTTTATCTGTCCTTCTATTTAACCTCTTACATTCATTCAGAAAAAAAAAAAAAATTACTGAAGCCTTACTGGATATCTGGCTTTAACTAGGCAGTAGGGACAAACAAATTAACAAGAAAGACAAAGTTCACATTCCCAAATAGAGTAAAAGAAGAAGGTTGAGATAAACAATAAATAAATAATTTGATAAAAGCATTGAAATATAATATGATGGCTCCACAAGAGCATGTGAATTAAAGATATGCATGAAGGAGCACAGAGAAATACTACCTTACTCAGGCTGAGATTTAAAGGGATGACTGCCTGGTAAAGGTAGCAGGAAATAATTCTTAAACCATAATTCAGAATTAGCTCAATGGATAAGGGGAAAAAAGCGTGAGCCAAAAGAATAAATCACCTGTGTAAAAGTAGCAAGGCATAAGAAAGCAGGAAGCACTCTAAGAACTACCAGAAGAATGACTGGAGGAAAACAAGCTTATGGGAAGTGGCTGATGTGAGACAGGATAAAATGAAGGTAGGGATGGGGCCCAAAGGATCTTAAAGAAGCATTCTGACAGCAACATGGAGACAGATTTCTATAATATGGGGGAATAGGAAGCAGAAAGATTCTTCAGCAGGTTATTAGGGTAGTCCATGTGAGAAGTGATGAGAACCTGGCCTAGGGTATTTACAGTGGGAGTAGAAAGAAGGGCATGGAGAGGAATTGGTAGTGGTTTGGATTGACAGGTTTGGAAATGGGAAGGTAGGAGGCCTACTTTGGGGGTGCTGGGGAAAGAAGGAGTCTAAGGTGTCAGTGTGAAACTGGTTGAATCTTCCCACCGTTAAATGAGATGGCGCACACAAGAGAAGAAAGCATTCACTGGTGAATGGGTTCAGTGTCTTGACGTTGAGGAGCCTGCAGACCAACCAGATACAAGGTTCAGGGTTAGAATATAGATTTGGAAAATAAGCGCATGCTTAAAAATTAAAATAGTTAGTATAAGATCATTCAGTATAGAGAATAAGAGGAACAATGGCCTGCGAATGGAACTTTTGAAAGGAGCAATATTTCATAGAGGGACAAAGGGTGATGAGCCTGAAAATTAGAGAAAGAGCATCCAAGAGAAGAAAAAGCAAGAGATAGCAATGTCAGAGAACCATTTAAAGACACTAGTCACCTAGGAGAGGTTGGTAGAATATGGGTCACAAAGGTAATTATTTCAAATTTTACAAATGTGTTATGTTCTTTTGCTTTCCTGAGTATACCATATTTTACACTAGGCACCCATCTACCAATGGGTAGTTAAATTTGTTATATAAGAAATATAAACAAAAGAACAAAGAGAAAGCTTGTTGTTGTTGTTGTTGTTGTTACCTCTACATACAAATCAGACATGCAGCAAGACATAAACCTTGCTCACCAGAATGTTATCTTGGGGAAGAATGTTTTACTGTCTTTATTCCCTTCATTAACTTATCAACAACTTAGGCTGATGTATTTAGAATACAGGGTGTGCTAATGTGGAGGAGTGTCTCACACTCCTACCAACAGCCAGGATTGCTCTATAGAAAAAAGAAAAGATAAAGGATAAATAAAATAAGCATCTGGCTTGGAGGACAATGAGAAAAAAGAGAGGGATTGAAAATTTGGGGACAATGAGAAGAAAAGAGAGATAGAGACTTAAGTTATCAAATTGATGTCTCCCCTTTTACCCTCCCTAGATTTCAGGGGGATGTGTGTCACATAAGTAAAAATAAAATAAATGTTAAAGATAAGAGCTATAGTGACCTACATTTCATGGAAGACTCTGAAAAATGAGCACCTTTCAAGTTGTTCCCTTCTCCCTAAATACAAAGACCTGGGATGCAGCCACGGCTACTTGGCTATGCACTATGTGCAAAAAAAAGAAGGGTTATAAGGTTGAGTTTTCCCAAACCTCTTCAGTTCCTGCATGTTTGCAGTTGAGAGACAGTGGGCCTGCCACAGGACCTGCTGGGCTGACAAGTGACCTCACAGAGGAGACTTGGTGGACACCAGGGTGGCAGGCTGACTGAGGAGTGGGGTGAGGCCAGGTCAGCCAGGAGCCCTACTGAGGGACAGCAAATACAGCTGCATTAGGTGTGCACTGTCTGTAACAGGGCCAGCAGTACCCAGTCATCCAAGAGACATTGCCCTGAAGACCAGCAGAAAACAGCAAGCCTACATCCCAGGATGAGCACCAGCCAGGGAGCCCTGTCCTTGACACACCTTAGGGAAAGAAGACAAGGCTGGAGAAGGCCCTCTGAGAGACTGAGTAAACATATCCCAAAAAAGAAACCAAAAACTCATTATATTGGCCTTTGTTTATCACACATGATATGATTCCATTTGTTTGCCTGCTACTTCACAGATAAAATGTTGGGAAAAAGAAGAGATAAATTGTAGAAAATAATTTATTTTTTTCCTATGCTACAGTGTAAGACACAATACAACCATTTTGTACAAGTAAAAATGAAGAATACTATTTCCCAAAGGATGTTCCACAGAGCACTAATTCCTCAGAACACTGAAATATGTTATATAGGCCCCCCCAAAGAAAACCCCAAAACTGTGGTCATTTAAATTGGGGAATTGATTTAAAAAACAAGCAAGAAATTTGATGCCAAGTCTTCAGAGAGCATAGAGTAATATGGAATGCCTCATTTCCTGAATATATTTATCCACAGAACTTCATTTTCTTTTTCTTTTTTTGAGATGGAGTTTTACTCTTGTTGCCCAGGCTAGAGTGCAGTGGCGTGATCTTGGCTCACTGCAACCTCCGCCTCCTGGGTTCAAGTGATTATCTTGCCTCAGCCTCCCAAGTAACTAGGATTATGGGTGCCCGCCACCATGCCCAGCTAATTTTTTGTATTTTTAGTAGAGATGGGGTTTCACCTTGTTGGTCAGGCTGGTCTCGAACTCCTGACCTCAGTTGATCCACCTGCCTCCCCACATGCTAAGATTACAGGCGTGAGCCACTGCGCCCAATCCAGAACTTCATTTTTAAAGACCATCTCTTAGAAACACTTTTGGAAGTAATTCTCACATTTAAAAATGGATATACCTCCTAATCTTTTTTTTTTTTTTTTTTTTTTTTTTTTTTTTTTATTGCATTTTAGGTTTTGGGGTACATGTGAAAAACATGCAAGGTTGTTGCTTAGGTGCATACGTGGCAGTGTGATTTGCTGCCTTCCTCCCCTTCACCCATATCTGGCATTTCTCCCCATGCTATCCCTCCCCAATTCCCCACCCCCCCCGCTGTCCCCCCCCACTCCCCCACAACAGACCCCCATGTATAGTGCTCCCCTCCCTGTGTCCATGTGTTCTCCTTGTTCAACACCCGCCTATGAGTGAGAACATGTGGTGTTTGATTTTGTGTTCTTGTGTCAGTTTGCTGAGAATGATGTTTTCCAGGTTCATCCATGTCCCTACAAAGGACGCGAACTCCTCGTTTTTAATGGCTGCATAATATTCCATGGTGTATATGTGCCACATTTTTCCTGTCCAGTCTATCATCGATGGGCATTTGGGTTGGTTCCAGGTCTTTGCTATTGTAAACTGTGCTGCAATGAACATTCGTGTGCATGTGTCCTTATAGTAGAACGATTTATAATCCTTTGGATATATGCCCAGTAATGGGATTGCTGGGTCAAATGGAATTTCTATTTCTAGGTCCTTGAGGAATCGCCACACTGTTTTCCACAATGGTTGAACTAATTTACACTCCCACCAACAGTGTAAAAGTGTTCCTATTTCTCCACATCCTCTCCAGCATCTGTTGTCTCCAGATTTTTTAATGATTGCCATTCTAACTGGTGTGAGATGGTATCTCAATGTAGTTTTGATTTGCATTTCTCTAATGGCCAGTGATGATGAGCATTTTTTCATATGCTTGTTGGCCTCATGTATGTCTTCTTTTGTAAAGTATCTGTTCATGTCCTTCGCCCACTTTTGAATGGGCTTGTTTGTTTTTTTCTTGTAAATCTTTTTTAGCTCGTTGTAAATTCTGGATATCAGCCCTTTGTCAGATGGGTAGGCTGCAAAAATTTTTTCCCATTCTGTTGGTTGCCGATTCACTCTATTGACTGTTTCTTTTGCTGTGCAGAAGCTGTGGAGTTTGATTAGGTCCCATTTGTCTATTTTGGCTTTTGTTGCCAATGCTTTTGGTGTTTTGGTCATGAAGTCCTTGCCTACGCCTATGTCCTGAATGGTTTTGCCTAGGTTTCCTTCTAGTGTTTTTATGGTGTTAGGTCTTATGTTTAAGTCTTTAATCCATCTGGAGTCAATTTTAGTGTAAGGTGTCAGGAAGGGGTCCATTTTCTGCTTTCTGCATATGGCTAGCCAGTTTTCCCAACACCACTTATTGAACAGGGAATCCTTTCCCCATTGCTTGTTTTTATCAGGTTTGTCAAAGATCAGGTGGTTGTAGATATGTTGTGTTGCCTCCGATGCCTCTGTTCTGTTCCATTGGTCTATATCTCTGTTTTGGTACCAGTACCATGCTGTTTTGATTACTGTAGCCTTGTAGTAGAGTTTGATGTCTGGTAGTGTGATGCCTCCTGCTTTGTTCTTTTTGCTTAGAATTGACTTGGCTATGCGGGCTCTCTTTTGGTTCCATATGAAGTTTAAGGTGGTTTTTTCCAGTTCTGTGAAGAAGGTCATTGGTAGCTTGATGGGGATAGCATTGAATCTGTATATTACTTTGGGCAGTATGGCCATTTTCACGATATTAATTCTTCCTAACCATGAACATGGAATGTTTCTCCATCTGTTTGTGTCCTCTCTTATTTCGTTGAGCAGTGATTTGTAGTTCTCCTTGAAGAGGTCCTTTACGTTCCTTGTTAGTTGTATTCCTAGGTATTTTATTCTCTTTGTAGCGATTGTGAATGGCAGTTCGTTCTTGATTTGGCTCTCTTTAAGTCTGTTATTGGTGTATAGGAACGCTTGTGATTTTTGCACATTGATTTTGTATCCTGAGACTTTGCTGAAGTTGCTTATCAGTTTCAGGAGCTTTTGGGCTGAGATGAGGGGGTCTTCTAGATATACAATCATGTCGTCTGCAAATAGAGACAATTTGACTTCCTCCTTTCCTAATTGAATACCCTTTATTTCTTTTTCTTGCCTGATTGCTCTGGCTAGAACTTCCAGTACTATATTGAATAGGAGTGGTGAGAGAGGGCATCCTTGTCTAGTGCCAGATTTCAAAGGGAATGCTTCCAGTTTTTGCCCGTTCAGTATGATATTGGCTGTCGGTTTGTCGTAAATAGCTTTTATTATTTTGAGATATGTTCCATCGATACCTAGTTTATTGAGGGTTTTTAGCATAAAGGGCTGTTGAATTTTGTCGAAGGCCTTCTCTGCATCAATTGAGATAATCATGTGGTTTTTGTCTTTGGTTCTGTTTATGTGGTGAATTACATTTATAGACTTGCGTATATTGAACCAGCCTTGCATCCCCGGGATGAATCCTACTTGATCATGGTGGATAAGCTTTTTGATGTGCTGTTGTAATCGGCTTGCCATTATTTTATTGAAGATTTTTGCATCTATGTTCATCATGGATATTGGCCTGTAGTTTTCTTTTCTTGTTGAGTCTCTGCCAGGTTTTGGTATTAGGATGATGTTGGTCTCATAAAATGATTTGGGAAGGATTCCCTCTTTTTGGATTATTTGGAATAGTTTCAGTAGGAATGGTATCAGTTCCTCTTTGTATGTCTGGTAGAATTCGGCTGTGAACCCATCTGGGCCTGGGCTTTTTTTGGGTGGTAGGCTCTTAATTGCTGCCTCGACTTCAGACCTTGTTATTGGTCTATTCAGGGTTTCGACTTCTTCCTGGTTTAGGCTTGGCAGGAGGCAGCTGTCCAGGAATTTATCCATTTCCTCCAGGTTTTCTAATTTATGTGCATAGAGTTGTTTGTAATAATCTCTGATGATGGTTTGTATTTCTGTGGAATCTGTGGTGATATCGCCTTTGTCATTTTTTATTGCATCTATTTGGTTATTCTCTCTTTTCTTTTTTATTAGTCTGGCTAGTGGTCTGTCTATTTTGTTGATCTTTTCAAAAAACCAGCTCCTGGATTTATTGATTTTTTGAAGGGTTTTTCGTGTCTCTATCTCCTTCAATTCTGCTTTGATCTTAGTTATTTCTTGTCTTCTGCTAGGTTTTGAGTTTTTTTGATCTTGCTCCTCTAGCTCTTTCAATTTTGACGATAGGGTGTCAATTTTAGATCTCTCCTTTCTTCTCATGTGGGCACTTATTGCTATATATTTTCCTCTAGAGACTGCTTTAAATGTGTCCCAGAGATTCTGGTATGTGGTGTCTTCATTCTCGTTGGTTTCGAAGAACGTCTTTATTTCTGCCTTCATTTCATTGTTTATCCAGTCAACATTCAGGAGAAAGTTGTTCATTTTCCATGAGGCTGTGCGGTTCTGGGTTGGTTTCTGAATTCTGAGTTCTAACTTGATTGCACTGTGGTCTGAGAGACTGTTTGTTATGGTTTCCGTTCTTTTGCATTTGCTGAGGAGTGATTTACTTCCAATTATGTGGTCAATTTTAGAGTAGGTGTGATGTGGTGCTGAGAAGAATGTATATTCTGTGGATTTGGGGTGGAGAGTTCTGTAAATGTCTATTAGGTTTGCTTGTTCCAGGTCTGAGTTCAAGTCCTGGATATCCTTGTTAATTTTCTGTCTCGTTGATCTGTCTAATATTGACAGTGGTGTGTTGAAGTCTCCCACTATTATTGTGTGGGAGTCTAAGTCTCTTTGTAAGTCTTTAAGAACTTGCCTTATGTATCTGGGTGCTCCTGTATTAGGTGCATATATATTTAGGATCGTTAGCTCTTCTTGCTGCATTGATCCTTTTACCATTATGTAATGTCCTTCTTTGTCTCTTTTGATCTTTGTTGCTTTAAAGTCTATTTTATCAGAGATGAGAATTGCAACTCCTGCTTTTTTTTTCTCTCCATTTGCTTGGTAAATCTTCCTCCATCCCTTTATTTTGAGCCTTTGTGTATCCTTGCATGCGAGATGGGTTTCCTGGATACAGCACACTGATGGGTTTTGGCTTTTTATCCAATTTGCCAGTCTGTGTCTTTTGATTGGGGCATTTAGTCCGTTTACATTTAGGGTTAATATTGTTATGTGTGAATTCAATCCTGTCATTTTGGTGCTAGGTGGCTGTTTTGCCCTTTGGTTGATGCAGATTCTTCATTGTGTTGATGCTCTTTACCTTTTCGTGTGTTTTTGGAGTGGCTGGTACTGGTTGTTCTTTTCTATGTGTAGTGCCTCCTTCAGGAGCTCTTGTAGAGCTGGTCTGGTGGTGATGAACTCTCTGAGTTCTTGCTTGTTCACAAAGGATTTTATTTTTCCTTCACTTATGAAGCTTAGTTTGGCTGGATACGAAATTCTGGGTTGAAAGTTCTTTTCCTTAAGGATGTTGAATATCGGCCCCCACTCTCTTCTGGCCTGTAGGGTTTCTGCTGAGAGATCTGCAGTGAGTCTGATGGGCTTCCCTTTGTGGGTAACCCGACCTTTCTCTCTGGCTGCCCTTAGTATTTTCTCCTTCATTTCAACCCTGGTGAATCTGATGATTATGTGTCTTGGGGTTGCTCTTCTAGAGGAGTATCTTTGTGGTGTTCTCTGTATTTCCTGGACTTGAATCTCGGCCTGCCTTGTTAGGTTGGGGAAGTTTTCCTGGATAATATCCTGAAGAGTATTTTCCAGCTTGGATTCATTCTCTTCGTCACATTCAGGTACACCTATCAAACGTAGATTAGGTCTTTTCACATAGTCCCATATTTCTTGTTGACTTTGTTCATTCCTTTTTACCCTGTTTTCTCTAATCTTGCCTTCTCGTTTTATTTCATTGAGTTGATCTTCGACCTCTGATATCCTTTCTTCTGCTTGGTCAATTCGGCTGTTGAAACTTGTGCATGCTTCACGAAGTTCTCGTGTTGTGTTTTTCAGCTCCATCAATTCGCTCATATTCCTCTCTAAGTTGTCCATTCTTGTTAGCATTTCGTCAAGTCTTTTTTCAAGGTTCTTAGTTTCTTTGCATTGGGTTAGAACATGTTCTTTTAGCTCACGGAAGTTTCTTATTATCCACTTTCTGAAAGCTGATTCTGTCATTTCATCACACTCATTCTCCGTCCAGTCTTGTTCCCTTGCTGGTGGGGAGTTGTGATCCCTTGTAGGAGGAGAAGTGTTCTGGTTTTGGGTGTTTTCATCCTTTTTGCGCTGGTTTCTTCCCATCTTTGTGGATTTTTCCACCTGCTGACTTTGTAGTTGTTGTCTTTCTGATTTTGGTAATTTTAAGTCTGCTATGGCAGAACTCATAAACCCCCTGCTCTTCCCCCGAGGTGTTCTGTCCCAGGGAGTTACTGTTTTCTGATGTTCCCCTGTGCGGTTGCTGTTTTCCCTGCCCACAAGGTGGCAGCCTAGTCACACTCAGGTTGCAGAGGCTTCGCTAAGCTGCTGTGGGCTCCACCCAGCTTCCGTGTGAACTTCTGGGTGTAGTTAGAACTGCTTCCGCTATGTTGGCCCGCCCCTGTAGTGACGGAGTCTCTGTAGTGGCGGATTGCCTTGGTACAGAACAGCAGGGTGCCTATGGAGAACGCCCCTCCTCCACAGAGCTGGACCGTCCCGGTTTCAGTTGTGTTTCAGGTCTTCTTGCTGGGTAAGAGGGGACACCGTCTCATCCGATCTGCCTCCGGAGCCGCTGCGTTGGCTAAAGCCGCGGCTCTGAGATTCGTGGCGCTGGCCTGGCTCCCCGTTTCAGCTCCCCTTGCTGGCTTATAGGGGACTCAGACTCTCTCACTTTATACAGTGAGCCGTTGCCTCAGGGTGCCGGCCCAGCGGCTGCGCCGTTCAAGCCAGCGGCGCCAGCGGCGCTGGCGACCCGTGTGGCTTCTCTGCGTGTGAATCTCCTGTTCTGTGGGCAGTAAAAATCAGTCTGGAAATACGGCGTCCACTCACCCTCTGTGCTTTCTCTCGGAGCTGCATTCCCGAGTTCCTCCTAAGCGGCCATCTTGGATCTAACCCCCTCCTAATCTTTAGAACTGTTAAGATCATGAGCCCTACTCCACTGCTTCCCCTATGCTATAGTTCATCAGTTGATGACTTAAGATATTGCCAAACAGAGGCCAGGCCCAATGGCTTATGCCTATAATCCCAGCACTTTGGGAGGCTGAGGTGGGAGGATTGTTTGATCCTAGGAGTTCAAGCTGCAGTGAGCTATGGCCATACCCCTACACTCCAGCCTGAGCAACAGAATGCAACACTATCTCTAAAATAAAATAAAACAAAATAATAATATCTTGCCAAACAGGAAAGTACAGCCTTAAACAAAATGTTGAGGCACAAAAAATAAACATTTGATAAGTACAGAATTTCACCAACCCCACTTCAGGCACATTTCTTCCCCCTCCCTGCCTCCTAATAAAACCTGACTGCTCAGATTTCTCATTTATTCTAAACTACATTGGATCCATTTATGAATTGTGACAGAGGACCATCCACACAAATTTGCCTCATGTTTCTCATGGAAATCAAAGGCAGTATTGTGTAGTGGGTGAGAGTCGGAAGCAGGATTACCTGAGTTTGAATCCTTCCTTACCACTTCCTAGCTGCGTGATGATCTTAGGAAAGTTACTAACTTCTCTGACCCTAGTGTCCTTATCTTCAAGTAGATAGAAAAAGAGTACTTACCTGTTGTACTGAGAACAGCTGTTCTCTGTTTATCTATATTAAATAAGTGTGTGTGTGTGTGTGTGTGTGTCTGAGGACATATTTATGCTACACACATTTTAGCTTTTTTTTTATTTTTTGAGAAAGGCTCTTGCTTTGTCACCCAGGCTAGAGTACAGTGGCAAAATCACAGTTCACTGCAGCCTCAACCTCCAAGGCTCAAATGATTTTCCTGCCTCAGCATCTCAGGTAATATTTTATCTATTTTTTTAGCTTGCCAAAATATTAGCAAAGGAATAAAAGTGAAATGAACTGATGATGACAAAGACAATAGAAGGAGCCATCAATACAGTTATAGCAACAAATTTATAAAAGACACAAAGGAGATAAAAGAACACTACTGACAGAACAGAGCAGAGAACCTACTATCTAGTGTCAGGGATGGCAGACTGTTTCTCTAAATGCCATATGGTAAATATTTTAGGTTCTATGGGCCAAGAGGCAAAATAAAGGATATTATTTAAGTCTCTATTGCAATTATGCAATTGTATCATTGTAGCATGAAAGTAGCCATAGACAACACAGATATGAATAAACATGACTGCATTCAAATAAAACTTCACTTACAGACACTGAAATTTTAATTTTAAATAATTTTTATATGTCACAAAATATTATTTCTTTGATATATTTTTAAATTTAATTTAAAATATAAAGTGTAATTTAAAATGTAGAAACCATTCTTAGCTCTCAGGTTATACAAAAACAGATGGCTGGCAAGATTTGAGCCATGGAACATAGTTTGCCAATCTCTATGCTATGACATATTAATGTGAGAAATAGTTAAGAAGCTTCTAGACATAAAAAAAAATCAGATACCATGGAAAGCAGAAAAATAGGAGACTAAAAACAGGGAGATTTACTGCAAGTCTATATATGGAACAGTCATTCTCCTGACCCTACCTAAACTCCTCCGGTGAAGGATTTGACTCGAGAAATAAGAAACTCCACTCCAATCCCTTTCTCTGCCATTAATTGGAGGGACCATGCACCTTTAGTTACTTGCTAAGTGTTTATCTTGCCATATGTGATAAAAGGTTTGGTTTCTTTCTCTTTTTATTTTAACATTTCTTTCTCTTTTTATTTTAACATGCTCCTTTTCATTGCCTGTGCTGATATCTGAGTAAGTGTCATCTTTGCCTGATTCTTCTCTGGGTTATTTTCAGCACTGCTGACATTAGGGAACCTCTAGAAAGACTTTCATCCCTCCCCTGCCCACTCAAGCTCTTCAGGGCTAGAGAGCTGCTCAAATTAGAGCTCTTCATGGCAGGAGCCTATCAGGCACCTTGGGGGATTGTTCTCCCCTGTAGCTTTCTCTTTGCTTAGCCTTAGGCTCTGGTTCTTTCCTCTCCTTTATGAAATCCTAGAGAACATTACTGAGGTTTGGGAGATGCACATATTCATATACAAATTACATTAAAAATATACTACCTTTTGATAATTTCTTAACATAAACACTATTTGAACATGTTAGGAAATTCTAAAAAGGGGTCAGAGAGAAATATACTTTTTCTTTCCTATAACAGAGAAGGAACAGATTCCAAGAAAAAGGAAAATAGTGAAGCTATATGAGATCAGGAAAGTGGCCATCCAGGAAAAGGGAAGGGGCTAGGAGAGGTTGATTTTTAGAATCAAGGATATACCAGAACCTAAAAATTACTTAAACACTTTATAAAGAATATAAAATAAATACAATACTTCTAGAATTTATTAGTACAAGTATTAGAAAACTATTAGAAAATCACAAATAGCATAGATTTAAATACATTAATGTCTTTTTTTATTATATTATTCATTTTCCTTTTTCTTATCCAGCTACAAATACATTTCATTGCCTTGAGAGACTAGTGTACCTTCCCAACCAGCTAAGTTTGCAGTTACTGTTTAAAAATCCTAAAAACAAAAATCCTATCATCATCTCAATAGATGCAGATAAGGCATTTGATAAATTCAATATTCCTTTATAACAAAAACCCTCAACATACTAGATATTGAGGGAACATGCCTTAAAATAATAAAAGCCATATATGACAAACCCACAGTCGACCTTCTATTGAACAAGAAAAAGTTGAAAGCCTTCCCCCTAAAAACTGAAACAAGACAAGGATGCCAGCTTTCACCACTGCTATTCATCATAGTACTGGAAGTCCTAGCCAGAGCAATCAGGCAAAAGAAAGAAACAAAAGGCATCCCAACAGTAAAAGATGAAGTAAAATTAGATCTGTTTGCTGATAATATAATCTTATACCTAGAAAACCGTAAAGACTCTCCAAAAGACTCCTAAATTTGATAAACGAATTCAGAAAAGTTTCAGAATACAACAATGTAAAAAAAATCAGCAGCATTTCTATATACCAAAAATTATTATATTAAACTGAGAACCAAATCAAGAAGTCAATCTCATTTACAATAGCTACAAAACAAATATACTTTTGGAATATATATATATATATACAAAACTAAGGTGGTAAAAGATCTCTACAAGGAAAACTACAGAACACTGAAGAAAGAAATTATAGCTGACACAAACAAATGGAAAAACATCCCATACTCATGGAAGAGGAGAATCATAACCATACTGCCCAAAACATCTTCAGATTCAGTGCAATCATTATGAAAATTCCAACATCATTTTTTACAGAATTAGAAAAAACAATCTTAAAATTGGTTTTTAAATTCAATTCATATCAAATCACAAAACAGCCCAAATAGCCAAAGCAAAAAAATAAAAATAAAAAATAAAAAACAACAAAAGGAGAAGGGATCCAAGATGGCCGCTTAGGAGGAAGTCGGGATTGCAGCTCCGAGAGAAGGCGCAGAGGGTGAGTGGACGCCGCATTTCCAGACGGACTTTTACTGCCCACAGACCAGGAGATACACAGGAGGAAAAACCCCACGGGTCGCCAGCACCGCTGGTTTGAGCGGAGTGGCCGCTCAGCCTACGCCCTGGAGCGGGGGGCAGTGGCTTCTTATGCAGAGCAAGAGAGACAGAGTTCCCTCTGAGCCAGAAAGGGGAGCTGAAGCAGGGAGCCAAGCCAGGAGACCCCCGGGCAAGGGAGCGCCAGGAATCTCAGAGCCGCTGCTTCAGCTGACGCAGCGGCACACAGGGTAGCAGATTTTAACTGCCCACAGACCAGGAGATTCACAGGCGGTAAAGCTCCCCGGGTTCCCAGCGCCGCTGGTTGGACCGGAGCAGCCGCTCGGCCTGCACGGGGGGCGGGGAGCAGCGGCTCCTTGAGCAAAGTGAACGAGACTGTGTCCCCTCTGGGCCAGCAAGGGGAGCTGTGGCAAGGAGGCAAGCCAAGAGATTACCGGACAAAGACTGCCCCTCTGGAAACACGGCTGAACCCGGGACGGTCCAGCTCTGTGGGGGAGGGGCGTCCTCCATCGGGAAACACCCTGCAGTTCCGGGGCAATTTTCCGTAACCAAGACAACCCGCCACTACAGAGACTGCGTCACTACAGGGGCGGGCCAGCATAGCGGAAGCAGTTCTAACTACACTCACAGGACTGCAGGGAAGCTCACACGGAAGCTGGGCGGAGCCCACAGCAGCTCAGCGAAGCCTCTGCAGGCTGAGCGTGACTAGACTGCCACCTTGTGGGCAGGGAAAACGGTAGCAACACAGCTGAAAAACATAAAGTGCTAAACCCCTGGGCCAGAACACCTGGGGAGAAGAAAAGGGGGTTTATGAGTTCAGCTGCTGCAGACTTAAAATTACCAAAATCAGAAAGACAGCAGCTACAAAGTCAATAGGCGGATAAATCCACAAAGATGGGAAGAAACCAGCGCAAAAAGGATGAAAACACCCAAAAACAGAACACCTCTCCCCCTACAAGGCAGCATAACTCCTCACCAGCACGGGAACAAGACTGGACGGAGAATGAGTGTGATGAAATGACAGAATCAGCTTTCAGAAAATGGATAATAAGAAACTTCTGTGAGCTAAAAGAACATGTTCTAACCCAATGCAAAGAAACTAAGAACCTTGAAAAAAGACTTGATGAAATGCTAACGAGAATGGACAACTTAGAGAGGACTATGAATGAATTGATGGAGCTGAAAAACACAACACGAGAACTTCGCGAAGCATGTACAAGTTTCAACAGCAGAATTGACCAAGCAGAAGAAAGGATATCAGAAGTTGAAGATCAACTCAATGAAATAAAACGAGAAGGGAAGATTAGAGAAAACAAGGTAAAAAGGAATGAACAGAGTCAACAAGAAATATGGGACTATGTGAAAAGACCTAATCTACGTTTGATAGGTGTACCTGAATGTGACGAAGAGAATGCATCCAAGCTGGAAAATACTCTTCAGGATATTATCCAGGAAAACTTCCCCAACCTAGCAAGGCAGGCCAAGATTCAAGTCCAGGAAATACAGAGAACACCACAAAGATATTCCTCTAGAAGAGCAACCCCAAGGCACATAATCATCAGATTCACCAGGGTTGAAATGAAGGAGAAAATACTAAGGGCAGCCAGAGAGAAAGGTCGGGTTACCCACAAAGGGAAACCCATCAGACTCACAGCAGATCTCTCAGCAGAAACCCTACAGGCCAGAAGAGAGTGGGGGCCGATATTCAACATCCTTAAAGAAAAGAACTTTCAACCCAGAATTTCATATCCAGCCAAACTAAGCTTCATAAGTGAAGGAAAAATAAAATCCTTTGTGAACAAGCAAGTACTCACAGATTTCATCACCACCAGACCAGCTTTACAAGAGCTCCTGAAGGAGACACTACACATAGAAAAAAACAACCAGCACCAGTCACTCCAAAAACGCACAAAATGGTAAAGAGCAGCAACACAATGAAGAATCTGCATCAACCAATGGGCAAAACAGCCAGCTAGCATCAAAATGACAGGACTAAACTCACACATAACAATATTAACCCTAAATGTAAATGGACTAAATGCCCCAATCAAAAGACACAGACTGGCAAATTGGATAAAAAGCCAAAACCCATCAGTGTGCTGTATCCAGGAAACCCACCTCACATGCAAGGATACACAAAGGCTCAAAATAAAGGGATGGAGGAAGATTTACCAAGCAAATGGAGAGCAAAAAAAAGCAGGAGTTGCAATTCTCATCTCTGATAAAATAGACTTTAAAGCAACAAAGATCAAAAGAGACAAAGAAGGACATTACATAATGGTAAAAGGATCAATACAACAAGAAGAGCTAACGATCCTAAATATATATGCACCTAATACAGGAGCACCCAGATACATAAGGCAAGTTCTTAAAGACTTACAAAGAGACATAGACGCCCACACATTAATATTGGGAGACTTCAACACACCATTGTCAATATTAGACAGATCAACGAGACAGAAAATTAATAAGGATATCCAGGACTTGAATTCAGACCTGGAACAAGCAAACCTAATAGACATTTACAGAACTCTCCAGCCCAAATCCAGAGAATATACATTCTTCTCAGCACCACATCACACCTACTCTAAAATTGACCACATAATTGGAAGTAAATCACTCCTCAGCAAATGCAAAAGAACAGAAACCATAACAAACAGTCTCTCAGACCACAGTGCAATCAAGTTAGAACTCAGAATTCAGAAGCCCACCCAGAACCGCACATCCTCATGGAAATTGAACAACTTTCTCCTGAATGTTGACTGGATAAACACTGAAATGAAGGCAGAAATAAAGATGTTCTTCGAAACCAACGAGAATGAAGACACCACATACCAGAATCTCTGGGACACATTTAAAGCAGTCTCTAGAGGAAAATATATAGCAATAAGTGCCCACATGAGAAGAAAGGAGAGAACTAAAATTGACACCCTATCATCAAAATTGAAAGAGCTAGAGGAGCAAGATCAAAAAAACTCAAAACCTAGCAGAAGACAAGAAATAACTAAGATCAAAGCAGAAATGAAGGAGATAGAGACACGAAAAACCCTACAAAAAATCAATAAATCCAGGAGCTGGTTTTTTGAAAAGATCAACAAAATAGACAGACCACTAGCCAAACTAATAAAAAAGAAAAGAGAGAATAACCAAATAGATGCAATAAAAAATGATAAAGGGGATATCACCACAGATGCCACAGAAATTCAAACCATCATCAGAGATTATTACAAACAACTCTATGCACATAAATTAGAAAACCTGGAAGAAATGGATAAATTCCTGGACAGTAGTCTCCTCCCATGCCTAAACCAGGAAGAAGTCGAAACCCTGAATAGACCAATAACAAGGTCTGAAGTCGAGGCAGCAATTAAGAGCCTATCACCCAAAAAAAGCCCAGGCCCAGATGGTTTCACAGCCGAATTCTACCAGACATACAAAGAGGAACTGGTACCATTCCTACTGAAATTATTCCAAATAATCCAAAAAGAGGGAATCCTTCCCAAATCATTTTATGAGACCAACATCATCCTAATACCAAAACCTGGCAGAGACTCAACAAGAAAAGAAAACTACAGGCCAATATCCATGATGAACATAGATGCAAAAATCTTCAATAAAATACTGGCAAGCCGACTACAACAGCACATCAAAAAGCTTATCCACCATGATCAAGTAGGATTCATCCCGGGGATGCAAGGCTGGTTCAATATACGCAAGTCTATAAATGTAATTCACCACATAAACAGAACCAAAGACAAAAACCACATGATTATCTCAATTGATGCAGAGAAGGCCTTCGACAAAATTCAACAGCCCTTTATGCTAAAAACCCTCAATAAACTAGGTATTGACGGAACGTATCTCAAAATAATAAAAGCTATTTATGACAAACCGACAGCCAATATCATACTGAATGGGCAAAAACTGGAAGCATTCCCTTTGAAATCTGGCACTAGACAAGGATGCCCTCTCTCACCACTCCTATTCAATATAGTACTGGAAGTTCTAGCCAGAGCAATCAGACAAGAAAAAGAAATAAAGGGTATTCGATTAGGAAAGGAGGAAGTCAAATTGTCTCTATTTGCAGATGACATGATTGTATATCTTGAAGACCCTATCGCCTCAGCCCAAAATCTCCTGAAACTGATAAGCAACTTCAGCAAAGTCTCAGGATACAAAATCAATGTGCAAAAATCACAAGCATTCCTATACACCAATAACAGACTTAAAGAGAGCCAAATCAAGAACGAACTGCCATTCACAATTGCTACAAAGAGAATAAAATACCTAGGAATACAACTAACAAGGAACGTAAAGGACCTCTTCAAGGAGAACTACAAACCACTGCTCAACGAAATAAGAGAGGACACAAACAGATGGAGAAACATTCCATGTTCATGGTTAGGAAGAATTAATATCGTGAAAATGGCCATACTGCCCAAAGTAATTTACAGATTCAACGCTATCCCCATCAAGCTACCAATGACCTTCCTCACAGAACTGGAAAAAACCACCTTAAACTTCATATGGAACCAAAAGAGAGCCCGCATAGCCAAGTCAATTCTAAGCAAAAAGAACAAAGCAGGAGGCATCACACTACCGGACATCAAACTCTACTACAAGGCTACAGTAATCAAAACAGCATGGTACTGGTACCAAAACAGAGATATAGACCAATGGAACAGAACAGAGGCGTCGGAGGCAACACAACATATCTACAACCACCCGATCTTTGACAAACCTGAAAAAAACAAGCAATGGGGAAAGGATTCCCTGTTCAATAAGTGGTGTTGGGAAAACTGGCTAGCCATATGCAGAAAGCAGAAACTGGACCCCTTCCTGACACCTTACACTAAAATTGACTCCAGATGGATTAAAGACTTAAACATAAGACGTAACACCATAAAAACACTAGAAGGAAACCTAGGCAAAACCATTCAGGACATAGGCGTAGGCAAGGACTTTATGACCAAAACACCAAAAGCATCGGCAACAAAAGCCAAAATAGACAAATGGGACCTAATCAAACTCCACAGCTTTTGCACGGCAAAAGAAACAGTCAATAGAGTGAATCGGCAACCAACAGAATGGGAAAAAATTTTTGCAGCCTACCCGTCTGACAAAGGGCTGATATCCAGAATTTACAATGAACTAAAAAAGATTTACAAGAAAAAAACAAACAAGCCCATTCAAAAATGGGCGAAGGATATGAACAGATACTTTACAAAAGAAGACATACATGAGGCCAACAAACATATGAAAAAATGCTCATCATCACTGGTCATCAGAGAAATGCAAATCAAAACTACATTGAGATACCATCTCACGCCAGTTAGAATGGCGATCATTAAAAAATCTGGAGAAAACAGATGCTGGAGAGGATGTGGAGAAATAGGAACACTTTTACACTGTTGGTGGGAGTGTAAATTAGTTCAACCACTGTGGAAAACAGTGTGGCGATTCCTCAAGGACCTAGAAATAGAAATTCCATTTGACCCAGCAATCCCATTACTGGGCATATATCCAAAGGATTATAAATCGTTCTACTATAAGGACACATGCACACGAATGTTCATTGCAGCACAGTTTACAATAGCAAAGACCTGGAACCAGCCCAAATGCCCATCGATGATAGACTGGACAGGAAAAATGTGGCACATATACACCATGGAATATTATGCAGCCATTAAAAAGGAGGAGTTCACATCCTTCGTAGGGACATGGATGAACCTGGAAAACATCATTCTCAGCAAACTGACACAAGAACACAAAATCAAACACCACATGTTCTCACTCATAGGCGGGTGTTGAACAAGGAGAACACATGGACACAGGGAGGGAAGCACTATACACGGGGGTCTGTTGGGGGGGAGGGGGGATAGTGGGGGGGTGGGGAGTTGGGGAGGGATAGCATGGGGAGTAATGCCAGATATAGGTGAAGGGGAGGGAGGCAGCAAATCATACTGCCACGTGTGCACCTGTGCAACAACCTTGCATGTTATTCACATGTACCCCAAAACCTAAAATGCAATAAAAAAAAAAAAAAAAAAAAAAAAAAAAAAAAAAAAAAAAAAAAAAAACAACAAAAAAAACAAAGATGAAGGCACCACATTATGAAACTTCAAATTATGCTATAAGACTGTAGTAACTAAAATAGTATGTTACTGGTGTAAAAACAGACATGTATCAATGGAATGGAACAGAAATAAAACCACATACCTACAGCTGACTGACCTTTGACAAAGTCAGCAAAAACATACACTGAGAAAACGACATTGTATTCAATAAGTGGTGCTAGGAAAATTGGATTGCCATATGCAATAAAAAATAAAACTGGACCCCTATCTCTCACCAAATACAAAAATCAACTTAGGATAGATCAAAGATTTAAATGTAAGATCTTAAACTACAAAAATACTAGAAGAAAACCCAGGAAAAACTCTTCTGGACATTAGCATAGGCAAAGAATTTATGACTAAAACCTCAAAAGCACATGCACAAAACCAATAATAAATGAATGGGAATTAGTTAAACTAACAGCTTATGTACAGTAAAAATAATGGTAATAATAATCAACAGAGTGAACAGACAATCTGCCAAATGGGAGAAAATATTTCCAAACTATGATCCAAGGGACTAATATCTAGAATCTACAAGAAAATCAAACAACTCAACAAATAAAACAACCCCATTAAAAATCAGACAAAGGACATAAAGAGATATTTTTCAAAAGAAGACATACAAATAACCAACAAGAAATAATGCCCAACATCACTAATCATCATAGAAATGCAAATTAAAACCACAATGAGATACCACTTTACACCAGTCAGAATGGCCATTATTAAAAAGTCAAAGAAAATAACAGCTCTTGGTGAGGAAGCAGAGAAAAGGGAATGCCTACATATTGTTGGTGGGAATGTAGGCTAGTACAATCTGATAGAGATTCAACTAATAATTATTAATCCAAATTATATGACCTAGTTTTGTTTTTATGACCTAAACATTTTCTCTAAAATGGTGCTATTTTGAATGTCTTATCTTTACAGAATATCTGATAAAAGAAATATTTTGCCACAGTTTTTCTGCATACATTTCCTTTTTTTAACCCAATCATCATTTTGTAACCACTTGTTCTGAGTGAGGTGGGTTGGTTTAGTTAAATCTACAGATCTGGGTTACTTTAAGTTACTAAAATTACAACTTCACTATAGATTTTGCAACTAATCCAGATAATATTTATTTGACATGCCTAGAATTATGAGCGGGATGGTTAGGCTAAAGTCTCACTGAGAATATTTCTTAATCTCACTCAATTTGTTCTACTGTAGAGATGTTTGGTTATCAAGTATAGGAGCCAAAACATTCATAAAAGAATGGTCTTCTTTATCAGACCCTTGTTTAATTTGGATTGGTGCCTCTCTGTAATTGAACACTGAGGGTACAGTGGGAAAACAAAAGGAAGTCTTTCCCTAAACCCTTACCTCTATCCCTTTCCTCTCTCTCAGAGCCAGTTTTGCATTTCCTGGTGACTGCTAGAGACTTCAGCCCAGATATTCCACTAAAACCTCAACTTAATATGACTGAAACTAAACCCTCTTTCTCAACCCACTCATTTTACTTGCTCAAATATCTATTGACTCACAAAAAAAAAAAAAGTCCCATAAAATACTTTCTTCATCTTGTTACCCAATTCTGTTAACTTGGTAACCAATTTATAGAAGAAGCCGGACTCTTCTAAGCAAACAGAAACTCCTCTGTGTTAAATCAGATTTGTTGAGAGATTATTTCCACCCTCAGATGAGATCTTGGGCAGGTCTCTTCATTTTACAATCTCTTGTTAACAAAAAGTCATCTGATCATTTAAGATAACAGAGCCTAGAACCATCTAATAATCACACAACTTGTTTGGTCCAGTGAATGCTTACAACTCTGCATGCTGATCTAATATGAAACTTCCTTTCTTCTTTGTCCTGACATAGGCTTGGAAGTAGACAGTGCATGCTGTTCAGTCTCAACCTACATTTCCCAGCTTTTTTTGTTTCTAGAGGAGCCATGCAACTAAGTTCTGGCCAATGGAAAACAGGGAAAGGTGATATTTGTCGTTTTCCAGTCTGAACCACAAAATCTCCTCTAAAACCCTCCACAGTCTATCATTCTCCATATACTGGCTTGAAGCTAAAAAGTCTGAGTCCCTACAGGAAGGTGAAATCATGCAACAGAAGAGCCTGGGTCCCTAAGTCGCTTCAGGGAGGACTGTCCATTGAACACCCTCTAAACAAAGTGATTGAGAAATAAAACAACTCAACAAGTTGTTTATAATGCTGCTGATAGTTCAGGAGCTATCTGATTTAAAACTAACATTGCCGTAAGTATTTTGCCTATGCCATTTTGTTGCCAGAATACGTATCCTATTGTATCTGACTATCGAAATGCTTAAAAGTCTAGATCAAATGCCACTTATTTCTCTGGTTTCACAGCCAAAATTATCCTTTCTTCTAACATTGAATATACTATTCTTTTATCTTTTTATAGCACTGATCAGAGTAGACTCTATGCTTCCAGAAAGCAAGGGACATATTTCATTCACCATTATATGTCCCATGGTATCCAGAAGAGTGACTGGAACACAGACACTGCACACATATTGAATTATACAGGCAGTCTGTGTTACACATCATTTATCTCCCCTAAGTCACCTCAGCAAGAGAAGACCATCAGACTGGTCCTCCTGAGGCACAGTTTGTACATTGGAACATGATTTTCTATTTCTTGAATGTGATCTCCACCATTTTTTCTCTGTCCTTTTCTCAAAAAGCATCCAGGCGGCCTTCTTACCTAAAACTCCTTTTAAAAGCTAAATTTTTTCTATATAGAAGTTTCTGCTTCTTACTGACATTTGGCTCAGAAAAATCATTTTTTTAAAAAAAGATTCATTAGAGAAACTCAGTAGATTCCCCATACTTTCCACCAGGTCTGACAAGAATTAATCACGATATTCATCCCTTAACTATACTGTTGTCCAGGGCATCTCTTTATGTACTACCTCCTAGTACATATAGAGTCAAGTTTTATTCCCTAGTACTTCCACAGCCAGTTAACTTTGTTTCTCTTCACTACCCTAAGGAATAATCTTGTTCACCTATCTTATTCTTATCTTATCTCTTCTCAAGTCTAATTCTTCTTAAAATATTTGTTATATAAACTAAAGTAGATCTACTATTCAATCCAGCAATCCCACTAAGGGGTATCTACCCAAAGAAAGAGAAGTCATTTTATCAAAAAGATACCTACACGCATATGTTTACTGTAACACAATTCACAATTGCAAAGAAATGGAACCAACGTAAGTGTCCATCAACTGATGAGTGGATAAAGAAAATGTGTTATATATATACCACAGAATACCACTCAGCCATAAAAGATAATGAAATAATGTCTTTTGCAGCAACTTGGATGAAACTGGAGCCCATTATTGTTAATGAAAAAACACAGGAATGGAAAACCAAATACTGTATGTTTTCATTATAAGTGGGGGCTAAGGTGTGTGTACGCAAAGGCATACAGAGTGGTACAGAGGACGCCGGAGACACAGAAGAGGAAAGGTAGGAGGGGAGTGAGGGATAAAAAAAACTACATATTGGGTCAAATGTACACTATTCAGCTGATAAAAACACTAAAATTAGAGTTCATGCCTCTACAATTTATCCGAGTAACAAAAAACTGCTGTACTCTCCAAGCTATTAAAATAAAAAATATATATTAAAAATAAATGAGCTGACAAAAATAAAATGTTGTGTTATCTATCTGATGTTCACCACTTTAAGTATACAAACTACCTTGTATTTATTATCTCATTTAATCCTAATTGTAATCATAGGAGGAATTATTCCTTTGTGGGTTTTTTTTGACATTTTCTTTTTTATTGTTATTATTATAGTTCAAGTTCTGGGATACATGTGCAGAACGTGCAGGTTTGTTACACAGGCATACATGTGCCGTGGTGGTTTGCTGCACCCACCAACCCGTCATCTACATTGGGTATTTCTCCTAATGCTATCCCTCACCTAGCCACCCAACCCCCAACAAGTCCTAGCGTGTGATGTTCCTCTCCCTGTGTCCATGTATTCTCATTGTTTAACTCCCACTTATGAGTGAGAACATGTGATGTTTGGTTTTCTGTTCTTGTGTTAGTTTGCTGAGAATGATGGTTTCCAGCTTCATCCATGTCCCTCCCTGCAAAGGACATGAACTCATCCTTTTTATGGCTGCATAGTATTCCATGATGTATAGGTTTCACATTTTCTTCATCTAGTCTATTATTGATGGGCATTTAGGTTGGTTCCAAGTCTTTGCTATTGTGAATCAATCTGCAATAAACATATGTGTGCATGTATCTTTATAATAGAAATATTTATGATCCTTTGGGTATATACCCAGTAACGGGATTGCTGGATCAAATGATATTTCTACTCCTAGATCCTTGAGGAATCGCCACACTGTCTTCCACAATGGTTGAACCAATTTACACTTCCACCAACGGTGTAAAAGCATTCCTATTTCTCCAGATTCTCTCCAGCATCTGTTGTTTCCTGACTTTTTAATGATCACCATTCTAACTGGTGTGAGATGGTATCTCATTATGGTTTTGATTTACATTTCTCTAATGAGCAGTGATGATGAGCATTTTTTTTTATGTTTGGTGGCTGCATAAATGTCTTTTTTTGAGAAGTGTCTGTTCATATCCTTCACCCACTTTTTGATGGGTTTTTTTTTTTTCTTGTAAATTTGTTTAAGTTCTTTGCAGATTCTGGATATTAGCCCTTTATCAGATGGGTATATTGCAAAAATTTTCTCCCTTTCTATAGGTTGCCTGTTCACTCTAATGATAGTTTCTTTTGCTGTGCAGAAACTCTTTAGTTTGATTACACCCTATGTGTCAATTTTGGCTTTTGTTACCATTGCTTTTGGTGTTTTAGTCATGAAGTCTTTACCCATGCCCATGTCCTGAATGGTATTTTTGCCTAGATTTTCTTCTAGAGTTTTTACGGCTTTAGGTCTTACATTTAAGTCTTTAATCCATCAATCCATCAGAGTTAATTTTTGTATGAGGTGTAAGAAAGGGATCCAGTTTCAGTTTTCTGCATATGGCTAGCCAATTTTCCCAGGAGCATTTACTAAATAGGGAATCCTTTCCCCATTGATTGTTTTTGTCAGGTTTGTCAAAGATCAGATGGTTGTGAATGTATGGTATTATTTCTGAGGCCTCTGTTTTGTTCCATTGGTCTATATATCTGTTTTGGTACTAGTACCATGCTGTTTTGGTTACTATAGCCTTATAGCATACTTTGAAGTCAGGTAGCGTGATGCTTCCAGCTTTTTTCTTTTTGCTTAGGATTATCTCAGCTATACGAGTTCTTGTTTGGTTTCATATGAAATTTAAAATAGTTTTTTCTAATTCTGTGAAGAAAGTCAACGGTAACTTGATGGAAATAGCACTGAATCCATAAATTACTTTGGGCAGTATGGCCATTTTCATGATATTGATTCTTCCTAACCATGAAAATGGAATTTTTTTCCATTTGTTCGTGTCCTCTTTTATTTCCTTGAGCAGTGGTTTGTAGTTCTCCTTGAAGAGGTCCTTCACATCCCTTGTAAGTTGTATTCCTAGCATTTTATTATTTTTGTAGCAATTGCGAATGGGAGTTCACTCATGATTTGGCTCTCTGTTTGTCTGTCATTGGTGTATAGGAATGCTTGTGATTTTGCACATTGATTTTGTATCCTAAGACTTTGCTGAAGTTGCTTATCAGCTTAAGGAAATTTGGGGCTAAGACAATGGGGTTTTCTAAATATATAATCATGTCATCTGAAAACAGACAATTTGACTTACCATATGAGAAATTATTCTTATCCCCAACCTACAAATTTTTTAAATTGATGCTCAGAGATGTTAAGCAGCTTACTCTAGGTTACACAGCTACCAAGTAACAGAATAAGGTTAAAATAAATAAATACTTCTCTGCTCACCTCATTTTTCAATTGTTCATCTTTATTGCTCTGGTTTACAGGGAAAATTTCTGTGTCCCACAGCTTAAGTCCAGTAGACAACTTTACTGAGAGAACTGTTTCAACCACGTGATCTGACGTAAAATAGCCAAAAACAGTGTCCTGGAGAACTAGGAACACGGCCAAAAAGAATCCCTCCAAAGATAACATTTCAAGAGACAAAAGAGAACAAAAATGGGAAGATAGGCATGAAAGTTAATAGAACGGAAGAAAGTGCAAATGGAGATCATAGAGGCCAATGATGGCTTAGAACTCACCATCTATGCAGCACCTGGAGGACAGCAGCTAGACTTGAGCATTTGGTTTTTGATTTGGAAAGATAAAGCTTTTAAAGTCCTGTATAGACCTAGACACGAATTTCCAAGGTTTTCTTAGAATTCTGATATCCTTTAGACTTTAAGGAAAAGAACATTGATTTGTAGAGAAGAAGATGTTAAATATTAGTCATGTTATCTTATGTGCCTATTTTTGAGATTGAGTTCAAAAAAACAGATATTTAAAATCTACAGTTCTCCAACTTATTTAATGGAATAAGATTTGGGGCAGAATTTTATAATTGGGATATCCAACATATTACTCTTACCCGCCTTTGAAGATCTGTGTAGAACAAGTTTAACATAGACCCTGAATCTCTTTTCAGCCTCTACTTTTATCACTAGCATTTTAACTTTCATTATGTTTCACATTCAAATTCCTCATCTTTGCTGGATAGACTCTGGGTTTGACCACCTCAAGGACCACTGTTCAGCTGATCCATGGACTAGGCTTGGATCAGATTCATTCTGCCTTTTCTTCCTGCATCCTACGGCAAGGTGTTCACACTATGTTGTGTAAATCATGGCCACTTGTTCATTTTTGAAGATGATTTATAGATGAATAGTTGTTCTACCAGGCAAAAGTTTTTATATCAAAGAGTTCCCTTAAAGGTCTCTATATTCCTCAAATTTTGTAAGTGTATTTTGTAAGTATAAACCCCTCCTTTTGAGGAAAGGAAAATGCCTTATTTAAACTTGAAAATGATTAAATTTTATGATTTTAAAATTCATTCATAATAACATGCTGAGGGTAAGGCCAACGTGAATTTATAAACAAACATTTTTAGGTTGCCTTGAAGTTGTTTGGATATTATTTTAAAAGTCTAGTTTTTCACATATGTGTTTTTCATAGCTACCCAACTGAAAAATCCTTGAAGGAAAGAACCACAGTTTATTACTTTTTATCCCTGACAACATCTAAGATGCTGTGCTCATCAAGCATATTAAAATTGCTGAGTGACTGAGCCTCAGGATCTCTGGGAGTTATTGAATAGTTGACTTTAACTGCTTCATTAG
Source organism: Aotus nancymaae (assembly GCF_030222135.1). Classification (NCBI taxonomy): domain Eukaryota; kingdom Metazoa; phylum Chordata; class Mammalia; order Primates; family Aotidae; genus Aotus; species Aotus nancymaae. The sequence goes on from NW_026988454.1 coordinate 80,529,401, forward strand.
CTGTCTGTACCCACAGAAAATTGACATCAGCTGTTTGGAATAATGCACATGAAAAGCCTTCTGTTCTGTAATGTCAGTAAAAGACATTGACATTAGAGCAATGGGGTCCCAAATGTGAACCATAAAAGAAATTATTTCCACTCTATGTGAGAAGACATGGATGTTCCTTATTTCTTTGCAATCTACTAAAATTTTCAATAATAGGCCAATAGTATGTAACTGAAATTTTCTAAGCCTAGAACAAACTTTGTTTAAATTAAAGTGACCCAATCCTGTTTCTTAAGGTTCCAAAGAAAAGGGAACAGTCAAGCAGGGAAGGGATTTTCTTTTCATGTCAGGGGCTTCCTACTTTAAATGAATCTTGCCTGTGTTTGCGATTTTGTTTTTCAAAAACATGCCAGCCCAGCAGAAAATTATTTCAGACATTTAGCAAATCCACCAATCTAGAAGACTGTTAATAGTAAAATAAACTTGGTTTACGGCAGTGGCTCTCTTGGGCCTTACCAAAAGTACATATGCCTTGTACTCAAGCTTTATATACCACTAAGAGTAACTGAATTTATATACATTATATATATATAATATATATATAATCATTTTATTTGGCTGCATAGTATTCCATGGTGTATATGTGCCACATTTTCCTTGTCTAGTCTATCATCAATGGGCAATTCAGTTGGTTCCAGGTCTTTGCTATTGTAAACAGTGCCACAATGAACATACATGTGCATGTGTCTTTATAATAGAACAATTTGTAATTCTTTGGATATATACTTAGTAATGGAATTGCTAGGTCAAATTGATTTTCTATTTCTAGGTCCTTGAGGAATCACCACACTGTCTTCCACAATGGTTGAACTAATTTACACTCCCACCCACAGTGTAAAAGTGTTCCTTTTTCTCCACATCCTCTCCAGCATCTGTTGTCTCCAGAGTTTTTAATGATTGCCATTCTAACTGGTGTGAGATGGTATCTCAGTGTGGTTTTGATTTTCTCTACTGACCAGTGATGATGAGCATTTTTTCAAACTGTTTTGATTACCGTAGGCTTGTAGTATAGTTTGAAGTCAGGTATCATTATGCCTCCAGCTTTGTTCCTTTTGCTTAAGATTGTCTTGGCTATGCAGGCTCTCTTTTGGTTCCATATGAACTTTAAGGTGGTTTTATTCCAGTTCTGTGAAGAGGGGAATAGGTAGCTTGATGGGGATAGCATTGAATCTATAAATTACTTTGGGCAGTATGGTCATTGTCACAATATTGATTCTTCCTAACCATGAGCATGGAATGCTTGTCCATCTGTTTGTGTCCTCTCTTATTTCCTTGAGCAGTGGTTCGTAGTTCTCCATGAAGAGGTCCTTTACATCTTTTGTTAGTTGTATTCCTAGGTATTATTCTCTTTGTAGCAATTGTGAATGGGAGTTTGCTCTTGATTTGGCTCTCTTTAATTCTGTTACGGCTGTATAGGAATGCTTGTGATTTCTGCACATTGATTTTGTATCCTAAGACTTTGCCAAAGTTGCTTATCAGTTTAAGGAGATTTTGAGCTGAGATGATGGGGTCTTCTAAATATACCATCATGTTATCTGCAAACAGAGACAATTTGATTTCCTCCTTTCTTAATTGAATGCACTTTATTTCTTTTTCTTGTCTGATTGCTCTGGCTAGAACTTCCAGTACTATATTGAATAGGAGTGGTGAGAGAGAGCATTCTTGTCTAGTGCCAGATTTCAAAGGGAATGCTTCCAGTTTTTGCACATTCAGTATGATATTGGCTGTGAGTTTGTCATAAATAGCTTTTATTATTTTGAGATACGTTCCACAGATAACTAGTTTATTGAGAGTTTTCAGCATAAAGGGCTGTTGAATTTTGTTGAAGGCCTTCTCTGCATCTATTGAGATAATCGTGTGGTTTTCGTCTTTGGTTCTGTTTATGTGGTGGATTAGGTTTATAGACTTGCATATGTTGAACCAGCCTTGCATCCCTGGATGAAGCCTATTTGATTGTGTTGGATAAGCTTTTTGATGTGCTGTTTCAATCAATTTGCCAGTATCTTATTGAAGATTTTTGCATCTGTGTTCATCATGGATATTGTCCTGAAGTTTTCTTTTCTTGTTGAGTCTCTGCTGGGTTTTGGTATCAGGATGATGTTGGTCTCATAAAATGATTTGGGAAGGATTCCCTCTTTCTGTATTGTTTGGAATAGTTTCAGAAGGAGTGGTACCAGCTCCTCTTTGTATGTCTGGTAGAATTTGGCTGTGAAGCCATCTGGAACTGGGCTTTTTTTGATTGGTAGGCTATTAATTGCTGCCTCAACTTCAGCCCTTTTTATTGGTCTATTCAGGGTTTCGACTTCTTCCTGGTTTAGGCTTGGGAGGGTGCAAGTGTCCAGGAATGTATCCATTTCCTCCAGGTTTACTGGTTTATGTGCATATAGTTGGTTGTAATAAATCTGATGGTAGTTTGTATTTCTGTGGAATTGGTGGTTATATCCCTTTTATCATTTTTTATTGCATCTATTTGATTCTTCTCTCTTTTCTGTTGGCTAGCAGTCTGTCTATTTTGTTGATCTTTTCAAAAAAACAGCTCCAGGATTTGTTGATTTTTGAAGGGTTTTTTGTGTCTCTATCTCCTTCAGTTCTGCTCTGATCTTAGTTATTTCTTGTCTTCTGCTAGCTTTTGGGATTTTTAAATCTTGCTCCTCTTGCTCTTTCAATTCTGATGATAGGGTGTCAATTTTAGATATTTCCTTGCTTCTAATGTGGGCATTTATTGCTATAAATTTCCCTCTAGACACTGCTTTAAATGTGTCCCAGAGATTCTGGTACGTTGTGTCTTCATTCTCGTAGGTTTCAAAGAACATGTTTATTTCTGCATTCATTTCATTGTTTATGCAGTCAACATTCAAGAGCCAGTTGTTCAGTTTCCATGAAGTTGTGCAGTTCTGAGTTAGTTTCTTAATCCTGAGTTCTAATTTGATTGTACTGTGGTCTGAGAGACTGTTATGATTTCTGTTCTTTTGCATTAGCTAAGGAGTGATTTATTTCCAATTATGTGGTCAATTTTAGAGTAGGTGCGATGTGGTCGTGAGAAGAATATATATTCTGTGGATTTGGGGTGAAGAATTCTGTAGATGTTATTAGGTCTGCTTGGTCCACATCTGAGTTCACATCATGAATATCCTTGTTAATTTTCTGTCTCATTGATCTGTCTAATATTGACAGTGGAGTGTTAAAAGTCTCCCACTATTATTGTGTGGGAGTCTAATTCTCTTTGTAAGTCATTAAGAAGTTTTATGTATCTGGGTGCTCCTGTATGGGATGTGTATATATTTAGGATCATTAGCTCTTCTTGTTGCATTGATCCTTTTACAATTATGTAATGCCCTTCTTTATCTCTTTTGATCTTTGTTGGTTTAAAATCTATTTTATCAGAGACTAGGATTGCAACGCTTGCTTTTTTTTTTTTTTTTTTTTTTTTTTTTTTTTTTTTTTTTGCTGTCCATTTGCTTGGTAAATCTTCCTCCATCTCTTTATTTTGAGCTTATGTGTGTCCTTGCATGTGAGATGGGTTTTCTCAATACAGCACACTGATGGGTTTTGACTTTTTATACAATTTGCCAGTCTGTGTCTTTTGACTGGGGCATTTATCCCATTTAGATTGAAGGTTAATATTGTTATGTGTGAATTTGATCCTTCCATTTTGATGCTAGCTGGTTGTCTTGCCTGTTAGTTGACACAGTTTCTTCATTGTGTCAATGTTCTTTATCATTTGGTATGTTTTTGGGGTGGCTGGTACTGGTTGTTCCTTTCTATGTTTAGAGCTTCTTTCAGGAGCTCTTGTAATGCAGGCCTGGTGGTGATGAAATCTCTCAGCAATTCCTTGTTCATAAGGATTTTATTTCTCCTTTGCTTATGAAGCTGTTTGGCTGGATACGAAATTCTAAGTTGAAAGTTCTTTTCTTTAAGGATGTTGAATATTGGCTCCCACTCTCTTCTAGCTTGTAGGGTTGATGCCAAGATATCCACTGTGAGTCTGATGGGCTTCTCTTTGTGGGTAACCCAACCTTTCTCTCTGGCTTCCCTTAGCATTTTTTTTCTTCATTTCAACCCTGGTGAATCTGACGATTATGTGCCTTGGGGTTGCTCTTCTTGAGGAATATCTTTGTGGTGTTCTCTGTATTTTCCGGAATGTTGGAATGCCTTGCTAGGTTAGGGAAGTTCTCCTGGATAATATCCTGAAGAATGTTTTCTAGCTTGGAGTCATTCCCTCCATCACATTCAGATACACCCATCAAATGTGCATTAGGTCTTTTCACATAAATCCATATTTCTCTAAGGGTTTGTTCATTTCTTTTCACTCTTTTTTTCTAATCTTGCCTTCTCATTTTATTTCATTGAGTTGCTCTGATATCCTTTTCTGCTTGATTGATTCAGCTATTGAATCTTATTTATGCTTATCAAAGTTCTCATGGTTTTTTTTTTTTTTTTTTTAGCTCCATCAGGTCATTTATATTCTTCTGTAAGCTGTTTTTTCTTGTTAGCATTTCATCAAACCTCTTCTCAAGGTTGTTAGTTTCTTTGCATTGGGTTAGAACATATTCTTTTAGCTCAGAGAAGTTTGTTATTACCCACCTTCTGAAGCCTGTTTCTGTCAATTCATCAGACTCATTCTCCATCCAGCTTTGTTCCCTTGCTGGTGAAGAGTTGTGATCCCTTGGAGGAGGAGAGGCATTCTGGTTTTGGGTGTTTTCATCCTTTTTCCACTGGTTTCTTCCCATCTTCATGTATTTATCTACCTGTGGTCTTTGTAGTTGGTGACTGTTGGATGGGGTCTCTGAGTGGACATCCTTTTTGTTGATGTTGAAGTTATTTCTTTATGTTTTTTAATTTTCCTTCTAACAATCAGGCCCCTCTGCTGTAGGACTGCTCGAGGTCCACTCCAGACCCTGCTTGGCTGTGGATCTTCTGTAGTGGCTGCAGAACAGTAATGATTTCTTCCAGTTTCTTCTTCTGTTATCTTTGTCCCAGAAGAGTACCCGCCAGATGTCAGCCTGAGCTCTCCTTTATGAGGTGTCTCTTTGGATATACAGGGTTCAGGGAGCTGCTTGAGGAGACAGTCTGTCCCTTATAGGAGCTCAAGTGCTGAGCTGGGAGCTCCACTGTTCTATTCAGAGCTGTTGGGCAGGTATATTTAAGTCTGCTGCAGCGGAACTCATAACCGCCTTTTTTCCCAGGTGCTCTGTCCTGGGAAGATGGGGCTTTATTTATAGGTTCCCGATGTGCTGCTGCCTTTTTTCAGAGATGCCCTGCCCAAGAAGGTGGTAGTCTAGTCACTGTCTGCCAGAAGAGGCATTGCTGAGCTGCTGTGGACTCTGTCCAGCTGCTGTGTGAACTTCCTTGCAGTTTTGTTTACATAATTACAGTTAGAACTGCCTCAGTAATGGCAGTCTGTCTCAGTAATGGGGACTGCTTCTCTAAGAGTGGACTGCCTTAGTAAAGGTGGATTGCCTAGATAATGGTGGATTACCTCAGTAATGGCGGACTGCCTTGCTAATGGTGGACTGCCTCGGTAATGGTGGACTGCATCAGTAGTGGTGGAC